>NC_138102.1:18715912-19915912 GCF_964146895.1 Miniopterus schreibersii | reverse complement strand
CAGAAAACAGGGAGTTGGGGGGCCCCAAAGTCCTGAGCTGCTCCATCAAAGCAGCGAGCACTCTTCAGTGCCTCATGTTCTGGAGACGCCAAATCAAAGGCAAACCCTGAATTCCTCTTGCTCACGGCCAATAAAAACCTTGCTCCAGTGCCGGCTTCCTCTGCTGAAATCAGATATCCTAGTAATAAACAAGTCCGAAAGGCAGGGAAAGCTCTTGCTTCTTTCTTTTGATTAGTTTTTCTTCCTTTAAAAAAAGTTCTCTCCTATAACAGAATGCCTGCCCCAGAAACTTGAGCACAGAACTGTGCCCTCTCCTGCCCTGCACCCCTCACTCCAGAATCCTCATGCCCTGGGCTCCTGCAGGGTGGGGCCTAGCTTCCCCAGCAGGGCTTAGCTCAAAGGCAGGTCAAAGGGGCTTGGGGAGAATGGGCCTTTGCTGCCTGGGGAACCGGCTGCCAGCTGACAGGGAGAGCTGGGTTCCATGGCTGCTGGTGGCGGTCAGAAATGGGAAAGTGAAGTTAGGACAAATTGGGACCGCTTTTTTCTATAGCAATCCTTCTGGACCCTCTCAATGCACCATGGGGCTGTAAGAAGCCCAGAACCCAGGGATTTACGTGTTGAGTGCACAGCTGAGACAGCCACACAGGTGGATCTTGAGGCATCAGAGGGCCTGGGAGGGCAGAGAACTGGGAGTTTTGCTTCCTGGGCTGGACTTGGCCTTGCACACAGCCCTACCTGGGGTTCCTCTTCCTGCCCTATTCTTGTCCCTTCCCAGGGTAAATGTGTCTCCACAGGTGGCTTGCTGTAGAGGAGTGCCCTCCCCTATGTGTTGACATGTCTCCCTGGCCACCTCCCCCTCCCCATAGGTTTTTAAGTGACTTTGCTGTCAGAGATGCTATTCTGTTTGTTTTTCCTTCTGACACTATCTCTCAGGAGAGTTTCTGGTCAAGAGAATTATGTCGAGGCTGGAGATTGCAAGAGAATTGCGCCTAATGGGGAACAGACAGACAAGACACCTTTCATGTCCAGCCAAGTTTTTTCCCCCTCTTTCTCTCTCTCCCAACATCTCATCTTCCCTTTTTGGCTTCAAAGTTGGCCCTCGTTTGTGCTAGTTTCTTCGGTACAGCTGGTGAATAAGGTCACACATTGATTTTATTTTGGAGATTGGCAGCTGGGCCAAGTTTAGCTCCGAAGCTGGAGAGCAGCTCAGCTCCCGCCGCTGGAGCGCCCGCGGGTGGGGGCAGGCGCAGACAGCCAGTGGGAAGAACAGTTTAGAAGGCACTCGGGCACTCCAAGGGTGGCTTCTGCTCTTTTGTGATCTCAAAGCTCAGGAGCTTGAGCTTATAAAATTTATTTTCAATACAAGAAGGGTGCTCAAAGACCCCCTCAGTCCCACCACAGGCCATTTCGGCTCATCTGTGCTGGACTTTATAGGGAAAAAAGTGTTAGCTCTGAGGTCCTTTGGGACCTTGAAGTCATTATGGGAGAGGAGCTTAATAAGTTGAAGGGTCTCTAGCTTGTAAATAGCTACTCAACCACACACAGCCATAGAATATGCCCGTCCATGCAAACTGGGTGGGAAAGAAAGCAGCTCTTCTGTCTACCTATGTGCTTCCTGAGGGGAGAGGGCAGATTAGTAAAACATCTTGGTGGATGGTTTGGATTCTTTTGCCTTTAGTCATGAGGCTGATGTAATAGCAGGCAACTGATTTCATGGTAAAGACAGTCACAGTTCCCAGAGCAAATCATTTCCAGTTGCACCATAACGACATCCACCCTTACTTATCACAGCCCTTCAGGAACTGGTGGGCGAGTCCTTCCTCCTTCAGAGCTTTGGTGGGAAGCACAGGTCCACTTTTTTTCAAAGGGCAAAGATGCCTTGGATTTTAAGAATGTCCTGTTTGACCTCATTTCTCCTCGCCCAGCCTTGGAGAACAGAATTCACTGCCAGTCTAGATGTAGGGGATGAAGGGCACAGTTCTGTGCACTTGGAGCCTTGCGGCCTCTGGGACAGTTTGAGTTTGGGGGAGGAATGTGGGTGTTAGGGAAATACGATGACAGGAGAGGCTAACTCCACTCAGGCCGGGCTCGATTCTCTCCTTCCTCCTCATTCCCACCGCTTGTGGTTTCAGAGTTTGTTCTGCATTAAGATGTGTCAGTCCTCAACCATTGCAACAGACTAAAAACATACATTTCTTTTATGGTAACACGTTTCTTTTAAATTAAGCCTGTAATCTAAGACTATACCGCTTACCAATTGTTAAAGCTTGAGATAACAGAAGATGTCAGTGTGGTGTAGTGGCCAATCTCTGGACCAGGAATCAAGTCTTGTGTTTATCTCTTGCCCTGTTCTCAACTTGCTCTGACCTCAGACAATTGTCCAATCCACAAAGGGATGCTGGCAAATAGCCTAAATTCCCCTACCGGCTGTTGTTAGGGAAAAAGGAGAGAATATATGGGATGGTGCTTTATGTGCCATGAGTGTTTTAAAAAGTGAGGAGTATAGTTTGAGTATTAAGAGGTTGCTTTGTTAAGAGATGCCATGGTCAGAATCCATGAGGCACTTCCTGAGGACAAAGACTTGGAGTGTGGAAACCTGAGGCTGGCACTGGGCAGGTGAGGGCCCAGGCTGCAGACAGCACTCTCAAGCAGGAGAGTATGGGGCTGCATGGGTGGGCCTGACCCAGGAGAGCATGCTCCTGTCACTCTGGAAATTTGCCGAGGATGCTGTCACTGCTTTGATGAAAATCTGGTTTTCAGACCTGCTGTCCATCATAGTAACAAAAGACAAAGACACAACTTTGCTCAATTTTCTCTCTGCCAAGAGTCCTGGCCTGCTGTGGGCACATAGGACAGACATACTTTGGCTTCCTTTCCTTATCTGAGTTTGATTCAACCACCCATAGCCCACCTCCTTGTTGTTCTCAATCTCTAGGCACAAGCCAGACCATATCACATTTCCCAAAGGACTCCACAGCCACCATCAGGACCCTCAGCTGAGTTAGCAAAGGAGGTTATCTGAAAGAACCTAGTGGCTCTGCCAGAGTCAGCTGAGGGTCCTCTCTGGCCTCCATGTCTGCCCCATAAAGAAGGTATGACACTGAAATGTGAGTTTGTTCCAAGGTAATTTGCTGACCCTGGAGCCCCAGTGCTTGCCCCACAGGTTAGCCAATGTCGCCATCTAGAGGCAATTTAAGTTTCTTGAAGCAAGAGGTAGTTAACCTCTATTTTTGTAATTCCTGAAATGCCAACATTTCATTTTCTTGCCCTTGGAAGTTCAGAATCCCTCTTTCATCCATGGTGTGGCTCTGGCTGCATCTGTGACCCAAGGGAAATCCTTCTCCAAAGCCAGCTGGTACAATGCCAGTGACGGCACAGCTGCATCCTGTCGATTCCAATGCCCCTCTCCTGTTATACTGATTCACTACACCAGGTCATAAAAATAAATCTTTTAATTGCTTTGTAATTGGCACAGATGGCATAATTCAAACTCACATTTTTATTTAATAGACTCTGAAACATCACATTCTAGCTCTGACTGAAACAGTGCAGGGATCATAATGGTTGAAGTTTTACAAAATTACATTTGGCAGCAGCATCCTGTTCTGAAAGTTATTTCATAAAATTAAAGATTTGAGCCTGAATAAATAAGAAAAAACCATCTAGGAAATAAACAACCCAGACCAAAGTCATCTGCCATGGCTATCTGAGAAGTATGCTTTCTAGTTTTTTATCTTGCTACTCTATTAACAAACAAGAGCTGCAATTCTGGCTTATCAGTAGTGTGTATGTGGAGGAGGGAGGTCTATAAATGTACCTAGAAAGTGCTCCTCAGGAACAGGAGCCTCAAAGTCAGGCCTTGTTGAAACTGTGAACCCTCAACTGGCTTTGAAGGAATCTTTCATTTCCAGGGAACTACAAGATTCTTTGATAAGAAATCAGCATGAAGAGAATTACAATGGATGAGAAATCGTTATCATTAACTTCTCATCACTGTAGGGCCCAGGGGAAAAAACTCAAAGTCCTGTTTCTTCAGGAGGATGTTAGAAAGGCCCAAGTCCCATTTCTGTTACCCCTATAAATTTCAGGGTCAACACAGCAGCACAGGGTGGCCACTGACACAAGTTCTCATCAGCAACCATTTGGGTTTGGAGCATTAACTTGAGCCATTTCCTGAAGTTACCTGTACTGCTATTCCAGAGTAGAGACAAATATCTTCTGGGCGGTGTAGAAATGGGGTAGGGGTGGGGAGGCAAAATCACCTTGCTGCAAAGCAGTGAAGATGATTACTCAGTGGGCTTTGTATGAAGCTGGTAACCACAGGGAATTTTCTATTAAAGTGGATGGCAAATGAGAATTCCTCTGATTGGTGGATTATAGGCATCAGTGACTGAATTTTAACCTGGGAAAGGCATTCATGGGTTGATGGGTGCTCTTGGGCAGGATTCAATACTGAACTCAATTCCTGGCTATTGATATTTGTTCTGCAGAAATGTCAGGATTTCTCAAAAACAATCCAAAGCCACTACTTGAAGCAAGCTTCCTACGTCAGACACTAAATACAGATGATTTCCATCAATACACATGATCCTCAGCGTGCTCTCTCCAGGTCACAAGGAGATCATGGTTGTGCCAGAATCAGGAGGATATCAAATGAAAATCCAGGTGAGTGCATAGTTAGTCTTCCTGGACAGGGCCCACGGGCTGTGAGCCACTGCTGGTTGTTTCTTGGCTCAATGTGCCTGGGCCACCTCCACAGGGGCCTTCAGATCTGCTGTGGACTTGTCCAGGGCAGGTTTCTTTGAGTAATCTCGCTCTCCAAAAATGGTGCTTCCTATGCGGACATTCGTAGATCCTACTTCGATCTGTGGGAAAGAAGAGCGAGTATTGAGGGCTGAATTTAAAATGAGGACTGCAGCCAATGCTGAAGCCGTGCCTCTCATTCTGGCTCTCGAGGGGCCTCTATGAAGAGTCTGGCTGATAATGCAGCCGAGGAGGAGGAGGACAGGACAGTGGCTGTCCCTGGGGCAGTATGACCTCAGAGGGATGTTTTAGAAATAAGTCAGGATTTCTTTGGCTTTCACAGGGCTATCAGACATCCAGCTGTGTGTGGGAAACATCAGCACAGTGAGAAACTGTCTCGCAGCCCACATACCTTTCTAATGTTCCCTGGTCAGGTAGATGAAAAAATATCCTCATCATTGTCTCAGCACAGGATCTACTTCTATTTTACTTATAAACACAAAGTATTTTTGCACTGTTTTACTATATATAATTTTCCAGCAATGCAAATACTATCTACACAGAGGGAAGTTTATACTTTGATTTCTGGAACTTTATCAAGTTATTTACTGTTCCAGAAAATCATGTATTTGAGCTGCCAACATATGTCAGTATGTTTTTACAGCTGTTGCATTCATGGTGAATCTACACATAAGGTCAAGCATCAGACTTTATTACGACTTACTGTCACATAGCTATGTCCAAGCATTTACAAAGTGAAATAAATGCCTTTTAAAAATTATAGCTAATTTCTTATTTTCCTTTAGATTCCATTTAGGGAATTATATTGAGTTAAAAAATTATGTGTTAGGCTATAATTTCTATACATTTCATTTAGAAAAAGAATAGGGTGGGGAATATTAGAGTAGTTGAGAACCACTGCTATTGGATGCCCTATTGCTATATTGAGGCATTTCAAAGGTTTCTCCAGCAAAGACTGATGTCTGCTGTGGCCTTTTGGACCCTCCCATCAAATGGCACCCAGAAGAATACTTACTGCATGTTGGAAGTCCATGGACATGCCCATGCTCAGCTCAACCTGGTCAGTAGGAATGTTCAGCTTTTTACACAGCTCCTCCCGGAGGGACACTAACATCTGACAGAAAGACAAGTGTGACATGTATTTTATCCCTGTCTCTTTAAGGATGCCTGGAAGTGGCTGAATCTGAACATCTCTGATAAAGGTTACTTATTTCTCATGGTTTCAAAGGCCTGTTGAAATTGCCAAAAGTTACTGAAAGTTTCTTTAATTTAAAATTTTTTTTAAAGCAAATTCTCCTACTTTTGAGAAAACTATGTCACTGGAAAAGAATAAACAGCTCATTTTCTCTAAACACTGTTTTAAACAGGTTCAAACTGAGCTGTGAGGTCTGTGGGGTTTCGGGAACCTGTTCTTTTTTCTTAATGAAAAGTTCAGAAGGGGGGTGTAATACCCGACAGACAGCATCTGGGATGTCTCTGAAGTTTGCTGCAACAGCCAGCCTGCAACAGCATTTTGCTAAGAAGTTTCTTTAGCACATAAACAATCCTCCATCCCTGGTCCCCAGTACCTGGAAGTCCGGATTTGGTCCTTGACTAAGATCATGCCCAAAGCTTCCTATGGTCATCAGCCCCACGAATTCCAGGCTGGGGCACTTGGCATTTATGTGTTCCACCAAGGCTACTGTCTCTGAAGGTAGAAGGCCATGTTTACCTTCACAAAAAATAAAGAAGACCCATGTACCAAAATGTTTTAAATAGCCAGAGAAACAGTCCATTTCATCCCTTCCTTGTAATAGAGGTGATCCTCAGACTAGATGACCTATGGCTGCCTGCTGCACGCCCCCGACTAGGGAACGAGCCCACAACCTGGGCATGTGCCCTGACCAGGAATCGAACCACCATCTCCTGGATCCTAGGTCCATGCTCAACCACTGAGCCATGCCCAGCTGGGCAGTAAGTATTCTTACTATCTCTATTCTAAACACGAGGCACAGGGAAGCTCAGTACCTTTTCCAAGGTCACACAAATAGAAATTGTGAAACTAAGATCTGAACCCAGGTAGAACCGACTCCAGGGCCTAATTGGAAAACAGATGCATATACTGAATTCCTTCATGCTAAGCTTTGGTGAATACTGGTGCTCTGATGGTTGGAAGCAAATCACTGATCTGTAAGCAAATTGCTAACAAGATGTGCAAGGTTCAATGCCAAAAGCTTTATCTGCATTAGCACATTCAATCTTCACAACACCCTCTGGAGTAGGTACTATTATGATATCATTGCCTGACAAGGAAACTGAGCTACAGTGGAGTTAGGTAACTTATGCAAGATTATGACGCTGGAAAGTGGTGGAGCTCAAACCCACCACTTTCTGATTTCAAAGCCCATGCTCTGTTCACTGTGTTACACTGTTAACCAAGCCCTGGAAAGATATTCACTGCCTGGTGCGCGGAGTGATTTTTCTTCTATGTTCTCCCAATGTAACACTAAGTAATTTACTTTTTAGGACCCAAGAAGAGTAACTTTTCATGTAATTTTGCAATCACTTTCAGGAGTGATGGTGTCTTCTGGGAATTTTCAGGAGATTAAATTCACAATCCCCTTCTTGATTCTCCTTGTCTGCCTCCTAAAAAATTAAGAAATAACTAATGATGTATTCAAGACTACTATGTGGGCTGGTGTGGATGTCATCGTGCCATCTAGATACTACGTAATGCAGCTTACTTAAAGGCCTGTGATTTCTTTCTATAACCTTAGCCATCAGATAAATTAGACCTGCTATTCTTCCTGTACTTCAACCATCCTAAGGGAAGAAAAATCTATAATACAAGTCTGGTGACTTACTCTCTTCTCCACTGGTGTTAATCTGGACCATAACCTTTAACCTTTCAGGAGAACCTTTTTTCTGCCACGAACTGTTCACTTTGTCTGCCAACTTTACAGAATCCACTGTTTCCAGCATGAAGAGATTGGGGACAGCTGTAATGAGAAAGAGGCAAGGCAATTCTTCATGTACCCTACTGCAGCAAGCAACAACATACAACACATCTTCTGGTTGATGAAAAAAAATTCCCCGAAAAAGAAAAAGATGGTTAAGTCTAAATTCTGCCAATAAGACTTAAGTAAAAGTTTTACTAGATATAAATTCAAATGTTAGACCATTGCTGTCTAATCAGCAAAAATGAATAAGGGGAGGGAAATGCTAACATACCACAATCACGCAGCATATGTATCCATATGCTCCAAGAAGCTTATAATTGCAGAGATTCCTACTAGCAGGCTTGGTCTGATTTCATCTCAGTTCACACTGAGAGAAACAGGTCATGAGGACAATAAAGAAAGAATAACCAGTGGAGGTCAAAGTGCTTCTCTGGCATGATATCACCATGTTCTTAAAACTTTCTGGGATGGGGAGCTAGAAACAATACCATCAAAACAATGAAAAGACAACCCATGGAATGGGGAAAAATATTTGCAAATCATTTATCTGATAAGGGTCTGGTATCTAAAATATATAAATAATTTTTATTACCCAATAAAAAGACAAATAACCCAGTTAAAAAATGAACAAAGGATTTGAAAAGGCATTTCTCCAAAGAAGATAAACAAATGGCCAATAAGTACATGAAAAGATGCTTATCTTCATCAGTCACTAGGGAAATGTAAATAAAAACTACCATGAGACACCATTTCACATATTTTTTGTGACTCCATTTTATCTCCTTTGCTGACATTACTATAATTCTTTATTGTGTTATTTTATTGGTTGCTTCTGAGTTTAACTTATCACAGTCTACTTTTTTTTTTTTAATATATCTTTATTGATTTCAGAGAGAGGAAAGGAGAGGGAGAGAGAGATAGAAACATCAATGATGAGAGAGTCATTGATCGGCTGCAGCCCGCAACCTAGGCATGTGCCCTGACCGGGAATCGAACCCTGATCGCCTGGATCCTAGGTCGACGCTTAACCACTGAGCCACGCCTGGCCGGGCCACAGTCTACTTTTAAGTGGTATACCACTTCACATAATGTTTAAGAACCTTATAATAGTGAACTTCCGTTTCTTCCTTTCCATTCATTATGCTATTATTGTCATGTATGTTGCCTTTACATGTTATAAATCCCACAATACATCATTATTTTTGCTTACATAACATATTATAATTAAACAATAGAGAAAAATAAATAAAGTCAATCTTTGAGAAGACTGATAAAATTGATAAACCTCTAGCCAGATAGACTAGGAGAAAAAAGAGAGAAGACAAAAATTACTAATATCAGGAATGAGAGAGCTGACATCATTACAGACTACAGATATTAAAAGGATAACAAAGGGAATTACAAACAGCCTTATGCCCATAAATTCATTAATTGGATGAAATGGAAAAATTCCTTGAAAGACACATAGTACCAAAGCTCATTCAAGAAGAAACAGATGATGTGAATAGCCCTATATCTATTAGTGAAATTGAAACTATAGTTAAAAATCTTCCCATAAAGTAAACTCCAGGCTTCACTGGTAAATTCTACCATATGATTAAGGAAGAGATTATACTAATTCCACACAAACTCTTCCAAAAGACTTGAGGGAATACTTCCCAATTCATTCTATGAGGCCAGCATTTATCCTTGATATGAAACCCAAATAAAGACATTTCAAGAAAAGAAAACTATAAGACCAATGTCCCTTGTGAATATAGATGCAAAAGTTCTAAGCAATATCTAACAAATCAAATGCAAATTTATATTAAAAGGATAATACTTCATGTCCAAGCAAAGTTTATCCCCAGGAATGAAGGGCTGATTTAACACTTGAAAATCAGTAAGTGTAATTCAACATGTTAACAAACTAAAAAAGAAAAACCAAATGATCATATTTGGAGTTTATCTTACCCATCAATTTGTTGACATTTTGTTTCTGTAGGTGGCCGATGAAGTGCCATTTAATCTCAGGACAGGAAGACAGAATCTGAAGAGAAAAAGGTAACAATAATGTAGATTTTACAGAGGCCTAGATAGCTCAAATACTTTGCATACTCCCATCTCATCTTTCATGTGTATGCAATAAAGCACTACCATCACCTTCAGCCAGGCTCCTACAGATGCTTAGAAAAACATCTAAGGCTTCTGTTCTGTTACTTTTCCTTGTTCCCATCAACTCCCTCCATCTTTCAGATATTGCCCATTACGAATGAATGAACTGATTAGCCCTAGCCAGCTTGCTCAGTGGTTAGAGCGTCGGCCCTTGGGCCAAAGGGTATTGGGTTCAATTCTAGCCAAGGGCATATACCTTGGTTGTGGGCTTGATCCCCAGGCATGTGCAGGAGGCAAACAACTGATGTTTCTCTCTCACATCGATGTTTGTTTCTCCTTTCCTCTCTCCCTCTCCCCACTCCCATTCTACTCTCTCTGAAAAGCAATAGAGAAAAATATCCTCAAGGGAGGATTAAAAAAAATCCTTTAAAAAGAAAAGAATGAACTTATAAAAGCTTTCAAATCTCAAAAGGATCCAGGATTACAGCAAGCTCTTAGAAATCACCATTTTCAAAAAATTACAAAGGAGAAAGTTATAATCTTAATAAAGAAAGAAAACCTAACTGAGAAATATTGGGAGCTGAAGGTGAATGTAGACATTTCTATTGCAGCCCAACCTCCTGCTCTAAAACTCAACCACCAACGTGGGTCTAATTTTCAACTGAAATGCCAAGATTTAGATACAAATTCAAGAATTCAGATATCTACTTACTTTAGGATTTGATGCTTTTTCTAGCAATTCCTGAACCTAAAGGGTAGAAAAAGACAAGTCAGAAGTGTGGCAAAATGACTCTTCGAAAGGCAGTTTGGTAAAGGGCTCTTACATAGTTCTCTCCGAAAGTGCGCTGGCCATGACTGTAGGCCTCAATCACCATGTCTGCAGGTTTGGTTTTGCTGACTGCTACTAGCCGGGGCTGGATGGCTGGGAGATCCTGCCAAGAGGGAAAGAGCCAGATGAGTGAATGTTTGGGAATATTATCCTGATAAATCCTAGAAGATAGATCCTGTACAATAGATCAGCATAGAACTTAACTTGGTATTTGGTAAGCTCCATTTTTCCAGTACTGCAGGGTGATCAGTGCCAAATAATGCTGACCAAATGTCTTTCAAATGCATTGCATATAATCTAATATGTTAGTTACTTTAATACCTAGGAAAAGACATTTCTCAGGAGAGCTGGACAGGTAAGTAAAAGAAGTACATTTCCTTAAAATGCAGTCTTTGAGCAAATGTGTCAGCATCACCTGGGTCCCACTCTAGACCTACTGAATCTGAATCTCTGGGGCTGGAGTCTGAGAATCTCCTTTTTAACAAACTCTCCAGATGATTCTCTTGCACACCAAAGTTGGAGGTTTAAGAATCACTTCATTAAGGGAAGGCATCACTCTCCAAGTAGAAGGAAGGCCACTTCTGGTTTATGAACCCCCCCCCCCCCCAGGTTAACAGCTTTGGAAACTCTTTCTCGTTCTGGTATAATTATTAATGTTGACCCCATTCATTTTCAAAAGCAGCCTTAGAATAACTATGTAATCTACTGTTCAATCTAGTCAAGAACAAGCAGCAGACCTGAGGCAGGGACACACAAAAAAACTCTGGACTCAGGATTAGACCTATCTGACCCTGTTCTCATAGCCATTACATAAAAAGCAAGGCTTCCCCAAATCCTACTGCAACAAAATCCACAGAGACAATAAGAAAAGAGATTCACCTCTCCTTACATAGTTCAGTTTTCATGTACCCCAGCACCCTTTTGCAATTTTTACAGAATCACAGCATTCTCAAAGGGCCTGAAAAGTCAGGTCAATTACAAAGAGTTTCTTCTTCCTTCTGAGGACTCTATTCACAGTCTTTTATTACATCATGTCGTAACTCCGAGGATTATGTTGATGAATTGATGGTTTCCAGACAGAAATGTGAAACAGGCAGCAAATCTGCCTGAGAGTTATGCTGGGAGAATCTCCAAGTGTGATGTTTATTAGGGAAATCCCTAGTTTAACTTGGAGAATCATAGAACATTAACTCCAGGAGTGAGCTTAGAGCAATCAGAGTTCATTTCCTTGTCTATGCAGATGAGGAAACTAGGGCCAGAGTAGTTAAGTGACTTGTTCAAGGTACTATCTAACTGGTAGCCAAGGAAAGGCTATACTAATAGGTTTTCTGTCTCCAGGCCAGCTTTTTTTTTTTTCTTGCGTTTAAAATTTTATTTTTCAATTACAGTTTACTTTCAATATTACTTTGTATTGGTTTAAGGTGTACAGCATAGTGATTAGACAATCATATAGTTTACAAAGTGTTCCCCTTGATATTTCCAGTATCCACCATACATAGTTATTGAAATATTATTGGCTATATTCCCTGTGCTGTACTTTACATCCCCATGCCCATTCTGTAACTATCAGTTTGTACTTCTTTTTAAAATTTAATTAATTTATTTTAAAATTTATCTTTATTGTTGAGAGTATTACAAATGTCCCCCATTCCAATTTGTACTTAATCCCTTCACCTCTTTCACCCATTTCCCAACCGTCCTTCCCTCTGGCAACCACCGGTCCACTCTCGGTGTCTGAGTTCCAGGCCAGCATTCTGAGTTCTGACACCGTAAGTACTGATGAGCTGACCTCTCTGTTGAGTTGTGTCTCACTCCACACCATCCAAGGAGGGCAGATATTGACTGACCCTTGGTCTAATGAAATTCCAAGAGGAGACAAAACATATATAAGGAAAAGAGTCTCCCCTTAAGGGGATTAGATGTCAGCTCCCTCCTGCCGCAAACGCGAAAGTGCAGCTAGGTGCCTCTCAAGTCTGGTCTATCAATCCGCCGGCTACGTCGCCCACGTGTGGAACCGACATTTACGGAGCATCTACTAGCTGTTGGACCTGCCACCCACGTGATCTCAGGCGAATTTAGCCTCCGTAGGGTGCTCTTGTAGGAGATGTCTTTTCTAGCAGCTGCTGGCTGGGCACAGGCCTGGCCCTTCCCCGGTCCGCTAAGGTTGTTGACTCCTACACCAAGCGGGATGGGCAAAGGCCGCGATGCCTGGAGACCGGTCATTTCCCCCGGATACCTTCTGTTCCAAATAAGCCAACCTCCAGGAAACCTGACAGGCTCATCTCGAGGTCACTGAGGGGCTCGAGCCCTTCGCTAGCTTTTTGGGGCTCTGCAACCCGTGCCAATGCCGAGGCGGAGAACGGGCCCCGCCCCTCCGGGAGAGCCCTCTGCGTCACCGTGACGACCCATTCCCACGCAGGTGTCCCCCTCCTCACGGCGGCCGCCCACGGTCCCCACACGGTCCCCTTCCTCACCCGCGGCCGCCGCGCCACCGCCTGCTGCAGGCGCTCGTTCACTGTCCGCAGGGCAAACGCGACCCCCAGCTCCGCCGACATGCTGCCACCTCTCCACATCCCAAGGGACCTACGCTGAGACCCAGACCCCGGCACTCCAGGGCTGAAACCACCTTCCGGTCTTGGCCGACTCACGTCTCCATATGGCCCAATCAGCGCTCACCTCTGAATCGTCTCACCCAATCGACACCGGTTACTGCGGGGGCGGGGGCGGTGTAGCGGAGGCCCCGCCCCTTGGCGGCGGCCATCTTGGGGAGGTCGCAGTGGACGCCCCCAGGCCGCTGGGGCCCGGGGCGCGGGTTGGGCCTTTTTGGCGTCTTTTCAGTAACTGCCGGGAGAACCTTCAAGGATGTGTCGCTTGGTCGGCTGCTGCCCCCGCCTCAACGGGATCTTCTTGAAGCAAAAATCGGGGCCTGCTCCCGGGGTCCTATTCCCTTTCAGAATGCCTCTCAGATTTTCCAGTCCCTGCCATTCAGAGATCTGTGACCCGAGATTTCTGTGCGCAGGTACCAGGATTCGAAGCTGCTAGGGCGGGGGACATCGCTTTTAGAATCTCAGCTAATCCTGTGAGGAACCGCTGAGAGATATAAAAGATGGCGTGATTCAGTGTATGGTTAGTTTCCTTATACCAGTGCTGTCCAATAGAAATGTGTGATCCACATATGTAATTTAAAAATTTCGAATAGGTTCATAAAAAGTAAAAACGTAACCATACATTTTATTTAACCCAATATACCCAAAATAAGATTTCAACATGTAACCAATAGAAAAACCTCAAATGATATTTTAATTTTTTATCGTACTCAGTTTCCAAAATCGGGTGTAGTTTTGACTTACAGCATGTCTCATATTTCAGGTGATCAGAAGCCACCTGTAGCGAGGGCGACCCTGTCCCAGCGCACAGGCAGCTTTAGGTAGTTTAGCACGAGCTCAGCACACATTCAGTCTCATTCCTGAGTCTCCTATGTGTCCAGCTCTGGGCAATATGAAGCTCATAACCGGGATGAGGAGCCAGACAATACAGAGACTAACAAGGTAAATTATTAAATTTGTCAGATGGTGAAATAGTAGGTGCTGTGGGCAAGTAGACAGAGATCAGTTTTGTTAAGGAAAGCACTTCTGGCTGTACTGTTGTTTCTCAAACGTTAATTCAATTTAATGAGGAGAGAAAGGGCGTAATGTTGGAGAAAGGGATCGTTTGTTTTCCAGGTTGTCGTGAGGTGACTGGAAAGCAAGGGCAATATTCTTACTTTCTTCTCTCATTGTCTTCCCAGACTCCAGGGACTGAGATGGAATTTCACATGTTCTGCTCTGAGAAAATCACTTTGTGTCCTTGCCATCAAGGACGTCTTTTTTGGAAGTCTCCATTTGCCAGGTACACATAACTAAGGTTGTCAAAGACATTAGGAGTAATTGTATTCAGATGTCTCTGGACTTAATAATTTCTACTCCTGCCAAAGTGATAAAAATTTTTAAAATGACTAAAATAGTCCTTCACAGTGTGACTATAATAGATGTTTGCTATAGATACAGAGTTGCAAGGTGCTAGCCAGCAGTCAGTGGTGGGAGGAACAAGGGGATTACAGTGATGAGGACCCTGGTGAAGGGATGTATAGAGCAAGGACTGGGTGAGCATGAAACACTTAAAGTGATATGCTTTTTGGAAAACACTGAAAAGACCATAGGTCAGGTTAGCTCTCTTTGAATTACAAGGTCAACTCCCCTACCTCCACCATCATGGTGTTTATGCAGGTAGCTCCCAAAAAGGCATCAGAAGAGTGACTTAAACTTTCAAGCCAATAAGGGTAATGGTGGCAAGATTGGGTAGAGGTAGCATACGAGTGACACAAGTTGAATCTTGGTTTCATCACTGAACTGTAATCTTGGATAAGTTACTGAACTCAGTTTTTCATTCATAAAAGAGTCAATATCCCCTTCAGAGCTGCAGTAAGAATCAATCAAGATACTGTGTTACAGCCTGGCTGGGCGTGGCTCAGTGGTTGAGCATTGACCTAGGATCCAGGAGATAGAAGTTCGATTCCTGGTCAGGGCACATGCCCGGGTTGAGGGCTCGATCCCCAGTGGGGGGCGTGCAGGAGGCAGCCAGTTAGTGACTCTCATCATTGATGTTTCTCTCTCTCCCTCTCTCTCCCTTCCTCTCTCTGAAATCAATAAAGATTAAAAAAAAAGATACTGTGTTATATAATTAGAAGACTGCTCCCCCAAATCAGGTGCAATTGTTCAATGAGTATGAGTCTACCCACCCCCGCTTATCCATTCAGTCAGTATTTATTGAGGCATTTCTCTGTAAAAGTTACCTTGAGGGAGACCAAGATGAGTAATGGTACCTCAGGGGAGACCAACTTGAGTAAGACAGGCTTTACTGTGGATTCATTTCTAAAATGCTTTTTTTTTTTTTTAAATATATCTTTATTGATTTCAGGGAGAGGAAGGGAGAGGGAGAGAGGGAGTTGAAACATCAATGATGAGAGAGTCATCATTGATCAGCTGCCTCCTGCACGCCCCCGACTGGGGATCGAGCCCGCAACCCAGGCATGTGCCCTGACCAGGAATTGAACGGCGATCTCCTGGATCCTAGGTCGATGCTCAACTGCTGAGTTTTTCATCGCTGACATTCTATGACCTTATGAAAATGGAAGGATGAAAAGATCATGGTGGCCCCAGATGCATTATCATTTCACATTTTACAATTTCTTTACTCCTTTTAAAAATTTTACTGATTTTAGAGAGTGAAAAAGAGAGAGAAAACCATTGATTTGTTGTTCCATTTATTTATGCATTCATTGGTTGATTCTTATATGTGTCCTGACTAGAGATCGAACATGCAACCTTGGAGTATTGGATGACATTCTAACCAACTAAGCTACCTGGCCAGGGCTCCAATTTCTTTACTCAATAGCTGTGCTTTTGAAGCAACTTTATTCCACCTTTTCCTCATTATTATTATTATTTTACTTTATTCCTCTTCCTGAAATGTCAACCATCTAATTTAACATTTCCTCCTTCCCTACTACCTAGTCCTTGAAAAATGCAAGTCCAAAATCACTTTATCACTAGTTAGCTGTCTTTAAGTTTCTCTAATAGTTTGCAAGGACAAAGGGGGAAAGAGAAAGACTAAAAAGCCAAATACCCAGCGGAACAGATTTCATAAACAGTCTGAAACCTAATATTCTTATTCACTATAAATGCCATCAAGCTTTCAAAACATTTACCCCTGTAGTCTGAGGCCTTGAATTATGAGAAAAAAATTTATGGATTTTAAAATTGTTTCCTTCTGAGCTCACTGTGATTCTTTTGGGGGGATAACAAAAAAGATAAAATAATAGAAAATTACTGTTGCCTGGTTACTTGGCTCTGAAGAAAAATGGAGAAATAATGCTCATGTCCCAATTTAAATGAATTCACGTAGAGTAGCCATGACTGCAATCCCTTAGCAAACTTGCTGTCACATCTGGCTTTTGAAATGTCAATATAGATTCTAGAACCCTAGACTTGGGGAGGACCTTTAGAAATCATCTGATCTTTCATATAGAATGACATTTAAGCCATGGGATCTCCCCAGTTTCTGAAGACCATCAGAGAAAAAAAAAGTGATACATGCTTATCCCTGAATTGATTTTCTATTTGCAGGAAGCTGCTTTTCCCCATTTAAAATTTTAGCCAGTATTAAGTAAAATTTTTAAAAATACTGTATTCTTCAAGCTAATTTCCTCCTCTTTGGTTTCTGAAGAGTCAGAAAATACCTAGCCAACCATTATGCAACTTTTATAAACATAAGGTTGCTAAATTTCCCTTCTGCCTCTCCTGGGGTCAACCCATGAGCTTTATTTTTAAACTACATTTTTCTTTCGGTTTTAACATTTTGTTGTCTCTCTAGCCTTTTCAAATCTTTTTCTAATTAGAACCTGGAACTCAGCAATTCTCTCAACAGGGCCACATCAGGTTACTGTCTACATACTACCCATGTAGAGGTCTGTGTTCTCAATACTGTTTGCTGCATTGCAGTGCTGTTGCCTTCGCTCCCTAGGGGCTGTCCTATTTGTAATCTTATTCTGTTATCACATCTGGTTTTCCACTTAGTGGTACTCACATAGGAGTTGTGCACTTCCTAGCCTGTTTTTCCAGGTGATTGAAAATAAGTATTTTTCAACACGTATACATGCTAGACACAGTACTAACCCCTTTATGTTCACTGTTTCATTTAATCCAGTCAACCCATTTTATAGATGAAGAAATTGAGGCTCAGGCAGGCTAAAGAATTTATTGAAAACCTTATACCTTGGAAGTGGTAGAGTTGGGATTTGAAAGTTGGCAATCTAACTCCAGTACCTACATCCTTAACTTACCTATTCTATTGTAAGTTCATATTATTTGTGTAGTAGGCTCTCAAACCAATAAAGTTTGGGAGCACCATTAAAAAACCTGAGAAAGCCTGGTCTGGGGTTGCCAGATTTAGCAAATAGACAGGAGCCCTCCTGGGCTTGGCTCAGCGGTTCAGCATTGAACTAGGATCCAGGAGATCACAGTTTGACTCCTGGTCAGGGCACATGCAGGGTTGCAGGCTCCATCCCCAGTTGGGGGCGTGCAGGAGGCAGCCGATCAATGACGACTCTCTCATCATTGATGTTTCTCTCTCTCTCTCTCCCCCTCTCCCTTCCTCACTCTGAGATCAATGAAAGATATATTTTTTAAAAAAAGTATAATCAGTTAAATGTGAATTTTATGTAAACAATGAATAACTTTTTAGTATGTCTCATGCAATATTTGGGAGATACTTATGCTAAAAATTATTGTTTGTATGAAATTCATATTTAACTGAGCATTCTATATTTGGCAACCCTAGGTTGGGCGTCTTTTCAGAGCAGAGACTGGGACTTTTTCACTGAATTGATACCACAGTGAACTTTGGGTCAATTGAAAGTATCTCTGCCCTTTAGAGTTGCAGTGGTGTATGGATTCTTTAAAATTACAAACCTCTATAGCAGCTACCAAAAATTATACCATGTTCACAAATTAGTTGTTTATTGCTTCTACATTGATAATGGAGATATATATTCATTTGAATATGTTTTTAGGACAATTTTGTACTCAACTTACTAGGTAGGGATATTCTTTCTTTATGTCACCTATTCTAATATTAGTTATTGCTAAATTTCACTTTAATAAAAAAGTAAATACAAAGACTCATTTTATTTAGCAAGACTGAAAATAAAACTAAGACATAAGTTCACACCTTTGTTGTCCAAAACAATTCCTCTACTATCAACTCAAGGCAATTAATCCAGCAAATCATTCATTTATAGATTGATTACTATAACAAGAATCATTTTTCAGTTACAAAGGGGGTCATTAAGCCCTCAGGGCTCTTTCAAACTAGATTAAGTTTGATTATTCAATCACCTGTTTACATAAAAGCAGAAATGAAAAGGAATGGAGATCCTTGCCCTGGCCGGTGTGGCTCAGTTGGTTGGAAAGTGTCATCCCATGCACTGAAAGGTTCAATTCACGGTCAGGGCACATACTTGGGTTGCAGGTTTGATCCCAGGTTGGGGCGCATGCGAGAGGCAGCTGATCCATGGTTCTCTCTCACATTGATGTTTCTCTCTCTCTCCCTTCCACTCTCTAAAAATAAATTTAAAAAAAGGAATGGAAATATAAACACAAAATTACCTCTTTTATAAGAAAACAGAGTAGTGGTTAAGTTCATAGACAGAGTAGCTGCTAGCCAAGATACAGATGGTCCCCCACTTATGATTTTTTGACTTTATGATGGTGCCAAAGTGATATACGTAATAAATTTCATGATATATATAACACTTTATTATAAAATAGGTTTTGTGTTAGATGATTTTGCCCAACTGTAGGCTAATTAATGTGAGTGTTCTGAGCACGTTTAAGGTAAGCTATGCCAAGCTATGATGATAAGTAGGTTTAGGTGTATTAAATATATTTTCAATGTAATATCTGAGGAGAATCTGTACTTTTTATCCTCAAACTTAAATAGATAAGTCAGTAAATATGATGATCTTACTTCCAGTATTTCCTCTATAAATGATAAACTTATCAGTGTTGAAAGATAGATCCATAGAAATTGCAACAGAACATTTATAAAACATCTTTTTTGGGGTGAATATGCAGTAAGTATATTAGCTATTACTACATTTCACTTTAATAAAAAAGTAAATACAAAAACTCATTTTATTTAGCAAGAGTGAAAATAAAACTAAGACATAAGTTCACACCTTTGGTGTTGTACAAAACAGTTCCTCTAGCTATCAACCCCAGGCAATTAATCCAGCACATCATTCATTTACAGAGTGATTACTATAACAAGAACCTAATATTAGAATAGGAGATATAAACAAGAATTAAGTTCCTATGGCACCTCATCAATGTTATAACAAAACTATGTTGAATGAAACAATGTTAGTTGAGGACCTGCTGTACTGCTAAAATTCTTTCAGTGATTTTTTTCTCTCTCCCTCAACTTAATATGATTATAGATCCCTCCAAATTTATTTTATTTTAGTCATATAAAAATTAACAAACTTTGGCTTTTTTGCAAGCATTCTGTCCTTATATAAAAAAGTGATTAAAAACAGTACTGAATATGAATCACTTCTGTAAAGTTTAATGAGTGAGAAACATTCAACCAAGGTGACTTTTCCTTGGAAAATCTTACAAAAACTGAATTTTATAAACAGTTACCTCTTTTGATAGAAGTCCCATTTATAAATAGCAGCCACGACTTTACTGCCTACAAAATTGCAGGCTGTCACATTTTACATGTTTAGAATTCAAATGTTAAGGTCAGATTTTCTAGTAAGTGTTAAAGAAAGTCACAGATTGGTTAGTTGTCCCATGCTAAGGAAACAGCTGACTTCCATGATCATACTATTCAGGCAGGTACAGACTACCACTGGATTGGGCACTCTAACATTTATATTTTTGTTTAAAGAGGAAGCGACATTAACATTGAGGCGGGGTTAGGGCTGCAGAACTTTATGGAGGCTCTTCTGTGGTCAGAGCACCTGGTGCAAGGGACAAGATAGCACAGGATGTTAGTATTAGAGGCCTTCAGCATAAGAGCCTGAGCCAATGTGCTGCTGCAAGACACAGGCGTCCTCGCTCCTCCTCCAGCTGTAGCACAGGAAGGTCTCCTGAGCCGAGGTCACAAGTCTCAGAGTAGAGGGAGCAGACAAATATGTCAGTCAGGAACGCTGGACGTGACATGTTGCTCCTCAGAAGTGATCAATGGCATTGAAATGGGAGGAGGGTGAGTGTCTCTTAATAATGGATACCCTGTGTTGGTCTTGGGAGACTGATGGCCAAGGACTTCTGAGCATATTCAAATCCATCAATCCCAGGAACATTTGGCCGCCTGCACAAAGTGTGATCAGGACCAGCATATGAGAATTCTAGTTCCCAAAATTAGAAAAGAGAAGGGCAACATCCGACACTTTGTTTCTTCCTAGACAGGCTGAATGTTCCCCAAACTTGCTACTTAGGGAGCAAGCTGGCCTGAGTTCTGGGGCCATTTGATAAACTAGAAGTCTAGGCATGGGACCAAAACAGAGTGGGGATCTGAGCCAGAAAGCAGAATTCATAGTTTCACTGAGGGAAGAGGGGTATAGTGGGAGTATTTTTGGGGGTGGGGTTGGGGGTAGCTAATAACAAGGCCAAATCCTAAACCAGAGCTCATCATGCTCATCATGGAGAATAGCAACATGCTTGCAAATTCACTCCAGATAGCTGCCCTGTACCTAACAATTTGGTACAAAACTCAGGGCTATACAGGCTGGACCCCCACCCTCAACTCCAATTCCAGGGTATAGGAAAACCTTTCTTTCATGTTTGCTCTCCCCCATCCCAAATTTCCCAGAATGACTCAAACTTTTCCTAATTAGTAATGAGAAAGAAAACATCTGAACAGATTTGGATGCAGCCGTTCCAACCCAGGAACTTGGGCATGAACTCTGACTTGCACCCACACAGCTGTCTCTGGAGAGTGAACCTTCAGTCTGATTGCTGTGTGGCTGCCTGGAGCCTTGGATTTAAAAACACGTGTTATCACTACACTAGACAAACTCCTAGCACGAGCCATATACACTCAGATTAGAAAGCCTTTTGGATGACCCTCCTTTCTCTTCCAGAGGAGCTCTTCAATTTAGAATCTCCACAACAAAAAAAAAGACACTTGACCTCACCCTGGCTGGGTGGTCAGTGTCATCCATGCACCAAAAGTTTGTGGGTTCGATTCCTGGTCAATGCACACACCTGGGATAGGGGTTCCATTCCTGCTCCGGGCCCATACAGGAGGCAAATGATTGCTGTTTCTTTCTGACATCAATGTTTTTCTCTCTCTTTCACAGTCAAACAGAAACAAAAAACATATCCTTGGGTGAGGATTAAAAAAACCAAAAAGCCACTCGACCTCAAGGAACACAGTTTGCCAAGCAGGTCGTGTAGGGCTAATAGACATGAAGATCCCACGTTAGCAGCTATGAGACATTTGAGTTGTTTGCTCCTGTCTTCCTGATGCCAACTGGAACTAACAAACAGCTTGAGAGGAAAAACACACAACCCAAATCACAGAATAGGTGAAAAGTTTTAAAAAGAATTGTGGTGAGGACCAAGCCCTGAATCTGGCAATGCAGTCAGAAACCACCACTTTAAGCCGTAGGGCAAGGAGGACAGTGTGTAGAGAAAGGCTAGCAAAATCTAGCGCTGGTTCTTCCTTATGAGGGCTCAAGAAGCGCGCCTCTAAAATAACTCAGGTATGCACTGACAAAACCACCAGAAAGCTGCCCTGCGCCTGCTTCCCCACGGCTCTCCTGGCAAACTTACAAGCACATGTTTGCTCAGTTGTGAGCCTCTCCCACAGGCATCTCCCACCTCCGAGGCAGGGGTGAGAAATCTGGACCATGTGTTCCCAAATAAGGGAAATCAAATCACCTATAGGCAATACCTTCTATTTCCCTTGCTCCTTAATGATAGCATCCTTAATTAAGCCAACTTCAAAGGACACTAATTAGTGTCTGGAGGTCAACGGTCAAACCCATGGTTTACAAATCTTAACAGAAATCACATAACCTACTTACCTGAATAAAACCCCAAATCATCAATCCCTGCCCTCCCTTCCCAGGGGAATAGATTTAAGTCCATTTCTCCTTTTTTCACCACAGGATGTGGAAGACAGTCAAAGAAGGTAGTGTGAGAGGGAGGGGCATCCTAGTTCATCATTAAAAAATAAAGTTCTCTTTAAGTGTCATATTCATCTGAGGTTGTATAAAAATTTTGTTTCAATTCTCCTCGGTGTCTGCCTCTAAGAGTTCATCTTCTAAGCCAAAATTCAGCTTGTCAGCTAGCCCCTCAAACTGCTTGCCCAGACTGCCTGCAGAGTCCACGAACATGTTAGGGATGTCTTTGCCAAAGTAAATCTTGCTGTTGGAAGCAATGGCCTTGTACTTCATCAGCTGCAGATATTCAGGGGTTAGCTTCAGCTGCAAAAAAGTAAAAAGCAAAGAAGACTTAGGTGGAGCCAGATTAGAGAAACCATGGGTGGACCCCTTCACTTGTCATAAGGAGAGGGTCTTTGTCAAAGACATATGCCCACTCTCCTTTTCCTGGTCTCACTGCTACATTAGTAAAAGGGTAACCACTTCTCTAGGAGAAAGTCATCTCATATCTTCAGGGTCAGAGCTGCAAGAGTTTTAGGGGTTTCCATGTTTAACACAAAAATTACACTTCCATCAAGACACTGCTAAGGAAAAGGGAAGTACCTCTCCCACACAGTATAGCAATCACTAGAAGGGGCTTTGGGTGGTGACCTTCCAACACCGGGAACTCTCAAACAGTATCAGCATAAACTCAAGCACACATTCTCTTTGCCAGGAGGGCCTGGGCATTTGTTTACCTTATTAGCTTCGGCCATCTTCATAGCTGTATAGCACTCAGCATCAGCCTTCGCCTTCTCCCGGGCCAGAAACGCAGCATCTGAGGGGAGAATGCAGTGAACTGAAGTGCAGAGGCTACCAGAAGACGGGGTCTGGTCCCTGTAACTTTCCCTGGTTGCCTCTGTGACCTTGGGGAGACTGCCTCCCCCCTCTCCTCCATGCTTTGGTTTCCTCATCTGTGAAATAGGGGAAAAGTGCTGTGACAGCATCTCCCTGTGGTGAGGACTAGTCATGAGGAAGTCTGTTGCTCTGCCCAACATTTTATTTGACAGCATTATCTAGAAATGTACTGCCACCCAGAGACACTTCCTGTTTCTGCACTTACTACTTTTGTAGCTCCATGTCTGGGGAGGGACCCTGCCTCAACCTCCAGTTTCACAGCTTGCACCATCCCTCTTGTGCTACACAGCAAAAGCAAGAGATGCCCAAAGGAGGCTCTGAATACAGCCAGAGGCAGATCCACCCTAACACCGAATCCCATAAGCATAAAATAGTTTGGTCCCTCTCCAACTTCATTTCCCTTTTCTTTCCATCAATCATTTCAAAAAAGTTCTAATTAACAGTGGTTAAGCTGGCACAACTCTAAGAGACAAGCCATGGTTCAAACTTACACCTATTTGGATTAAGACCTGTTTAAAATTCCACTATGGAAGCAATATACTTTCTCAGTCTGCCAAGATTAGCTTTCTGTCAAGTTGATGCAAAATTTTTGATATTTACTTCCTTGCCTTGGGAATGAGGCCAGTCTCATCTGAGTAGTATCTGTAGCAAAAAGCCTGGGAGGAAAGGTCAGTCTGTGGGTGGGTTCTCACTACACACCCTCAGCGGGATCCTGGGTGAAAGGAGCCTGAAGTCTGGCTGCGTGTGACTGACTTAATGGTCCTTAGCACCTGATGCATGTACTTATAAGAAACAAAAATGTGTTGTTTTGCTAAGAGCTCCCTAATGAGGAGCTGCTGATCTGTAAAATCCTAACTGGTTCCCCAATAGGGCCCTGCAAAGCTCGGGAGGCTCTGTAAGGGTATAACTGGACACAGCACTTTGTAGCCTGAAGTTGGGCCTTCAGGTCCCCTTTCTGTCCTAGAATTTGTTTAATACTTATATACCACATGAAGGAAAAAGGTGGCTGATGGGAAGGAAGTGAGGGCTGAGGGGCAGGGAACTGAAGGTGAGTGATATTCAGAGAAGTCAGCCAAGGCATACTTCTGTCCATACTTCTGTTGCTGGTGCTGAAAAGGTGTCTTCTTACACCCAGCTTAACATCTACAGGGATCCTGAGAGTGGACTCAGAGGCCAGAGCTATGGTGCTTGCCACCTCCTGAAGAGGGGTAGGTAAGGCACGAGGGAGAGAGCTGCTTTTGGGCCCAGCTTCTTAGTTTACTTCTACTGCCAGACTGTGAGCTCCACGACAGCAGGGACGGTGCAACTTCCCTTTTCCTTATGCCTAACATGAGAGTGCCTAATGGCACGCAACTAGCATTTGCTGAATGAACAAATGCTCTCTGAAGTGGGAAATTAATGACAAATCTCCCCCAGAGTGAAAGCACAGAGAAAAAGTGATGTTCCAAAGAAATCAAGAGATCTTAGAACGGATGTTAAAAGAGCAAAGGAAATGATTCCCCCTCCCCCTTGCCACAGAGTGGGGTCTGAGGAAAATTCAGCCATTAATTTCACTTCTGCTTACCTTCAATTTCTGAAATCTTCTTCTCAGTCTCCTTCTCCATCACCTTCTGTCCATAGGTGATTTCTGCAACCTGAGCCACTTTTTCTGCCTCTATGTTAATGAAGTTGAGAAAAAGCTTAGAGCTCTGATATTTTCAAGAGTTTGACTCAATTCCATCTTTCACCTGATCAGAGGCCCTGAGGCAGGAGTGAGGGTAAGCTCAGATGAGAGTCCCTGGGCCCAGAGGATGGCTGTGACAGGGATACAAGGGTAGAGATGGAGTATACCAGTGCGTGCAGACCATGACATCAGTGCAAGATAGGAACTGGGGAGATGTGGGCCCCAGGGAGGAGAGTCATTACTCTAATGAAACAAGGAATAAGCCCTAACTAACCCCTCTTTTAAGTCACAAGGGTATTTCTCCCAAAGGAGTACTTTTAGGAATAAGGCACTCTCTGAAAAGCTTCTTCCTGCTACTTCCCTTTAGGAGGTAGTCAGGTTCGTTGTTGATAGTCCAATGTAGTAGTTAAGAACCCAGGTTCTGGAGCAGAGTCCTAGGATCTGAACCCCAGTTCCACCACTTAACTTGCCATATGACCTTGAACACATTATTTAACCTCTCTGTATTTCAGCTCTGTAAATAAGGTTAATGATACTGCCTCTCTCACCTGCTGGTTGTGAGGAGTGAGAGAATTTACATGTAAGTGCTTAGAAAAGTACATGGCTCATAGTAAATGCTCAATAAGTGTTAGCCATGATCGTTATGAATTAAGAATTAACAGTAACAGCTCCTTTTAAGAGATACGTGGCCCCTGGTCGGTGTGGCTCAGTTGGTTGGAGCATCATCCCCTACACTGAAAGGTTGTGGGGTCAATTCCCATTCAGGGCACATACCTGGGTTGTGGGTTCTATCCCAGGTCAGGGTGCATATCGGAAGCAACCGATTGAAGTTTCTCTCTCACATCAACATCTCTCTCTCTCTGCCTTCCTCTCTAAAATCAATAAAAAGCATATCCTTGGGTGAGGGGGAAAAAAAGATATATGGAAACTCAAAACTGATAACCCCTGGCCACCATCTGACAATTACAGCTTTGCTCTTAGGAGTATGAAAGCCACTCCTACGCATGGCAAGGGTTTGGAGAACCATGTGGTCTAACCGTGCCTAAGGCTTCCTCGACTCTCCCCACCATCCCCAGTCTTTCTGCCCTTAAAGGGGGGGTGTCACAGAACCACATCCAGACCAATGAGGGCCTTCTTCCGCTCTGTCTCAGCTTCTTTTTCCACCACCTTCTGTTTCTGGGCAGCAATGAGAAGCTTTGTCTTTTCGCTTTCCCTGGAGGAGAAAAAAGTATGCCGTTTCACAACTATGGAAAAGCATCTGAGGAACTTCACTGTCCCCTGGAGAAGCCAAACTCTTCTGAGGAGAGGCAAACTCTGATTTCTTATTCTCTCCTGGTAGGTTGTCCAATGTCCCAGGTAAAAGCAGATCTGTTGCAGACAGTAACATGGCTCTGCTCCTTCTCCAAAATAACTCATTTGTGGGAAATAGAGCATAATTTACTTTAGTGAAATGCACCTGTCTGCCCACTTAATTGTCTTTCTCTCCTATCTTCTTTGGCATGAGCCATGAAGCGCAAACAAGGCCCCCTGGCCCCTTTAAAAGCATCACTGCTCAAAGGGGCTTCTCCGTGGCTCTTAATCACAGTTACAGAACCCAGGTGACTGTCCTCACACGCCTGCTCCATCCTATAGTGCAATGGGCTGTGACAAATACTCAAGGAGGGGAATAAAAGCCTGACACAGCCTCAGTTAACTGAGATGGGAAGAGGTGGGAGAGAGTGGTAGTTACAGCTTAGGCTGAGGATACTCACATCAACTCGTAGTTTCTGCGGATCGCCTCAGGTATATTGGGCTTTGTCACCCGCACAGCCTGGAGAAGGAGAAAAAGAGCACCTGATGGGAAGGTGAGGGTGGTGAGGGACCCAAGCAGCTCCCCCTTGGTCCTTGATCTTCCTACATGGAAAGGACATCCCTTGAAAGAGGGGATGCACCTTCATCAGGGAACACTCCCACAGTGGCAATGCTTACTTGTATGACAAGCCCAGGGGCCATGGAAGTTAGGTCCTGCTGCAAAGCCAGTTTGAGATTTTCATCAATCTGATCTGGAATCAAGAAAGACAGGAAAAGGAGCTGTCACACTATCTAGGCAGGGTGGAGGGAAGTATGGAGATAGAGGTAAAGCTAAAACACCAGCTCGAGAATGCACCTCACAGGCAAAAGGTCCTCCCAAGGTAAAGTGCTTATCATAGCCCAGCAAACCTAAAGTTCTCCTGCAAGACTTTCAGAGCACTGTGCCTCTGCAGTCCCTCTACGCAGGCTAGGTGTGAGAGTATCCTTTTCCTGTGGCCTTGACAGAGAATCCCTAGGTTGTTGAAAATATCAGCCTTGCCCAAAAGGGAACTGAGCTTTAAAAAGAAAAAGAACAAACAATTCTAGCACATTTCTTGAATTAGGCAGCAGCCTGTTCCCAGACAACAGGAGCAAAACAGAAGGCAGGCACCCAGTTTTCATGAAGGAGGAAGATGGAATGGCTATGTTAGGTATTTTGAAAAGAGCCGAGCATATTAAATCGAGTAATTTTAGATGTTCCTAAAAGAAAAACAGATTCTGATGTCAAGGAAGCCCCAAGGAAGGCCATTTCCATTAGGAACTCCATCAAATGACACAAGGGGAAAATAAAATGTACAGTTCTGGAAGCGAGCCCAAGGCTTTTGATGTGTTGTTTGCTTTGGTCCTGATTCCTCTGCTTGGAATTCACATGTGGGTCATTTCACAGACAAGGGGAGGAAGAGCTAGGACTGATCCTCCTTCCAGCTGTGATCCCAGGAAAGCAGCACTAGGCCGCCTTCTCTGGCTGAGATCCTCAATAAGATCCCAAAGGGCACCAAGAAAAAGACTCCACGAAATCAGGCTCGGACATCTAAACTCAATCACCTCCCTCACTGTCAGCTGCCATCTGCCTTAAGTGGCCATTCTTGGTCACTTGTGCCCAAACAGGAGTCTGTGAGAAATAGCAAATCTAACTCCTGCCTTTTACAGATGCCCAAACTGAGGTCCATGGAAGTTGGGATGTGCTCAAGACAGTAGCAAAAATAATGAACTTGCTTAATTACTATGTTTTGATTACTAAGGTTTAAAACCGTATTCTTTCAGCTGTCATATCAGTGAGCAGGGGATTTTAATGTTTCCATGTATTGGATATGCTCTCACAAGCCTCTTAGCACCGAGGAAGAAATGCCCATAAAGGCAGTACCTTGCTTCTGACACTGGCCTAACAATTTCACAGCTAGAGATAAATATTACATTTCATATTTTCTATTTTAAATAGGATACCCACCAAACTTTAAGTGAGATGGCCTGTACTGTCTGTAAATTAATAACAACATAGTCATTTATCAGACCAAATTATACTGAGTCAAGGCAGAAACCTGTGGCCCTGGGCTGGTAACTTTAGGAAAATCTAGAAGGAATATTTGAAAGGTGGTTTATTACCATAGTAATACTGGTAACAAGTTGTTTATGTTACAGTTATGCTGATAAACCGCTGGCTAAGTTATACTATTAAGTATACACAAAGAGGTTCTTCAGGTAACCTTCTGAACAAGAACTAGATATTTTTATAAAATGGGCAAAGAGGCTGCATCAGAGTAAGCAGTGATGAGAATTATGCAGGCATGTTGAAAGTCAGGGCTAGGAGTCCTGAGAGGCAGGAACTAGAAAAAAACCTTTGATGATTAAGGAATAGGATTGGAGACTCCAGTTTCTCCTTTACAGATGCAAATATAGTCTTAGCCAAAACAGTGCTTGCAGGCAAGCATGAACTTTAAAAGGAAAAAAAAAATCTCAAAGCAAATATACTTTCTCAGCTCCTTTGTACAAGAAGCTATACTTTGCTAAACTATCAAGTTGATCTCTAAGACAATAAGAAGTTTTTTAATGCAAAACAATTTTATATTTTAATTTTCTTTTCATGGAAATTAGAGATCCTTTGTCTTTTGTTGTTTCAATGCTTTGAAATGTTCATTTAATGGCACAGGTTTGTAAACAATGGCTAGAGAGAAAACTAATGATATTTTATAAAATAATATCAGTTTGAGGTTAAAAAATAGCAAATTTACCAAATTTTTCCTAAAAGTACACTGAATCCAAACCCAATAAAAGACTCTAAACCCTACAGAGTGAATTTAGATTCATTTTTTACTGCAGAAAATTAAAAGTGATCCTGATGATTTCCCCAATCTGAAACACAGTGCAAAAGACTGCTTAATTAAAGTCATTGGCAATGTCAGTAATTCCTCCTTCTGTGTACTCTAAAAATGTTCTCACTTGGTCCTTTTTATGAAGATTCCTGGGAAAAACCACTGTTCAGTCCTAGTGTCAAGAATAGTTGTACTATGGGTTGAAAAATCCATTTAATTTTAGCACTGGCTACCAGAAAACTTCTAGCAGCAAGTTTATAAATAGAGCATTTTACCACCAAAGAGCTATAACAATTACTGAAATGTTTCCTTCCTTTGTTGAAGTCAGGCTGTGTTTACTTTGATCAGGTAAGAAGGACAAGAAATGTCTACTTAAGCATGTGGATCCTTTTTGTTTTAAGCTTTTTCCTATTCATCTCTGTAGGCACAGGGTAAACAAACAAATAAATAAATACCCCCCCCCCCCCAAAGGTTCTGGGAACTGTAAGTAGCTATGGTCCTTGTCCCACTTCTAGAATTAGAGGTGAGCTGTCTTATTCTCTTCACCCTTTCCTGGGTGCCTTTCATTCAGTGTGATGGATTGGAAAACACACAAAGTGATGGCCAGAAGAGGGAGGTTCTAGCTTCAGCTGCTACCAACTAGCTCTACGACTTTCTTTGTGGCTGGGTACCCTTATCTTAAAATGAGGATGTTGGGCAGGATAATCTCTAAGGTTCTTTTAGAACTGAGTCTGTCTTCATACCAGAATGATGTTTTAGGGACCGTGGAAACATATTTCCATTCCAGCCCTCTGATTCAGGCCAGGAGTGAGGTCTGTAGTTTACTATTACTTCTGTGCCCAAAGCTCAACCACTCTCATGATCTTCCATTATCACCAGCATTTTCTAGGAATGTCCTTTGTGACCAGTTCCAGAGCACTGGATCCTTTAACACCTTCTGTCCAGCAGTGCCCATCCTACCCTGTGGGTAGCTCAGAAGTAGGCAGTGGGGGGAAGCAGGGCTGCTAAGGCAGGCTCTGATCACAAGAGACTTCTTACCGAAGAGCTCAATGTAGACCTCCTGAAGTGTATGCACACTGCAGAACTGGTTCAGTTCGTGGTGGATCTTGTTGAAGATGAGGGCCTTGTCGTAGTCGGCAGTGTAGTTCTTCACTATGTCATACACTGGGAGGGAGAAGAGAGTTCAGATAAAGAGGCAGGGCTCAATATACAGAGGGACAGACTCATATATAGAGCAGGCTGACAGCTGTGGGGAAGTTGGGTGGTGGGAGTGGAAGGATTGGGCAGAAAAAAGAAAAAAAATAACAGACAGGGACAACAGTGTGGTGATTGACGGGAGGAGGGGTGGGGGGGAGGTGGAGGAGGGTAAAGGGGGATAAATGGTGATGGACGGAGACTTGACTCGGGGTGGGGAACACACAATACAGTGTACAGATGATGTGCTGTGGAACTGTGCACCTGAAACCTGTATAATTTTGTTAACCAGTGTCACCCCAAAAAATTTAATAAAAAGGGAAAAAAACTTGCTCTGACATAGCAGCTCTCCCTTCCTGAGGTGCTGCTACAGACACTGGGGTGGCATGTTGGAAAAAGTGAGCTGGTGGTAAGGGTCAACTGGAAAACCATACCTGCACTGGGGACCAGGAAGTTCACCACTTCAATTCTGTCAAAGTAGATCATCACACCACCACTATTTGAGGAAGAATGGACAAAAAAGTCACTAGTAAGCTCTGGACTACAGTGCCTTAGCAGAAAAGGAGAAGAGTTCCCGGGAGGGCAGAGGCATGTCGGACCTACAAGATCTTTAGAGCTTATAGCAATATGACCTCCTGAGAAATCACACCTCCTAAAAATAATTCCGTAAAGAAAAAAGTGAAACTTTTGATATGCCACTAAGAAAAGAGTAGTTCATATCTTCTGAATCCACAATGCGTTTTGACTAAAACAATCAATTGAAGGAAAAAGACTAAAGAAGGTTGAGGAGTGCTCAAAACCTAAAAGGTCACTGGAATTTTATGGTCACTGTTTCTCACTTTGTCTTCACCATCACTTTAGTTCAGCACTTCCCCTTTCCCCCAAATATTCATTATACAAAAATTTCAAACATACAGAGAAGTTGAAATAGTAGAACTAAAATCCATTTCCCAGCACTGAAATTTAACAGTTGTTAACATTTTACCTTATTGATTGATCTTTTTTTTCCTGAACATTTCAAAATAAGTTACAGTCATGATACTTCCCCCATAACACTTTAGCAAGGATCACCTGAGAATAATGACATTCTCCTACACAGTCACAAAGCCATTCCCAAAGCTAAGAAAATCAGCAATAATTCCTAATATTACCTAATACCCAGGCATTCAAATTTCCCCAGTGATTCCTATTATGCACTGAATTGTGTGCTCTCCCAAATCCATATGCTAAAACTTTAACCCCCAATGTAACTATATTTGGAGATAGGGCCCTTAAGGAGGTAATTAAGGTTAAATGAGGTCATAAGGGTGGGGCCCTAACTGATCTCTTTCTCCTCCACTCCCATGTACAGAAAAAAGGCCGTGTGAGGACACAGCAGGGTAGCCATCTGCAAGCCAGGAAGAGAGGCTTCACCAGAAACCAACCCTGCTGGCACCTTGATCTTGGACTTTGAGCTTCTATAACTGTGAGAAAATAAATTTCTGTTGTTTAAGCCATCTAGCCTGTGGTATTGTTATGGCAGCCCAAGCTGACTAATAAAATTTCATCAAGGCTTTTACAGCTGTTAGTTTTGGACCAGGTTCTAATTAAGGGTCACCATTGCATTTGTTTGTCTTTTAAGTCTCCTTTTCAACCCAATGTCCCTCCAAATACAACTTTGTGCCAAGATTAGACCTGTTATCCTGTGGGATGTTCCAATTCTGGACCTGTCCAAATGTTTCCTTGTGGTGTTTACTTTGCGACTCTATCCCAGTTTAGACCTCCTTTGCTTTTCAGCCAGACCACTATAGTGGTGTCATCTTCGGATTTCCTGCCCCTAGGCCCTCCTCCACCATTAAGACATTCTCTGTAGTTAGTTATGCTACAGTTATTTTCCTCTATCAAGTCATTTATCTGCTAAAAGCCTTTAGAGGATCCTCACTTCTAAGAGATAAAGTTCCAAACTTCTTACAGCATTTGAAGCCCTCCTAAATCTAACTTCTGCGATTTTCTCTACTGTACTCTATCCCCTAGTGGAATCAGAACATAGGGAGCTAAGGGGCAGGGAACTTGGTAAAACCAAGGGGTGCCTCCCTTTTCACTGTCTCTTATTGCAGCGAGCCCGAGAGTCCTTCCTGTTATTTGTGCCTAACAGCTTTATTCCAGGCACCTTACCTAGTCCCACAAGGTACATTCTTCACCTCATCGGTCTGCAGCGTGGTCTGGAAATAGAGGAGATATAAAATGCTGTAAGATGGGCAGTGACAAAGTAACTTATTTTTAGACTCCCAAATGTCCTTGTCTTTGAATACCTATTTGGGTTGCGCTTTGTTTTTGTTAAACATCGATACCCCTCTGAATCCTCCTGACTTACAGGGTATGAGACTAACCAAACAAAGGTACTTAGCCAGCTTCTACTGTAAGTGAATGATCATATAAACGAGCTGGGTAATAATGGTTTAGTGAAAAAGACCCTGGACTAGGAATCCTAAGGTCTGTGTTTACTTCTACCTCTTTCATTTACTGGTCTTGAAACAGATTCTTTACTTAACCTGCCTCAGCCTATAAGACCTGCTCAACCCATTCTCACAATTACTGTGAGACCCAAGTGAGATAATGTGCATAAATGCACTTTGAAAACCATAAAGCAGAGTACATGGCAGAAGAAACTTATAAGGAAAATGTTGGTGAAGTATCCCAGGATACTGGACATACTTCATAGATGGCTTGTCTAACTTAGCTAGGCTTTAGATCTGTCATAAGTAGTCCTACTCCTATTTTAGATGTCATTTCCCTTCACCAAGTTCAACTTCCCTCATCTTTCCCCAAAATTATGTTCACATCTCTGAAGTTCAAATAAGAACCAGCAAAATTACCATATTTTACTTCCAGTTATCTTGCTAGCCTGTGAGTTAAAACATAGACACACACTCTACTTTTCCTTCTATACATTCAAAACAGATTCTTCTCTGGCTTTGTCTTGAAGTGAGGAAATACTTCCTAGCTGGAAATGATGGGCCAAGGCAAGGACTCCATTCAATGATTTCAATAATCAAGTAAAGCTCCAGAGTTAATGGCCCATGGAGCCTCATTCTTTATATATGTAAAACTTATTCTTAAATGATTCCTTGAAAAGGCATTATACTTATCTAATGGCTAAATAATTCCAAATCAGCCATTAGTCAACACCCAAAATCTGCAGTTGTCCAGCCATACCACACAAGCCAAGTATACCTGCACAGACTTATATGATGTGATGAAAGGGAGCATGAGATGGAAACCAGGGCCACTGGTAGAAGTCAGCAGGGCACCACCTCTGCAGAGCAGAAGAGAGACACAGGTTCAGTTTAGCAAGACTGATATTCCATTGATATTCTTTGGGCCAACTTTCCCTTCAGCCACATAAATGTTTAATATAGAGTGACAAGTGCCAGAGCCACATCCACAGATCCCTTCCTTCCTCCCGGCTAGACCCTAATATTCTAGGAAGCCTAATGCTAAAACATAAAACCACTATTCATGCTTTTGCAGTGAGAAAAACAGGCACTCAGACTAAGTGGAATAAAGACAGCAGAATCCCTGGTTATACTTGAGAGGAAGTCTGTTTTACTTTGTTGTGTCTGTTGAACTTGTGGCAATCTATTTGGGCACTTAAATCCAGTAATACAGTTATCAATGAACTGCACTAATGTTGGATTCCAGTGACATCAACACCGAAAGAATAATTTTAAGTACACTTTACAAATCATTTTAATATATATTTTTGGAAGTACAGTTACCTTTCTAATCAACTTGAATGTAAATGTTAGTAAAATTAAAGCCTTTTTTGGGGACATATAAGCAGATGGCAGGGAGAAATAATTAAAGGGGAGTGGGAAACCCAACCAGACTTTTAGAACTTGCTAGTGGCAATCCAGGAATAAGCATCATAGGGCACATAATAAGATGGGGTCATAAATACTTAAAGCAAAAAACTTGGTTATGGAGATTACTAAAAGGAAAGTAATCCAAGACTTGTAAGTGCTTCTTTGCTTTACATTATGAAGTTAAAGATACATTAAAAAAAAAAAAAGTAATAAAATAAACAGTGACATAATGAGCTCCTTTATTATAAGAACTATCCTAGAACTATCCTAGGGTTTGCCTTGATTGATATGAATCAACCTTCAGGCTCTTTCATTTTTCCTGAAATGTTAATTTTAAAGAGTAGGTTCAAATTCATAGAGCAGAATTCTCAAGTTGCCATCAAGAACTGGTCCTCATCATTGGTAACCTGTGGCACCAAGATGCTGAGGGATATAGGAGAAAACAGTATTTCAGAGATAATCCGCAAGGAGCTCTGGCTGCCTTTAGGTTTTTGTCTCTAAATCTCTATATACAATTATCAATTCCCATTCCATCAACTTAGACTACTAAGCTTTATATTTACATTTATGTGTCTGTGTACACACACACATATTCCCCTTCCCATGGTCACTAACACAAAAGCTCAGTCTAAAAGACTTCCACATTCAACAAAATATAAACATAGATATTCAGCCAAATCTGCTAGACAGTGACTAGGAAAGAGTCATTTAATAGGAAGTTGCAAGCTTCTCCCTGTCTCTGCCTTACCTGTAATATACCCCAATATGTCCCTCTTCTATCTTGTGCACAGCTGAGAAGAGAGCTGCACAAAAGAAACTGGTAGCCACAGCCACAACCGCTCCCAACTGAGCCATCAGTGAACCTTTATCCTAGGGAAAAAGATACAGGAAGATGTGTATGGTTTGCAGTGCAGGAGACAAGCTGTGACAGCAAGAGCACCTCACCAAGCTGAGCTCCCTGGAAGCAGCTCATATCCAGCCTGTTGTATTATGAACAGGAGGCTATATCTACAGATCTCTCCATCCTTGCTCTCAGTCAACATTCCCAATCCTTAACTGTGGAATTCTATTCCCCACCTCGTGGGAGAGGCAGTGGTTCCCGAAAGAGCTGTGTCCCAAGGGAGAACCAGTGCCAACTGGGCAGCGTTCAGAACACAGCCTTCTCTTCCTGTGAACACGAATGTGCTGTCATTGGAACCACTCACACTAGTAAAAGGGAAAGAGGCAGCTGCAGTATGTTGGCCTAAATTACAGAGGAAGTCAAACGACAGGCAGTTGTGGCATGTAATTCTGGTCAGAGCCTCCCGGTCCTAATTGCCTGCCACTTCAAAGGAAACCATTATTTACTCCTTTCAGATGGGGGAGCACAGAGACAGCATGCAGAGTTCCAAGGTGGGATTCTCTGGCCTTCCGCCCACCTCCCCAGTTACTCCTTTGGCCCTAAATGGAAGAGGGCTCTGAACAAGATCGAAGCCACACTCCCTCCCATATACCTCACTGGTATTTAGCTCTCAACAGGTCTCCAAGCCCACGGTTAGAGAAAGGGGGTTCCCCAGGCTGGGAAGACTCTGGACTCCTGGGTCCAACTGCGTTCGGGCACCAGGATGCTAAAGAGTTGGCATCTAGAGACTCATTTCCTGAACACTGAATGATCTGGAAAAACTAGGGTAACTGACACCAAAGTTCACAGTTAGGCGTGCCTGGGCCAACCCACGCAGGGCGTGGACTCTGCCTCGTGGGTCTAAGAGAAGTCGGACGCGGACATCTGCGAGGCGCTTATTTTACCGTGGCGGCCTCCCTCTACGGATTTGCAGCTGCGTCCTTTCTGCAAATGGCCTTCCCTTCCGATGTCACCCCCGGCCCACCTTGCGCCCCTTCCGAGAGAAGGTCGCGCATCCCAGGAGCCCTGGATAGGGGCTGGGGCTCCCAGAGCCTCTGCTCGGTCCCGCTTGGGAGCTAGCGAGAGAGATTCGGGAGAGAAAGGGGCTGCTTTCTCGCTGATGGAGAAGAGGCTGCAGGAGTGGGCCTGGGAGAAGCGCTCATCGGGGCGGCCGGGAGCCGCAGCTAGGCCCTGCGCACGCACTAAGGGGCGGGGGCCGCGTACCAGGCTGTCCCTCCAGGCGCTCCGTACTCCTCCGAACCCCCTTGCAACCGCAGAAACCGCCACACCCCTCAGCCCGCCACTTCCTTCCGGACCCGTCGCTTCGGTGACGTTATTAGTTCACGCGAGAAGACCACACCCCCTTATCGCCCTACTTCTTCAGCCCCGCCCCCGTGCTCCGAACGTGCAGTGTCCACGGATGGCCGCCAGGGGGCGCCCGCGACAAGGTCCGGGCGGTCCAGGATCTGGGTTTAGGATTTCAGGGTTGGAGTGGTGCGGGGGGCGCCTGGGGAGTGACCCTTGGGAGGATGCGAGTGGTGCTGAGCTCGTCATTTTCCGACGTTTTGGTTTTGGAGATTGCCCCGGATTCCCCTCCACATTAGGTCAAGACTTGTTTTTTGTTTTTTTCTCTGGAGCAGGTACCAGCGATTTGCAACAGTTTTTAGCCCTCTGCTCTCCGCTTTTCTGCGGCACCGCTCAATGAAACATCTTTTAAATGTGCAGATTAGCACCATTAAGTGACTAATCAACAGTCCCTACTTTCAATTGCCCTTTATACTTTTGTAGGATCTTTGGCCTTTGAGGGCCCCACAGCATCATAAAGTAGATTAAGGAGGAATTATTCCAATTTTAGTGGACAAAATCTAAATTCAGTGAGATGCGAGGGTAACCGTGGATGAAAGCCTCCTTGGCGCTTCCTTAATACCGGGAGCTTAATTAACTGCCTTTGTAACTCCTGCTACAGATCCCAGGGGTTTGTGCACCTCCTTGTCTCCCTGGCTAGACTGTCAGTTCTCCGAGGGCAGGGCCTGATCTTCCCTTCAGCACACAGGGTACTTAAGTGCTCAGTAAACACCGACTGAATAGTGGAACCAGCACCAGGATCCAGGCTTTGTGTCTCCTACTCTAAGGGCCTCAAGTTGTCCACAGCCTTCACTGTTGAGCAGCATCATATTGGGACATTTCTAATTCAGCCACTGAAGTTATTTTGTTTGCAGAAGAGAGAGAGTCCACTTAATTATAGCCTTCAGTAAATGAAAAGCTTTTATAACAGACGGCAAGCTGACGGTGTTAGATTTAGGACCCAGGAAAAAGGAAAATGTAGGTTTCCCAGGCATGGCTGCTTGGGTTTCGCCTGGAATCACCCTGGGTTTGTTCTGGGTGAGTTTGTGTTAGAAAATTTCAGCATTATATGGTTAAGTCCACACAAGTGGGCTGCATGGTGCTGACTGGGAATTCTGTGCCCACCTCCCCCATAAATGAGGGCCTCTCCTCTCCCCACCTTGTCCCTACAAATCCCCTCTAACCCCTAGTTGGCCAATCTCCTGATTGATACTATATCGCAGCCTGCATGCTTAATAAATGTTTATTTTATAGTTGAATGAATAATAGAAATGGAAATATTGGGGTTTATCAGGCCCAAGGAATGGGGCTTAACCTGAAGCATAGTTGTAATTTAAGAATTTCCTGACTATTAAACTTGGTAATGAACTATGAGCAGAAGTGGAATTTTGTTCTCAGGAGGCTTTTTACCAGGCTTGAGTTGTTTAGTTGTGGCCCTGCCTAGAGGCATGGGTTTGACTTTAGTAGATCATTTGAGAAAATCCCTTTCTTAAGAGACTTGTGATTGTTATGACTCTGTATCCAAAGTGATCATGCAGGTAAGTCTGTCATGATTTATTTAACAATTAAAAATCCATTTTAAAAAAAGCTTGCAGTATAGTGGTTAAGCACAGATATTCCACAGTCAGTCTGCCGGGATTTAAATCCACCCCCTCCCCCAGCTTCTTATTAGCTGTGAAATCTTGGGAAAATCATTTAATCTGTTTGTGCCTCAGTTTCTTCATATGTAAAATGGGGGTAATAATAGTATGAACCTGTTGTTAGGATTAAATGACTGGTTAAGAAAAGCACATACAATGTTTGGCACATTTTAAAGGTTTATTGTGTTAGTTGTTGCTGTTTTATTTTTTTAAATTAAAAAAAAAATATTTTTTTATTGGTTTCAGAGAGTGAAAGGGAGAGGGAGGGAGAGAGAGTCAGAAACATCAATGATGAGAGAGTCATGCCCCCTGCTGGGGATTGAGCCCAAAACCCTAAACCCAGGCATGTTGATTCCCTGATTGGGAATCAACAACGGCTGAGCCACACCAGTCACACAGCTGTTGCTGTTTTAAATTGCAAATTCCCTTAATGTGTTCTTACCTATTTGTGGATTCAGATTATTAATGTAACAGAAGGTGAAAGGTAAACTCAAAGTTATGTGATATTGAGTGATAACCAAATGAAATGATACCTCAAGATATTTATAATACAGATTTCATAAAGCGTTATTGAGTGCTGTCCATGTACCAGGCCCTATGCCTTTCTCATTTGATATAATTTTCACATCAGCCCTTTGAGTTCAACTCCATTTTAGAGGAGGAAGTTGAAGCTTAGAGAAGTTAAAAATTGCCCAAGATCATGAAGCTTGTAGATTGCAGAGGCAGATTCATATGGCCCAAGTCTATTTCTTCATTATAGTAAATGAATTAGAAAATAATGATTCAACTTAACCCCCCCCCCCCCATTAATTTCACATGTAACCTTTTAGGAATGTAGAATAGTGGTCAGAAATTGTGAAACTTTAAACTGGGCCAGTTCATTTTGCAGTTGTAGGCTGAAGCAGGATAAAAGAAATACTCCCACCCTGGCCATCCCCTACTCCCCATCTCTGGATGCTGCTTGATTAGTCCTCCAACAAGCTAACTGGTGAGAGTGCCACTCTAAAGAGAGAAGAGACCCCTTCTTTCACAATTAGAGCCCTTATTAATAACTGGTTTCACCCCAAAGAAACCAGGCAACTCTTAAAATGTTTGGCTCCAGTTTACTTATATCACAAGATTTGCCTTTTCTTGTTTACTTTGTGCCCTAAACAGAGAATAGAGGTTGTCTTTCAGGACATTCGATCCCAGCAAGATTTTGGTGAGCTTGGGGGAAGAGGAGTGAACGATGTCCTTCATTATTAAGAGGGTTACTTAGAACTTTTCCCTTTTATTTTCAGTTGAAAAAACCAGAATTGTTGCCTTCTAACAATAAAAGGACATTTGCTTGGGGCTAGTGCTGTTTCCTAGAATGAATTCTATAAAGAGGAAATCATGAAAAAGAAAATGGAGTTGGAAGTCAGTTGGAAGTCACCTAAAGATCACTTTGTGATTATTTTTACAGCTTTATTAAGGTATAATTGACATACAATAAAGCCCATATAAAGTGTACAACTTGATAAGTTTTGACATACCTGTGAAACCATGACCACAATCAAGATAATGAACACATGCTCATGCCTCCAAATTTTCTCATGCCCCTTTGTAATCTCTCCCTCCACCTTTCTCCATGACCTGTTCCCCCATTTCCAAGCAACAACTGATCTGCTTGTCGCCATAAATTAGTTTGCATTTTGTAGAATTTTGTACGAATGGAATCATATAGTATATACTCTTTTTGGGGGAAGACTGTTTGGCTTTTCTCTTTTTTACCAGAATAATTATTTGGAGATTCATCCATGTTGATGAGCATATCAATAGTCCACTCCCTTTCATTACTGTGCAATATTCCATTGCACAACTATACAATTTGTTTACCCATTCATCTGTTGATGGACATATACATTGCTGCCTGTGATTTTAACCCAATCCATTTATTTCATTCACGGAGGAGCAGAGGGCAAAGGGGAGGAAGTCTTCATGGAGGGGACTTGGTTAGAGTCTACAGTGCATTTGGGAAATTGTGAGAAAGCAGCCTGCTATCCTGGGAAACTGTGCCAAGAGGCCTGACAGTTTGAAGTGTGGCCCAGTCTGCTTTGCCTGGGATGACTGTTCTTTTGACATCTCTGAATCCATAATAATACTAGGAATTGGAATAAAAAAAGATTGTATAGCATTTTGTCTGCATATATTTATCTATACATCTCTCTGTGTCATTGATAGACTCCTTTTGTCATAGACAAAGAGATACCTTATGTACTTAGTATGTGAATCTCAGAGGATGAGGGAAACCATGTTCCATTCTAGGCTTGTCCGTCTGGACTCTTAATCTCATTCCTTCTCTGTCCTCAGGGTCCTAGAGCCTTCAATGATCTCCTTACTCTACCAGCTCTTTAGCTGCAGCCTGCAGTCTTGCGCAAGTCTCCCCCCACCCCAGGCCCCTCCATCAATCCTGCGCAAGCCTCTAGTTCTCACCTGATTTCTGTCCTTCCTTTCCAAGCAAAGTGCTTTAAAAAGTCCCTTAAGGTGGCCGCCTTTACTTCCTTACTTTCCATCCCCTTGTTCTTAGTCCCCAGTCCCTTTCTCCGATGCCCTTGGTACTGTTCACCTACCTACCCTTTAATGCTTAAACCTCCCTACCCTTGGCCTCCGTGGATGAGCCTGTCCCTCATGGTTTCCCTCCTACTTGTCCAAATATTGCCTTTGAAGTCTCCATCATGGGCTAATCCTCACATATTTCTCAGAACTCTATCCTTCACTCACTGCTCCTCTTTCTCTACCTTCTCTTTCTGGAAGATCTCTTGTGCTCTCAATATTCTAATTATGTGGTTGCTAATGACTTGCCCAAATGCTTATCAATAGCCAAGAGTTACAGACTAGAATTTCTTTGGATGTTGGAGGGGGATAAGCCAATCATGTGTCAAACTGAACTCATAGTTTCTCTCAAATGTATTCCTCCCAATAAAGGGGCCGCCATGCACTCAGCCATCCAAGGCAGACACTAACATCCAGCTTAATCTGCCCCATCTTTGAGTTATGTGGTTCTAAGTTACTCTTTGACCCTGAATCTTCTTCTCTACGCATGGTCCTCGTTCTGGCCTTATCACTTCTTACTTGGATTATTGCGAGAATCTAATGTTAGTGACTTTACTCCAACGTGTAGCTTACCCTTAAATCAGTGCACCTTCCACTCTGTGCCCCATGTGGTCTTTGTGTACCTTTTTTGTTTAAAAACCCAAGCATAGGTTCCCTGCAGAAAAAACTTCAAATCTCTTACCTTGTCATAGAAGATCTTTATAGAAATCTGTATATGATCCAGCTTTTATGATATTCTTTTGTTGTTTTTCATGTTTTACTAGACCAACTCTTTAAGACCCTTCTAAGTGCTTCTTCTCTGTATTTTCACAGCATTTTGTGCATTCCTCTTGTATGGCCTCACTCAAATCTGCTGAAATACTCTGGTTATATGTCAGTACTTCTCATAAGAATGTAAGCTCCTGGAGGGAGGAGCTTTGTTTCATTCATTTTTGTCTCCCCCACCCCCCCGAGGGTCTAATATAACTCCTAGCACATAATTGGTACTCAATAAGTGCTTGTTAAATAATATAATAAACATCACATAACCCTTTAGGATGTAAAAAGTGCTTTCAGTTACATTTACTCATTTCATGAGGATAGTTTCACTATAATCTCATTTTACAAATGAGGATGAGTAGGTTAGATGGTGAAGTCACTTCTTAAGGTCATAAACAGATCACCTGATTGTCAATCCAATAGTCCCCTCCCCCCATATTTGTGAATTGGGAAAATGTCTTGGGACATAAATTTAGTTCAATCAACACTTATTAAACACCTATTACGTATAATCCACTGCCATAAGTGATGAAAGCATAGAAGAAGAGTGGGGGAGGCACTTGTAAGTGTTAGGATTCTATATCAGGGCTTCTCACCCTTTCCACCATTAATATTTCAGGTTGGATAATTCTTTTGTTGTTGTTGAGGGGAAGGGCTGTCCTGTGCAATGGAGGATGTTTAGCAGCATCTCTGGCCTCTACCCCTAGATGCCAGTAGCAACCCCCTTGCCCTCCTATACATACCCAGTTGTGACAATCAAATATGCCTCCAGACATTGCCAAATGTCCTCTGGTGTGTGTGTGTGTGTGTGTGTGACAAAGTTGCCCCAGCTGAGAATCACTGTTGTACAGCAAGGCTTAAACGGGTTGAGAACCGGAGAGCAAGCTTTCCAGGCATCTCAAAGTAGGACAGATGTTATATCAGTGCCCTTCTGTCTGGGCAGAGAGTCAGGGGAGGAGAGAACGGAGGGGGAGGTTGTGAGTGTGGCCACATGGAAGCAGAGCCCAGGAAGAGTTCTGGAGGAAGGTGGAAGATGGGGGCTGGTACCGCTGGATGGGGTCCTGGAGAACCTGTGGGGATTAAAACCCCTGGCTATGGGATAGGAGAGGTAGAAACATTTATGTACATGTTTGGAATGTGGATTTCAGCTCATTCTACGGAACTGAATACCAAAGAGGGAAATTACTTGTTCTTGAGAAGATCAGATTTGGGGAGAGGCCTGGCTGTAAATCCTGGAGGGACGACTTTAATGCCACTCAGAAATCAGGCCTGAAACACCCATAATGTTTGTCAGTCCACATTTTAGTGTTCTTGAGAAAGTGCGCAGAGTGTAGGGGATGAAATATGGCAGGTATTTGATTTAAAAAGCCTGCACAGATTTAATGTCCTGATAAAATGTATTAAATCTTTTAAGGTTTTAATGAATCTAGTATGTGTTTCATAAATCAAGAACTCTGCTAAGCCGTCTCCTGGTTTAATAAGAGTAAACTAGGAAATTGCTCTGAGCAGAAGCAAAATACATTTATATCACATTGAAAAGTAATAGATTTTTAAGCTGAGGGGGTCTTTCTGGGCCTTTTAAGCTGTTTGCTTATTACATTGCTCCAACTCCTTCAAATATTAAACCCCAGGCAAACATGTGCTTAACCGTATCAAGATGTGAGCTAGCACAAAGGTGAAGATTATTTGTAAGAGCAGAAAACAAAGCCAGTATTTCCTTACCCTGAGACCTCGGACCAAGTTGATTTTTGCACTGAAACCTGGCTTACGTGTATCTAGGCTCAAGGTGGCTGGTTAAAAGTCATTATTAACTGTTATTAAACCTCCTTTCCTAAATTCATTCACTCCTCCATCTTCACCTCCTCAACACATTTTCTGGACTGAAGTGGTAAGTGTGTAAAATACTTCTTGACTTTTACAGCTGACTGTGGGATGGCTCGTTAAGGTGGCTGCTCAGACTGTCGAGAGCAAGCATGCAGAACTTCTTCCCCTCGCCTTAAACCCAGGGCTGTAATGTTCACGCTCCAGCAGGGGTGTGGAGCTAGGTGTAGGTGTAACAGATGGGCCTCTCTGAGCAGACTGGGGATCAGACACCCCTGCCACTCAGCTGCCTTTGTGGACGGGGCAGGTTCTGGGTGAGATGCTGGTTCAGGGCATTGGGGGTGAGGTATGTTGGGGGAACGGAGGAGGCGGTGGGGGTGGGGCTGGAACATTCCTGTGCATAAAAGCTGGCAGGGCTTGTGAGCTCTGCAGGGGAGGGAGCCGGCCCCATAAAGCTCAGTGTGGAGAAGCCTGTCCAACCTCATTAGCTGTCACGGGCAACAATACTGATCTGGCAATAAAGGCGATTCCAAACCTGTTGGTCATTAATCACCCGCCTGACAGTTGCGAATGGAAGTGGAAAAACCTCATCCCCCCTCTACCCTTCCCCTCCTCCCCTGGCCCAGCTCCGGGGTTTCGAGTTACCTCGCCATATATATGGGGATCGCTGCTGGGGGCTGGTCTCTTTCCCTTCCACTTTCCGTGGGGCCGGGTTCAGCTCGGAGAGGCCACAGGTTGGCCAGCACCTGGCAGACCTGATTCCTGCACAGAGACCAGGGACTGAGAAGGTGAAAGGAGGTGGCCTCAGAGGTCAGCCCTCACTGTGACCCCTGGGATCCAGGGCTGGGTCCTGGCAAGTTTGTGGACTTGGGGAAGCTGTCGTCAGCGCTCCAGCCCGTCTTTCCACACCCTCCCCCTCCTTCCCTGGCACTCCCTTCTCTCCCTCCTGCAGCCACTAAGTGCCAACATATTTCCCTTTATGTTCCTTTCCCTACTCTTCCCACCCCCTAACTTCCGTTCCCAAATAAGCAAATCTGAGCTCAGGAAAAGTTTTCATCTCAATCCTTTAGGGCCAATTCTGAATGGAAGACCCCTGTCCTTTCCCAGAGGAACTTGTCTTTCAGCCGCATCCCTAAGAGTGGCTTTGGGTGGACGGTGACGTTTGGTGTGTGGAGGTGTGGTCAGTGGGTGGGGTGGGCGGAGAGGCCGGGTCTGCACCGGCGCCCTTGAAGGCGGCTCACAGGAAGTGTGACCTGGTTGCTTGGCCCGCTCCTCCGAGTTGTGTATCTAGAGGAAGCAGGGACAGAGGAGGGGGTGTGCTAGAGACCCTCTGCAGCCCAGCCCAGGTGAGGACTCCCCAGCTCTTCAAGTTCCTGGCATGCTCTTCAGTGCCCTTGAGCGGGGTTGCCTTCAGGAGCAAGGAGGTGCAACTTCTGCGCAGTTGCAGAGACCTGGGAGGGAGGAGGGATGCGAAGAATTAGCCAGGAATTTCTGAACGGCAGCCTGAATATAGCTCACATACTTCTTGGCTTTTGTGATGGGCAGGCATGAGCGAGAGTAAACAGAATGCCAGCGACCTGGGAGGGGGAGACATTGCAACATATATTTTCAAGTGGTTGAAAACAGTCCTCTAGTTTGTCCAAACTCTTCTGAATCCCGCGGGTACAGACTGACCCTGGCCTGGCCATGCCCACGTGTGCTGGTGCTGCCTCCTCTTTCCATGGCAGAGGACAGAAACATCTGTGCACAGCTGATCCATCCAGACGACTCTGACAGAGACAAATTCCCATGACAAACTAATAGGAACAAAATGGAAAAAAGGACAGGCATAATTACAGTTTTTTGGGACCTGCTTTCCAGTTTCCCTTACACCCTTTTCCTTTGACTCCTTCTGTTTTTCTAATACTGCGGTGGTTCTTACCTCTAGCTACACATTAGAATCACTTGGGGAGCTTTTAAAAACTAGTGATGCCGGTGCCACATTCCTGGTATTCTGATAAAGCTGGTCTGGGATAGGGCCCCCATATGGAGACAGTTTTAAAGGCTCTTCAGGTGATTCAAATCTCAGCGAGGGCTGAGAACTACTGGTGTGATATCTTGAAACTAATCATGGCAATTCACACCATGGCATCTTTGCTTTTGAGGCTTTCTGTGTCTAGTGTGCCCTCTTCTCTTCTCTCTGCCTTTTGACCAACTGGTGCCACCTGTGTCAGGTGCCACTATGTATAGTGCTTGGCATTATTCCAAAGGGAGAAACAAAAGATGTGGCCCTTAGTTGGGAAAATAATACACACACACACGTTTCTATCTGAAGACTAAATGGTCTGATACAAAATATAGGTGCTATACAAGCTCAGAGGAAACAGAAGTCAGCGAGGAAAGTTGCATGGAGGAAGGGGATGGGGCTGAGCATTAATGGGTGGGTTGGGTTTGGGTGAGGGGCCAGGGAAGGTAGAAGACTCAGGCAGAGGGGCAGCATGAGCAAATGAGTAGAGGCTGGAATGATCGGGGCATGTGCTCGGACAAGGAGATTTGCTTGATTAGATGGAAGGCTCAGCCCCAGCCCTTTCCCCTCCTTCAGCCTGTGCTCATCCTCGCCGCAGTTTTCAGAGCATTACTGTGGACTCTACTTAGTCATTGGTGTGTACCATTCAGTCACTTTTATGTGTGTGTCTCTGGTTCTCACCATCAGATTTGTAAGCAACGGGAAGGCAGGGACTATATACCAGTTCGGACCTGTCATTCAATTCAATTCAACCCAATCCAATACAACATATATTTATTGAGTGCCAGCTTTGTGCCCGTTCTAGGTTTTGGGGATTCAACTAAACAGACAAAGATACTGGCCCTCCCGAGCCTAGATTCTAGCAGGGGATACAGGCAAGCACACATACAATAAGTAATATAGAGATGAATTATATAGGACAGTGAAAGGTGAGAAGTACCATAGAAAAAGGAAAAAAGGAAAAGAACAGGTGAATGCGTGTTGGTGAGTATGCATGTGTGTACGCCTGTGTATGTGTGTAGAGTTATTAAATGGAAGGTATTGAATAGAAGGCATTATTAATAGAGGTATTAAATTGAAGGTCAGACTAGGTTTTCTTGAGAAGGTGAGCACTGACCAAAGACTTGAAAAAAATGAGGGATTTGCCCAAGTGGATATCTGGGAGAAAAGTTTTCTAGGCAGAGGGGACAGCTAGAGCCAGCTGGAGCATGCCTGGCATGTTTGAGGAAGGGCCAGAAGACCATCGGCCTGGAGCTGAGGGACTGGAAGAGGCAGTGCTGGGAGAAGACACAGGAGCTGGATCACGTAGGGTCTGAGGAACCCCTATGGACTTTGGCCTCTACACAGTAGGATTTCAAGCAGATGAGCTACATGATCTGACTTATTTTTGAAAAGCTCTCTTGGGCTGCTGTGTTGAGAATAGTGGGTGGGGGTGGGGTGTAGGGCCAGGGCAGAAGGAGATCTCTCATGAGATTGATTTTACAAACACAGCCCAACTCATGCAAGTCAGTGAAAGAAGACCTTTAAATATGCCCATGGGATAGCTACACATTATTCCTATGTGCTCATTAACACCATCATTATAAGATGCACATTATTTATATATTTTTGACGTGACCAAATAAGCCTGACCAACCAGCTTACTCTCTAGGCTTGGATTCAAGAGACATTTCTCTCACCTAATCAGTACACAAAGATTTGTCATTGTCAGTAAAGAATGTAATGGGCTTTGAAGATGGTTTGCCAAGAGTTCCAGAGAGTTCAGAGCAAGGTAAGATACTAGAATAAGTGTGCACCATCTGTAGTGGGACGATATTTAGCTTGATATCTAAGTCCTACTATGTTTGTTAAAAAATTCTATTTATACTATTTCTTCTGTATCCCGCCTACTACTGGGCAAAGATTGGGCACTCAGCACACAGCGCACTCAGCAAGTACTTGGGGGATGGACTTGAGCCTTGAGCATGCTGGCAATGTGGTAATTTGCAAGGCAGTATTAAAAATTCCATTTGAATCTCCAAATCCAAGTAATTTTAAGGAGGCAAACTCTTTTTTTTCCTCAAGGGAAGTAAGACATGCATATTTGAAAGAGATTTTTTTTTTTTTACCTTCTTCCCCTAAGAAGCCAAGGTGACCACTTTCCTGTTAAGCTTCTTATGAGTTTATTTAGGACACGGGTGGGGAGCCTTTTTTCTGCCAAGGTCCATTTGGATATTTATAATACCATTTGAGGGACATACCAAACTATCAACTTAAAAATTAGCTATGAAAAAAGCTCCTAGATTTATTGAATTTCAAGTCCTGCCTGTGGTTGCCTTGGCAGGGCCAGACCAAATGATTTCGAGGGCTGTAAATGGCCCTTGGGCCAGATGTTCCCCATCCCTGAGTGATTGGGCAGCCAGGAGGGTGATCAGTGTCACCCAGTAGGCAATATTGTCGAGTGACTTCTGTATTAGTCACTGAGAGAGGGTACAAAAGAAGTAGAAACTGCCACCTTTGCTCTCATGTTGCCTCCAATCTGTTGAGGAAACTGTGAACCATGAAAACAATAGGACACTGCAAAGACTCATGTTGGTGGGCTATTCGAGGAAAGGGAGCTCCTCATTACCAAGTGTTTGTGTATCATTTTAAACTTCTCAAGGTACTATAACATTCATGATCTCATTTTATTTGGTCCCCACAATAATCCTGTGAAATGCAATCACATATTGTTACTGCTGAGAAGAATCTTAGAGATCATCCATTTGGCCCCATCCCCTCATCTAGGAGAGGAAATTGAGGCCTGGGGTGTGTGAAGTGCTTTGCCCTGGGTCACCTGGGAAGCAGAGCTTTGGCAACTGGAACAGGATCTCTCGGCTCCCAGTCCAAGTTCTTTCCTACACATTTAGAGTGGGGTTACAGGGTAAAGGTCACAGGAGCAATTAGTGAAGCTGGGGTGGGGAGGGGGAGCTTAATTTGGCAGGGGGAGAAAGAAGAGGCAGCTAGTGGGAAGAGCCCCAACTGTTGTTTCAAAGAGAGGCCGGGGCAGGGAAGATGTGATTCATCGAAAGGGGGGTCCTTAGGCCCAGAGTAACAATAGGAAACGTTAGCTTTTAGTTATTATTTTCTGAGGCTGACCCTCCCACACCTAGAGTGGTGGGAGCAGGGCGGTTAGGAATGCCTAACAGAGTGAAGGCCAGCCCACAGTGGTAGTTATAGGATGCCTCAGTAATGACCTGAATTCCTTTGCATGGGACATTTAGGATCCAGCCACTGAGCTGGAACAAAGACCCCAGATGTGGGACACCCATGGGAGAAAGTCCCTGCTCCTGCCTGTGACCAGAGCCCTTCAGTTCTCAGGGGGGCCTTCCCGTGGTAGCAAGGCGTAAAGCTGAGGCTGCCCAGCTGTCCAGCTGTGCCCTGCTCCAAATGGAAAAAGCCACAGGACCCACAGGAAGGACAGGGAAGATGGAAGAAGCCCTGGTACAGAGGGCAGAAGTCAGGGGATGTCAGACATCAGGTCTTTGGGTCAGCCTGCCTCTGAGTTAGAGCTGTGCTTCTCAAACTTTAGTGTGCATGCAAATACCTGGTGATCTTGCTCAAATGCAGATTTACAGCCAGAGTCTGGGGTGGGGCCTGAGAATCTGCATTTCTACCAGGCTCCCAGGCCTTGGCGATGCTGCTGGTGTTAGGGCCACATTTTGAGGGACAAGGCTTGAGAGGGAGAATTAACTTCCCCAAACCCTCACCTGGATAATGGCCTTCCCAGCTCTTTCTGCCTGAGGCCTTCCTTCTCTTAGACCATTTTGCACGCTCCCTGCCCTTTCTGGACATCTCCAGCCCCTTCCTCTGAACTGGCCAGTCCTCTGAAGGCTGGTGGCACTGACCACCTGTGCTGCTCATTTGGCCCTTAGCATCCATTGTCTGGGCTGCTCTTCTCTGTCCACTTGTTATTCCTCCAACTAGACTGGGCTACCTGGGCTTTGCCTCCCTCTGTCCTGGTAGGGCGAAGCCACAACCTCCTGAGTACTGCCAGGATTCCGTGAATACTAACTCCTTGAAATGATCTGCCCTTCTGGAGCCAATATCTTTCCTGTGCCCTTTGTCACCTTGAACAGTTGGCCCAGAGAGTCCTTGCTGGACCAGTCTCCCTGTCCCTATTGCCTGAAGCTCTATTTCTAGAACAATGAGATGGATTCCGTTCCTCTCCTAAGAGAATGTTGAGTTCCGGAATGGGGGTGGAGGGGGGGTGGGTAGAGTTCTCTCTTGGCAAAGGAGGAACCCGCCCAGTCAGGCGGGCCAAGGGACCATTGATCTGAGTCCAGTGAAAAAGTGGCTTCTCAGGAGCCCGGGATCCAGGCCCACTTCTAGACAACTTCTCCTTTCAACTCTCTTGCCTGTGGTGCAACTTCACAAACATGCCAGCCCTGGCTGGCCCTGAGAGACAGCGGTGATGGCGATGGCGATGGCGATGATCGTGCTGCTGGGGAGACCACAGCAGGGGTCAGGTGGAGTGGCAGGGTGGGAAGGGTGCAGTCTGAGGTTTCACCTACCAGAGACTTTTCTGTGGGGGACTGAGGAAATAGTGAGGGTTTGCCGATGTGGTCACGTGGACTCATTCCACCTGACTCGTGCCATAGGACAGTCGCACATATTAAAATATAGATGTCCACATGGGGCAAATTCACACACAGACTTCTCACCCCTTTCTCTTGCCTTTTATACCCCCCCAGACACACACACACACACACACACACACACACACACACACACACACAAATACTTAACCAATTAAGTCTGTCGAGCGCTATTTGCAGATGATGGTGTGGAATTGTGCTGGAGTTGTGTCCGGCCTCATTAAATGTCAGCATTAACAATACGGCACTTGGCAATCAAGGCTGCTCTGTGGCTGTTAGTCATTAATCACCATCTGACAGTCCTGAATTGGAAACGAGGAGCCTGCTCACATGTGCTCTGTGTACCTAGTTACCCTCTCGGTAATCAGTCTAGGAAAAGTTTTCTTTGACTCCCTGCCTGGAGGGCCCCTGTCCTGGCGAGGGGGCAGAGGGTCATTAGGCTTTGGTCCCCTCTCCTCCTCCTCCTTCTCCTCACTGGGAAAAGATGTTGAGGTTCTAAAAAAACAGGGGAGAGAGGAGCGTATTGTTTTTGGCCTGCGCTCTCCGTCTCAGGCCTGCTTTATGTGGCCTTGTTTTTATATTCTGGCCCAATGGCCAGGAAAATTCTTTTCTCCCAGAAGAAATCGTGAAAGACAGCAGGGAGCTCTGTTCTGTTCCAAGAGCTAGTGGGGTAAGTTTGTAAAGTGTGTTCTCCCTGAGCTGCTCAGGTGAGGACCTCTGTCTGCTAGCTGGGGGGACTGGACTAATTTCAGGGATGGCTTCCAGCAACGTGAGCCTGAATTTCTGCAGGTCTTCTAGGTCCCTTTGCAGAACGGAGAGGGAGGCCAAGTTTCTCTTTGGGTCCATTCTCATCTCCTTTCTACAACCTATTCATTCATTTGACGAAGAAATGACTCCTGAGTGCCTGTTGCGCACCGGACATAGACTGGACACTGTGGATATAGCAGTGGCGCAGGTCAAAGTGGTGGCTTCCGGTGGGCAAGTTGAGGGTTAACCGGAGAATCCGCACTGTGGCCGGCCGCTCTTTGAAAGGAAGTCCCCTTTCTCCACATTCCCAGTGTGTGTGCTGCCCGGCTGCCAGCTTCTCCCTGGGGGCACTAACCCCAGAGCTGCCTTTCCTGGGAAAATGTCCATGTTCCAGGACTTTCCTGACCTGGCTCCTTCCCACCCCTCACTGGTCTCAAGTCTCATTCCCTGCAGACCCTGCTCTCTGTCTACCTGGTGCTGTTTGTTCCCGAACAGGTTTGGTGAGCACTGATGTAGCAAGAGGGTTGTCTTCTCCCTCTACCCCTTTGACAAGCGCATTTTCATGATTTTTTTAAGGACTTTGTTCTTTAACTCCAAGGAATGAGTTGCGTGGGGGAATTTCAGCCACCATGGTGGGTTGGTAGAGGAAGAAGGTCACTGACTGCCCAGTCCCCAGTGGGTCTCCTCTGCCTGCCTCTAGGGTTTGCCCCTCTAGCCAGCGGTCCCAGAGTGGCTGCCTGTGCCCTCCGGACCACCCGTCCAGTTCTGTGCATGGGGAGACTGACAGAGGATAGGCTTCTGGTCACTGGGCCATTGGTGGGGTTTACATTTTCTCTTTCTTAATGGCTATGGCTTTGTCCCTCCTTTGAGTTTTACCCCCAGGGTGTTTTCTCTCACCCAACGAATGACTTCAGTTCAAAGATGTTGACAAATGTTTAAACCTTTTAGCTGTTTTCTGGTTAAATAGAATTCAGCAAGCATTTATTAATTGTCCGCCATGTGTCTGGCACTGTCCTAGGCTCAGCAGGATACAAAGACTAATAAAACACCCTTCTTGTCTTCAAGGAAGTTATGGTCCACGGGCCACGAGGGGGTGCAATGAGGGATCCTCACATAGAGAAGGACTATAAGGGGCTCAAGGATTCAGAACAGGGGACCCATGACTGGTTGGGATGAACATGAGACCAGGGGACTTGCGAGTAGACAGGTCTTTTAGGAAGAAGGAACAACTCGAAGCAGGTGCTTGATGTCTGGGAAATAGTGAGTTGTGCTTGCTCCTGTTAGGGTTCTGGCAGGGCAGGGTGGGAAGGGATATGGGGCCATTTTGTGGGTGACTTGAATGCTAGGTTAAAGGTTTGAACTTGACTAGACAATGGGCAGCCAATGGGTTTCCAAGAGTAAGAAACATACCCTTCCATTTTCCATTCAAAAATTACCTTTCTGCAAGAGAGAAAGCCCAGTTTCCCCCAAGCTTCACACTCTAGGGAAGGGCCTTGTAATTATATATTGACTTGCGTGATCATTAATTTAATTTCTGTCTCCATCAGCAGCTCCATGCCACAGCTCAGGAGCTAGAAGACCTCAAAGCTCTGCCCCAGGACTCCCTGCAGCCCTCTGGAGAGAAGTGTGTCAGCCACATCACTTCTGATCTTCCTCTGGCTTGCGCTGCTCCAAGGTCCTGCCTTGCCAAGGCAGTTGTTGGTGCCCCAGACTGAAGGATGACTGGGCAGCCAAGGCTCTCACTCCGCACCCCTTGGCTCCCCTTCTCCTTCTAGCCCTTCCTTCTTCTGGTTCTTCCCAGACAGGCTGAGCTACTGAGTTTTTGTCCTTCCCGTAGGCACAGCTACAAAGGAAAGCACTTCCGTGACAGGAGATCAGGCTGATGTTCAGGGGTAGATGTCCCCTGCCTGAGACACTCTTCCCTCTTCACCTGGCCAACCACTGAAGGTCTCAGCACCAAGGTCATGTTCCCGAAAAGGCTCTCCTTGACCCTGGTTCTAAATGAGGGTTCCTCGTTCCACCCTTTCTGTATGCACTCTGCTTTTCCTGCGCTGCTATTATCACAATTTATAATTATACATTGATTTGTTTAGTTTTTTCCGCTCCTTGTTAGTCTGGAAGCTCCATGAAGGCAGGAAAAGAGTGTCTTTTTACTCACTATTGTATGCCCAGAGTCTAACCCTGTGCCTGGCATGTGGTAGATACCCAGTAGATGGTGCTGAATGAATACATTCATGGTCTGGGTCCATCTGGGAGCAGGATGATGTCAGAGCTGGTTGGGCATTTATCCAGCGGCCTGGGGGTGAGTAAGCTCTGGGACTTTTTTTCTCTCTCTCTTTCAGAAGGAAAGGGAGAGAAGAAAATGGGGAGTGGGTTGGTGTTCTTGGGAACTGTCCTCATGGCCTGGCCCATGGAATGTGTTTCGCCTGCTCCACAAGAGATCCTGGATGATGGCCCTAGTCACAGGGAGCCACCCACCTCCTCTGATAGTCTCCAGCCCTTGGAGACTGGCTTGAAAAAGGAATCTATGGATGTTCCAAAAAGAAACGCACACTCCTAACCCCACCTTCCCTTCACTCACTTGTTCCTGAAGGATTCTGAGAATGTAAAACCCAAAGAATTTTGGGTGCCATTCTTTCCCCCAAAGCATGGAGAAGCCATAATCTGTTGGGAAAAACAGGAAAGCAGAAGAGAAAGGGAAGAATGCAGAGCTTAGAGCAGGGTTGGTTTGAGGCAAGCAGCAGAGGAGAAAAGTTAGTACTGGGGGTGGGTAGGGCAACACCCTAACGTCCTCCTCTCTCTTCATTCAAGGTTCTTCCCCTCTGAGTGGGCTTGAGGGGTGTGAGAGTGGAAGGAAGCAGAGAAGTGGGCAAGACCCTTAGGGCATGAGGGAGGGAGGAGACCCTTTGTCAGGCCTAATACCATCCCATGCATATTTGGGATTGGAGGGGACATTTTTGGTTGTCTCCATATTGAAGGGGGTGGGGTGCTACCAAATAAGTAGTGTCTTGAGATCAAGGATGCTAAACCTTCTGCCCTGCACAGAAGGGTCCTGCCCAGTAAACAACTGTCTTGCTCCAAACATCAATAGTGCCCCCTCTGAGGTACACTGGGAGATAAGAGAAAAACAAGGACTTTGATGCTTTATCTCTTTGGGGCTTTAGACACCCCCTAGTTTCTGCCTCCAAGCTCCTGAGACCCATGGAGAAAAAGCGAATCAGCCCATCCCTGACCACGGGTGTGTGTGGCATGGTATTAAGGAGAGCTTGGGTCCCTGTCCTCTTCAGTCCCCTTTCAGCCCGCCCTCTGCACCCCTCAAACCCGCAGGCCCTGCTCACTCCAGCCAGGCCTCACTCAGCTGGGACAGTTAACGGTTTCCATATGCTGGGCTGCTCCTGAGTCAGAAAATCAGAGAGGAATGGGAGTGATGCTCTGATAGAGGTGGCTGTGAGCAGAGGTGAGGGGTGGCGGGGGGGAAAGTCCATGGGTTGGTGGGAAAGGTTTTTTTGGGGTGTTGCTGTGAGGGGGAAGTGCTGGGGGAAGTCGACGGCAACACGTTCTAGCCTGTTGGGAGGACGGCTGTTGGCACCAGGAGAAATCCATCCAGCGGAGCCAACCCTCATTAATCATCCGGGCAGCTGAACTGCCAGCTCCTTTCAAGATCTTTCAAGAAGGGTTTTCACCCAAAATAGAGTTGAAAATGTGCTGGGCCCTACTCAGAATCTCATCAGTCTGGGCATTATGGGAAGTGTCAGGCAGGCTGTGACAGACAAGGCCCACTCTGTTCAAGGGGTCCTGACTCCCACAGCCTGTCATATCAAGCGTCTGATCAAATTTGACAGCTTCATTTGTACCTACAGAATAGATAAAAGGGGCTGTTCATTGAAACAAATGGAGGGGAAGGGGTGGGGGAGGGAAGGGAGGTGAGGGTGAGAGGGATCGAATGTGTGTGTGTGTGAGTGTTGGGGGGAGGAATGGCACTGGGGGAGGGCCAGAGGGGAGGGTGATGGTTAGGAGCAAGGGGTGCAAAGAAGGATGCTCTCTAAGGGCATTTCCTCTTCCAACACTCCCAGAGAGGGAGCGGGGTCACTGGAGGCAGGTGAGCGTCAAGATGAGATGGGTGTGAAGGCCCCACTTGTCACTGTAGCCATCAGGAGGCCTCCGAGCCCTTGGCTGTGCTCTGGGCCTTGAAGCTGTAACTGGAGCCAGGAAGGTGGACCCTGGGAGCTGGAGAGCCCAGGGTGGGTGGCTATGACCAGGAGAGCTGGGCCAGCAAGTGTGATGCATGTTTCAATTCCAAACCCGGCGCTGAATTTTTTTTTTTTTAAATATCTTTATTGATTTCAGAGAGAGGAAGGGAGAGGGAGAGAGAGACAGAAACATCAACAGTGAGAGAGTCATCATTGATCAGCTGCCTCTCACACGCCCCCCAACTGGGGATGGAGCCCACAACCCAGGCATGTGTCCTGACTAGGAATGGAACAGCCATCTCCTGGATCCCAGATCGATGCCCAACCGCTGAGCCATGCCGGCCGGGCAGCCTTGCCCTGAATTTTGCAAAGAGCCTGCCTTCCCTCTTGCTGCAGCCCCTTCACTGTGCTCACCTGTGCTGTCTGGGCTGAGGCTGTCTTCCTCCTCTGACGAGGCTGCTGGGTGGCTGCGCCTGTGCTGAGAGTCCTGCAGCACTGACCCCTTAAGTTATACTTGCAGTTGCCTCTGAGCTTCCTGCAGAGGGCAGCTGGTTGGCATGAGCTGGAGGGATGCCCCCCAACACACCTTGCACAGCTTGGCTTTGGGCTTTGATCAGGCTGTACCACCAGCCTCGAAGACCTCTTCTTCTTCCCTTGGGGCTAAGTGAACAAGTGAATCCTCCTAGCTCCCAGTGTGCTCTGAACACTTTTTATAGGTCCCCTTCATTTGTTAATATCCTTTATTTCACATTATTAATATATGTTTGAACTCTTTTCCCTATGAGATTGTAAGCAGGTTGATGTGAAGGTCATGTCTTAGGGATCTATCCTCTGATAGCATTTAGCACACATAGTAGGTTCTAGAGAAATATTCCTACAAGTACATGTGCACTCAAGGCTCAGCTGTGACCATCAGGAGGTGAAACTTGGGTCAGAAGACTTAAGGTTCCTTCCTGACCTATGGTCTTTAGAGGAAAGGGTCAGAGATATTTACAAGGCTCCGCCTACCTTGCCCCACCCTTCTGGAGCCTTTGGGAGATTTAGAGAAAGGCCCTCTTCCAGGATGAGGCAGCCCAGGCCAGGGGCCATGGGTGGCCGTGGAGCCCTCACTTGCTTCCTTGGCCAGATGCCCTCATGTGCGGCAACACCTGTGTGACACTAGGTGGTGGCTCTGGTGGCAGGAGTATGGGTTTTGGAATCAGCTGGACTTGGTAAGGATCTTGCCTCTACTGCTTACTGCTTTGTGATCTTGAAATGTGTTCAATAACAGACTCACCGTAGAAACTTGCTGCCAGGATTGAATGAATCTTATGTGGAAAGTGCTCAGCACAGTGCCTGGCACACAGCAAGCACTCAATAAATATTAGAAGAAAAAAGGCCGTGTCTAGTCCTCATTGCCCAGGCCTTTTTCATTTCAACTGATGGCATATAGTGTTGATGGCGCTTGTTTGGCAGTGACCATTGGTCATTATCACTTTGAATCAATCCTTAGCTTTTTGTAAGTTTCACAGTTGAACGTATTGCTAGAGTCCAATCCATTGAAGGTCCCTGCCCTTCTTGTAAGGAGGGGCTGTTGATATGCTGCCTTAATACTCAAAGAGGTGGTACTTTGCAAGCCACCTGGTGGACATCTCAGGACCACAAGGTATGCAGAAGTCCTATATCTCTTTGAACTTCAGGGTCTCATAGCCCAGAGAGGTCTGTCCTAACCGTAGAGAGGCCAGCCTTGTCTGGCTAGAGCATTCTGTTCCTGGAGGCACCTGGTTCCTATGATTTCAAATGTAAACTTTCTCCAGGTAAACAGGGCTCAGTGGGTTTGGAAGGAGCTGTTTGGGAAGGCCTGAGAAAGCAGGGTGGAGGTGAACTGGAGTGAGGGAGAGGTGAGCTCTTATCTGGCTTCTCCCTTACACCGTGTGACCCTTGGCAGTCCCTACATGCCATCCTTTCATCACAAAGCCACTTTCCCCCTGTGTTCAATCAACACGGGGAGGGAAAGATGAAAGCTAGTCAGAGCACCAACAATAATACCTGTGGTAGACCCCTCCAGCTCTCCTCTCCTTCTGGGCATGAGGGAGGGTCAATGTCCTACTCTTGCAGTTAGGAGGGGCCATGTGACCAGTTCTGGCCTGAGAATTATGAGAGGTGACATATGCCATTTTTGACCTGAAACATGTAATTATTCATGCAAGACCCTCCAGCTCTCCCCTTGCTGTGACCACTGAGGGTATTTCTCTTCAGTCAGTGGGCCTGATTAATTATATTCAACACTGATGCTTTCTGATGTGTCGTCGTTGTTAGACTTAACTATAGTCCTCAGTTTACTTCATCAAATACTGACTTAGGTGCTTCTGTGACAGAATTTTGCAAATGTGATTGAATTTCGCAAATGTGTGGATCAAAAGGGAGATTGTCTTGGGTGGGCCTGATCTAATCAGGAAAGCCCCTTAAAAGAGGGCTTAGGCCTCCCTGAGCTCAGGACCTCCAAATGCTCATGCCAGTAAAGTTTCAGCTTGCTGTGATATTCCCTTCCTGCCTGCCTGCCCTACAGACTTCCACTTGCTTAGCTAGCCACCACAGTTGCACAATGCCTGGAGATAAGTGCCTTTCTCTATTACTGGTCAAACCCTGTGATACAGAGATGCCTATCAATCCACAGTGGAGATGTAGTGTAAGTGGAAGATAAGCCTTTGTTGTGTTAAGCTCCTCAGATTTTGGGGGTAATTTGTTACATAGCATAATCCAGCCTATACTATCACAACAGCATTACTAGAGCTCTTCATCCATCATATCTTAATTAGCTTACACATCTGCCTCCCGACTAGGCTGTAAGCTTGTTTAGGCAAAGTCAGTATCTCATTTTTTAAATCGCCAGAGAAGACCGTAATACCTAGTAGGTAGTGGGTACTCTGTAAAATTTACTGAATGAGCCAAACTCATTGCACTGAGTAGCATCTCAGCTCTTGAAAGGGAAGGGCAGGGCCAATGTTGTTTGAGTTGCATTATGTCTAGCATGGTCCCAGCACATGCAGGCACTTTGGCCAAAATGTATTGATGGGACAGGTTCCCAAATTCTGTCCATCTGTAGCATCTAGACCCACCTTACTACAAAGTCTGAAGCTACTTGGCTTAGTGCAAAGGGTTTTATAGTCAGAACTGGGTTAGAATCCTGGCTCCTCAGCTCTTTAACTGTGAGATCTTGGGCAATTTACTTAACCTCTCCAAATTTTAGTTTGCTCATTAAAGGGAGCTGGAAGTTTTTTGTGAGTATAAAATACCCAGCATATATTATATTTAACTGTGCCATGGCACACAAAAAATTATGCTTTTTGAGCTGCCTTAGGTGGCCCAGCTTATCATTTCTGTACAATTTGTTTGGTGGCACATGTATTTGAAGTTGTAAAAGTAAGAACACGGTCATACTATTTCCTTATGGACTGTGTACAAACCCGAATACAACTGACATCACATGTACACCCAGGAGAGCAAACAGGACATGGGGAAACCCGCAATGACATTTTCCCAATTACTGTTTCCATTCTAAAATCTGGTGCTCATTTAAACTCCAGAAGGATCATTTTATTTTATGTTCCAAAGAGCTGTGGAGATACTCACTGGCCACTCAGAGCAGAGGTCCCCCCACTGTGGTTTGATTTTTATCTGCGTTTCATTTCTCCCCTCGCCAGTCCCATTTTCCAAAAGCAATTGGCTGTAGGCTATGAAAAATGTGACTCTTTTTGAAGACCTTGGGTTAACCTCACAGGAATCTCAACAATATTTTTAATAATAATGTTTGACCCACTTCAGCACCCACACAGTCTTTGAAATACTGAAATCGCCCTATATTCAGCATTTCATCAAATTAAAACTATGTTAATAATTCCTTTTGTTGAAGACAGTCCTCTGGGTGAAAAGTCCACAGTACACATTCTTCTTGTATGTCCTCCCTCGCTCTCCATGATTTAGGGGAAGTTGTGAGGTTTCTTTTTCTGGATCTTCCACATTGCTGTCCTGATAGGAACTTTAGATAATATATGACCGGGGGCCAGTGACCGGGCATTCTGAACAAGTCTGACCCCCATAATGCTTCACTCTTTAAACATTTTATAAACTTATAGAATATTACAGTTAGAAAGGACTTAAAGACTATCGGGCCCAAAGACTTCATTTCAGAAATGGGAAAGAGACTCAGAGAGATTAAGTGACTTGCTCAGGGTCACACAGCAATCAAGTTTCAGAAAAGCCGAAATCCAGGTTTCCTGACTCCCATTTCAATGCTTTCTCTACTATATGTACAATGACCTGACTTGCTGAACTTTCTGGGACAGCCCTAAAGTTCACCAAAGTGAACTTATAACTATTGTTTCCATTTTGAAATTTATAAACTATGGACACTTAATTTTTTCTCAGCCAGCAGGTTCAAGTCCTTTTTTCTTAAGAGAGCTTTCCCAGTTCATCTGTGATCCAAATTCACTGACAGCTTTTCCTGTTTTAGGAAGTGTTAATAATGCTGGTGATTCGCCACCACCCTGGGAGAACTTGGAGAGGCACTTCATTTAGGAAGACACAAACTATTTCCATGCCTGGAATGCTCAGTGGAAGGTGCAGCTGTCTGGAGAGGGCGGGTGGCAGAAAATTCAGATGTGTTGTTTACAACATTAGCGAAGCCTGTTCCTTGATCTGCTTTAGAAATGGAAATTACGGGCTCAGGGGCTCGAAGTTCCAGCCCTCTCACCACTGTGGAATGAAGGCCTCATCCATCTTTCCAGCTTAGGAGGAACTGGGGAGCCTCCCAGCAGATTGGAGCTCCCATGGGAAGGTCCCCAGCATCTGCCCCAGTAGGCACCCTCCTCCCCCTCCAGCTCCTGCAGCTCGACCATCTGATCTGCACAATTAGCACCTTATTATACCCTGTCCTATTCTCCATGGTCTGCACAGAAGGATTTAGCACTTTAATAGATCAGCATAAATGCAGTTATATATAAGGCCATCTAGCTCCCTGTCTCATGGGTATGTCTCGTCTTCCCCAAGAAAAATGGGCAGGAATCCTGTCTGAGTTCTCTTCGGTCTCAGGGCATCCAGCATTGTGCCAGGCATGCCATAGGAATTCTGTGCATTCTGTTTGCTTGGATGATTGACCGCCTGGACTGTAATCCCAAATACTAGGGCTCTATTTCCAAGCTGCCATTTCTCTATTTTGGTCATTAGATACATCATTTGTCAAAACATAAACCGTACAAGTGGAAAGTAGCTACCACTCTTGTGGTCCCCCCACCTCTTTTTAAGAGTTGAAATCACCCATTGGGCTCAATCAACTTCCTGCAAAGCCCCTGACCTTGTTCCCACCCCGGGACCATGGGGTTGCTTCGGTTTTCTGCTTTTGCCTGGTTTTGCCCCATCAGTCCCCTCCCCCGCCGCCCCCTCTGCTGGGTGCCTTTCCTGTACTTGGACTCGGTGGTTGACAGGTGGTTTGGGGGACTGGAGTAGAAAATGTGGGCATGCTGAGTGTTACAATAGGGCAGGTTTTGTCCAGGCGCCATGGTGCGTCCCCGCTGACCTTGGAACTGAGTGACTGGGGACAACCCAGGGGAAGCCGTTTCCTTCCCTCGCTGGGCTGCAGGTTTTTAATGTCTTCTTTGTTGGTCTGGGCCCCTGGAGATTGAACTGAAGGGAGAGACTTTGGGCTGCTCCCTCCCTCCCGGACAAAATGGTGCATGCTTTTCCTGTTTAAACAGGGCGCAGTTGTGAAGTGCCCTGACTTCGCACACACCAAGGCCCGGCAACGGCTGCAATAAATCAATAGGAAAATAGAAGCTGCCAGTTAGACTAAACAAGTGCATTTGCAAAGACGGCTAGCCCTCATTAATCACTCTGACAGTCCTAAAAACACATTTCCCCTTTAATGACTGTATTTGGATAATCAGTGCTTTTTCCTCCTCAGTCAGAGTTTGAGTAACAGACAGCTGGTGTTATTACAGCCATTGGGGAGGGAGTGCTGGGATTAGGGTCGAGGGAGAGCCGTCCACTGGAGGTCTCCGCAAACGCAACCGGGGCTGGCTGCAAAGCTGTTGTTATGCAATAATGAGGGGAAGCTTTGTACTGCCATTGATGGCTCCTGGGCAGCCATGTGCAAGTTCCCCCCAAACCTTGACACCCACCTGCATTATGTGAACACAAAAGCCTCATGTTGGGTTTTATGAGCCTTGGCAGATTTCACCGGGTGGGGGAGGCAGGAGTTCCTCTGGCAGTGAGGTAAGAAGATGGGTCGGTGTGATTTGGCTTTGTTTCTTTTAGGTGACTTTGGCTTTCAGGAGAAAGTTTGAAACCCAGCACATTCCTCTTTATAAATGATGTAACACATTAATGCACAGCACATTATGAAAATGGTAATTCAAACCCATAGTGCTCCAAATTAAACCATACATTATCAGATGCACTCAACCATCTATTTTACAAAAAGACAGGATGAATGAAATCAAATCAAACAGAGAACCGGAGTGCGGCTTCCCCTACAGAATGATTAATAAAGCGCAGAGCCGAAGGACTGTTTTAAGACGAATGCCACGGTAACCCAGCCATACATCAGGGAGGAGTTAGTTCATAGACTGAGAGAGACATTGCAGGATGCTGGGTCGGGCAAAGCAGTTATGGCCGCCTCAAGGTGGTGAATGGTCCCACAACCCCCACTTGGGCTACAGATTTCTTAGGAGGTGGGTTTGTGGGGGGATGATTGGGAAATTAAAAATTAACATCATAGATTTCTGTTTGTGTCAAACCTATATCTTCCCCTCTCCTCCTCCCTTCCTCCCACAGCTGCCCACGAGGCCACAAAAATAACCGGGCAAGAGGTGTGAAAATATGACCTGGAGCCAGGAACGTCCAGTGTCTCAAGTTCCAGCCCTGTGGCTTCCACCCTTCCTGGTGCCTTAGGAACCCAGGCCCCACTTCTGGCGCCTGGGAGAGATTAGAGGGGAGAAGGGGAGGAGGCTAGGATGAGGTGGGGAAGAAGGTGGAGGTGATTCTGAAAGGAAAGAGTTGCTGGATGAATCAATTATGTGAATTAAACAGTTGGTGGGGAGTATTATCTCTATTAAAACAGCAACTTTGTTTAATGAGAATTTAGCTACCAAACGTAACAAATTCCCCGCCAGCTACCAGCTAATTAAAACAGCCACATTCGTTAGGAATGTCACCCATTTATTGTGGGGAGAGCTGACATTTCAGGGTGAGAACTGGGACACTCCAGACTACAATGACTATTTGTCCTCACAATGGTATTTGGGGGCAACCTTTCTGGTCTGAGGGGTGTCTAACCTGCATTCTCAAACCTCACTGTAAGGAAGCAGCTACAGGAAAGCTTCTTTTGCTATATGGAGAGTTTGCTATTGGAAATAACGAGTCTTCCTTTTTTTGGTCCCAACGAGAGGAATCTGGTGGTCCTTAGGTAGGGAGGTATGCACACCATAAAGTTTAAGAAAGAGAGAAGTTTAAGTTCCCCTGCAGAGGGAGCAATTTCCAGCAGTTTTAGCAGGAATTTAAAAGGTAGGGAAGGAAAGAGGGGGACTGGAGAGAAAGGGAGGGTGGGAAACAACCAACAGCAAACAAAACAACAGAGAAAAAGGAAAATTAAAGCAAGTCACTACATCTCAGGTCTTTTAAAGATTCAGACCAATTTGAACTCTGAGAAATCAGATGATGAGTCCCCAGGAAGAGCCCGAGCTGGTCCCAGGGCGACGTCTGCAGCCCAGTCAGTCTTTCCCTGACTCGGCTCCCCGATGCCCCACGAGGCCAGCAGCCCAGGCCCCTTCCCCAGGGACACACTTAGGGCCTTAGGGTGGCCAGTACCCACAGTTTCTGCAGAATAAGACTGAGGTTCTCTTGACTAATGAAGGAATTTTGCCCAGAAACAAAGAGAAAGGTGCAACCTCCCCCCAAATCCCATAAAAACGTCTTATGCCGAGGGTCCGTCAAGCACGGAGGGGATGACGCCCAGCGGGGCCCAGGCGCTCGCTGCGATCCCCCAGCATCCCTCCCCCCTCCGCACTGGACCTCGGTGTCAGAAGCACACGGTCTGCGCAGCACGAGCTGACCAACACGTCTCATCCGCAGAAAAAGCAGCGCCAAACAACACAACAGCAACCACCACCGGAGCCGCGCGGGCGAGGAAGGCCCTTCTGAAGCGCGGGCAACAGGTGCTCCGGGCCCCGGGCGCCAGGGGTCGGGCAGCCGGAGCCCGGGGTGGGGTGGGGTGGGGCGGGCGACCCTGCGCGCCGCCCCGGGAGCCCGTGGGGTCCGGAGAGGCTTCGGCTCTGGCCCCGCCTCCTCCCGCAGCTGTCCGGCCTCTCCTCCTGCCTCCAGGATGTCCTGCGGGGGTGGGGGGTGGGGTGGGGGGGGGTGTCCAACCCTCGTCCCACCATCCTGGTAAAGTGCACCCTACCCTCGCCTGCCGGAGGGTGAGAAGTCAGTGCCAGTCGTGCGAGATCAAGAAAACAGGGACCCTGGGTGACTTCAAGGTCCCGAGTGATCGCCGCGCCTTCTCAGCAAAATCCAAACCCCGTTGAAGTCTTTGGGAGCGCAGATGACTGGGGTGGACACCCCGGCGCTGACCTTGGGGAGCCTCCAAGCCTTGCGAAGCACCCCGTCAGCAGGTGCAGTTGCCCTTCGGTTTCAGGTGCATAAAGGCATTGTCAGGACAGAGGAACCCTCCGCATTCAGAGTGGGAAGCGCTTAGGGTGCCGCCAGGGCCGGCGCCAGCAGCTGTCTGCCACCAGGTGGCGCCAGAGGCACGTCTTTGCTCATCCTTAAGACTGGGACTGTGCTGCCAGGACTCTGAGAGCCCTGGGTGCTGGTTCTCTTCACAGCCCCTCTACCTCGAATCTAGGGCCAGAGGAAAATCCACATTTACACACTCTCTCCACCCTGTCCCCAGGAAATGTCAAGGTCTTTGAAGTGAGGCTGGGAGGTAAATAACCATGTGGAAAAAAAAATAAATGTGGTTTTATGTTATTTGTAATGCGCTGGCAGTTTTTTTCTCTCCCTTTTTTTTGAGAAAAGGCATTAAACTTGTCCTCGAACAGAAACCTGAGAAGGAAACCATAAGGTATTTTAAACAAGAATAAAAGAGGGGCATCTGCTTAGGTATCTGGAAGTGGGCCGGTGGGTGAGGCAAGAGAGAAACACACCACGGTGTGAATATAGCCAAGTATTCATTTATTAACAAAATAAGTCTTACCAAGGGAGAGTTCTATTCATCCCAAATAGGCCCCGCAGCTCCCCGCCATGCTGCGTAAGACCAGGAGGAGGGATGGTGTGGGGAGAAGACCCAGGGCCCCAGTCTTCAATCCCAGTCACTGAGGGAGCCCAAGGAACTCTCCAACTTTGGGGAATCTGTTGGGTCAGGCCTGGGAAGGTGTGAAGGGGGCTATTGTGATCTGTGTGCTCCCTTACTGTCCAACCTTCCCCCAACGGAGCTAAAAGGTTGTACTGCCCACTGATAGTGCCACTGGTCTGCTTTGGAGGGATCTAGCAAGGATCACTGATGCCACCCCCCACCGCCAGGAGAGGTACCATTGCCCCAATAACGGAGAGAAAAACAATGACTATAAAAGCACTTCGCAAAATATAAGGAGCAAAGTTTCATGCCAGCAAGGCCTTCTAGGACTTTTAATTGAGTAAGATGAGCCATACAGGCCCCGGTCCGCCACCAGCAGGCAGTTAACCACTGGGTGTTTGGAGCTAGAAGAGTCTGGAAGTAGAAGGGCTCTGTATGGGGCCACTCAGGGGCCCTCTCTCAGGGCTCTCCATGCTCAGAGCAAGGTAGGGGAGAAAGGCTCTAATTTTGGGGGCCAGGGCAAAGACCAGGGACCCTAGGAGGAGAGGGTGGCAGAGGAGAAGTTACAGAGCAGAGTTCTGGGTCAACGGAGGCAAGACCTGCCACGAAGGCCCCTCCCTGCACCCTCCAAATGTGTTACAAAAAATATCTCCTCTCTGTTACTTGTACAAAGGTAAAAACAGAACCTCAAATGGAAGGAATGAGGGAATGAAGGGGAAAGGGGAAAAGGGGGAAATGTAGTTTTAATGGTTAAGAAGCATGCAAGAAACTCCCCAGGAAGGGAGAACGAAACAAAGAGAAGAACCCCAGAACCCCAACTCCCCCTCTTCCCCTCAAACCAAACCAATCAAAAAAAAAAAAATGCAAAAGGAAAAAAATTAAAACATATCTAATAAGAAAAAGAAAAAATAAAGGAAGAGGGGTGGGGAACATGTAGTTATTTGCGTGATTAATATTATTTGGGGGAACACAGACTTTTTGCATACCATTGACTCGTGTGGGCCGATAATGCACTTATATTCCCAGCTTGTAAGCTAACATTATAGTAAATAAATACACAGTCCAGTGGGGGGAGGGTCTGGGCAGGGAATCTGGCAGGGGCAAGCAGTAGTGGAGGTTGCAGCGGCCAGGCCAGGAGGCTGGGGAGGGGGAAGGGGGGAGGGTCGAGGAGGGGGTGGGGGAAAGAGCTGTAGTTACTGGTATCCGAGCGCGGAGGCTGAGGCTAGTCTCTGTCCATACAGCGCATATGGCGAGTAGTAGGGTCCGGCTGTGGGGAGGGACGGCACCGCCAGGCCCCCAGCTGTGGATAAGTGGCTCTTGCCATAGGGGTGGTACCGGCTTAGCCCCAAAGTGTGTGGACTCCGCAAGGACAGCGACCCCGGGCTGCCCGGGGCGGAGGGCGGGGGGAGGTGCAGATGGCAGGAGGCGGCGGCGGCGGCGGCGGCCGCGGCGCTGCCCAGGCCCGAGGCCCCGGGGTAGGCAGCCAGGAGTTTCTCTGCGCCCGGCAGGGCCGTGTGAGTCCGGAGGTGGCTGAGCAGCTCCTCTGAAGTAGCAAAGCGCTTGTCGCACGGCCCGCCGGCCGCTACCCAGTTGCAGCTGTGCGGCAGCGGCTCGTTCTGCAGCATGAAGCCGTAGGTGTAGAGGGGGTGGCCCGGGAGCGTGGCCTGCGCGGCGCTGGACGAGAGCGCCGCGGGCTGCAGCGGGTGTCCGGGGTACACCAACGGGTAACCCCCGGCCTTCAGGCCGGGCCCGGCTGGGTCGTGCGCACTGCAAGTGGAGCAGCCCGAGCCTCCGAGGTGTGAGGCGCTGTGGTAACCTCCCAGGCAGTAGGGGTCGCGGCATAATCCCTGCAGGAAGGAGGGCGGGGAGGCTCCGGTGAGCGGGCTCGAGCTGGGGGGCTTGCCTGGTGGCAGGCCCAGGCCCCCCGACAGCTGGCCTCCCACGAGGCCAGACTTGCTAGGATCCAGGCCAGGCACGAACTGAGAGGGGTAGCCGGCGTAGGCGCCCACGATGGAGCCGTGGTAGCCGATGCTGGAGGGCGGCAGCGGGAAAACCGAGTGGCCCGGCTTGTAGGGTGACACTGGCGCCACGTGGCCGGCCCCCACCAGCGCCGACGGCGGCTCCGACTTGCGCCCAGAGGCCTCGGCGCCGCCGTGTGTGCCAGGCTCCCCGCCGCTCCCGCGGCTCACGGCCACAGCCTCCGGGCTGGGCTTGGGCTCCTGGTCTTTCTTGTCCAGCTCCGCGCCGGCCTTGCAGTCGGAGTGGTGCGGGGAGCCGCCCCGGGAGCCGCTGGGCGAGGACGACGACGACGACGCGGACACCGGCGCTCCATGCTGCGGGAAGGGCGTGCAGGCGGCGCTGGGCACCCTGAAGCCCGCCTTGTCTCCCGGGGACAGCGCGGCGGCGGACGAGGAGGACACGGAGGACGAGCCGCCGTCTTTACGGGAGTCGCCGCCGGAGCCCTTGGAGTAGGGCTTGAAGCTGGACTTGTCCTCCACTGGGGAGTCCCCCAGCTGCTTGAGCGCCGCGGACGCGGAGGCGGCGCCCGAGGCCGAGCGGCCCGGGTCCTTCTCGGCCCCCAGCGCGCTGGCCGCCGCCGCCACCGAGTTAAGCTTGGACGAGGGCGGTGGGTCGGGCTTGCCGATCTGCGAGCAGGTCTGGGCCAGCAGCGCCAACGGGCTCTTCTTGGCGTCCAGCTGTGGGAGACAGCAGCAAGAGGAGGAGAAAGAGTGAGACGACCAGGCCAGCGGGGAAAGCCGGGGTACGTGGGGGCGCCTGGGGGGCTGCGTGGTCGCGGGGAGCGCCGGGGGCGAGGCGAGAGGAGCGGCCTTGGGGAGAAGTCCGAGAGCGCCCGGTGGGCGGCGCAGCTGGGCCGAACTGCGCTCAGGGCGCCGTGGCCCCAGGCCCGCGGCCGGCCCGCCCGTGGGATCCCGGCTCCCTGCGTCCCGCCGCGCGCCGCGGGCCTGCGGAACGGGCGGTGGAAGCAGCCCACCAGAGGCCCCGCGGGCCAGGGCGACTTCTCTGAAGTGGGGGCCGTGCCCTGCCTCCTTCCCTCTGCCCTCCCGCTCCTCCAAACCCAGGGAAAAACTTATTCCTTCAGTTTGGGGAACTTCGCTTGGGACGGGTTTCCGGCGGCGGCGGCGCGGCGGGTAAAAGCGGGGAGCAGCGCTTTCTAAAGCCTGCGCTGCCCTCGGCGCGCTCAGGAGTTCCTCCCTCCGGGGGAGGGCACCCGGGGAAGTGGGAGGAAGAAAGACCTGGGGGCCGGAGTGCCCGGGAGTCCAGCGATCTAACCGGATGGGGCAGAGGCGGAGTGGACGGGGTGATCCGAGATTCAGATAACACACCCAGGTGGTGGCGGGGGTGGTGGGGCGGGGGTGGTGGTGGGGCGGGGGGGGCGGGGGGAAGAACCAGGGAAGATCATCTCTGGCCTGGAAAAGTAAAGGACCTAGTGGAGACTCCAAGAGCACACCCAGTCCAAGAGAAAACACAGAGCTCCGAAGGGCGAGCGTGGAAGGGGAGCCTTCCACGGAGAAGACCGGGAGAACCGAGCGGGCTCTGATCCCTCCGCACTCGGTCCCTCCTGGCGCCGTCCGCCAGTGTGGCTGGACCTGCGCGGAGCCGCGGGGCGCGGGGCCACGGGCCCGGCCGCGGTGGGCGGAATGGGGGCGGCGCTGGGCCGGCAGAGACCAAGTCACTGACCTCAATGGGGCTGACGGGAGTGGAAGACAGCGGCTGCAGGTACTCCGGGTGCAGGAGGTGGCCGGTGTGAGCGCTCAGCATCTTCAGGACCCTGATAGGGAGCCGGTTCGCTTGGCGCAGGGGGTCCGCCGGGGGCAAGAGGGACACCGCCGCCGGCCCCGCCGGCCTCTTCCCGCCGCCGCCGCTGCTGCCGCTGCCGCTGCTTTCGGGTGTCCTTGGGTTAGATCCAGCGGGCGAATCGCTCATTTGGAGGAGGCAGCGCCACGGGGGGGGCGGGGAGGGAGGGGCAGCTCCGGGAAGGCGCGCTCCCGGGGCGGGTGGGCTCGCTCCGCTGCGTGGAGCGCGGTGCAGCAGTCGCCGCGCCTCCACCCCTCCTCCACCGCCGCCGCCGCCGCCGCCGCCGCCGCCGCTAGCCCGGGACAGCCACACAAAAACCTTCGCCTTCCGCGAGCCGCACGTCAAATAGCCGCGATCAGCAGCCACACTTCAAAGGGATCGCCGCACCCGCCCAATCGCTGCTCTCGCCCGGACCCCGGGGCGGGGAGAGCGGCGGGCGGAGGCCGGCGCAGCCGGTGGGCGGGGAGAGCCTTAAAGGGGCCTCGCCCCAGCGCCGCCGCCGCCCGGGCCGCCCCGCCCCCGCTCTCCTCCCCTCCCCCACGGGGCCGCCCTCGCCCTCGCCCTCGCCCGGGGGTTCCTCCGAGGGCTGGACTTCTCGGGGACCCTGGGCTCCGCGCCGCGTCCTCAGCAGGCTTTCCTGGCTCTCTCGCTCTCTCCTCTCTTCCTTCACACTACTGGGGCGGAGGTGCTGGCGGGGCAGTTCACCCTCCAGCCTCGTCTGGGGTGGGGTGGCCTGGGGTAGGGTGGCGGGTAGGCGCGCACGGCGCGGGCTCGCGTACTGCCGAGTCCCAGCCTCCCCCGAAGGCCGCCTGGGGGCGGGCCGCGCCTCCCGAGCGCCGGCCCTGTTCCGGCCCTGTTTGGGCTCTGCTCGGGTTCTGCTCGGGTCCGGCTCTGTTCCCCGAGTTGGCTTTTCCCGGGTGAGCTCGCTCGGAAGCGTCGGAGCCGCCGAGGCATCCACGGCTCTCGGGATGCGGCGTCAGCCTCTCGCACAACTTTGAGCCCATCCTGCCCGAAGCCTGCAAGTTTGAGGGCTCGCTTCCGGGGTGGGCGGGTCGCGCCGGGCTCGGCGCCCTGGGCTGTGCGCCCCCGGACGCGCGGCGCGGTGCCTGCGCCCTGCGCTACGGAGCCGGCGTGGGCGTGCGCCGGGCTTCTCGGCGTGTCCCGCTCGGGGGCGTAACGCTCCCTCGCGTCTCCGCACCTGGCTGCTATTTTGGGGGGACCTGGGAGCACGCGAGAGGCCAGATCCCAGAAGAGGTGGGAATATCTGTAAGTTCTGCTCGTCGACACAAACTCCAGAGAGGCGCCCCCCCCCCCCCCCCCCCCGCCTCCCATCCTGTTCTTCTCGCGGCAGAAAATGCACCACCTTTCCTTGGGGGAATTTCGGAATAAAAACTTTGTATTGAAAACGACAGAACGACGGTGCGCTCCTCTCCCCTCCCCTGCGTCTTTCGGGCGGAGCGTGCGCGGCCAGCCTCGCACTTGGCAGAGATTTTACCGAGTCATAGTCCGACGTGGAAGTTCCGGCCCGCGGATCCCGGCAGGTGAAGCTGGGCCTCCGCGCGGCCCCGGGGAGACCGCGTCTCCGCGCTCCCGGCGGCCAGGGGGCGCGCGCTGGTGTCGCTGCCTCGCCCGCGGACCACTTTCCCAGCCCCAATCCATCACTCTGATGGCAGGCCTGTCCCTCGGGGCATATTGCTCCAGGACTAACTGTCCCTGACTCTGCCGCGTTGAGACAACCCCAGAACCCAAGATAGGTGATTTCAAAAGGGTTCTTCAAAGAGAAAGAAAGAACTATCGCAGAAATAAAAAATAGCAATCAAGAACCTTTGTCCTGCTCAGTTGAAGAAGGCAGCAGGCACCGTTCCCAGACCATTTCAGTCAACGCTAAATTAAACGTACTCCTGGATCTGTGCTGTTTTGGGGCCAGTATGTATAGACCTCTTAGAAATTCCATTGGCTTTCCCTACCCCGGTTAAATCCTGGTAAAATCAGGTAAGAAGGAATTCCAAGGGATGCCTCGACTGGGAGATGTCTTCCGTATTGCAGCAAGGGGGATACAAGAAGGGGGGGTGCTGATCCCATTTATTGTGGTGGTCTCTATCCCCCTGGCCCTAGCCTCTTCTTTGCCAGCCTCCGTGCATTTTGACATCAACACTACATTTAAAGTTCCACTGGAGGGCTGCTTCAACCTGCAGGGCCATTTGGCCTCTGGGAGACTGAGATGGGGGGGGGGGGGAGGAGAGAGAGAGAACAGAAGGAAGTTTTTCAGAATGGGAGAGGACAGGCCTTTGCAGGCACCGTGGAGGAAGAAGAGCTGGGAAGAGGGGAGACCTAGGAGGCAGTGAAAGATGAAAGACTCCTTGAGTATCGTAACCAGCCCAGCTGTGAGAGCCAGCCAAGGAATCCTTCTAGGACCCAAGCAGATGCATGCTAGGAGTGATTAATGGGAAATCAGCTGGGAGCAAAGGGGAGGGGAGAGAGAGAAAAGGCACTTAGAAATTTGGAAGGAAAAGAGGGACAGGAGGCAGCAGAGAGGAACAAGGAGAAGAATGGGGGATCATCGACTATTTACTCGCTGGTTGGAGAGGCAACGAGAAGAAAAAGGCAGTAAATGAATGAAAGGACGGGAGAAGGGAGGAGATGAGGGCAGGATGGCCAGGCTTGGGGTGGAGGGTGGGGAATTTGCCTAGGTAATAATATACTGTCCTTAGAAAGAAACCGCATTCCCCTAGCTCACAGCGGAATTCACGGATAGGAACAGTGGGTGCATTGAGGTAGAGACCAGGCCTGTTTGCATCCCACTCCCTGGAAAGTGCTAGCAAGGGATTGGGGACACCCTTGCTTTCTGGTGCTGGTGAGGGCATCAGGGCTCCTTTGACTGGATCCATCTAGTTGTCTTAGGAGAGAAAATGGACAGCCGTACTAAGCCAGACCGGAGGCCTAATTAAAACACTACTAGACAATTATTACAATCAGTATTTGACATTCACTTAGCTGAAATGCTAACATACACAGAGTCTTAAATAGGGCCCTAGTGGCCTGAAGCAAGGGCAGTTTTCAAAGGAATGGCTTGTCACCGGGGAGAGAATAAGACAGTATTCAGTTGGGTCAAGTTTATTGAAGGCCACTTGTGGGCAGAGAATTATACTAGGGTTGTGGTTGAAAAATCCATGCAAGACAATGTTGTACAGGGATAGGGCACATGGCATGTGCTCTCTTTTGCAGAAAAGTGGCAGATGTATGGTTAAGGGCCCCCCCTCTCTCCAGGCCTTTCTCAGATTGCCCTGTGAGTAAGTAGCATGATTGACATAGGACAGGAGTGAGGGCTGCCCAGGAATGCCCCAAGCCATAGTGGCGAAGCACAGCAGTTCTGTGTGTCAGGCACTTGATCAGCATCAGGTGCTATTGTTCTCATTCCTATCTACAGCTGAAGAAAGTGAGGCCTGGAAAGGTTAGTCCCTTACCCAAAGTGGCATGACCAGGCAGTGACACAGTGGTCCCTTGGAGTCAGGTCTCTGGGGGCCAGGCCTGCTGTGGTGGTCCTGGGCAAGTTCACCTCCCTCAGTCTTGGTTTTGTCATGTGTACAATGTAAGAGTGGCCACCTCAGAGGTGGGAGGCCCAAAGCAGACAATGCATGTCACTTGTTCAGTGCTTGGCACAAAGAAAGTCCCAGGTAAATGAAGGCTGTGACAGGCCACCTGCATATGTGGGGCAATTGCTACAGAGAACAGTCAAGGTAGCAACTGGATCCAGAGGATCTCAGCACTGGCAACCAACCAGAAGACCCAATGCTGTCCCAGAAGGCCACCAAAATGAGAGCTCCCTTCCTCCAGCCTCCAGTCAAATGTCTTTTAAAAAAAAAAAAAGCCCCCCCCCCCCCAAGCCATCAAGAAAATCCTTTAGGAAATTCTGAATATTTATAGATTTTTTTCACTACTTCAATTTACATAAAATTCACCACCCAGGAAAAAATGCCTGAGTCAGGTTGAGAGCTAGAGGTGGTAGATTTGTTGTGTGGGGTTAATGTGGAGTTTTCAGTCCTCGCTGAGGCGGAATTGCCTGAATGATCGCCTCTCTCTGCATAACACTCACACCCTAATGGCAACAACATGAAATAATATCTCACTGGGTAACTATTTACATTTTTTTTTTTTTTTTTTTTACAAGCTGTAAGAACTCTGAAAAGTCGGCCTCATGGAGAACTTGGTTTTCCTCCCTGGTGTTTAATATCTTTCAGTGGCTGGCAATTACAGCCTTGGCCAGGAGCCCTGATGTAGCGCATTGCACTCAAGGCGTTGGGGGGCACTTCCTCCTCAGGCTTCATCCCAGGCTTCAGACACAGTGGGGGCAGGAGAGGGCCAGAAGGGCAAGAGAAACAATCGGGTGAAAGCAAGAGCAGCTACAGCTTGCAGGGAGCACACTCCAGTAGCTCCCTCTTCTGTTATCACAGTTCCTATTATGTTCTCTTACTATACTGAGCACGTGGCACCTGTCATTGTTTACTTGTCCATTCTCCCGCTGGACTGTGAATGCTTCTGCATTATCCCCATTCTCTTTGTATTCTTTTTGCCTATGGTAGTTTAACTATTATCGTCGTGGCAGCCAACATTGAGAGCCAAGCTCTTTGCTCATATTATCTCATTTAATCCTTACAGAAGCCCTAGGAGAGAGGTCCTCTTGTTATCCCCATTTCACAGAGGTGGAAGTGGAGGCATAGAAAGGGTAAGTAACTTTCCCAAAGTCCCAGCTGGTACGCGGTGGGGCTGGGATGGGAATCCAGGCAGTCTGGATGCCATTGTGCCCAATGAAAGTTGGTGAGTGAGTATGAGCTTTACATATAAAGGGCTATTTATTTATATCTCAGCTTACCATATTCCCCCAAAGATTCAAGGTGGATGAGTGTAATTTTAAAAATGTTAACTGTGTAAACATCGAATATCTTTTCCTAAATACACGTTTGTGTTCATCATCTCATAACAATTTTTTGAGTTATTCTGGGCAGGTGTTTTCATCCCCCTTGACAGATGAAGCACGGGGCTCCGAGCGCTTACGGGGGCGTCTGAAGTCACACAGCCAACGCTGGCAGAGGGCTGAGAGGAGGCTTCCTAACTCCCCTCCGCCTTCCCAGGTTCCCTGGTTCCCCTCTCACAGCCATTGCCTTGGATGGGGAGGTAATGCCTTTTGATAAAAGAGGAGGAATTAACTACTTTTCCTCCCTCCAGAATTTCCTTTGGAGAAGTGGTGGGAAGGAATGGACAAAAGGAAATGTAGACTGAAGCTTATCTTCAAGCCCTGGTGTTTGATCCGGGTCCTTGAGTAGGGTGCTTTGAAGAAGTGATTTCATTTATCTCCTATCAGCCCCCGGGAGATAGGCAGGGAGAGGGGTTTGCGAGTAGGTGTGCTTTTGAAGTTCTCCAGCCTTCATCTGCCGGCCCCTCCTCCTCTCCCCATACATCAGCCTTAGCCCTGGGCATTCACCCTTGACTACTTTGTTCCTTTGGGCCTTCAAGTTTCTTAGAGATTCCTCTTTTAAGTATTTCCAAATACTGCTGGAAGGAATCATACCTTAGCAATCTGCCAACACCTCAATTGTGATTAGGAGACAATGAGTTATTATTACCCAGGGTAATAACAACATTTATTGGCTGCTTGCTTCTGAGCACCTTATGTTCAAGATCTCATTTACTTCTCACAGCAAACAGATGAAGTGGGCACTATTATCATGCATGTTTTCTAGGTGAGGCACTGAGGCTCAGAGAGGTTATGTAACTTGCCCAAATGACACAGCTAGAAAGTAGCACAACTAATAGTCAGTGTCTGAGCCAGTCTTCTGTGTGCCTGACTTAGGGAGAGGGAGAGAGCAGCAGGGGAAACGGAAAACATGTGACCTGAATTGATTTCCAGAGGGGTGGTCTTCACAGTCAAGATTTTCCATTCAGCTTGAGGAACGAAAATATGGTAGAAAGGAACTGAAGCAGAGAAGGAAGTGAGGGGAACATTTATTCAGTTAATTGAACTGGATTGAATTAAGTCATTTAGTTACTGTTTATTGACCACTTGGATTGTATAGGCCCCGGTGATCCCAAGGCAGGTAAGGACCAGAGCAAGACAGCCAGTCCCTGCCTCCCACCTCTCAGGTATGCACATTCCCAGGCCCTGAAAGGCAGGGCAGCTCTGTCCTTTGGGCATCTGTGTGCTTCTTTGGTAGATTTTTTAAAAAGGCAGGCGGTCTTAACTTAAATCTTGCTTAGCACCTTCTAGTTTAGTTGCCCACTGTTCTTAAGTCCTGGAGCAGAGCGAAAGTCCCCTGAAAGGGAAGCAGGGACCAGTCTGACCCAAACATCCTGCCCCGTGTGCTGAGTTGCCACCAACCAGAACCACTGGGTACCCCAGGCCCAACAGATCTCAGTGGGTGACAGACTATGAGTACCTCAGCTGCACAGGGCTGGTGTCACACCTGCTTCTGATCCTTCCCTGGGTTTCAGCTGTGACAGTGATGATGTTTCTATGATCCCCACTTTTCATGGCAGGTGTCTAAACTTGCCAAAAGTGTGCCCCTGTGTAGGCTGGGCTCCCAACTAACTGGAATGTGCTGCTCCAAACTCATTTTGACAGACACAGAGAAAAGGGGAGAGCTGCTCAGCCCGTGGCTTCATTATCACTGGTTGTATTTGATAAAGCCAAATCCCAAGACACCAGGACATTTTCGAGGAGGGTTTATTTCGGTGGCCCTTGGCTAGTCTCTGCTCAGAGAAAGAAACTTGAGAGGCAGGGTCCCAGCCAAACCCAGAGGCCAGAAGTAGCGAAGTAGAGTAGTCCATTCAGAGTGGAGAGTTACATAATAATCCCCCTTTACAAATGATGTAATTTTAAAATTTTATTGAAAATTGCATTTATTTATGGGGAAATGCATTCCCGTGGCACCAAATTCCAAAGCTATGAGAATGTACAGTGAAAAAACCTCCCTCTAGCCATCAGCCTTCTCTCCACAATGCACTAATGCTATGAGTCTGTTGTCCATCCATCCAGAGGTATTTTATACATATATTAGCAAATACATATATACTTTCCCCGCTGTACACATAAATGGCAACATACTACACAAACTGTTCCACATTTGCTTTCTTTTAAAAAAATTAATGTATTTTGGAGATCACATCACTGGCCTTTGTGTTTTGTTTACTTCAGTTTGTGGCATTGCTACACGGATGTGCCCAGTTTATTTTGACTAGTCTGCTACTGGTGGACATTGGATGGTTTCTAATCTTTTGCTCCTGCAGTGAATAACCATATATATGTATATGTGTATGTGTGTGTGTGTAATATGCATATGGCTCTCCATGTGTACCAGTAGAACTATAGGATGAATTCCTAGGAGTAAAACTACTGGGTCAAAAGCTATCTGCATTCAAAACAAGACCCTTTTAAGAAAGTTAGTAGGATAGCTATGGAGTAAGTTAGAAGTTCAGCAAGAAAACCTAGGAAACACCTCTGGCACCTTCTGGTCACGCCATTTGGAGGCCTTAGAAGACTCATTGGGAAGGGGGTCCCATTCCATCTTTGGATTTAAGAAAACATGCATGCTTCTCATGATCTCCTCCCCTTCTCACCTACGCCCTCATTTCGTGGGAGAAGAAGGAGGGGAATGTTCAGGTCTGGTCTAAAAGAATCCAAGAGCCCGGCCAGCGTAGCTCAGCGGTTGAGCATTGACATAGAATCCAGGAGATCGCAGTTTGATTCCCAGTCAGGGCACATGCCCAGGTTACGGGCTCGATCTTGTCAGGGGCGTGCAGGAGGCAGCCGATCAGTGACTGTCATCATTGATGTTTCTCTCTCTCTCTCCCTCTCCCTTCCTCTCTCTGAAATCAATAAAAATATGTATTAAAAAATAAAATAAAATAAAAGAATCCAAGATATAGGGTGGGGCAAAAGTAGGTTCACAATTGTGAGTGCATGAAACTGAGTTCGTTCTTGTATTATTATTTATTAATTATTGTATTATTCGCCATATAAACAACTGTAAACCTACTTTTGCCCTACCCTGTATTGACAAATATCTATTTTAATATAACGAACTTTCTAATAAATGAATCCTAATAAGAACTCTGGATTATCTAGACCTTTTTTGGTCATGCTCATGAACAGGCAAAATTTCTCATCAAAGACAATACATGCAATGAGTTTGGCAGTGTCAGGAGAGGTTCATCTCTGGGCCTCACCATGAATTTCCAGAATGAGGCCTGTGAAACATTAGAAGACATCAAATCATGAAATCAGTAATAATAATAATTTTTTTTTAATCCTTACCTGAGGATATTTTTCCCCCCATTGCTTTTCAGAGAGAGTGGAAGGGGGGGGGGAGAGAGAGAACACATCGATGTGAGATAGACACACTGATTGGTTGTCACCGAGGCTGGGGATCAAGTCTGCAACCGAAGTATGTGCCCTTGACCTGAATCGAACCCGAGACCCTTCAGTCCACAGGCCGCCGCTCTAACCACTGAGTCAGACTGGCTAGGGCAGTAATTATTGTTAGCAGAGTGCTCACCAAGGCAGGTAAATAGTTTTCATTTTGTTCTTATTTTTATTATTTTTGAATAGGCACTACCTGTAAAATTCAAAGGTACAAAAGGACATGTATATGAGATGATAAAAGTTTTCTGCTTTATCAACCATTTGCCAAGAGAAAACAAAAAAGAACAGCAGAATATCCCACTCCCCAGGCATGTTGGTACCTGCAGCTTTTTCTCCCCACTTTCAGTCCTAGGCCTGTGCCTCCTTGGGGCACTGAGTCAAAGCTCACTTTTTGTTAGTGACTTTGACCTTGTGATACTAGGAAGAACTATCTGGACTGGGCAGAGTATTGATGGGCTTGTGGAATCAGGATAACTTACATTCCGGGATGTTGAAAGGAAAATTCTAAGGTCTTGAAGCACTTTGCTCAGGAAATCGGAGGCACCCTTCCCACGACTCCCTGCCTAACATTGATAAGTTCAACATAACCACTTTTTGTCAGGCTGTCTTTGTTTTTACTCTTAATTTCCTTTAATAAATTGATAAACAAATGGTAACCCTGTGCTCCCCCCCCCCCCCGCCAACCCGAATAACCAGAACTGGAAAAGCTACGGCAGTTAAAAACCCTAAGTAGACAGTGTCTTTTTCTTATGTTCATTCCTGTTCCACGTGCTCTCACAGGTCCCGCTCTTCTCACTCAGTGGGTGAATTTTTCATCACTGCACTCAAAAAACATGATGACAATCTTATTTATGACAGGAGACATGTTTTAAAACAGTTTTAAAACAACTGACAGAGCCGCAAGATGGGAAACGACAAGAAAGTTTGATTTTTTTTTTTGGAGGGTGGGGAGGGGGATAGGAAGCTGGCAAAGGAGGGCAATATTTCCCTCCTTAAAGTTGGAATTCATCCTTTATTCCTGGAGTAAGTAGAGAAGAGCACCCAGGAAGAAAGCTGGGGTAGGGACACTACATAATGGCAGCACTCAGAGCTCTGAGCAGTTGGCCCTCAGCGAGCTTCTTTTTGGGCTCTCAGAAGACGGGACGCTCTGTGAAAGTGTGAAGGTATCGTGGACACCCAGTGTGCAGGCATCTCCTGGGCCAGGAGAAGGGTGAGCTCTGCTCTCCAGCCTCACCACTCATTCTCTGTGTGATTCTCTTGTCAGCTCAACAGCTCCCTGTGAGGCTTCCCAGTGTAGGCAGAGAAAGCAAGTTTGACACCCTCAGGATGGTGAGAGGACAGTAAAGCTGTTGTGTGGATGGCTCATCGAGGCCCCTGTGGTTTAGGGGAGAGAAGTCCCATGTTCTTACCCGTGTTTGAGGAGAAATCTCTCTCCTATGGGCGACAACTGGAAACTAATCTTCTCTTTATAGCTCTTCCTCCTTACAAGTCTGGAGGGAAAATTACAGAAGATGAGACCTTACTAAGGTTGAATCTGACCCTCCAGGAGAGGAGAACCAGAGAGCGAGAGTCAAGAACAAAGAAGGGAAAGTAGGGAAAAGGAAACATGAACTTGGATGGGAAAGAAGCTATCATTTCCACTTTAAGGGTGAATTTAAAAAAAGTCCCTGGAGGTGGTGACAGGAGCCAGGGCATGGAAAAGAATTGGAATATTCCTGACACATCTTTTTAGAAAGTTGTGTGTGTGTGGATTTGGGGCTTACGTGTGATGGGAAGGAAGCAGCTAATTTTGCTGAAGGATCTTTGATGATTTCTCTCCTTGATTTCTGGACGTGATCATGCTGATCTGAGAGCCACTGGGTTAGTTCAACCAGCTTGTCTCTTTCCATGTTGGTGCTGGTATAGCCCAGGTCGGCAGAGCCCCACACCCAGGCCCCTGCTCAGGCCCAGTGGCAGGGCTGGGGTGCCCTCTGATCCTTCGGCTCAGACCTGGGCAGGATGGATAGTTAAAGCATTTGGCCAGCTTCTTCCTTGGGGATACGAATTCAGACCTTAGAACATACCCACCCCCTCAACCACCCTGCAAGCAAAGCAGCGTGTTGGTTTCTTAGACCCCGATGTATTTTGCCAAATAAGAGTGTTAATACCCCCTCCTTCCTACACTCTCATGAATTAGGTTACTTAAAACATCTTTTCAGAGGCGTCAGCAGTTTAATAGAGGCAATAAGTCAGGGCTGCCCTTGTGTTTTATTTTTCTGCCAGTATTTAGTTAATTAAAGAATGCAAATTAAAACACCTTAATTTATATAATATCAATACCAACGCCTTAAGACATTTGGCATAACTGCTCTGGCACGTCCCTTACATAAACTGTTCAGAGCCGTGCTAATAAAACTGAAAAAGATTGTAAATCAAATTTAATTTATTCATCTTCTGTTTGGTATGAAAGCATATGCCAAAATCAAGTTATTTATGGGCGCGTCATAACAATAGGCATTTTTTTGTTGGTTGCAAATGACAAAAAAGTTTCTCTCCCCAGTGTTTTAATTTTGAAATGTCTCCAGGTGCATCTGTTTTCTGGGCTCTGATCTCTAAAATTTATGTTTTTGCACCCAAATCTCCAGAAAAAAAAAAAAAAAGATTTAGATATTAAAAAACATTTCGAGCCTAAAAACATGTCAACAGCCACTCAAAAACGCACCTGCAATCCTCTCTATATGGATAGACATATCCATCCAAGGCCTATGGAGTATGACTCTTCAGGTGAGATAAAAGGTTGGTGATTTATATCCGATTTCTTAACTATTCCATTAGGAGGATTATCTCACAGGAGGCTCAGATGCAGACAGCGCAGGGAGGGATTTGGTGTGCCGCGGCTTTCTTGGAAGCCTTGGAGGTGAACCGCATGCACTACGCGAGTGAATAGCTGGGCACCCGTTTCCACCTTTCCCCCTTGTTTGCTGACACACCTCTCTGTCTGGCGCACGGGAGCCTGGAGCACTCAGCCCTGGAGGAGGAACAGTAGGCCCCACTCAGGGATTCCGAGGGACGCTCTGCTCCCCTGCTGCCCACGGCACAGCTGCCTAATGCAATCGTGCTTTTAGATTCCCTTGCTCACCCAGCTTTCAGCTCCACTCTCTACTCAAACAGATCTCAGGGCAGGTGGGAGAGCTGAGAGACGTTTTGGAAAAACCCGCTCTACTCTGAGCCTATCCTGAAAAACCCAAGCAAATTCACAAGTGCAATCCTCTCGTCAGTCCCTGGCTTCCCTACTTGGGAGGAAAACACCCAGTACAATACTGTGCCCTACTGTATCCATTACCTACTAACTCAAGCATAACATGCTGGGTTGAAGAGGTGGAATATTGGGGTTCCTCACTTGGGAATGGATGCAGAAGTGACAAGTGGCATCTTTCTGTGACCTTGAGAGCCGTGGCCCTGGGCTTCTCCTCATGTTGTGGGGAGACGCCTGCAAAACCCCAAATAAAATACATCCTGGAGGTGCCCTTTCTGATGTTGAGAAATGACCCAGCTTTACATTGGGTCCATTTAGAGCGAATGGGATGCCTTTCCTTGCAGCAGACTCATTGCAATAGTGAGCTAGAAACTTTCACTCTTTCAAATAGATGCTCCTTTTTTTGAAGGGGGGAGGGATGTACCAAGCAGAGCAAGAGAAGGTCCTAAGAAAGTTAACTCTCCCACCCATACCCACCCAAACTCCCTTTGACCCCCTCCACCCCACAGTGTCTCACTAGGTCATTTGGAAAAAAGTCCGGTGTGGCAGATAATCCAGCTTGAGAGTCAAGCTGAGCTCCCTGCATTTTACCAGGACACTTGACATCAGTCTCTCAGTGGTAGGATTGGAGGGGGCACTGTGGGCAGTTCTTTGGGGCATCCACGCAGAGTCTATAAAACACCAAATATGATCGTGGGCATATGCTCTCACTTTTTTTTTTTTTATACACATCATCTTTAAAAGTTATTTTTTTAACCTTTATATTTATTTATACCCCTCAAAATGCAGATACAGTAAAACCTGAAGCCATTAACAGAAAAGTAACAATATCAGAGCCAAGTACAAAGAAGGAGGGGGAGGAAGAAGCAGAGTAATTATACCAGAAGCGGGGGGAACTTAGATTAAGGAAAGTTAATGTAATTGAGAACAAAACCCAGCTTCTCACTCCCTGGTAGCTTGGTGGGCGGCTGCCAGCTCTTGTAATACTAAAGATTATTGTACCTAAAAGACAGGTTTAAATGCCTGCTGAGGGCTCCCTGGCTCTGTGAGCTTGGTCAAGCTACTTCATCTCTCTGAATCTCTATTTTCTTGTCTGTAAAATAAAGATGACCACACTCATCGTAACGTTCTTGTGAGGGTGCAGTTCAACACATTTCATCAATTCCAAGATGCACTTTCCCACATTTTTAACATCCCTGACATTGATTTTTTAAAAAAGCATTGTGTCACTGATTATTTCACAGCATTTCTTTCTTTCTTTGTTGGACATAAAATAATGGAGCATTGTAGATTAGATGAAATATGTTTTTACTCATTCAGTCCTCACAATTGCTTCAGGAGGTAGGTGCTATTTTTGTCCCATTTCCAGACAGGAAACTGAGGCATAGAAAATTGAAATGACTTGTCCAAGGGCTACAGCTGGCAAGCAGTGGAGATGGGAATGTGATCCCAGGCCATTTGACCCCACCACTCCACTCTACTGCCTTTCAACAAATATTTCAGCAACAATCATTTCAACAAAAATTTGGGCCCTGAGGACAGAAGATGAACTGGGCACTGAGGATATGAAGATGAAAAGATATGCACTTGCCCTAAAGGACTGGATTCCAATGAAGGGACCAACACGTAAACAAATCATATTTTGTGGCACCAAGTACATCAGTGTTAATACAGCCAAGACAAGAGGCAGAGAAGGGAGAGATGATCAGTTTCTCTGAAGCCTCTGCCTTGGGGCTTAGCTCTCTAGTAGAAACCACCCTTCTAGCGGGTCAAGAGAGACACTAGTTTTCTTGGCTCTGAGAGGAGTCTGTTGGGTGGACCATCCAATGATAGCTGATAAACAACCTTAGTGGATGTGTTCCAATAGCAGAGAACCAAAAGCACAGGTGCTTCACTAGGGCCATTTCGTGTGTAGATTCGAGGTGAGAGCTGGGACAGCAGATCTCGAGGGAGCATAACGCTCTCAGGAGAGGTATGGAAGTGGCTTTCGAACAGAGACAAAGGGGGAGGTTTGACCTCCCAAGGTTAGGGCTGGAGACCCTGACACCCCAAACCAGGAGGGTGGGGTGCCAGGGGAGTACCTGGAAAGGAGAAAACAAGGAAGGGAAGCAGATTGAACCACCTTTTGGAGCCAGAAAATGCAGCTTCAAAAGGGATGGGCCAGTAGCCTTTGGGAGCCTGCAAGGTGCCATGAAGGAAGGAGAAGACTTGGAGGGAGAACACAAGAGTTTAGAGACCTGATTTGCCTCTTAGCATGTTATCTTTTGTCTCAATTTATCATCTGTCTAATGGGCATAGTGATATCACACTTATTACCTCACACAGTTGTTGAAAGATCAATTAAAGTAATATATGTGAAAGTAGTTTCCAAACTAAACAATGCTATGCAAATGTGAGTTGTTATTGTTGTCTTTCTAGCCAGGTACTTGATCTTTCATTACCTTCCTGGCTCTATGAGCTCGGACAAGTTACTACAGGGAGAAAAAGCAAAAACACAGGGCACAGGGCACAGGACTGGCCCACCATCTCGGGCAGTCATTAACGCTCCTCCTGGCGGTGGGTCTCACTGACCCCTGACCTGGTGAGGAAGCCTGGGGACTCTGCCCCTCGGGTGGGGAGGGGGTCCGAGCCTTCATTGCTCGTTGCCCCCACTCCTTTTTGTTTTCTTCTATTTTTTGTTGTTGTTGTTAATCCTCACTTGAGGATATTGTTTCCATTGATTTTTAGAGCGTGGAAAGGAGGAAAGGAGGGGGAGAAGAGAGAGAGACACATCAGTTGGCTGCCGTCTACAGCAGCTGACCAGGGGGCTAACCCTGCAACCTAGGTATGTACCCTGACCAGGAATTGACCTGGCAACCGTTCGGTGCCTGGGACCATGCTTCAACCAATTGAGCCACTCAGGAGGCTGCCCCCACTCCTTTGACCTCAGTTCCACCAGCAGCAAGTGAGCTGACACTGTGGAAAGCTTTGGGTGTGTCTTCTTCCATGGATAAGGGAAGTTCAGCAGCCAATACATCAGGACTTACCAAAACAACTGAGCAAAACCAAAGCAGATCCATCCTGATAGAAATTCCCTGACAAAGAACATTTTCTAAAATTTCAAACAGACAAAACCTATATTATTAAAGCATCTTCTAGACCAAACAACAATGGGATGGAGATCCCACTGGCCCTATTCACAGAGGCTGTGACCCTGTTCGTTGTGGTGTGGCCCACAGGAGGGAGGGGCCCACGGAGGCCTGGCCTCCAAGTCCAAGGGTGCCCTGATGGGAGGGCCTCACAGCCCGCAGCCTAAGAGGGGAAAGGTGGCTGTCTCGGAGGAGGAAGCTGGTGTTCTCTGGCCACTCCAGGGACAGCAGAAGCCGACTCCACCTTTTCTGGCCTTTCCTGAGAGGGAGAAGGAAGGAGGACCTGAGAGGGGAAAGAGGAAGAGTAGGAAGAGGCTGGAGAGCTGGGAAGGGTAGAGCCAGAGGAAGGGTTTAAAATGAGAGAAGAAGTGAGGGCAGGAGAAGCGAGGTGGACCAGAGCTGGGCCAGCAAAAGAGGGTAAGAGCAAAGTAGCCCCTTGCACACAGAAGGCCTGACTCTCCACCCGCAGTCCCCTCCAGACCAGCCTCAGCATCTCCCACTCCTCCATTCCTCACCCTTCTGGGAGACCGGGGCCTTCGGAGCAGGGCCGCCTTCCTTGGCAGCAGACAAAAGGCCATTTCTGAGTTGTACAGAAAATGTGTTACTTTGCCAGAGGGCCTGGTAAAGGCCGCCAGGTCCAATCCTGGGCCGAGGAGAGTGCCAGTGGAGGGGGGCTGTCAGTCACCGGGAACCCTCCGTGAAAGGGGCCCCTTGTCAACTTCCCCAGCCTTTGAAGTGACTGGGATGGAGGTGCTCAATTAAAAGCCCATCAGTCTGTAAGTAAATCAACGCCTATCAGGCTTGTCACATCAAACAAACGATTATTACCCCAGCCCGCCCACCCCATTAATCTGGCTGTTCCTTCTTGACGGCTCAGGGTCAGGGCACCGTAAATCCTGTACTGGATTGTAGCCACCTGGATCGGGATGAAAGCGCTGGCGCAGCGGGCACAGGCGGGCGCACTCAGGCATTTCCCTGAGGCCTCGGAGGATGAGGGAGGCACCCGGGACAGAGACAGAGAGTGACACAGAGACACAGAGGGACGGGGAGAGGTCTGTGGCTGGACAGAGACACAAGAGATAGAGACACAGAGAAAAGGGGGGGGGAGAGTCTGAGAAAATAGAATGCAATAGAAATAGCTGGAAGAGGAGCCCCAAAGTGGTTGAGACAGGTGCCACAAAAACTCATCCAGACTGTTAAGAGTGAATAGGTGCTTCTAGAAGACAAGCAGGTGTCTGGATGAAATTTCTCAGACACTGGGTCCTGAGTCTCAGAGTCAGAGAGTGAACAAGGTTACACTGCTGTTTCCTCAGCTCTCTTCCCATCCCCATGGCAGCCCCCAGATGTCACTTAGCCAAGGGGATGGAGGTGGAGAGAACATAGAAACTCAGGGGTTTGCTAAGTGATGCCCTGCATCGGACATCAAATGCCTGATGGCCAGAACTTGGTTTTTGGCAGTAAGAGGCTAGGAACTGACAAACTGGACTGGAGTGTCAGTTCTGATACCCTGCTGAACTCATCCCCCAGAAACACTTTGTTCCAGGGCGTTTCTCCTAGCTCTGTGGGTTGCTTTGTAGGTTCTTTCTGCTCTTGAGATCAAGCTCTGGCTTTCACCCACTGCAGACCAGAAAGAAAGGTGGGGTAGGGAGAAAGCTATATTTTGGGCTCAAAGGGGCAACTGAGTGGGAGATGAAGGGTGGGGAGGAGAGAGGAAGGACGTCGAGTGTCCAGCTTGGAAGAACAAGGCATGCTTTTTAAGGGCAAGAAAGAATAGTCTTTTCCCAAACACTGTTCCAGAGGAGCCCCAAGGCATAGCTCACTCTGACTCGTGATGTTTCATATTTAAAAAGGGCCATTGCATGTCTCCCTCATTGCTAGAGGACTAATTCTAAAAAGAAAACAAGAAATGGAAGTGGGGGCGTGACTGAGGAAGGAAAGTTCTTCCCCTCACCCCAACAGGAATTTGATTCCCAGCCTGGGAGCCTGTGGTAACTTCTTACTAGATCAAGAAAGAAAATTCTAAAAGAATGAAACTGGACTCTACTTTACATCGTGCATACAAGTCAGTTCAAAATGCATCAAAGGCTTGAATGTATGACTTGAAACAGTAAATCTCCCAGAAGAAAACCTAGGTGGTAAGCTCCTTGACATCAGTCTTGGCAATGAATTTTTAGATTTGACATCCAAAGCAAAAATAAACAGGTGGGACTACATCAAACTAAAAAGTTTCTATACAGCAAAGGAAACCACCAATAAAGTGAAAAGGCAACCTATTGAATGGGTAAAAAATTTTGCAAGTCTTATATTTGATAAGAGGTTAATAATATACAAATATAGCAAATTCATATAACTCAGTAGCAAAAAAATCAAACAATTTGATTAAATAACGGGCAGAGGAACTGAACAGACATTTTCCCAGAGAAGACTTACCAATGGCCAACAGGTACATGAAAAGGTGCTCAACACCGCAAATCATAAGGGAAATGCAAATCAAAACCACAGTGGAATGTTACCTCATGCCCTAAGTTATAATGGCCATCATCAAAAAGACAAGATAACAAGTGTTATCGAGGATGTGGAGAAATGGGAACTCTTGTACACTGTTGGTAGAAATGTAAATTGGTACAACCACTATGGAAAACAGTATGGAGGTTCCTGAACAATTAAAAACATCTACCATATGATCCAGTAATCCCAAGTCTGGGAATATATCCAAAGGAAATGAAAACAGGATGTTGGAGAGATACCTGTACTGTTATTTATTGCAGCTGTATTCACAACAGTGAAAATAAGGAAACAACTGAAGTGTTCATCAACCAATGAATGGCTAAGAAGATGTGCTATCTATCTATCATCTATCTATCTATCTATCTATCTATCTATCTATCTATCTATCTATCTATCTATCATCTATCTATCTATCTATCTATCTATCTATCTATCTATCTATCTATCATCTATCTATCATCATCTATCATCTATCTATCATCTATCTATCGATCATCTATCAATCATCTATCATCTATATCTATTATCTATCATCTCTATCTATCTATCTATCATCTATCTATCTATCTATCTATCTATCTATCTATCTATCTATCTGTCTATCTATCATCTATCTATCTATCTATCTATCTATCATCTATCTATCTATCTATCTATCATCTATCTATATCTATCATCTATCATCATCATCAATACTATTCATCCTCGAGAAAGAAGGGAATCCTGCCTTTTGGGACAACATGGATGGAACTTGAGGGCATTGTGGTAAGTGAAATGAGCCAGACAGAGAAAGACAAATATTCTATGTTCTCACTTATATGTGGAATCTAAAAAAGTTGAACTCAGAATGGTGGTTACCAGGAGTTGAGGAGGAGGGGGAAAGTGGGAGACGGTCAGAATATAAACTTATAAGATGAATACGTTTTAGGGTTATAATGTATATCAGGGTGATTATAGTTAGCAATACTGTATTATATACTTGAAAGGTGCTAAGAGTGTAGATCTTAAATTTTCTCACCACAAAAATGAAATGGTAGTTATATAATGAGATGGAGGTGTTAGCTAACTCTATGGTGATAATTATTTTGCAGTATATAAATGTATCAAATCAACATGTACTCCTTATATTGTACAAGGTTATATGTCAATTATATCTCAATAAAGTTGGACAAAAAAGAAAATTCTTGAAGATACTTAAGACATTTATACTTGTCACCACCCTCTCCTAGACTGTGTAATTAGAACGGCTCACTGCAAATCCTCAAGATAGGCAACTACTAGCACTGCTACATGCTTGGACCACTGCAAGGGTCTTTCTCTGGCCAACTGCCCATCACTCTTGTAAACTCATTCATTCCATCATGAAGACCCAGCAGTACAACAGACATTATTCCTCTGATAGACCTGTTGATTCATCCCACACAGCGAGGCCTTTCACAGAGATGAATGGCACACAGATCCTTTACTATGGGGGATAATTATCTGTCCATATTCTCATTCATTTAACCAAAATTTGTTATTAAGTATTCACCAACTTACAGGTATTTAGTATTTACAACTGACAGACCTTTTCCTAAGTCCTGGGGATACAGCCGTGAATATGATGGGCAAGGTTAAGGGGTATGTAGAAGCTTTTACAAAAAGCTGGGGTGTTTGACCTCATCTTTATTTATGTTTTATATGTACTCATTACACAGATATTTGTTAAGCACCTACTATGTCCAAGTAGGAGGCAAGGAAGGATCAGAAACATACCATTCTGTTATTTTTAATTTTAATTTTTAAAATTTATCTTTATTGTTGAAAGTATTATAGGTGTCCCACTTTTCCCCCCAAATGACTGCCTCCACCTTGCTCCCACCCCCCCTCCCCAAGCCTTCACCCCGTTATTGTCTGTGTCCATGGGTTATGCATATATGCATATAATTCTTTGGTTAATCTCTTCCCACCCTCCACCCCCCTTCCCTCTTCCCTCTGAAATTTGACCATCTGTTGCCTGCATCAGTGTCTCTGAATCTATTTAGTTTGTCAGATTCTTTTGTTCATTAGCTTCTTCTTAAAGAAGACCCTTCAACATTTCACGTAGCACTAGGTCTGGTGGTGATGAACTCCTTTAGCTTTTCCTTGTCTGAGAAGCTCTTTATCTGACCTTCAATTCTAAATGATAGCTTTGCTGGGTAGAGAAATCTTGGTTCTAGGTTCTTATTTTTCATCACTTTGAATATTTCTTGCCACTCTCTTCTGTTCTGCAAAGTTTCTGTTGAGAAATCAGCTGACCGTCGTATGGGTGCTCCCTTGTAGGTACCTAATTGCTTTTCTCTTGCTGCTTTTAAGATTCTCTCTCTGACTTTAACCTTTGACATTTTAATGATGATGTGTCTTGCTGTGGGTCTCTTTGGGTTCCTCTTGTTTGGGACCCTCTGTGCTTCTTGGACTTGTAAGTCTATTTCTTTTCCCAGGTAGGGAGAGTTTTCTGTCATTATCTTTTCAAATAGATTTTCAATTTCTTGCTCTCTTCTCCTTCTGGCACCCCAAAAATATGAATGTTAGCTGCTTGAGGTTGTCCCAGAGACTCCTTACACTATATTCATATTTCTGGATTATTTTTTATTTTTGCGCTTCTGGTTGGGTGTTTTTTGTTCCCTCATGTTCCAAATTGCTGATTTGATTCTCAGCATCCTCTACTCTACTGTTGATTACCTGTAAATTATTATTCATTTCAGCTTGTGTAGCCTTCATTTCTGATTGGTACTTTATTATGTCATCGATGGTCTCACTAGTTTCCTTAATAGTCTTACTAATATCCTTGAGCATCCTTATAACCATTATTCTGAACTCTGTATCTAGTAGCTTGCTTGGCTCTATTTCATTTAGTTCCTTTTCTAGAGATTTCTTCTGTTCTTTCCTTTGTGACATGTTTCTTTGCCTCCACATTTTGGCTGCTTCCAGGTGTTTGTTTGTATGTGTTAGGTAGAGCTGCTATGTCTCCTGGAATTTGTAGAGTGGCTTTGTGTAGTAGGTGTCCTGTAGGGCCCAGTGGCTCAGCCTCCCCAGTCACCTGAGCCGGGCCTTCTAGGTGCTTCCCTGTGTGGGCTGTGTGCACTGTCCTGTTGTAGTTGAGCCTTGGTTGCTGTTGGTGTCCCTGGGAGGAACTGACCCCCAGGCCAATCAGCTGTGAGGACCAGCTGCAGCTACAGCCAAAGAGCTGCTGTGCTGGAGACACCCCTATGGAGCAGGATTTACTTTAGTGGGGCTTTGGTGTTCACCAAGTGCGCCCCTTGAGTGTGTCACTTGTGGATGTGGTAGGGTTGAAATCCAGTGTGGTTGAGTCTGACCACCAGGTGCAGTGTCTCTGGGGCCTCCAGGGAGGTGCACAGTCAGCCTGTGCCAGTGCCTTGCCCAGGGCCACCCAGCATGAGCTGCACAGCAAACCGCAGTTGGCTGCTACTTGTGCTGGGCTTGGAGGTGCCCACGAGAGGCCAAGCTATGAGCCAATGCAGGCTGCCGCTAGTGCCAGGCCTGGGGCCACTTATCAAGCTGTATGGGGCCGGCTGCTGCTTGTTTGAGAGATTTTAGGAAAGTCCTAAGCATGAGGCTCTAGAGGCCACTTGCACAGAAAAGCCCCTGGAAATGGCCTGGATGAGCTGCAGGTGGGGAGGGGCCAAAGGTGAGAGTCAGGTGCTGGGGATTCAAACATGGCGCCTGCCTGCCGGCTGTGTGCAGGGAGTACTCACCAAAGGAGCAAGGGCCTCTGCCAGCTCTTCTGCCTGGGAGGAAGCTGCTCCTCCAGCTCTTGTCCTGATTTCAGGCAGGTTAGTTCCTCCCCGAGTGTCCCGGGTCCTTTTAAGCTGCTGCCCGGCGCTGGGCTTAGAGGGGGCGCGTCCAAGTGAGTCCGTGCGTGGGCCCTTTGAGAGGAGCTGCTGGGGCTCCCGCAGCCTCCGCGACCCTCAGGGACAGTCCCCGCTGGTTTCACAGCCTGAAGCTGTGGGGACGTCTCTTCCCGGCCTGGAGCTCTGGGCTGGGGGCCTGCTGTGGGCTGGGTCCCCTCACTCCTCTGGGAAACCCCCACCACCGAGATTCCCTCCGGGGTTTACCCCGAGGCACTGGGTGTGTGCCTGCGGCCCTGTCTCCGTGATTCAGCCCAGATCCGCCCACGTCTTTGCCCCTCCTACCATCTCGGTGCTTCTTCAGTTCCCTGGTTGTGGTTCTTCTGTTCAGCCAGATCTCAGGAGGCTCTGAGTGATGGTGGTTCTGTATTTTAGTTGTAATTTTGAGGTGGTTGTGGGAGGCCCTGGAGACTGTGGTTACCTAGCTGCCATCTTATTTAAGAATCAAGCCCCATCCTTTTAGAGGAGAGGTAGGACACAAGTCAGGAATCAATCGAATGCATTGCTTAGAGTGGTAAGTGCCATAAACCAGGAAAGGACTGGAGAGAGTTCAGAGAGAAAAGATAATTCATGCAGGTCGCTTCTTTCTTAGTGAAGGTCTGGAATTAAGCAACATGTTACCTGTTCAGTCATGGCAACTTTTTAATCTACTCTGTAATATAGTACAGTGTGAGCTTAATGTTTCTTGTTATTGTTGCTGGTAGTAATGACAACGTGATTCATTGTCATGGTAATCATGGACACATCAGGACACTCCTCTCTGTGAGGCAGGTGTTATAACTCTGGAACTCCGTTTCAGGCCTTGTCAGGAGTAGGGAAGGGTTGTGAATTTCTAGAAATCATAGATGTGCCTCTTATAAGAGGCAGAGCGGTGCAGAGGTTAAGTGAGTCGGCTCTGAAACCAGAGTGCAATCCGAAGGCAACCTCAAATGCTGCCGCTCTCACTGGCCTGCTGTGAGGCCACGGGCAAATCACTTGAACTCCCTGTGTGTGTTTCCCCATCTGTTAAATTGGGGTGATAACGGTATCGGCCTCATAGGGTTATATGACAATTAAATGCATGTAAAGCATTCACAACAGTGCCCAGCAGACAGCGTATCTTTAACAATGCCTGTCATTATTGCTCTACCTCTTCCAGAGTGATCTCTTGAAAGTACAATCAGCACAATGCTAGGAGGACACATTAAATTAATGCAGTTGTCTCCCTGTATTTAAATATCACTGAAAATCATTTATATTAATTTTACTTTAAAAATTCCAATTTTAGCACATGGGTTTTAAATATTTGAATAATTTGTTTTTACTAAAGTATTGTTTATTAACATTGAATGTTATAATGTAATATTTGATACATGCAAAAGAGTGTATGTAATGTATGTATCATGTATGTAAATTTAAGGTGTCTCTGTGCTTCTTTTCCATTTCCTGGCCTTTCCTCCAGGAGAGATCACTATCCTGAATTTTGTGTTTATTACCCCTTTTCTTTTAAAAACTCTTTTTGAATTAAAGCATAACATGCATACCAGTGAAATGCACAAATCTAAAGTGTGCAGCTTGATTAATTTTTACAAAGTATACACTTATGCAACCACCCTAGATCAAGGGGTGGAGGTGGTCAATGGAGGGGGACATCTGTAATACTTTCAACAATAAAGAAAATTTAAAAAAAGATTTTAAATAATAAAAAAAGATATGGGATATTATTCGTACTCCAGAAGCTTCTCTCAGATCCCTTCCCAGTCAACTCTTCCCCTACTCCCACTGCAGGGTAACCACTGTTTTGACTTATATCACCATAGATTGGTTTGGGAATTAAGTATGTATTCTTGTGTCTGCCTTCTTTCAGTCAGCATTATATTTGTGAGATTCATTCATGTTGTTATGTGTGCTAGCAGTCCCTTTTCCCCCACGGTTGAGTGGTACTCCATTGTATGAACAAATCATACAATTTATTCATTCCTTCTACTGTTAATGGACATTTGTGTTGTGTCCATATATGGCTATTGTCAATAAAGTTGCCATGAGCTTTCCTGTACATGTCCTGTGCACATATGCACCCATATCTGTTGGGTGTAACAGGAGTGTAATTGTTGTGTTATAGGGTATGCACATGTTATATGGATACTATCAAACAATTTTCCAAAGCGATTGTGGCAATTTACATATCCACCAGTAACGTGTGAAAGTTTTAGCTGCTCCACCTGATTGCCAACACGTGATATTGATAGTTAATTTTTAAAAATTGAATCAATACATTCTTTTTTAAAAAAAATATCTTTATTGATTTCAGGGAGAGGAAAGGAGAGGGAGGGAGAGAGAGAGATAGAAACATCAGTGATGAGAGAATCATTGATTGAGCCCGCAACCCAGGCATGTGCCCTGACCGGGAATCAAACCCCGATCGCCTGGATCCTAGGTTGATGCTTAACTGCAGAGCCACACCTGGCCAGGTGATAGTTAATTTTTTTTTTTTGCCATCATGGCTATTTCCTTTTGTCATCCAATAATTTTTCATGTGTTTTTTTCATTGCCATTCAGTTAAAAATATTTCCATATATACTGCAAATATCTTCTCCCATTCAGTGACTTGTTTTTTGTCTTTATTAGTGTCTTTATTAATCGGCTTTCTTGTTGTTGGCCAGAAGCTTGATATTTTAATATAATTTTCTTTTTACTTTGACCCATGGGTTATTTAGAAGAGTATATTTCTTAATTTCTAATCATCTATTAGAAATAGATGATTTCTAATTTATCCTATTTATCTTTCCTATTTATCTTTCCGTTTTGGATCTCTTGCTCAATTTCACTGTTGTCAGATAATATACTGTGAATGATGTCAATTTAAAAAATATATACTTAGGGAGATATGTTAAAAATCTCCAACTGTACTTGTGGATTTATATTTTTCTCCCTTAGTTCAGTCAGTTTTTGCTTTATATATTTTGAAGCTATGTTATCATGTGTGTACAAATTTAGAACTGTTATATTTTTCTGTTGAACCAACCCCTTTATCATTAGAAAAGATGATTCAGTAGAACTGCTTGCTTTAAAGTTTGCTTTGTCTGACACTTGTTTAGATATACCATGTTTCTTTTGGTTAATGTTTGCTTGGTATATCTTTTTCCATCCATCCTTGTAGTTTCACCTTTTTCAGTTATCTGTTGCTTATAATAAATCATCCCCAAACTTAGTGGTATAAATCAACAACCAGTTTACCACACTCATGTTTTGTGGGTCAGGAATTTGGACAGAACATAACAGGGATGGCTTATCTCTGCTCTATGATGTCTGGTGTCTTGGCTGAAAAGATTTGAATGGTTGGGGACTGGAATCATCTGGGGACTTTTTCACTCACATGCCTGGCATCTGGACCAGGCATGATGAGAGATAATGAGACTGGGCTCAACTAGGACTGTTGGCGGGAGTGCCTGCCGATGGCCTTTCCATGTAGCTTGGTCTTTCTTACAGCATGGCAGCCTCAAGGTAGTCAGACTTATTACAAAGTGGCTCAGAGATCCAAGATCGAATGTTTCACTGAACAAGGCATAAGTTGCAAAACCTTTTATGACCTAGCCTCAAAAATCAAACAGTGTTACTTCTGTCATACTCTATTGGCTAAAGGAGTCACAAACCTGTCTAGGTTGGGGAGGAGAGATAAACCTTCATCTCTTAATAAGAGGAATGCCAAAGGATATGTGACTGTGTTTTAAAATTGCCACACAGATTTTTCCCCCTCTATCTTATGTTTAGAATTTGTTGCCTGTAAGTAGCATATAATTCAACTTTATTTACTTTATCCAGTCTCACAATCTTTGTCATTTATTTATTTGTTTGTTTGTTTGTTTTTGTTAATACTCACCAGAGTATATTTTTTCCATTGCTTTTTAGGGAGAGAGTGGAAGGGAGAGAGTAAGGGAGAGAGAGAGAAAGAGAGGGAGAGGGAGAGAGAGAAACATTGATGTGAGAGAGACATTGATTGGTTGCCTCCCACACCCGGACTGGGGATCTTGAGCCTGTAATCGAGCCTTGGCTGGAATCGAACCCTGGACCCTTCAGTCCAAGTGCAGACACTCCAATCACTGAGCAAAACTGGCCAGGGCATGTCTTCACTCTCTAAGGATATTTTCACTGAGTATGGGATTTTAGGTTGGCAATTACTTTCATTCAGCACCTAAAAGTTTTCTTTAACTGTCTGTTGGTTCCTATTTTTTCTATTGCTTAGCTCTCAGTTTTACTGTTGCTCTTTTGAAAACAATGTGGGTGTTTCCCCTCTAGCTGCTGTAAATATTTTTTTTGGTTTTCAGCAATTTTTCTGTAATTATCTAGGTGTGGTCTTTTTTGGTATTTATCTTGCTTGAGGTTTGTAGAAATTCTTTATTCTGTGGCTTGATGTCTTTCATCATTTTTGGAAAATTCTCAACCAGTATGTTTCTTTAAAAATTACTTCTATCTGATTAGCTTTCTCTTTTCAGTTTGGGACTCCAATTACAAATATGTTGGATGTTTTTACCATGTCCCTAGATCTCTTATGCTCTTTTTCCCACAATTTTTAATTCTTTTCTTTTGTGCTTTACTATCCTCTCTTTGGCTACAACTAATCTGCTTTAGAAACCATCTATCTAACCCTTAATTTCAGTAATTTTATTGTTTTAGATCTGAGATTTTCACTTGACTCTTCCCCTAACAGATTCCAGTTCTTTGGTAAAGTTCTGTCATTTCCTTTATTTTCTTGAACACATTTATAATAGTTATTTTAAAGTTCCTGTTTGATAACTCCAATATCTGCATTACTGTTCTTTTCTTTTTTCCCCCTCTTGATTTTGAATAATTTGATCCTGTTTCTTGGCATGACAGTGATTATGTTTCTAAGATTCATCCATGTTGTTGCAAGTAGCTGTAATTCATTTATTTTCATTAATTTATAATATTTCACAGTGTGAATGGACAACAGTTTATTTCTCCCATTGTCTTGTTGATGGTCATATGGTTTGTTGAATCTTGAAAAAATAATCACTTATTTTAAATTTCTTGAAAGCATTTAAAATAATTAATTCTGCAGCTGTTCTGAGCCTGGAGAGCAAGTCAGTACAATGTATTTGGACCACGCTGGCAATGGACCATTTCAATGATGTAAGAACTAGAACGTGCTATGAATACTATTTGTCCATTATGACCTTACTCTGTATCATCAAATAATTCCATTAAAATTTCAGAGCTATTTATTTGCAGTTGCTTTGGTCATAAGAGATGTGCAATTAAATTTTAGGGGAGTTCAGTAGAGGGAGGGAACACTATCTATAGGTAAAGAATGTGAATGTGAAGCCTCATAGCTATTCTTTGGCCTCCAATCGCCCTTCTCCATTGAATTCTGCATGTCATTGCCACTCTATTCTAAGACACCACTTCCAGCATGCCCAGCTTTTTCTTAAAACCCTTAATGATTTTCTCTTTCCAACTGAACCAATTTCAAAGTCCTTTTTGGATTGTTCTATTATCTCTAGCTCTGCAGATGTGATTTCTTTCCCTTTTTGGGATGGGGGTTGGCGGTGTGGTTTGTGTAGATTGCCTGCTATCGTTTTGCCTTTCTCACATATTTTGTGATTTTGATCTGAGTGCTTCTTTCCTTGGGAATGTTGTCTGTGGGCATTTTTTTTTTTTTTTTCTGTTATGTCTTGGGTTGTGGGGGCTTGTCCATGGGACAATTTCATGTTTACCTCTGCCTGGGGCTTAAGCATTTCTGTACTGAGAGATACCGAATTAGGGTTTTTACCTCAAGAGGCAAAGGACTTCCACACATGGACTTTGAGCTGTATCCTGAACTGATGAATAAACATTCTGATTTCTGTTTAGGGTGAGTCTAAGCTCTTCCAGTTCTTGGTTTCATGTAGGGAGCCTGCTCATGCTTGTGAGCCATGGGGCCTCTGACCTTGATTTGGCATTAAAACCCCAGACCCTGGGGCTTGTGTTTTATTGAAGTCCTGGAGGCTTTATGCAGATAATTCCTTAAATCTGTACCTCTAGCCCTAACCTGACCTCTGACCAAATCCCAGAGCTGCAGGCTCCCATACTCAACTGCCTGTTTGTCATCTTTATTTGGCTATTTTATGACCATCTCAGATTTAATATGGTTAAACCAGGACTACTGATTTGTTAATATATATATGCTAACACACCACCATGGCATACAGATGAATACACACTTACTGAGTGCCTGTTATATGCTGTCATTTTAATGGCTGTTATCTCAGTTATGCTGTTATCTATGAATACATTTAGCCATACAGATCTATATACTACATAGCACACGTATGTGTGTAGAGCATAGTTATCTCAGTGAACTCAGATATGCTTTGCTTTAGGTCCTCCAACAATCTCAAGATTTACAAAAAAGTGCTTTTTAGATAACAGCAGTCCTAACACTAAGTGTTCATTCACAGTTCTGCTTTACTTGCTACAAGAGGTGAGTAAACAGCTTTATAGCTTTCTCCCTATGGTTTTGAAAAGTGTGGTCCACCAATTACATGCATCAGGATCACCCAGGATTCTTGTTAAAAAGATTGCCTTTTGGACTCTCCCAAGCTAACCTTTCTGGGGATAGGACTCAGAAAAACATATTTTTAAACATGTTCTTCAGGTTATTCTTAAGGACACTGTGGTTTGAGGGCCACCACCGGAACCCCTGTTCTACTTTGGCAATTCATCTAAAATGTTTATGGAAGAGACCATTCCAGGGAACCCAGAAAAGAGGGCGCTGACCCACAGCCACAGCCATTCCTTTCTGCAATGAAACTGCCATGAAAGCCAGGGGGACCTGGTTTGGCCACACTTAAATACCCACGAACATCTCACTGAGCTGTAGTATTGGACCCTACTTGAACTTTCCAGAACTACAACTGCTACTTAAATTTTTTTTCAGTGCTTTTTACCTTGTTGGTCTAAACACATAAATGTCAGCAGAGGATGATGCAGCTTAGATATCATTAGAGTTTGACGAACTGTCCTGGTTTTCCTGAGATGAAGGGTTTTTTGGGGATGCATGAGTTTTGGTGCCCAAACCACAAAGGTTCTGGACAAAGTAGATTGAGTTGTCACCCTAGCAAATGTGTCTTACAGATCACTTTATGAGTTGAAACTAAACATATCAGGAAAGAATATTTGAAATCTAGTTGGGTTATAAAAAAAGGAAGACTAGTGTGGGATGAAATATATTTGAGGATTAGTCAGATTTGTGATCCAGGATTGAACAGTTCATGATGTTGAAGAGTGGGCAGTTTCTCTTACCCTTTAATAAAGGCTTTGTACCCAGCATGTTGTATGGGGTGGCTGCTTGTCTTCCGATTCATGTTGTGTTTGACAATAGTGGTTGGAATATAATTGGAGTGAGGAAGTTTGTTTCCTAGCTCTGCGAGGAGGCTTCCCTTTCTGACCCAACCATGAATTGTTTGGTGCCTTCTTGCATGTTCCCAAGTTGTAGTGAGAGCAAACAAAGAGTGTACAAACTATTAGAGGGTGGGGAGACCTGGGGGATGCACTTATTCTCTGCTCAGGAGTCTGTGGTCAGATCTGGTGGCTGGATGCTCTCTCTGTCCCATTTAGCATCCTTTCCAGCAGGGACAACTCACCATTAAATATGGAGGTCAGTGCCTCGTATCCACAATACTTTTAAGGACTCATGAAAATGTTTTAATTTCTTTAAGATGATGAGAAAAAAAATCTTTTAGCTTGAAGAAAATGTTTTTATATATAATGTTCATACATTCATCTTTATACCAGTGGAGTCATAAAATATAGTTTTTAGTATGAACATTTAAATTAAAATTTTAATAATTTTTTTTTAATAGAGAAAAGGGCCCATAAAGGCAAAGTATCCAGGCTCCACAAAAGTCATAATGTGTGTGGCCCTGCTCCCCAGGGTGGCAGCTGTCAGCCACTGTGGTCTGGAGGGAGGGAAAAGCCTTTGGGAGCAGCCATCCCCTGAAACTGTTAGGGCTTGGCCGAGGGAAGGAGTCTGGAGGACATTCCCAGGTGTGGATCTGTGGGAGCAGAACAAATGAGTCTGGCGGACACAAGACATGAGACCTGCCTAGAAGATGAAGGGTCTGCAGAGGAGGAGGAACGTTGGCTGTGTTCACACCTAGGCAGCCTGGAACGGGGGTGTGAATTCTGGTGTAACAGTGTATGTTCCCTGATGCAATGTCCTGAGGCAGGGGTGCTATTCACCAATATCCATTCTCCTCCTCTTCCGTTAGCAGTAACCCCCTGTGGTGGGTTGCATTGTGTCCTCCAAAAAACCATGTTCAAGTCTTAACCCCTCGTATCTGGGAATGTGGTTCTATTTGGAAATAGGGTCTTGGCAGTATGACCTTAAGTTAAGATGACTGGTGTCTTTCTAAGAGAAAAGAAAAGAAGATTTGGACACAGAGGCCATGTGATGGTGTCAGAGATTGGAGTGATGCAGTTACAAGCCCAAAGCACCAAGGATAGCCAGCAACCATCAGAAGCTAGGACAGAGGCATGGGTGGTTTCTCCCTCAGAGCCACCAGAAGGAACCAACTCTGCCAATACTTCGATTTTGGACTTCTGGCTTCTTGAACTGTGAGAAAATAAACCTCTGTTGTTTCAAGTCATCCAGTTTGTTATGGCAGCCCTAGAAAACCAATATTCCCCTCTCCCCTTGTTCTAGGCACACAGCCACTCCAAAGAAGACTATATCTCCCAGTTTCCCTTACAGCTAGGTATCTGAGTTCCTTGTTATTAGGTTCTGGTCATTGGGATGTGAACTCAAGTCATGTGCACAACCATTTAGTTGCACCTTTTAATAAAAGGGAAGGATGATGCCTTCCCTCTGCTCTCTCCTCTTTCTTCTGGCTGGAATGTGGACAGAAGGTGGAGTTACAGTCACCATCTTGGATTATAGAATGGAAACCACCTGTCAGAGCCATATGTTAGAAGGACCCTGGGTTCCTGATGTTGTGGAGCTGCCTTATTGTCCTGGATTATTTATGCTTCGATTCTTACGTGTGAGAGAAATAACCTATAATGGTTAAGCTACTATTATTTTGACAGGTGAATGTTTTATCTAAGTAATGTAGTTCTCTATACTCCAGAGCCCTGCTTCTTTGTGCCCCCCTCAGATACTGATATTTGAAAAGGACCTCTATCCTCACTGTTAATAGGACCAATGTTTTAAGGTTTGTTTTGTGGCATTTAAAAAATTTAAATCATTTTTAACTTCTCAATTACAATTTACATACAATATTATATTAGTTTCAGGTGTATGCCCCACTGATTAGACATTATATAACTTACTATGTGATCATCCCAATAAATCTCGTATCCACCTGACACCATACATAGTTATTAGAATATTACTGACTATGTTCCTTGTGCTGTACTTTACATCCCTCTGACTATTGTGTAACAACCAGTTTGTAGTTCTCAATCCCTTCACCTTTTTCACCCATCCCTTCAACCCCACTCCTCTCTGGCAACCGTCAAAATATTCTCTGTATCTATGAGTCTTTCTGTTCTGCGTGTTCATCTGTTTTGTTTTTAAGATTTACTTGCTGATAGATATGTATTTATTGTCATTTTGTTTATATTTCTGATCCTCCTCCTCCTCATCTTCCTCCTCTCCCCCCCCTCTTCTTCTAGAAGACCCTTTAACATTTATATAATACTGGTTTGGTGGTGATGAAGTCCTTTAGCTCTTTCTTGTCTGGGAAGCTCTTTATGTGTCCTTTGATTATAAATGATAGCTTTGCTGGGTAGAGTAATCTTGGCTATAGGCCCTTGCTTTTCATCACTTTGAATATTTCTTGCCAACCCCCTCTGGCTTGAAAAGTTTCTGTTGAGAAATCAGCTGTCAGTCTTATGGTAGCTTCCTTGTAGGTAACTAATTGCTTTTCTCTTGCTGCTTTTAAGATTCTCTCTTTGCCTTTAACCTTTTGCATTTTAATTATGATGTGTCTTGGTATGGGCCTCTTTGGTTTCATCTTGTTTAGGACTCTCTGTGCTTCCTGGAATTATATGTCTATTTCCTTCACCAGGTTAGAGAAGTTTTCTGTCATTATCTTTTCAAATAGATTTTCTCTCTCTTCTCCTTCTGATAATCCCATGATGCGAATGTTGGTATACTTGAAGTTGTCCCAGAGGTTCCTTACACTATCCTCATTTTCTTTTTGGATTCTTTTTCTTTTTGCTGTTCTGATTGGGTGTTTTTTTGCTTCCATATACAGTGGTACCTCGGTTTTCAAATGTCTCTGTTGATAAACATTTTGGTTTATGAATACTGTAAACCTGGAAGTAAATGCTTCAGTTTTTGAACATGCCTCAGAAGTTGAACATACCACATGGCTTCCGCTGAGTGCAAAATCCTGAGGCCTAGCTGTCGGCTGTTGATCCCTTAGTTTTTGAACGTTTTAGAACTCGAACAGCCTTCCGGAATGGATTACATTTGAAAACCGAGGTACCACTGTATTCCAAATTGCTAATTTGATTCTTGGCTTCGTCTACTCTACTGTTGATTCCTTGTAAGTTATTCTTCAGTTAGCGTATCCTTCATTTCTGACTGGTTCTTTTTTATGGTTTCCATGTCCTTTTTTATGCTGTTGATGTTCTCACTGAGTTCATTGAACATTCTTATAACCAGTGTTTTGAACTCTGTATTTAGTAGATTGTTTAGTTCTTTTTCTAGAGTTTTGTTCTGTTCTTTCATTTGGGACATGTTTATTTGTCTCCAGATTTTGGCAGCTTCCTTGTGTTTGTGTCTATGTATTGGGTAGAGCTGCTACGTTTCCTGGGCTTGGTAGAGTGGCCTCATGTAGTAGGTGTTCTGTAGGGTCCAGTGGCACAGCCTACCCGATCACCCAAGCGAGGCACTCCAGGTGCACCTCCTGCCCCCTCCTGTATGGGCTGTGTACACCCTCCTGTTGTATTTGAGCCTTGATTGCTGTTGGCACATCAGTGGGAGGGATTACCCCCAGGCCAATCGGTTGCAAGGACTGGCTTTGACCACTGACCACCAACCACCTTGGAGGATCAGCTGTGCAGGAGCCTACCCCACAAAGCAGGACTTACTTCAGTGGGGCTCAGTTGCCCACTGAATTCACCCCTTGAGTGTGTTACTTCTGGAGGAGAATGGGTGGTGCTTCAACATGGTCTGAAGCTGTTCACTGGGTGTGCTAGCTCTGGGGCCTCCTTTGAGGTGCAGGTCAAGGTCAGCCACCACCTGTGTTCTTCCCCAGGCCACCTGGCATGAGCTGCAAAGTGATTTGCAGATAGCTGCTACTTGTGCTGGGCTTGGAGGTGCCCACATGAGGCCACACTTCAAACCAAGGCCAGCTGCTGCTAGTGCCAGGCCTAGGGCCACTTATTATGAGGTACGGGGCATGCAGAGGCCAGATGATGCTTGTTTGAGAGATTTTTAGGAAAGTCTGAATCATGAGCCAACAGAGGCCATTTGTATGGAAAAGACACTGGAAACAGCTTGGGTGGGCCCACAGGTTGGGTGGGGTGGCGTGTCAGGGTATCACCAGGGTGGGACAAACAGTGTGAGCCTGGTTGATGGAGACTCAGATATGGTGCCTGTTGGCTCTGTGTGTGGGGGTGGTGGTCTCAGAAAAGGAACAATGACCTCTGCCAGCACTTTTGTCTGAAGAAATCTGCCCCTTCCAGCTCTCAACTTGATGCCAGACAATTCAGTTCCTCCCCTGGTGCCTTTCTAGCTGCTGCCTCAGTGCTGGAGCTCAGAGGGAGTGAGTCCGAATAAGTTCATATGTGCGCCCTTTAAGAGGAACTGCGTGGGACTCCAGAAGCTCTCCATCTCACTTGGCCACAATCCCCACTGTATTTTTTCCTTTTTAATTGAATTTATTGGGGTGATATTTGTTAATAAAATTATATAGGTTTCAGGCATACAACTGTATAATACATCATCTGTATATTGTATTGTGTGTTCACTACCCCATGCCAAGTCTCCTTCCATCACCATTTATCCCCCTATACCCTCTTCTACCTCCCTCCAACTCCCTTTCTCTCTGCTGGTTTTTATAGCCAGAAGTTATGGGTACTTCTCTTCCTGGCACTGGAACCCTGGGCTGACTTATTTATACTTTGATTCTTATGTGTGAGAGAAATAAACTATAATGGTTAAGCCACTATTATTTTGACTTCTGTTATAGCAGCTGAATGTTTTATCTAAGTAATGTAGTTCTCTATACTCCAGAGCCCTGCTTCTTTGCAGCCCCCCCCTCAGGTATTGATATTTGAAAGGGACCTCTATCCTCACTGTTAATAGGACCAATGTTTTGAGGGTTTTTTTTTCTTTCTTGTTTAGGTTTTGCTCCTCCCTACCCCTAGACATAACTCCTACATTCAATGGGAAACATCCATGGGTGGGTCAGGGCCAGGAGAGAGATTGTTGCCAGGATAAATATCCTTATGGGGCTTGAATGTGCAACCTTGACCTCATAATCAGCCAAGTCCACCAGGCTTTGCCTGTCACTCAGCAGATTCCTGGCCAGATTTGGGTGCTCTGGCATCCTCTAATCCTATTCCTGTCAGATCAGGGGAAGGGCAGGGGAATAAGGTGTCTCTTGGCTGCTTCCAGTAACCAGCTCTTCTTCCCTTGGAGTAGAACTGCCTTTTACAGTCTTACTTTTGTGTGCAGTTGGGCCTTTTCTTCTTGAAAATGGTTCCTTTTAATATTTTCATGAAAAATGTCAGCAAAACTTCTCAGAGTAAGACCTGTGCAGTGTGTGTGTGTGTGTGTGTGTGTGTGTGTGTGTGTGTGTGTGTGTGTGTGTGTGTGTGTTTGGGCAGGATGGTGAACAGTGGGTGAGATGTAGAATGAAAGGGAAAATGAGCCACCATTTACTGGGTGGCCTCTTTGTGACAAATGCTTTATCAGACATTACACCATTTACTTATGAAGACAATCCTGAGCGAAAGGAACGATCCTTCATATCTTAAACTTTATAAACAGGGACACACATAGGTTGACAGCCTGTTAAGTGGCAATGTCAAACGTAGTCCTACATTTGCCTTCCATGGCCTTTTCCATACAAACTAATCACACCATTTGTTATGTCTTTAAAGCATAATGGGAAAGGAGAAATTCTATAAATATTTGGCTAATCTGATTATGGAACTGGCCACTCTGGAAATACAAGCAAAACAATTACCTTTGGGGACCTGTGTTATTTAGGTTTTTCATCTGCACAGAGTTGACTTCTGCTTCCTTGGGCTTCCTGCGTCTGAACAACAAAGGCAACAGACATACAGCTCTGGTTGTATTAGAGGACACCAATTCCCAAACTAACGACATGCGTGAAAGCTTTTGTTTTAACCGAATGAAAGTGTTTTTCATTTGCTTCCTTGTTTTCTAACATGTCACTTCTTTCAATAATAGTGTAAAATTTGAAATTTAACATTCTAGACTGTTTTTATCCTTTAAAAATCTTACTTATATTAGGGTTATTGTTATTACACAAACTAAAGTGTTTGTCTTTACAGATGAAGAGAATTTCTCTGTATAGGTTCTGTCTGCCAATTTGCATGTGGGCAAACCCATGGAAAAGAGAGGTTTCTTTTTCCTTTTAAGTAACATTCATTTCCTAGTTAAAAATTAACAACCAGTCAAGAATAAATAGCATTTGAGTATATTGCCTTCTTCTCATTTCCCTGTAATTAAAAATATGTAATATAATTGTGATGAAACTTTATATTTCATGTTACACGCACAAATGGGTTTGACTGCACGTGCGCGCACACACACACACACACACACATTCACACACACGTACACATTTAGCTACCCTCCTTTCTAACCACTGTATTGTAATGACACCCCCCTCCTTTCTTCTTCAGGTTGTAAATTGGCAGTGGGAGAGTCACAGAGGGAATCACTGTCCTTCTCCCCAGGGCTGCCTTCACTTTCCACCGATGTTCTGATGTCCCAAGGTGAGGTTGATAAACAGCACCTGGGAATTTCACTGGGCGTTGCTGCGTGATTTTCCCGTTGCAGGAATTTTCTCATTTCACCCTGGCGCTATCTTTTCTTGGATTGTGACAGAGCAGCCCCCAAAGCTTGCAGTTCTTTCTTCTGGGTGTCATAAAGAACTTCAGGGGATAATCTGATCTTTTCCATTTTGTCTGCCTTACCCATGCAGCCCCTCCCTGCTCATGATCGGGATTTCAGAACAAAAGCTCTTTGGGTAATACAGTAAATGTTGGGAAGTATAACCGACACTCCTTTTTTTAATAAACATTTATTGAGGTATAATTTTCATACCATAAAATCACCCATTTTAAGTGTACAGTTTGATTAGTTTAGTAGTGCCACCATCACTACAACCCAGTTTTAGAACATTTCCATCACCCCAAAGTCTCTTAGTGTCTGTTTAATGTCAGCCTTTATTCCCACCCCTAGACCCAGGCAACCACTGATATACTTTCTGTTTGTATCGATTTGCCCTCTTTAGAAATATCATATAAACAAGATCACGTAATATTTACCTTTTTGTGCTTGGCTCCTTCAATTTAGCACAACTCTTTCTTGAGAATCACTCATATTGCTTCAGGTAACACTAGTTTATTCCTTTTTATTGCTGAATAGTATTCCATTATATGACTATACTATATATAGTCTGTTTATCCATTCATTTGTCGATGGACAGTTGGATTTCTTCCACCTTTTGGCTATAGTGAATAATGGTGCTATGAACATGGGTGTACAGATATCTGTGCAGATCCCTGCTTTCACTCCTTTTGGGTATACCTAGAAGTGGACTTACTGTATCACATGATAACTCCATGTTTAATTTTTTGAGGAATCGCCATACTGTTTTCTATAGCAGCCTCACCATTTCACTCATCTACCGGTAATGCACAGGGTTCCAGTTTCTCTATATCCTTGCCAACACTTGTTATTTTCTCAGTTAAAATTTTTAATTTTATCTTATAACACTCATCCTAATGGTTGTGAAGGAGTATCTCATTGTGGTTTGATTTGTGTTTCTCTAATGATTAGTGAGGCTGAATGTTTTTTCATGTGCTTATTGGCCATGTGTAATTTTTTTTTGGAGAAATGTCCATTTATATCTTTTGCCCATTTTAAAATAGGGTTCTTTGTTTTTTGTTGTTGTAGTTGTTGAATTTGTAGTTCTTTATAAATTCTGGATATCAATCCCGTATGAGATATATGGTTTGCAAATATTTTCTCCCATTCTGTGTGTTGCCTTTTCATTCTGTTCATCGTGTCCTTTGATGCATAAAAGTTTATTTTGATGGAGTCCAACTTATCTATTTTTTCTTTTGTTGTCTGTGTGTTTGGTGTAATATCCAAGGAATCGTTACCAAAATAAAATGTCAGTAAGCTTTCCCCCGTGTTTTCACCTAAGAGTTTTATAGTTTTAGCTCTTTTGCTTAGATCTTTGATCCATTTTGAGCTAATTTTTTACATGGTGTAAGGTAAGGGCCCAACTTCATTGTTTTGCATGTGGATGTCTAGTTTTCCCAACACCATTTGTTGAAGACTATTGAATAGTCTTGGCATTCTTGTAAAAAATCATTTAACGATATGTGCTAGGGTTGACTTCTGGGCTCTCTATTCTATTCCATTGGTTTATTATCTGCCTCTATGTCAGTGCCTCACTATTTTGATTACCATAGCTTTGTAGTATGGCTTGAAATGAGGACACGTGAGACCTTCAGTTATGTACTTTTTCAAAATTGTTTTGGCTACTCAGGGTTCCCTGAGATTCCATATGAATTTTAGGATGGATTTTTCTATTTCTGCAAAAACATTGTAGGGATTTTGATAGACATTGCACTGAATCTGCAGATCCTTTTGAATACCCTTGACATCTTACCAATATTGTCTTCTAATCCATTAACAGGGCATGTTTTTCCATTTTTTTTGGTCTTTAATTTCTTTTAGCAACGTTTTGTAGCTTTTGGTGTACAAATCTTTCATTTTCTTTGTTAACTTTATTTCTAAGTATTTTATGCTTATGTTACTGTAAATGAAATTGATGTCTTAATTTCTCGTTTGGATTGTTAAGTATGGAAATGCAACCGATCTTTGTGCTTCCCTCATAACTTTTAAGACATTGATCCACCATCATTTGACATCTAGGACTTCTTTTGAGAAATTTGACCCCTTTTGAGTCCCATTTTTTTTATAAGCACTGGCTCTATCCACCTTCCTTTTTGACCTGTGGAATTTTTATTCATCATCTCTATCTTTGATGTTCTGAAATTTCACAATGATGTTCCTTGTTGTAGGTTTTTAAAATTCACTATGCTAGCCTCTTGGAGTATCCTCATGCCTTTTAGTTCTGGAAACTTTATTTAATTTTCCCATTAATCATTTCCTTTCCATGAATTTTTCTCTTCTGTCTTTATAAAATTCTTAGTATTTGGATTTTGGTCTTTTGGGTTCACACCGGATTTTCCTACTTTCCTACTTCTGTTTTCTAATTCTGGTTATCAATTTTAATTTCTAATAGCTCTTTCTTATTTTTAAGTTGAGCCTTTTCAATAGCATTTTACTTTTGCTTTCTGGCTGGAAAATAATTTTATCTCCTGAGGATATTATTGCTTTTATCTTTTTCTGACAATTTTTCTCATTTTTAAAAAATCATTCCGTATTATCTTTAATTAAATACAAAAACTTTTCCAATCATGTCACCTAGAGCTCATTTCACCCACTGCTCTGTTTGGCTGCCAGTCTCTTGTCTCTCTCTTCTGCAATAGTGAGGGAGATACCCTTTCCATGGGGAAAGGAAATCCATGGTTTGTTGCCTTTGCCAATTACAAAAATGTTGGAGAGCCTGTTACAAATGTTACAAAGCTGTTTCCATTGGCACCCTTCACATGAACTACGTTAAAAGAACCAGGGTGCCTCTTTCTGTTGGTTATCACTCCAATTCTTCCCAGGTTGGCACCTCCGGTCACCATACACAGATTACCAGTGTCAAACTTGATGAACTCAGTAATTTCGCCAATCTCCACATCAGTCTGAATGGTGTCGTTCGCCTTGATGAGGGGATCAGGGTAGCGGATGGTGCGAGACCATGGGTTACCAGATGAGGGATTCCTTTTGTGCCCACAAAGATCTTCCTCACTTTGCACAACTTGTACTTGGTAACAAGGTGTAATACGATGAACAGCAAAGTGACCCCTGGTGTCATAGATCAGACCGAAATTCTCTCCAGTCTTGTCAATGCTGATGACATCCATAAAACCAGCAGGGTGGGTTATAGCGGTTCAGACCTTGCCGTTGATCTTAATAAACCGCAGCACGCAGATCTGCTTTACTTCATCTCCTGTTAGAACATACTTAAGTCTGTTCCTTAAGAAAATGACGAGAGGAGACATTCTCTCCTCTTGCGGGGACTAGTAGATGGCCGAGGAGCACACACACCGGTCAGTTTATCCATTGTCCAGGGCTTTGGAGCTGCTGCATGCTTCAGGTGCTTCTTGGGACCATGAGCCATGGCTGCACTAGGCACAGAAAGAGGGCTCTCAGGTTTGTTTTTGAATGTATCTTCTATGAGAAGGATTTCCTCCACAGTCTAATGATCTTTGGCTCTCTGTCCATGCCTACATGTTTGTGTGTAAGGGGAGGAACTTCTCTGGGAGGGGTACAGATCAGGTTGCTAGAGGCCCTTTTCATTGCATCCCTCTACTGTTAGGATATGTCTTTTTTTCCTACCAGAGAAGTGTCATCCAGTCTTCTGCTTCAGGATTCTGTTGATGGGTGTCAGGGTGGACTAGGCTGCTTGCATTCCGCATACAAAGCAGGAGAAGTTGAAGGGTTTTATGCTTTACCATGTAAAGAGTAGACTTCCACCAAATTCCTGCACTTTTACTTGTTGTCTAGCTCCTGTCCTTTGATGAACCCATCTCCCTGAATTCAGAACCTCTTTGGTTATTTTCCCCCCCCTGAGTAGTAGGGAAGCTAGATGCTTGGCTGCTTGTGATGGTGAGGACTTCTGGGAAGTCCATGTGCTTGGAAGAAAGACTTTCAATCCTTTCTCTTCTTTCACCCCAATTCCACGTCCATGGGTTTGTTGACTGGAAGTTTGCATACAAGCTTGCCAGTGCCACACTGTTTTGAATATGTTTTGTATTTAGTATCTGGTAAGGTAAGTCCCTATTCTTAAATTTCTTAGCTATTCCCAGACATTTTTTATGTGAATTAAAAAGATCACAAAGTATTTCTATAGAATCGTGCATATAAGATTATAATTTAATTTAGTTTTCCAAATAATCCTCTTGGGATTCTAATGGAATTCTTACTCATTCTTGTATCTCTAGTGCCTTACGTAGGGCCTGGATCAAGTTAGGCTTTTGAAAAACATCTGTTACATGGAAATAAGCCTCTGATCCCAATGCCTGTGCTCTGTATATTACACTGTCCTTTCTGATTTGTGCTCAGATCACAGAGCCAGCTGGTAGGAGAACCAGGAGAACTCAGGTGTCATAACTCACCATCCAGTACTTTTTCCCACACTTGTACCTGTAAAACAATTCTGAGCAGTTACACACACTCCAGCATACTGGCCATGCCAGTGCAAATGGAAGGTCACAAAGCCATGGTGCTTTAAACCCCTCCTAAAATATCTCTGCCTGGGCCAACTGGTCTCAGTCCCATAATTGGTTTCTGTGTTGGGGAGCAGGATGGGCAGGTGAACCCATCCTCTAGCCCCGATGGGTACATTTGTGGTGAGGTAGAGGGAATGGTATTGAGTTTATTTTGTTTTCCTATAGGAGGAGCCGTATTTCAATGGCATAAATATGAGTGCAAGAGTAGGATGGGTTACCTGCCATGTCTGATCCATATGGAGTTTAAGTAATAAAGTTTATTAGTGTCCCTGATTTAATATGACACATTTCCAGTGCAAATCACTCTGAGATCATCGTGTTCACAAAATAGGACAGAAATCTTTTAAGTGTGAGCATAAGTTCTGAATTAATTTAATAACCTAGTCTGGAAAAAGGCATGTGGTTTAAAACATAATATTATGCAATTATGTTCTGGGTTCCTACATGTCTCTTCCACCCACCCCCTCTTCCCGTGGCACTTCTCAAAAGCCCTTCTTCCTGTCTCGAGTCATCTGGCCTGTTCTCAGCTCAGGATTTTGCCTTGTCAAGGAGGTTCAGAAGAAGATCTATTAGTGTGGCCAAGGCGAGAGGGTCCATCCACCCTCCTGTGCCTGAGGGCCCTTGAGCACAGCTGGTTTTAGTTCTTGATGGTGCCCACCTCGAGGAAATGGACAGGGACTGATGTGAAAACGGAGCTTGGCCTCTATGATTCATGGTCCTTTAGCGGTTTGGGAGGTGGGTGGGAGAGCGAGCATGACATGACATTGGGGGCCCGTGGCGGCAGGAGCATGAACACAACCCTCTCCCTTTCCGGATGGGAAAACAATGACAGCAGCAGATCACAGGCCCTGGCTCTCAAATAAACGCACGTGAAGTCACTATGTCAATTGTGAAGTGTAAGTCTTGGTTGTATTTATCTCCTGGCAGTGTAAAACTAGAACAGAACAAAATTTTCATCCAGATAGAAAACAGAGCCCCGGCTGGCTTTGCTCAGCGGTTAGAGTGTCAGCCTGCAGACCGAAGGGTCATGGGTTCGATTTCTGGTTAAGGGCATGCGCCTCGGTTGCAGCTCCATCCGGGTTGAGGTGAGTGCAAGAGGCAACCAATAGATGTGTCTGTCTCACATCGATGTTTTTTCCTCTCTCTCCCCCTCCCTTCCACTCTGTCTAAAAATCAGTGGAAAAATATCCTCGGGTGGGGAGAAAAAACAAGGTTTTCACTGATAATCTTAAAAACAAAGATAGAAAACACAAGTAAAGAAAAACTTTGATCCCTTTGGCGTAACTCAACCAGTGTGACTTTTGGCTTCCATCTTGTGGACAGAACTGTGACCATCATGTCAAAGAAATAAGTAACCAATACTCCCCACTCCCGCTCAGATATTACAGGACCTGCACTTGGCTGCTTGCTCACTGGCTAGTTCCCTTCCTGGGCAATCCTGTGTTTTTCCTGGACCTTTGGGTCCCTTTTGTCCTGTCCAAGTAGACTGGGACTCTGGGCCAGAGGAAGCCCGAGCCTTCGTAAGACATGCTCTGGTGCAGTCCTCTGGTTTGTTTCCTATTTCAGCATCCAAGAGAGAGACAGGAAGGGCCGCCCGAGTGCCCAGCGGCCAGACCTCTTTCCTGACTGTGGTGCTTCTGCTCCTAAAACGGGAATGTGCTCCAAGTGCATAAGCTCCTCAGAGGTGGTGCCAGCAGCTCAAAGGGCGGCTCTCTCACAGTCCTCATTTCACCGGGGGCACCACAGAGAGTGAATATCACTCCTAGTTCAGGTTCTCCCCATCACATCTAGAAACTGCCAACAGCAAGAGCTCAGAGTGAGTTTTAGCAAGAGTATCCACACCATTCCTTCTAAGGAGAAACAGCAGGCGCCTTTTTAGCAAGAGGGAGCTGTTGGAGGGACTTTCAACTGGCTGAGGAAACCACACTCCATCCATCCCACACCCAAAGGGTTCCTGGTGCTGGGTCACTTTCTCCTCTGCATCTTCCTCCTTGTAAACCTCCCTGTCTGGTTGCCTTCCTCCCATTTCTGGAGCTTGCTTCTCCTTCAGAACACTGCTCAGGTCCCACTCTGTCCATAAAACTTTCCCTGAAAAAAACAGCCAACAATAATGTCTTTCTTCTTGGGCTTCCCATTGCATTTGCTACTTAAACTATACCTTCGGCACTCAGTGATATTCCTATTAGCTCTTATATTGCGCCCTGTCTTCTTTTGTTCTCTAATTATTTCCTGTGGGTAAGTCTTGGCTGACCAGCCAGCCTATAAATGCCAGCCCCGTCCAAGGGCTCACAGTGTGGGGAGGGAGACTCCCTGTGAATTCGTGCCTATTTGGGTCAGGGAGAAAGTTGGAGACTGGTTTGTGGGATGCGGGTCGGGGTTGGGGATGTGCTACCCTTCCTGAGGAGTGGGCTGTGCCCTCAACTGGGCAGGGTCTGAGGAGCAGGGACACAATACAAGCTCTCCTCTGGTTTCCTACACCTCCCTTTGTGCCCTCCACACTCAGGGGAACCTGACCAGCCTGCACCCCCATCTGCTCTCAGGACCTCTGGCCTCTGTGCTTTTCTCCTTGCTTTTCTCTCCAATGGCAGCACTTGAATCTCCCATTTCCTTGTGTCTAAAACCTAAATCCTTTTAAATTCAGCTCTAATGCCATCTTTTCCAGAAAATGTAGCCCAATCCCTCAGCTGAAAGTTCTCTTTCCCTTCACTGAACCCCACTGGCATCTCTTTACATCTCTTTGATGGTGCTGGTCCTTTTCTCTATTTAGTTAAAATATTTGTTCAGGAACTCCTTTTTTTTGGTATTAACTTTTCTATTGATGTTGTAACGAATGATCACAAACTTAGTGGCTTAAAATACACAAATTTACTATCTCACAGTTCTGTAGGCCAGAAGTCCAACATGAATCTCACTGGGCAAAACTCAAGGTGTCAGCCGGTCTGCATTACATCAAGAGACTCTGGGGGAACTCCATTTCCTTGCCCTTCCCAGCTTCTCAAGGACACCCACATTCCTTTGTTTGTGGTCTCCTTCTGTCTTCTTCAAAGCCAGCAGCAGCGTATTTCTTTGCCCCTGCTTCCATTGTTATATCTCTGTTCCTCACTTTTGAGGATTCACACGATAGATTGGGCCCACCTGGATAACCAAGGATAATCTCATCTCAAAGTCCTTAGCTTTAATCTCGCCTACAACCTTAATTCCCTATTGCAATGTAACGTAACATATCCACAGGTTTTGGAGATTAGGATGGGGACGTCTTTGGGGCGAGGGCATTGTTCTGTGTACCACTTCTTCACATGAAAAGCTCCTTAAGGTTGTTCAATAAGTATTTTTAAAAATTCAGTTAAATGCCAGGCACTGTGCGAACAGCTGTAGATATATAGAGAGGTGAGATATAATCTACCCTCAGGAAGATTTTAGAACCTGCTGGATAAGACAGATACAGAAACAATGACAATACAGCTGACCAGTGTGATAGTGGAAATGAGTGTGGGGAGTAGAGGTAGTCCAGAGGAGGGGTGGGGGACTCTTTCTGGAGTAAGTAGAGTGGGGGCTGGTCAGGGAAGACCTCACCAAGGGAGTGGCAGTTGGCTAGGTTCTGAAGAACAGCCCATGCTCACTGAGTGGATCGCCAGGTGGGGGGAGGAAGCTATTCCAGAGGAACAGTGTGATGCAGGAGGCAGCAAGAGGCAGCACGGTCTTTGGAGGGATACGATACCTTGTTTGGGTTGCTGTAGTATTAGGTATGGGGAGAGGGGCAAGCGGAGGGGAGATGAGCCTGGCAGGAGCTGGGTCACAAGAGGTCTTCTATGCCAAGAGGCTTGGATCTATAGGTGTAGGAGATGGGGAGGCCTTTGAGGACTTTACGGAAAATTACATGTCAGAAAGTGGAAAACCGTAAGGGAGTAGTGACACACAAGATCAGAGGACAGAATTTCACAAAGGAGTGATGATGCATCAATAGTGTACCAAACATTTGAAGGAGGTCGGGTAACCAGAGGCCTGAGTCCCATTGTTGGGTTTGACAGAGAGGAGATTTCTGGTGTGGGAATCTCAGTGGGAGCAGTTTCCATGGAGAAGTGGGGGCAGAGGCAGCCTGCTGTGGGCTGAGGGGTGATTGGGAGAGGGGAGGGAAAGACATGTGGTAAAGCAACTTGGCCAGCAAAATGAGGAGGGCTATGGGGTGGTGGCTAGAGATCACGATGGTCTTGGGAAGGTTTTGTAGGCTAGATCTATAGCCGCTCTACCTCTGGAGGTCACCTGCTGTCCCCAGCACCTACCACAGTGTCAGACATACGTAGATGTTCAGTAATGTTGTGAAGAATGACGGAACACACCACACACGTTTCCTGGAAGAGGCCGAAGTGCCATCACGGATTTGCTCACCAGGGATTCCTTGCTGTCCAGCGGGGTTCTGGGAAGCAGTTGAAGTCATGAGCGCTGTTCCCAAACACGTGCTTTCCCGAAGCTCGGGAGGCAGACAGCCAGGGTGTCAACACCTCAGGTCACACCACATAACGTAGAGCCTAATTTGACTTTCAGGCTGATGTCAACATTTCGTTACCTTGCTGAGAAGCCCAACTTGAAGACTACATTAATTTACATTTGCCTGGCCTCAAATAATGCGTTCCAGATCAGAGCTGGCAACTGTGACACTGAGGTAGATGCTGGCATCTCCTGTATGAAAAAACCCCTTCCTGTGTGCAGGAGATTGTGTGTTTTCAGGGCATTTGTTCCTTGGGGGAAGTTCGACCAGCTCACCAGGTAGGGTAAACCCATTTAGAACCAGGGAACCACCACACATGAGAAGAGCCTCATCCTTCATCACTGTGGGGTGACGGCAGTGTGATGCAGATGGCCAAGTTATGGTGCCCCATTATTAGGACCGTTCTTCTCAAGGTTAAAATAATTTCCCCATAAGGTTGGATGAGCATCCCCAGCTGAGCATGTGGGAAACAGGACTCCTGCAGAGTTCGGCATTGAGGCCCAAGACTTTGGTCACAGGCAGAGTCCTCTGGGCTCTGTCTCTAGGACCCCAGCCCAGGCCCAGGTGCAGGATGAGCCCCCCCAGAAGGTGGACATGTTCCCAGCGTGGAGCTCCCCACGTGAACTCTGTGGAGGTGGGTGACGGGGAGGATGGGGAGTTTCTGGTAGTCTGAGTATGCTGTCTCCCACGCCCACCTCCCTCCCCAGCACCCCAGCCTCAGTTTTGATCTCCATCCCTCTCCCTCCCTCTGTCATTGCCCTCATGGCCTTGTCCCTTCTCTGTTTCTCTTCCTGCCCTCCAGCATCAGCAGGATGAACAGCTTCTTCCTTTGTACTCCCCATTCTAGTTTTATTATTTTGTTTCCATCATTTTTGGTGTGTGTGTGCGTCTGCCTCTGTCTCAAGCTGGGAGCCTCTGTGTCTTATTTAACTCGGTATCCTCCGTGTCCAACACAGTGCTTGGTGCCTAGCAGGTTCACAGAATAGATGAACAAATTTATAAATATGCCACTGTTATCCATCTTCAAGGCTCGCCCCCCTCCCGCTCTATTGCCCAATTTCTTCCAGACCAATGATCTCTCAATTCTTACCCTTTATTCAACAAACATTTATTGAACACCTATTATGGCATTTGGTGCTATGAATAAATATGACTAGATTCCTGTCTTCAAGAAATTTTATGAATAGTTGAAAATATAGGTAAGTTAATCATCAATTGAGATAGATGCTATTATAGTGAAACAGTTGCAGAATAATAAAGACCATTTTTAATAACCTTTGAAGATTTATTTCAGTGTAGGCTTTATCACTTTGGTGCTAGAATGAAATTTTAATGGAGCTGAGTGTAAAACCCTGAATTTGCTGTTCTGTTGTATCATAGAGTAAACATTTTTCTAAATTAGAAAATAATGTGTTTATTTTAGGAATTCAGGAAAATATAAAAGTATGAAGGAGAAATAAAATTATTAACTCACACTCAGAGATAACTACTGTTAACTTTTTGGTGTGTATCCTTTTAGCCTATTTACCCATAATGGTTTTTTTTTTTTTGTTCTTTTTTTAAAGAAAAAGCAAAACATATAACTGAAATCCTGAAAGTTTTCATTCTTTTTTCCTCTTTTATTATAAATACTTTATTATTAAATATTATGAAAAATATTATTAATGACACTGTAATATGACTGTACTATGATTGAAATGAAAACCATTCTTATTGCTTTGGATTTAGTTGGTTTTCAGTTTTTCTTTATTATAATGAGTGGGAAAATCTTTATATAAAATTCTGTATTTACCTACATTTTTCCTTTAGGGGCATTCATCCTATTGATTTTTTAAAAGCCCCTTTACATATTAAGAGCATCCATCTTCTGACATATTTATTAAAAATATATTTCCTGGTCTGTCTTTTAATTTTGCTTAGTATCAGACTTTTAAAGCCAGAAAGGATCTTTGAGAACTTTAAATCTAACTCTTTCATCTTAAAAACAAGGAAACTGAAGCCAAAATATTCAGGTGACTCCCAGATGGCTCATAGAGCCAGCAGCAGAGCAAGCCTGGAACCCAGGACCCGGGCCCTCACTGTTCAGAACCCCCAGTGTTTCCTCCAGCTGTGCGCACATCAGTGCTGATTGTATGTCAAGTTCTTTGTTTTCCAACGGTTTCATTCATGCTGGTTTTGCCTTCCTATATGAAGGGCAGGGGTTGTCTCTTAAACCTGTTCTCCATCTTCTCATCTGTCCCCAATTCACCTTTCCTGCTTCCTGCGCATTACTTAGCACAATGCTAGAAATTTGATAAACACTTGTTGGTTGATACACTGGTTTTTATTTTTTATTTATTTTTTATTATTTTTTAAAAAATACATGTTTATTGATTTCAGAGAGAGGAAAGGAGAGGGAGAGAGAGATAGAAACATCAATGATGAGAGAGTCATTGATCGAGCCCGCAACCCGGGTATGTGCCCTGACCAGGAATCGAACTCCGATCGCCTGGATCCTAGGTTGACGCTCAACCGCTGAGCCTCGCCCGGCTGGGCAATACATTGGTTTTTAAAGTGTCCAATAATGACAGTGCAAAGTATCTCCTTTGGTGCTTTCAACAAATCCATGAAGAAGGCAAAGTCAATATTACTGTGCCTATTTCATAGATAGAAATCGAGGAGAGAGGAGAATTTCAGGGACTTACGCAAGATCTCATTGCTAGACCATGGCAGAACCAGGACTTCGATAAAGTTCTTTTGACTTCAAACTCTCAGTTCTTTCTGCTGTACTAAGCTCTCTTTCCAACAGGCCCCTTTGCTTCTGCCCCACAACCCCCAACTGGGGCAAAAACTGGCTGTTGTTTTTGATTCTTGGATGGGTTAAAGAGGTGAAGCCAGTGGCGAGGTGGTCACCTCTTTCCATACGGGGAACCAGGATCATGCAGCTAGGTCTTAACAGGGTTTCCAGACTGAACAACCAGAAGCCCATGAACAGGAGCCAATTTCATGGATTCAGAGGGTCAACTAAACTCAACCTGGGTTTTTATTTTCTTCATTTGTTTTTTTATTGAGGTGAAATTCATATAACACAAGATTAATCTTTTAAAAGTGAACAATGCTGTAGCATTTAGTAATTCACAAAATTGTGCAACTACCACTTCTGCACAGAACCAAAATATTTTCATCACTCCAAATAAAACCCGTACTCATTAAACAGTCACTCCTTTCTCTCCCCTTCCCCAGTCCCCGGCAACCATGAATCGACTTTCTGTCTCTGTGGATTTACCTGTTCTGGAGATTTCATAGACATGGACCCATACACTATGTGGCCTCTGTGCCTGGCTTCTTCCACCTAGCATCGTGTTTTCCAGAATTGCCCATGTTTCGGCATGTGTCAGTACTTACCTCCTTTGTATGCCTGCGTAATACTCCATTGCGTGGATCTGCCACCTTTGTTCACCTCTTCATCTGTTGATGGACGTTTGGGTTGTTTCCACTCAGCCTGGGCACTGAGGGCAAGGGCCTCTGAGAACCAGAATCCCTCTATCCCTAAAACCAATCCTCTCTAGAACCCACCCCGATCAGTTTGAAAATGCTCTTCTGTAGGAGAGAAAGAGGCTCTTAACTGGGCTCCAGATGGAGACTCTGGGAGCTCAGCTGAGGAGCAGAGGTGAGAATGTGGTGAAGGAACTATTTTTTCAGAAATTCTTAGGCTACTAGTGTGGGTGGTGCAGTGACACTGTGGAGACTGTGGGCTCCGTCTTGGTCCAGGGCTGCTCTTCTGATCCCCACAGGCAGGAGAGGAGCAGCCCACAATCCTCTCTCTCCTCCACTTCGTTAACAACTTCAATTAGCCCATGAACTTGAGATGCTTCATCAGCTGGCTGGATCAGCAGCAAAATTAAGCCGTCACATTTATGAACTGCCCTGCGAGTTCTGGGAGGAACTCTGCATATTTTACATTTAATAACTTGCTTCTCATTTTTATTTATAATGTTAATAATGATTTGGGGGGTGTTTGGGCTAGTGCAGGGAAAGAGAGGCAGAGAGAGACAGTGACTTTGACAGAGAAAGATGGGAGGACATGTGACAGGGGTGACTGCTCTTACCCCTGTTATTACCTGCCCCCGACCTGCCCTACCCCACAGGTAGGAGGGGCAGCCCCCACTGATGGGAGGTTAGTCATTTTGGGCCTTATAGGCTGCTCTTTCTCTGGGGGCCCAATGACCAGGAGCTGGGGAGGAGTCCTGCATATGTTACTGTCTGCGTGCTCTGACGTGGGTGTGGGGTCTGGGGGCACTGGGCGGGCTTGAGGAAGGCTACTCCATAAAGTGGGACTCTTTTCCCCCCTCTTTCCTGCCCTCAGGCCTGCCTCACTAGCTTCTGTGATGTCCTGTCTGAGAAGGAACAGGTGCCAGCCACATTGGGTGAGAGAAACAGGGTTTTGCCCCAGAAATGTTTCCTAGGGTGCCTGTGTGATTGGAGAGTCCCTTAGACTTTCAGAATGAGTGTTTTAGTGACTTCTCATTTTGGATATGAGGACACTAAGGTCTAGAGGGGCTAAGTGGCCTTCCCCAGTGACCAGCTGGTGAGCCGTAGCGCGCGGTTTCCAATTTCAGGTGGGGGAGTGGGGAAGCTGGGTCTCTTAGCTCACCCACCTGGGCTCAGTCCGCAGCTCTGCCTCTGACTCTCTGTGCTTCTCTGGGTCTCCATTTGCTCTCCTGTAACACAGGAATACCCCAAATCTCCATCCCACAAGATTGCAGGCAGTAGACTCAAGATCATGGTGGTGAAAGCTCCTGTAAACTAGAAATCACAGCAGGTATAATAATTATTGATTACCTTCTACTGGGACGCCCCGCCCCCCTCTGGCATGTGGCATTGCTGGGGACACTCTAGAGAAGGGGTTTCAGAAAGGGCTTAGTTGGTGAGGATCTGGGCTCACCTCTGCAGTGACAGCTCCGAAGCAGCCATTGACAATACCTAATTGAGTGGGTGTGGCTGTGTGACAATGAAAGTGGCCGGATTTGTCCATAGTTTGTCAACTCCTGCTCCAAAGCACACATTCCAGGGCTAAAAGCCCTGATTTTGAGACCACAGGGCTGCCTGGAAGAAGAGTCCCCTGAGACACAGTCACTGCACCAGTCTGGTGACTTCACAAGAACATTTTTTTCTTTTACCTGCAAATTTTCCTACCAAGAATAAAGTGTTAGCCTGGCCAGGCATGGCTCAGCGGTTGAGTGTCGACCTGGGATCCAGGTGATCGGGGTTTGATTCCCAGTCAGGGCACATGCCCGGGTTGCGGGCTCGATCCCCAGTCGGGGGCGTGCAGGAGGCAGGCGATCAATGACTGTCTCATCATTGATGTTTCTATCTCTCCCTCTCCCTCTTCTTTCCTCTCTCTGAAATCAATAAAGATATATATATTTTTAAAAAAGAGTAAAGTGTTCAAAGCTCCATTACCCACGGCCTCTTGTGGGCACCTCCAAGGGGAGCTGCACAGGCCTGGTCTCCCAGCTCTGGGAGCTCGGCTCAGCCTATGCTCAGGGGGCGGGAAAGCGTCGCACTCACCTCAGCTGTTTTCGTTTGGGACAATCAAGGAAATGCTGCTACCCCAGAGATCCTGTGGTTGCAAAGATGATCCTACTTTCTTTCATAGCTGGCTCTTCCCCGAATGTTTCCATCACCACTGTCCTGGAGGATAAGGGGGGGGGCAAAGGGTGAGGAGGGAGAACCCAGAGAATGCTGGCTATGGGGGGAGGGCTGAATGGGCAGGACAGCAGCCACTTACTTTTACCGCTCACCTGCCACATGACAGGTTTGTGTCACTCAGACAGCAGATCTGGTTTTCTCTACCACCTTAAAGGCAGATCATGATTGCCATCTGCAGAGATCCAGATAGGTTAGTTACCCAGGGGAGTGGGAGGCGGGGTCCCCATTTAGCCCACTTCTATCTGATTCCTAAGCTCACCATCTCCCCACTACACCCCACTGCCAGGAGGCTCTGCAGAGCTCATCAGAATGCATTCCCTTGCTCCGCACACCCTCTTCCTCCGGGCAAACACGAGGTGGGAGCGGCAGAGCTGGGAAAGGGTGGACTGAAAACCAGGAACCTGAGTCCGGGCTCTGCACCCAGGTTGCCGCTCGACCTTGGGCAAGACACGGGCGCTTGCTGGGCCTCAGTTTCCTCATCTGTGCACTGAGATCATCTTGATGGCACCTTCCAGCTCTGGGATTCTCAGAGCTTCTCTGCAAATAGCCTGTGGTAGCCAGTGCGTCCTGCTTCTCCCCATCTGGCTGCTCGGCAGGAGGAAGGGAGGCAGGAGGCAGCGGGAGAGCAAGGTCAATCAATTCCAGCCAAGACCAAAGCCTAAGAGATAGGGCGTGGCGTGCTGAAAGATGATGGCTGGCAAAAATCATTAGAAGCATCTTTCAACAATCTATATGCCGTTATCGATCTTGTTATAGATCATCTTCTTCCATTCCTCCCCCTACCTTCTTTTTTTTTTTTCTTTTCCCCAAGATCTTCTGGATCAATACAGCAAGTGCATTGAGACTGTAGCAACACATTTAAAACCTTATAAAAGGTTATTTAGTTGCTAACAGTGCAGTGGTTTCTGCAAAGCCTGCCAAAAGGTTACAGCTTTTTGGGGATCATAAATTACAGACGACAGGAAAAAAGTAAGTGCGGTTTTCTTTATTGTCTCGATGATGGATGGACTCCTGAACAGGGCAGAAAATACATCATATCACCTTTAATGGGCGTGCATTTCTGCAGCCATAACTCACAATTTTAAAATAGAAAATGGTGAAATATGGCATTGTATATTCCACTTGTGACATATTTATGAGTCCTTGCCTTCTTATAAATACAGTGATTGCTATTTCAAAGCACCATGTCAGGTATGAGCTGAGCACAAACAGCTGGCGCGGCTGAAAAATTATAGCCAGAGTGGACGTTTTCAAAAACTCTCTCTCGCAGCAGTAAATTTACAGTGTTTGCACTAACTGTTATTAAAACCAAATCCATATCTTGGCAACAGGAATCCATTGCTCAGGAACAGCTGGAGTGACAGTGTGCCCTGACAGCTGGGGTGAGCTCTAAACTTGGCCGCGGTGCACATCGAGGAGGGAACGTTGTGGGCCTCAGACAAAGACCAGGGGCTCTGGCTGGGTCCCTGCTGGGCCAGCCTCTGTCTATCGTCTGACCACCGAGCCTAGGCATGCTGCTTCCAGCTCTTTTCTTGGGCTGGCCAAGGATCCTCTCCTGACAGTTTTCTGTTTAGGCCTTTGAGCCACTCAGCTCCACTTGCTCCCAGCTCCCACCTCTCCACCCCGTGAGTCATTCTGGTGTCTGGAGAGGGAAGCAGCAGAGCTGAAAACAGGGAGATCCTGTGTACAGACCACAGATGAAAGACAAAGAAGAGAGTCCAGTGGGGCTGACTTGTGCTGAGGAGGTGGTGGTGGTGGTGGTGGTTGACAGCGATTAGGCTTCGGGCAAAGAAAAGACAGGATATAAAAAGCCAGATGGTCTACGCAATAAAAATGTTTCAATTCAACCAAAATTTGTCAAGTGCCTGTTATGAGCCAGGCATAAGTTTAAGGGATGGAAATAGAAAAAATGAGTAAGACATCATTTCTACTCTCAAGGAGCTTACAGTCTACAGACTACCTAATATTTTTGTTTCATGCTTTCTAAATTCTTTCCTTCTCTGATATTTTTTTATTTGGCTGTTTCAACAACTAAAGAAAACATACAGCAGCTTAGATGAAACTCCAGATATGTTGAATGAAAGGACACAAAATACATACTTTAGGATTCAACTTATACGGAGTTTAAAAGCAGGCAAAATTGATCTATGGGCAAAGAAGTCAGAATAGTGCTGAACTTTGGGGGGCATAAGTGGGAAGGGGTATGAGGGAGTCCTGGAGGGTGCTGGAAATGAATGGTTCTAGATCTTGATTTGAGTGGAGGTTGCACAGGGTATATATAGTTAAAACCCAATGCTCTGTAAATTTAAGATTAGTGCACTTTATAAACTTCATATTTGTTATACCTCAACTCCTTCAGTTTTCCCCACCCACGGGCAGGCATTGGTAGCTTTGCTTTATAGGCGGAGAGACTGGGCACTTGCCCAAGGACACACAAGTGGTCTCAGAGGAAGGTTTAATTTTACTCTTGAGCAAACACCTTTTAGTTCAATGACATTCTCGCTTTATAGGTGAACTTCTCAGATGGGGCCTGCTCATCAGATGATGGCCTCTCCATCTGAGACAGTGGTTTTCAGCTTCTTTCTGGCAGCTGTGATCCCCCCACCTCCGGCAAACACACTATTACTGGGAACCCGATGTAAGGAGCAGAGGGGATCTGCTCTAAACCAAGTGCGTGGGTAGGGAGAGTCCAGCTTTGCTGCCACCCACAGGGGCCTCTGTATCTACTGTGGATTTGGGGTCTCTGGAGAATGAGGTTTGAAGACTGAGGGTCCTGTGATTTCTAACTCTGGCTTTGAAATCTATCCAGAACATTTCCATTAATAACAAGGAGTGGGTATAAAATTCACACAGAAATTGGGGACTAATTATATATACTCATTCATTCATTCTTTGTTTCAACACTTGCAGAACTCCTTCTATGTGCTGGAAGGAAGTATTGGCTACATCTGTGCTGAGGGCTGGGGATTAAAGATAATGATCTAGTCCTTGTTTTCAGGAATTTGCATATTAGTGAGGGGGGCTTTCTGTCTATACTGGCAGCAAGGACGGATGAATTCTACTGGGACGTGGTAGGAGAGGACTTCACGGAGGAGGTGATGTTGATGCTGGCTCTTGAAGGAAGTGTACAGGTTCCCCAGGAAGAGTACTTGAGGTGAAGGGAACAAGAGGAGCAGAGTCTGGGGTACCAGTAGCATGGTTTGCAAGGGGAGGGTGACCTGAGATGAGACTGAGATGAGACTGAAAAGCTAGGGTGGGACCATCTTTTGGAAGGCGCTAAATGCCACCCTTAAGGGGTTAGGCTTTATCCTGTCAGTGGAAGAAGTCCTAGAGAGTTTGCACGGTGGCTGGGTGTAGTCAGGTCTGTGACTGAGCCAGCTGCCTTTGCAGCACATGGAAGCATGGTGTGCAGTGAGGAGAGACTGATGCGGGGGAAACAGCTGAGTCCACCAGGAAGTCTGAGTGGGAGGCACGGTGGGCCACGTTGATTTCTGAGAGGACTGCCAGCTCTAAGATTGTACAATCCACAGCCACTGTTCAAAAAGGCTGGGAACTATTTATAGGTCCAATCCAATATTCTTACCCATATGTTTTTTTGGGGGTGGGGGTGGGGATGAGGTGCTAGTATTTTTGTGTAAGATTTTAATAGAAATATCTGTTCAGTCATAAAAGAAATACATGCTTCTTGTAAAAACAAATCAAATAATGTGACAAGAACAAGCTAGAAATGCACTGAAGGTCAACTTTGGCCGTGGTACTCTGCCCAAATCTGATATCTGGCGTCAGCTTTGGGCTTGGCCTTTGGAAAGTCAGAGAGTCGATGCGAACATCAATGTCACTTCTGACACCCCTGAACCTGTGTGTGATTGCTTCATATCTAATCACAATAACAGTGGTGATATGAACACGCATGGCATTCAGATTCATTAATAGCTGAACATTCATTTTGAAATAGAGGCAAGCCCTCCAGATGTAACTCAAAGTGGTAATCTCATTTGTGCTTTACGTGTTGAAATCTTATCAATCAGTGGAAGTAAAAATGTGCATTTATTATTGCAGGAGTGAAGTGCTGCAGTAAGTAATGGACTTTCAAATAGTGGAACAAATAGGGGAATAGCTGACACTATGAATGATAGGAAAGAATATGCTAGGTAGATAACTTTGGGAAAAATATTACATCTCACATCCTTTTTGGGAACCAAAATATGGAAAACCTAAACAATAACAAGACAAAAAAGTAGACTAGTGCTATGGACTAAATGTTTGCATTTCCCCCCAAATTCATGTTGAAACCCCAACCCTCAATTTGATAGTATTTAGAGGTCAGGGCTTTGGGAGATAATTAGGGGAGATGAAGTCATGAGTGTGGGTCCCCATGCTGGGATTACTATTCTTATAAGAGACCAGGTATCTGAGGCCTCAGCAAGAAGACACCATCTGCAAACCAGGAAGAGGGTCTTTCCCAGACGATGAATCTGCCTGCACCTTCATCTTGGACTTCCAGCCTCCAGGACTGTGAGAAATAAATGTTTGTTGTTTACATCCATGGTAATTTGTTTTAGCAGTCTTAGTTGACTAAGACAATTAGATTATGTTGCTAAGTCTCATTTTATAGAATTATTTGTTGTAATAACATTCATGACACTAAGCCAAACAACCTTTCAAAACTGTTTTTAATTTTTAAATGTTTAGTTCTGTTTAGGCCGTGAATCTTTAAGAAAAAGCCTCATCTGAGGATCCTTCCCATCTGGTGAGGGTGAATAAAGACAGAATGTCAGCTTTGTCACCTGAACATTTCAACAGGAGGAAACACTCTGAAATCACATGCAGCATCTAAGATCAATGACCCGGGTTCAGACATACCAGTGAACAGGGAAAGAATGGAGAAAAGAGAAACTGCTAGAGGAAAGGGAGACTCCCCTCAAGATAGGTTGCTTCTCCCCTGCCTTGGCTGAAAGTGACCATCTCCTCAGTGAGACAGATGGGCCGTGGGGGGAGAGGCCGAGGAACATCCCTTCCAGAAAAACTGTGTTACAGGTCAGCTCTCCAAATTTCAATATAGTTTTAATGCAAAATTATGACAATAAAATTGTAATATAAATTATACATATGCTTTGGCCTCCTCTTTGGCTGAATTTTAACATTTGACCATTTGACAATGGGATTATACCACAGTACTTTTCAATAATTTTCTACTCATCACTCAATAATTTAATACAGACATCTTTCCACAAGACTACGTATAGCTTTATCGTATGCTTTGCAATGACTGCTCATATTTCAATATATGGATGTGGCATTATTTATTTAATCAATCACCAGTTGAAGAAGATATAAAGAGCTATTTCCAAGTTTTATCCATTTTAAGGACTGCTGCAATAAACATATTTGTACAGTTCTTTTGTAAGTAGTAATTATTTCCTTTATATATATATGTGTGCATATATATAATTTTTGGTATGTCTTGCCATATTGTCTTCTAGAAATATTGTATCAATTAATATTCCCACCCACAGTGTTTATATATAAGAAGCCTGTTTCCCTCACCAACACTGAGCTTCGTCTGCCTTTTGAATCTTTGCCAATGTGTTATGTGAAAAATGGTCTCTTGATATTTTAATATGCATCTTTTATTATTAGTGAGGGTGAACATCTTTCTATATGTTATTGCATTGATTACTTTTAATCACAGAGGAAATGATGTCATCCTAAGTGCAGGAGGAAACGCCAACATGTGGGTGTGATATTCTAGTGATAGTCTAGCTTTGGATGGTTCCACATAGAGGAAATGCGTGATGGATACTTTATATTTGTTCCGCTCCTTACAGCAGTCAAATCACTCTCACGTCCTAATTTCAGTTAATCCTTACAATCACTCTCTGAAGGATTTATTGTTATTACTAATGTTTCCAAGTGTGAAGAGATGGAACTCTGAGAGGTTGATTGATTGGCCTAAGGCCTCATGGGTACAAAAGTAGATCTGGGGTTTGAAGCTCGATTTTCTGCATCCCAGTCAATCTTCATTCAACTTTTCCCCTTTGTGTCTGCTACTAAAAATTTTAAATCCAGATTCTTGGGCTAACAGTCTCAAATAGTAAAAATGCTATATTTATTGAACACAGCTCTGTAAATACATGATCTCACTGAATCTCACAACAATTCTTTGAGGGAGGAACAAGTTATTATCCGCATGTACAGATGGGGAACTGACCATGTCACACAGGTGGGCTTTAACCTTGCAAGGCTCATGGAGCCCATGCTTTTGAGACTATACCACACAGCTTCCCATGCCAGCTAGTACCATGTCCAAAGAAACAGCCTGCCTAGGGAAGCTAATGAGTTCCTCAAACTGTAGGGCATTGCAGGAGACTGGAATTCATTCAAGGGAGAAAAACCAAAATTGATCTGAGAGTTAAGGATGGTAGGTATCCAGTTTTCTCAACAAGAGCGCTATTGGCATTCTGGGCAGGACAATTCTTCGTGTAGGATTGTCTCCTGCATTGCTGGAGGCTCAGCATCCCTAGTGCTTACCCTCTAAAGGCCAGCAGCATCTCCCAGATAATATGACAACCCAAAACCCATATCCTGAATTTTCAAATGGCCCATGAGGGGGTACTTCTGCTCTGGTTGAGAACCACTGGGCCAATGGACCCTTGCTTGATTATGGTCCATGTTTATCTCAGCTGTTGAGATTGTGTTGTGTCTGGTAGGATTGTGCTATTTAGGCCAACTCTCTGGCACAGGGCTCAGGTTTGCAGAGTGTTCTGCACAGGTGATGTGGTATTTCTGGGCCTTCCTTTGAGGCTGACCCTCAGTAACCTCTGGAGCTCTTGATGCAGCCTCTGTCTGCAAACAGTCAATAAATGTCAATACTTGCTCTTGACAGATGTCTGGGTGTCTGCCGTGTGGTGCTGGGCTCTAGCCCATGGCAACTACTTTTCCAGGCCCAGATTTTTCTTCCTTTTGATGGCAGAGGCAGCAGCAGGCAGGGGGATGACCAGCCCCCAGTCATGTTGTACAGGGAAGGGCTTTCAAAGGGTTGGGACCCGAGCTCTGTGGGTTGGCTCTTTTGAAAGCCAGCCTGGCCCAGTCCTCCCAGCCATGGGAGCAGACCTGCTGGCTCAGCTGGGCCCCTTCTGCCAAGCCCATGTGTGCCCAGAGCTGCTGTGTGAGCTCACGCTACATTCAGGAAGAGCTGGGGCCTCTGGGGCGCAATCAGCAAAACATCAGGAAACTTGGGGAGGAAAAGGCAATGAATGGCTACTTGGGGTTTGGCTCCGGGCCTGCAACTCCTCCAGCTGGCCTGCCATGCCCACCAAAGTGGCTCTGTGGGCATACTTCTTACAGCAGTGATGGCAGCACAGCAAACTTAAACCATTGCCTGTCTCCAATTTGCCCAGCAAGGACATGTGTTAGGGGCAGTGGGAACGAGCGTGCAGAGAAAGGGAATTCTGCAAACAGGAAGCGCTTTGTAGCAGCTGGGCTTCTAGCACAAGGGAGTGTGTTCTTTCCGGTTCTCCTTCCTCATTTGTGTGAACAGCAGTCTCTTTCACCCTTGATGTTGTTTAGGGCTAGACTATGAACAAGAAAGCTCACTGTTGAAAAGCAATTGATTTTTAAATCGATCCATACACTGTTTATTATAAACACTGTGTTGGCCTCCCTTGTCGTGTGGCGGGCTTCTGCCCCAGGAGGGTGATGGTAACAGGAGGCGAGGGGTCGCTTGATAGGCTCCTGGTGGTGTTGCTTCTGCTGCTGGAAGAAGTCTGGGCGGAGGATTTTCTAGTCTGCAGCTCTCCTTACTGGGCTCCTTGGGAAGAACATGGCAGGGCTCTGAGGTAGAGACCTCCCCACCCCTTTCTGGGGCAGGCCTTCATCCGGGACCTGCTGGTCATGTGTGCCCACTGCCCATCCTCTGGGACACTCTTTCCCTTTGATTTACTCTGTGGCTTTGCAGGAGTCGGCTTGGGAGCACAGTGGGTCCTTTGAAAACTGTAGATATTGGCACAATGAGGGCAGCATTTCATCCATGGCGAGAAATAACAAAGGAAGTGAGGGCTGTGTCTCCTTTGCTGATTTCGCTCACTCCCCATTAACTTTGTATATAATGCTCTCAGTGCAGACCTGGGCTGCAACCAAACTGGCTAAGCCTTCTGCAGTGGTTAAGCCTTGCAGACTCAGATGGCTGACTGCAGGATACTCTACAAATGTGGCATGTATGGACACACAGGCATCTCTGTAAAAATCCGCAGACATTTAGCGTGGAGCCAGCCAAACTCTTGGGCTAACATATCCGTTAGTTGCATTTCTTGGATCCCTATTGGTCTCTGGCTCCACGGCTTCTTGAGACATAGTGATGACAAATTTCAGGTGTCCGCTTAGAGTTGGGTGTGGTTGATAGTGTGGCAGGTGGAAAGAACTTGGAATTTGGACTCAACCAACCTGATACCAATAACAGGAGGTCACCACTTAGTAACTCTGCAAATGGCCTGGGTTTTGATTCCCTTGTCTCTAAAAGGGAGATAATAACACTAACTTACTTGAAATGATTGTCGGGAGGCTCAGCTGAGAAATGTGAAAAGGCTTTGGTACCTGTAAAATGCTTTCCAAGTGTTGTCTTTATTAGTCTCTGCTCTTAGAAGCTGAACTTTAAAGCCTCTTTGAACTGTGATGGGTTCTGTGATGTTAAACTCTTCTTGGGACAAAGCTCTCTATTCTTTCTTCCCATGAGACACCCACAATCTCAAGAGATGCATAAAATCCAGGTGCAACCCAGTGAGTTGACTCTCTGCCTTTTCTTAATTTAGTTCAATTCTACATTTTCTCCCCCCCCCCCCCCCGTTTATTTTTGTTTTAAGTTGAATCAAATAGACCTTAAAGCAACAATGGGCCTGGGAAGAGCAAGACAGCGTCCTTGCCAAAGCAGCAATATCAGACATGAGGTCAGCAATGCAGCAGCTGTCTAGGGAGGCTGGTGGAAGGGGGGCTACCTTGGTTTGGTGCCTTCTTGATGAGGTGTCTGTGCAGGAATGACTTATATATGCAAGGCAAAAGAATTGAGTGTTGAGTTTGGCTAATGCCCACTACAGAGCTGTCATTACATCAAGGTTAGTTCATGGCTCAAAAAAATGTCTTGAATATCAATTGTTTCTTCTTTCTGTGAAGTGGAGGCGTATTTGATCAGTCTTGCCAGGAGTGGGGGTTATGGCTGAGGCTTTGATATATAGATGGAAGCAACAGAATATAGTAGAAAGGGTACTGGCCTTGGAGTTTTAAAACCTAGGTTGACTTGGCCTACCACTAACTATCTGTGTGACTTTGGGGAAATCATTTAACCTCTCTGGTCTACAGGAGTCACATATGTATGTACATGAAATATAACAATGTTGGGGATAGTTACATGCATCATATTGTATGGTAATTGCTTTTGTAAAAAATGAATATTTAAAAATTAATGTATAATATACATTCAGAAAACTGTCCAAGTTGTAGTTTACAGCTTGGTGAATGATCCTAAGTGAACCCACTCATATAACCACCACTCAGATGAAGAACTAGAACGTTATCAGAACCCTAGAATCCCCTCCCTGCCTCCTTCCCCAAAATGACCACAATCCTACTCCTAACACCATAGATTAGTTTTGCCTGTTTTTGAACTATTTATATAAATGAAATCATACAATATGTACTTTTTTTGGTTCTTGGCTTGATTTGCATGTGAGATTCACCCATGTTGTTGCAGGTAGCAGTAGTTTATTCGTGTGCATTGCTATATAATATGCCACAGTATAATTATACCCCAGTGTATCCATTCAATGTTGTTGGAGATTTGGGTTGTTTCTAGTTTTTGGCACTTCTGTATAATGTCATGTTGCCTGCATTTATTTTTGGCATATACCTAAGAGTGGGATTGCATACATATGTGGCTCAGATTTAATAGAAATTGCCAAATAGGTTTAGAGAATAGGTATATGAATTTCCACTCTCACCCAGCAGTGTGCAAAAGTTTCTGTTTTTCCCCATTTCCCCCCAAACTCGGTATTGGCAGTGTTTTTTTTATTTTGCCATTCTGATGAGGTAAAGCACTTTCCCAATGGCTACTGGAGTTAAACACATTTTTATATGTTTATAAGCCATTTAAATATCCTCTTTTGTGAAGTGCTTAAGTCTTTTGGTCATTTTTCTATTGCATCTTTTTTTTTATTTGTAAGAATTCTTACTATATTTTAATTGCAGTATATTGTTGGGTGTCTGCCTTGTACATATTTCCCTTACTTTGTGGCTTGCCTCTTCACCCTCTCAATGATATGTTATTACGAACAGAATAACAGCATGCCTGTCAGGACACCGTCGCTCCAATCCCGAGATGCTTATGGAGCATCCCTAGCTTGCAGGGCAGCTTGCAGGGCTCCCAGGGCCTGGCTGATTTGAAGAACGTGCTGGAGGTGCACAGGCTCTTGGCTGGAATCAGGGGCTTAGTAAAGAGAACACAGGGCTATGGTTTCCAGGAACCATGTTGTTTGTTCACCCGATGGTAGGGAGAGATAGCATTAGTCGACAGTTTCCTGAGGACTGTATTTCTGGAACCTCCGTGGAAATAAAATCTCTGATTCAGTTTACAACCCTTTGTCTAGGAATTAGACATGGGGGCTCCTTGTTGGCTCAAATTCCATTTCAGGGAATCTTCTGTCCGCCCCTGACCTAGTTGAGTGCGCAGGGCCCACATGACTCTGCTTCTCCTGTCATAGTCATTTGGACCAAGTGTTGACATGGTAGCTGGGAGTGGCTGGATTATGGACTGGCCAGAGGACAATCAACGGTTTATATGGACCGGGACAAAACCTTCTCCTAAGTCAATAAGAATCCCTCTTTGGGGAATCCGAACCAGGAACCAGAAGGATGTTTCTGGTGGGTGTGGGGCACGTGTGCTGAAAGGCCATGTAGAGTAAGGGCAAGGGGAGCCATTTGGGGACTATGTCCTTGCTGAATGTATAAGGGACTGAGACTCAAAAAAGCCAGGCAGGAGGGAAGGGGGAGGGACTGGGGGCCCAGAAAAGAGCAGAGAAATTGTGGTGAGTAAAGACAGTGAGAGAGCAAATCCCTGCTTTTTGCCCTTCTTGAGACCTATTTGACGTTTCCTGGTTTCCTCTGGGACCTCTGTGTATCCTTGTAATAATTCATTTCATTCGAGCTCATTTGAGTGGGCTTCTGATCCTTGCAATCAAAAGAATTTGGACTGAGATAGTCTAGATCAAAGGTAAGAAAAAAAGGAAAGATTTATGGGTTGCATTTCGTTCAATAAATCTTATAGAATTCTCGTAAAAAATGATTCCTCTGCAATTTAGATCACCTACCTTATTGACTAAAATTATGTCTGTGAGAGAAACAGTGCGCCGCTCTTTAGCCATTAAAACGTTCATTCTGGATCTGTGTGCAAAGAGGCAGCGGAGGTGGCTTTCTGAGCTTCACACTGTAATTATAGCAGGGCCTTAATGGGGAGCTGGCGAGGGGACAGAGGCACCTGTGGCCCATGGGCTGCAGGTTCCTCACCTCTGGTCCAGAACGGTGTTCTTCATTCTGCTTCAAAGGCTGTTGGGTTAAAAAGTGGTTACAACCTCAAGGGCCAAGAGTAGGAGAATGCTTAAATAAATTAGTGGTCTTCAAATGAGGGCATATTTATGGAGTCATTAGAGGTGATGTCATTAGAAAGGTTTTTAATGATATGGGAAATTAATTGTATAGTAACATGTAACACTAACTGGAAAACAGATGTAAAATGTTTTATACAAGCTGACCTCAACTATGTTTAAAATAAACATGTGAAAGCTGTTAATAGTCATATACATATTAGTCATATATAGACGTTACATATATATTTGCCTTTTTGTATTTTCTATGATTATTTTTATAATCAGAAAAAAACATTTAAAATTAAAATACAAATGAATAAGCTGTTTACTTAGATTCTCAAAGCGTAACATCAGAGAGTCTGTTCTGGAATTTTCCTCAAACATCTATTCTTGGTCCTCGAAGAATTTCTTCAGCTTGTGGGAGAGGGTGAGACTTCAGCTCTGTGACTACAGAGCCAAGCTGGGATCTGGTTTATAAAAAATGTAGGAGAAGTAAGTGGCAACAAACTTTAAAAGTGCTTTGAGATCTTAGAGAGAAAGTTGTCTCTAGCAACCCTGGCCAGGGAGGGCACTTTTGAGGTGTTTGTCCTGGGAGGGCCTGGCTGGGGTTTAAGTGGGCCATGGGGCAGGGTAAGGACAACAGGGACAAAGGGAGCAAGAGCTGGTGGGGACTTCAGAAACTCCCTAGGTGGACACCACCACTGCGTAGATAATGACAATTGCTACCTTGATTCGGATGCCTTCTCCATACCAGGTGTACACACAGGTGAGAGGAGCTAGGGGCTGCACAGCTCACATTTTATTTAACTTTCACAACAGTCCAGTGAGGCAGGTTTTATGATCCCCATTTTGCTAATGAGAAAAATAACCAACCCCAAACAAAGCAAGGAACCTGGCTTAGAGGGCCAAAGTGATATTCACAGGTAACCAATGGCAGGTCCAGGGCTTAAAACCAACCCTCCTTTTTTATTTTGACCTCTGATGATGAAAATCAGATAATAACCACGTATTGGGTCTTTACTATGTGCCAGAACTTGTGCTGAATGCCTTTCCTGCTTTATCTTCTCCAGTGCTCTCCTTTAATGCTGTGCAGCACGGAGCACCTCTCACCGGCATGCACACCTAGCCCTTTGGGCCAGGAAACTGGATTTCCCCCTTTCTTCACCCCTTGTCCCACCCACCCACCGGAGCTGCATCCATAACATCTGTAACCGTTTGCCAAATACAAGTTCCCAGGCCTTGTGTCGCCACTGTTTTCTTTCCTGCACACATGCAAAGACCTTTGAGTCGGCAGCTCGGTTTTATAAGGTTGCTACTTCCTGCCCTTGCTTTATTACATCTGTTCTTTGGGGCATGGTGTTATAAATTGGGTATGTGATGATGTGTAATCACTAACTGAAAAGCCAATACATTTTCACTGTACCGGCAGCAAGACAAATAAAAGGCAAAATGAAAGGCTTGTGCTCTTTTGACAAAGGGAAAAAGCACACAACACACATATTAAAGAAAAAAAAAATCAGACTGCAAATGGAAAATGTTGTCATCTTAGGGGAGTTACTTTCTAGGGGCTGCCAGCCTTGGGGCTGCCTCCTGGGAGTGGGGTGCCTGGTAGCTGGGAGGGAGGGAGGCTGGAGGGTGATCTTTTAGTCCTCTTGGGAACCCCATTATTATTAGGCTTTGTAAACCTCAGGCTGTTGCCCCAGGTGCTATGAGATATGATTCGGGCAGCCTCTGAATGACAGCAACTGGTCTGTGGTTAGAAGATACGGGACAGAGACAGGGGAGAGAGAGAGAAACAGAGAAAAGCGGACATGTTTGTGTTTTTGTGGGTGTATACAGTAGCGGGATTGTCCCTCAGTGGAAGTTGTGTGAACCATCCCGGTTGAGCCTGAAGCATGTAGTCCAGTGTGGTCCACATAAGTGACGACACTAAGTTCTGATCCGCTGCTTTCACACAGCGGGGATTGAACAGGATGAGCGTGTATGTGTCCAGTTTGGTTTGAGAGCTTTTAGGGAAGAAATCCTCTCGCCCGTTCATACTCTGTAAATATGACTCTTCATTCATATTCAACCGTGAGACCTTGCAGAAATATAGTCTGTAGGGCCACGGGGTTTTGTTCCGCTTTATCTTTTTCCTCTCCAAAGCCCCAAGGAAAATGCAATAGACACAGGGCTTGGGGGATAGATTTTTTTGAAACTGATTAAAGCAAAAGATAATAAGAATAATGTATGTTGTTAGTCTATAAAAGGCAAACCAGAAAAAATAAAAGAGAAAAAAATCTTTAGACCTGGTAACTAATTATGTTCATGCAGTGAAGATGAATGTGAACAGAGATAAGGGTCTCGCCTTTGTAAAGAGGATTCAACTATGTGAACAGCCTAGAAATTTGCACTTTAGTTCTTCTAACACATTGATATCATAATAATAGTGATAATAAAAAAAAGTAATAATACACTTATAAATTACATTTATTGATCGCCCGTAACAGAGCTGACCAAAGGTGAGAACCCAGTGTGAATGACCAGGGCCCTGTGGGCTGGAGGGGCCTGGGGCTATGCTACGGATCAATACAAATCTGCCTTCTCTGGGGTCCCCTATTTTTTTCTGGGGGACAAACCAGCTTTCAGCAGTTTAATTTTCAAAATTCTTTCATAATTTATCTCATTTGGTTTTCTTAAGAATTCTTTGAGGGAGACAGAAAAGGCATTCCTGTCATTCCGGAATTCCTACTGGGGAAACCAAGACTCAAAACAGGGTGGCTGACTCATCCACAGTTGCCAGGGGCAGAGCCAGGACTGGACTGAGGCCTTCCAATGCCTTCTTTGGGTCGTCTTTGCGCCATCCTGGGAGGGGCTGCGAAGGAGATGAGACCACCTAACCAACAGTACCAGCATGTTCTAGGGCACCTGCATGTGCCAAATGATGCTGCCCATTTCAGTTCTGGAACACTTGTGTTTGACCACACTGGCACCCAAGGAGCCCCAGCAACAGCAACGGGGTTCCTGATGGGCTGGTGAGCAAGCCTGGCTCCTGTTAGGCTTACCTATCCGAAAGGCAAAACAAAATAAACATTCCCTCTCTGCAGACCTTGAATTCCTGCACAGGGTGAAAACATCACACTTTTCTTTGGGATGCTACTTCACAATTGGAGATCATTTTCTGAGATGAAGAGGCTGGTTTCTTAAGTTTAATATAGACCTTCATTTGATTTCAGTAAAACCACAGGTTTTATGTGTTAATGGGCTATTTTTATTTTTATTGTCTATCTCTACTGCTCACTCCCTAACCTGAATGTAAGATCTGTGAAGGCAAAATTTTTGGTTTATATTTTCACTTAAGATCTCAAGTCCTCAAAGCAGTGCCTGACATTCGTAAGTGCTCAATAATTGTTTTTTCGTTTGAGTGACTAAATGCTAAAATAAAGAGAAAATAGCAGAGGTTGACAACCTTGAATACTATGTTCATGTCCAGTGAAAGTAAAAGGATGTCACTGTTTGATGTCCAATTGGTGGTTCACATAGAGAAAAGAAATAACAGAACTGAGCTGCCACGTGGTCCAGGGAACTCTAGGCACACAGAACCCAAAGGTTCCCATTCCCACTTGAGAGGGCATATTGTTCAGTTCCTGCCTTTAAAAAAAATATCAGTTCTTTAGCAATGATAGTAAATAGTCAAGGAAATATTTTAAAATTTTTCTCAAGGTTGAATTTTGGAGTGAATTATTGAATTGATTGGTTCATAAAAATAATAAATCAATAGTTAAGAGTGAAATTTGTTGTTAAAAGGCCAAAGGCAAAATGATGACATAATAAAGATGATGGATGAAATCAGGAGTCATCAAACTATGGCCCTGGGGCCAAATCCTGCTTGGCACCTGTTTTCGTAAATAAAATTTTATTGGAAGACAGCCAGGCCCATCCATTACCATTGTCTATGGCTGATTTCATGGTGCAATGATAGAGTTGAGTAGTGTGTAACAGAACCGGTAGGGTCCACTGAGCCTAAAATATTTACAATTTGGCCTTTTACAGAAAATGTTTGCTGACCTCTGGATTAAATGATGGTCCATCACGTTAAAGCCTAAAGGATAGAGCTGCCAATGATATGTTTCTGCTGATAAACCCAACATTGGAGACTTAGCATCATTGTTTATCACAGAAAATTAATGTTGTTAATTGTATTAGCTTGGTAGTTTTAATCGCATTTCTTCTATAAATTTGTTTTTATTTTATATTTGCATAAGAGCTAGAAACATACGGATTTATATCAAGGTTAATGTTTGTATGTATTAAAATAGCTTAAATCAACCCCATGGGGATTGGTGAGATATTTCTTCCTTTAAATGTGTTCTCATAGTTTACTACTTAAGTTTGAAAGTTACCAGTTTACAGGCATCTAGTAGGAGCTTGAATCTAGGTTTTTGCTAAGTTATGCTATGGTCACTGTTAATTGTCCTCTAAATTTGTTTGGGCATGAGAACAACATTACTAAAATTTCTCTCCCTTCCAGGTTGATTCATTAAGTGTTTGCCTTATCACTTGGAGAAGTCAAGAGAGAAGAAATTTATTGGGAGGTAATGACTTGAGTCCTGCTTTTTCGTCCTTTTATAATTTTGGGATGAAAATTTTGTACCATTATACCTCATCTTCTTGAAAATGTGTGGCATGTTGACATGGTTGTGACTTTAAAAGTGTGTCTTCTGTCCCGAGTCAAACTCCTTGAGCCCAGTGGGCCTGTGCTTGGAGGATTTGTGGGTCCAAAGGCCTTTCCTGTTACTTGTTCTTTGGAGTAGGACCGACTGTAAATCCCGAGAGACTGAATCTGATGAGCACACACTGTATGATATAAATGTGCACATCGCTTATAGAATTTCTGTATGCCACAGGATCGTAATATCTTAGAGCCAGAGGGAAGACTGAAGTTCAAAGAAGTTAAGGCTTTTGCCCGAGATCACAAAGTAAGAGGCAGAACTGAGATTGTGTTAGCTGCATTCAGGAAACAAAAGAGAAAAAACTAAGCAAAACAAACCAGAAAAAAACCCTTGACAGAATAAAACAGTTCACGTTATCCTAGCTTTGAAGTTAGAAGTATAAAAACACCTGCCATTATAGAACTAAAGATTTTGTTTATGACATTAACTCTGAAACATCATCTATTTTTATTTTCAGCATCTCTCTTTGATTTTGTCCCGAGTCGATGCTTATAGCTTATTTTATAGAACATGTTCTATCTACTCTTTGTTCTCTAAGCCTCACAGCAGCCTTTGATGGTGAGCAATATAATTCTGACCTCCAATTGGTAGAATGCAAATATTCTCGTAAGGATAGAGGCCTTACACCTTTTAGGCCCCCAATCTAAAATAAGTCAGCCTCCGTTTAGCCTGACAAGCTTGGTGTGGTCCCTGAATCAGCACTGGAGTGAGCTTTGGAAACACAAATCTGATCACGTCCCTTCTGCTTAAGCCTTGCGGTGGCTTCACGATGGAAAAAAGCCCCTTGATGTGCAGGCTCAGCCCTCCCACCTCTGGCTTCCTCTGACAGCGGCTTCCCTGCCCTCCTCTTTCTCTCCAAGCCCCATTGGCTGCCTCTAGGCCCTGGTACCCCTGTGCAGTTGCCCTTTGGCCTGGTGACATCATCTCATCCCCTGAGCTCTCAGTTCAGTTGTCACTTCCTTAGGGGCGCTTCTTCTGCCCTTTCTGACCCAGGCAGTTCCCCCTTAACATGGGGACAGCATCACACATGTCCCCCAAAGCACTGAGTCACTGCTGCTATCTTTCATTCATTTGTGTCGAGCCCTGAGCTTGATGGTGAGGTCTGTGAGGCAGAAATAGTGTCTTATTCTCTATTGTATTCTCAACCCAGTGCCTGGCATCTAATAGATGCTCAATAAACACTTGCTGACCCCTGAATGAATGAGTGAGTGAATGAATGAAGTTCTGGCCCAGCGTTTGGGGACGAGTCTTAGCAGCACAATTGCTAGAAGAATGTATTGGGAAGAGAATCTAATTTGGAGTCACTAAGACCTTGATTCAAATTTCTGGGTAAGGTGGCCTCTCTGAGCCTCAGTGAATTAATCTGCAAAGAGGCTTAAGTAATGACACCCAGCACCCAGGTAATTGTGAAGATGAAGTAGACAACCACTGAAAACACTGGGTCTCATACATAGCCAGTGAGGCCCTTTTCCGTTTTAGATAGCAGCTTAGTCAGCTTCAGAGCCCCACTACCCCTAGGCTCACCCAGTGAACTGGAAGCTGCTGGTGACGCACCTAAGCAGGACCATGGGCCAGGGCCAGGCCTCAGTCTGGCTCTTGGGGCAGACATTGTGCACCAGGGCTCTGAGAGCAGCCTGGGGACTGCAAGGAAATGAGCTGGACCTGGGAGGCAGGGGTTAAGCAGCAGCCACTTAAGATGGCCCATCCAGGGGTATACCCGTTCATCATGATAAGTGTCATAGTAAAATCAATTCTCTGTGTACTTTTGGGAATTACAACTATCATTTTGGTGTGATTTATTTGTTGTATAACATGAACATGGCCATTTGTTTCATCATTCTGAAAGTTCATCTAAAATTGCTTTGAGTTTCTGGTTTTCGGGAGTGACATGTCCAATTGTTATCGTCTCTGCTGTGAAATATGGATCGAGGGATACACTGCTGCCGGCCTTGTTTCTCCCTGGTTACCTGCTTTAGGTGGCAGGGGAAGGTCGATTGCTGTGAGTTCCCTTCTCCTCTCATCGCCCTCCCTACACCGGATCAGTCTTTAGACCAATACAGGGTCGAACCCCAGGGCTTTCCTCCCTGCCAGCCCTTGGGAACTTCTCTCTCCTTAGAAAGAAAAAGAAAAAAAGATCTCTGAAGTGTCCTGGGCTCCCCACCCACTCCTGGAACCTTCACTCGGGGTCCTCTCCCTCCCACCCAGCCATAGCCCTGATCCTGGCCTTGAAGCCCATTTGCGCCTGGCCGTGGCAGTTAGACTGCGTTTGGCATCTTGGGTCAAAATGGACTCGTGTCAGAGTTGTCCCCACCACTTACCTGGCTGTGGAACTTTGGGCAATTCCCTCAATTTCTCACCTGTAAGTGATAATAAGTGAAGGTTACATGGCCCAGTAGTCTTAGCAGGTACCTGGCACTGGGCTGGGATGCGGTAAATACGGCCCGTTGCCATCACCATCACCCCTGCGTTCGCCTTTGAGCTAAGCTGTGTGACTGAGGTCTTTGCATCGATTGGACAATGGTCTCATGACGTGAGTTGGAGGCCTTTGAGAAGATGGGAAATGTAATATGTGGGGCGAGTAACACAACTGCCCTGGTGGGGGACAAAGGGTGCCACTTAAGTTTTGTGTATTTCTGTATCATCTTTTCTCCTGTCCCTATTTTGCTGACGGAGCACTTGGTGTCTGGGCTCTTTGGAACAGGCTTTGCAAGAATCCTGGGACACAGGGTACAAGTGAGGTTGAAATACCGCTAGTCTTCCTATCTGGCAGTGGCATCTGTGGGGAGGCCTGTGGTTTATTCCTGACATCTTTTTGTAATAACAATACCACCCACCATGTGTCACATGCACAGACCCTCCCAAAAAATTAGTGTCGGATTTTTGTACCCCCCTGGGACACCTGTTCCACTGTCTTGAAATGGGGCAGCTATCTTTGTATACATTCCTCCCAACTTTTACGTCAATGCCTGGCCCATCCAGGGCCATGGTGCAGGCTGTCATCAGGAGCACTTGGCCACCCCTCCCCTCTACAGAGCCTTGCATTCTCTGTTCTTTCCATGGGAAATGTGCTGTCTGCATTGCTTCAAATCCACATCTTCTCATCCTTCAAGATTCAAATGCCATCTCTTCCAAGAAGTCCTCCCTCATTCTCCCCATGGGTAATGGACTGTCCCTTCTTTTTGCTCCCATGACTCTTTACCTGCATCTCTGTTTCAGCATCTACCTCATTTCCCTTTGTAGCAAGGATCCTTATCACTTAACTATATTTTTAGTTCCTTTAGGTGGGGCTGTGTCTTTTCCCTATGATTTGTAGCTCAGTATCTGGCACAAAATGAACCCTTCATACACTTTTCTCAACTGTTAAGTGACAAGAAGGAAAGCAATCATGCCTTTTTGTTTCTGAAGAACCTGTGTGGGACCTGACATTTACAAACTTACCTGCCCCCTGGCACTCCCTCCCACTTAGAAGTCTTTGATTTGCCTTTGGGTGATCATTTCTGCTTGGGGCAGTCTTTGGTTCAAATCTCTCCTGTTCTCACCAAGTGAGGCACTATCTCTAAGTCCCACAGTGGGGACATGTGGGCTATCTGTGGGTGGCTGGGGGAGGGGGATGCTGCAGTGAGGATTAAAAGCCCCAGAAATTGAATAGGTGGAGCCTAAGGGACAAGGTGTGCTCGAGGGAAGGGCAAGGGCAAGCTGGTCCTGGGGGCCTGATGAAGAGGATGGTGGATTTGACCTCACGTACTGATTCCTGGCTTAGCCCACATGAACAGGAAGCAGAACATTCCCAGGAGCTATGGTACTGGCATCAACAACCTACCCCTCCCCAAGCACAGAGAGAGCCCACCTTTCCAGCAGCAAGTCAGCAGGGCCTTCTTAAGACAAATGTGTCTTCCTGTCTCCCCTCTTCCTCTTGCTCCAGGATGAGGGAGATAAAGTCCTCCCAGCTACTTCAATTACATGGATGACTGGGGCAGAGCTTTAGTACAAGTAATAAAGCCACCTGCTTGGGCTGAAGGGAGGCAAGTCCCCCTCCCTCCTGCCTTCCCTTAAGTTGCTTAAATGGGCACCATTGACCTTCGGAAGGCATGTCACTAATGCAGGTGTTAACCTTAATGCCACTGACTTGGGCCTGTCATTAGCGCTCATGCCTGTGACAGGTGTTTGTTCTGGCCCTGGCAGGAAGGTCAGCACCTTGGAGCCGCTCAGTTCCCCAACCTAAAGTCGACACTGGAAGGTTGGCAAATGGCCAGGCTCAAGTTGGCTGCAGTGTGGCCTCAGGAGAGGGCTGGGTGGGGTGGTGACAGAGCAGGCCTTGGGAATGCTCAGAGCTGGGAAAGGGGTTTAATGTCCGACTCCTTTCCTAGTCCCTAGAAGACTCTTTTCTCTCCCTTGTCCTCTACCTAGGCCTACCCCAGATGGTCACAGTGGTGACCTGGGCCTCCTGGTTGGGGAACAGCACTCAGACAAGTCCGGGACACTCTTGCTGCCTGCCTCAGCCCAGGAACTCCAGAAGGTCCCTGGACTCCCGTCTGCTCTTTGGAGATGGGCCTTGGCCAGGCAGGGAGGTCCCCAGGGGCAGCAAGGCTGTGATTTCAGCCCTGATAGGGACCAGATCCCATAGATGCCACCCTGGGTTTGTGCCTTGCCTGCCTAGGGACCCGGACTGGACAGCCAGGGGTAAAGCCCAGACAGCACTGTGGGCTTTCGGTCAATGAACAGCAGAGGACAAATGTTTTGATAGTTTCTTTTTGTACCTTGGAGCGGGGGAGGTCTGGGAATGGCGTACAGCTCAATCCATGGACACTGAGTATTGGAGATAAAGGAAATTCTGGGGTCCATGTAATTCCTTATTTCCCACATTTTTACTACCCGTTCTGTCATAAGCAGTTATCCTAAGGCATTTCTGTCACAGCAGCTGTGGCTTGAATTCTCTGTACCTTACTTGTCTTTTACTCTTGGGGTTAATAGTAACAATAAGAATCAAACTGACAGCAACTTCCACCACCAGTGGCATCTATTGCATGTTCGTCACATGTCAGGGATTTTGCATACATCCTGCCACTTAAGTATTATGACAGTACTGTGATGTTGGTGCTGTCACCCTTACTTTACTGCTGAGGAAACAGGTGCCAGAGAGGATGTGCGACTTGCTCACGGTGGAGCCAGGGTTCAAACCCAGGTCGGGATAACTTCTAGCGCACTTAGCCACACCCCTTTGCTACTACTGTTGAGATTGTCAATCACTCTGTGCTTTGGGTCCAGAGAGGCTGCCAAGCTCCCCCAGATCAGAGAACCGAGGCCCAGAAAGGTGAAGCAGTTCACCTTGAGTCCCACAGCCAGCTTGAGCCTGAGCTGGGACTCATCTTTACCCAGATGATCAATGACTTGGCTGTGCTCAGCACTGTGCTAGACCCTTTAGGGGTTTCCAAGAAGAATACAGTCAGCCCTCTGTATCCATGGATTTCACATCTATGGAATCAGCCAACCATGAAGAGCAAACAGTGTTTTTGATTCACAGTTGGGAATCTGTGGATTTGGAGCACCAACTGTATGCATTGTTCTATGTAATTTTATATAAAGGATTTGAGCAACCTCAGATTTTGGTATCTGGAGGGCATACTGGGACCAATCTCCCATGAATACTGAGAAGTGACTTTATGTCCAATACTCTATGAGCTGCCTTTGGCTGGAAAAATCAAATTATATTCCTAGGTAACATCTTTTACCCTGTTAGGCATGTGTTTTACACTTAGCTCTCATAACTGTGAGGTATGTACTGTAATTATCCCCCTTTGATAGCAAAGAGAGCAAGTCTCAGAGATGTTAAGCAACTTTTCCAGGGCCACACAGCTAGGAAAGGGGAGATGGGACTCAAACCCATGTCTGGTTGACTGCAGAGCCCTTGTGCTCATATTTCAAACACAGAGAACCATGCATGCTGAGGTTTGAGGACCCAACCTCGATGGGATTTTAGAGAAAGGAGAAAGATGTGTGGATGGTGGTGGGGGAGTTGGGGAGGGGAGCTCCTCAGAAGAGATGAGACTTGAGCTGAGCTTTCATTTCAAATGGAGAGGGTCTGGGGATGGTTGCCTGGGTGCAAATAGCATCCCAAATAAAGGCTGGGAATTTGGAAGAGTAAATGGTGTGGTGTGTGCCTGCTTGATGGTGGAGGGACCCTTCTCTCTCTGACTGTCAGCTTCTTCGACCCTAGCTACTCTCACCTCATGGGTTGATACCAAGCATTCTTTTGAGCAGCTAAGAAACTTTGCCGATTAGGAGATATGAGTGTTCATATGTCACGGGTGCATGTATGGCAGAGTGGGAAAGATCTAGTTCTTACGTGCACCCTGGGGCCATCAGCCCTCTTGCTGTAAGGACCCCTCAGGGCACATGGTGGCTGGGTCCTGCTGGGTCCTGCTGGGCCCTGTTGGGCCCTGCTGGGTCCTGCTCCTCTGTGGGGGTGGCTTACTGGACACTGAGCGCTTAGAATGTTTAGCTCAACCTTTCAAATAAACCTGGGGAGAAGTCCCTATGCCCCTCAGTGGCCCTTTGGCCTCTGGGGCCTGCAGATGTTTCCCGCCTGCTCCGAAGGCACCTGTATCCCAGAGGGGAGCACTTAAAGCTGCAGCCAGGATGTTTAGTTTGGAAAAGCTGTGAGGTTACACCTGCATGCCTTTCATGGTCCATCTCTGCTCTCTGCGGCGCTTGTATGTGACACACACTCCCTCACTGTTCTAAGTGTGTTACAAAGATTAACTCGCTTCATCATCCCCCAAACCCTCGAACTGGCAACCCAGGTACGTGCTCTTGACTGGGAATTGAACCCAAGACTCTTTGGTGCGTGGGCCAAAGCTTTAACCACTGAGCCACACTGGCCAGGGCAAAAAATAGGTATAATTTTGATTCATTCACACCAGACGGCTATTGTTGTGTTGGTTGGTATAATTTTTTTTTATATCTGACAACCTAAGGGAAATGAGGTCAGTGCCCCTGACTAAATAAATGGTCAGGTATTGCATGTTTTAAAAATTCTCGCAGCATACCTGTTGAAAATCGCTGATTTAGGTTAACGGTTAAGGACAGTGCCTAGCACATGGTAGTTCCTAAAAGAAATATTATCTTCGCTTTTTCAGTCATTTCTGGCAAGCTGAGAGGTAGAGGGAGTGTGCCCTTTCCTCCAATTTCCAGAATCTTCTTCCTCCCCAGGTGTCCTGTCCTGTCACTTACACTCTGAAAACATCTGTTTCATTCTCACCAAAGTATCACGGACTTCATGTATTATCCCTTCCATCAATCTCTACGCCGAATAAAGGAATAGAGGAAGAGGACACTGCTTAGCCCCAAAGCACAAGACCTTAAAACGGGCAGGAGACTTCCTGGTGCCTCCCAGATGCCCACCACCTGTCTATTCTGCCCGTGTTAAGGCAGATTCTGGGAAAGCCTCTTCCTTCTCTGTCTTTGGACTTGTGCTTGGAGGCCCTTCTCAGAGCCCACACTCTCTTCTTTGTCCCTGGGCACCATCCACTTGGCTCTGGACCACACCCTGCCTGGCTGACCTGCCCTCGGAGCTGTCAACACGGGTGTGCGTGCTGGTATGCCAGCCATGGGGCTTCGGAGACGAAAGGTGCGGGGAGCAGGCAGGAATGTGCTAGGCTGGTTTGCACTACCTGCCAGCATGGAAATCACGGGCACCGCTAAAGGTGCCCAGAGCTGGGGTGAGAAGGGAATGTGGGGCAGGCCTGTCATGTGGAAGGGAGCAGGCTTGGGTCTCAGGCCAGTAGGTGGAAGCTCCAGGCAGGCTGCTTTTAGCTCAGGGAAAAACAAACAAAAAAACCAAGTTAAAATTGTTTAGTGCTGGGATAGTCTGCTGAAAGATAGTGAACTCCACATCCTTATAGGTATTCCAGAAACTGATGCTCACTCTCGGTGCTGTGGTTGTAAAGACTCTTTTTTTTTAAAAAAAATATATTTTTAGAGAGAGGAAGGGAGAGGGAGAGAGATAGAAACATCAATGATGAGAGAGAGTCATTGATCGGCTGCCTCTTGCATGTCCCACACTGGGGATCGAGCCCAAACCAGGGCATGTCCCCTGACTGGGAATCAAACCACAATCTCCTGGGTTGTAGGTCAATGCTCAACCGCTGAGCCATGCTCGCTGGGCTGTAAAGACTCTTTGACTGGAAAGAGGTGGCCTCTTTCAACCTTCAGATTCCCCAAGCCCGGGGCTGGATTCCTGGTCTGTGATTTTAAAACTAAGAGGATCTAGGCTTGTACTTTTGTTTAATAACATATGTGCTGTCCTAACCATGTACCAGGCAGGCTCTGTTCTAATTGCTTACACATATTAACTCATTTAATTCTCATACTAACACTACGAGGTAGGTGCTCTTATTTCTATTTTATATATGGGGAACCTGAGGCACAGATAGGGAACTTGCCCAAGAGCTCCCAGCCAGTCAGACTCACTCCAGTCTGTTCTCTTAACTTCTCTGCTCCTGAGATCCTATCTAGGGTATTTCCAGTGTGGTTGCAGTGTCTTGGTCTGGGCATGGCTGGGGTAGGGGTGGGGATCAGGCCAAGTCCAACAGCAGGCAAGCAAAGTACCCTGGATGAGCAGATCTTTTGAGGAATTCCTTTCTGCAGGAATATCAAATAACCCCAAGGATGTGGTGACAGACAGGGCGACACTCAGGTGACCGAGGGAGGAGATGGACCCTCCTGAAAGGCAGGAGCATCACAGTGATACAGAGTCTGGAAGCTTGAGAATCCAGGTAGGCAAGTGATTGCAGAGGTGTCTGTGATTCATCATGGAACTCCAGGACCTGGGAACTAGGGAGGGGATTCTGCCAGTCTCAGGGGACGTGGAATTTCCCTGAGAAGTGGACTTAGACCCTACACATGGAGAATACGGTAGCATAAGACGTTAGTTGCAAGCGAGGTCAGAGCATTCAGAGAGAAAGACTTGATGCAGAGCCCCAGGGCTGGGATCAGCTGCCCCAGGAAAGGAGGACCCGCTTTGGGACTCAGGACGGGGTTGAATCCCCAGATCTGCCACTTTTGCTCCTTATGTGACCAGGACAGCTTGTTTAACTTCTCTGACCCTTGGTTTCCTTATCTTAAAGGGTGGGTAATGATAATTATCTTGCATGATGATTGGGGGGCGGATCAAATAAAATAATATTTGCTTCCACCAAGTCTTGCAAATAAGAGGTGCTAACAAATGTCCTTGTGTGTCTTTTAATGGCTCTTGTCTTGGATGGGGATTTATTTTAGAGACTGAGGGTGGGACTGAGCCAAAAGGTGAGTGTGTGGGGGAGGGGCTGGAGAAGGTAAGAGGCAGGAGGGCTATGGAGGGCAGGGCTAGGAAGGCCAAATCATTGAAGAAACTGCCTGTTTACTCTCATGTCTGCAAACCCCCACACTGGGGTCATCAGGTTAGTCAGTGGCTTTGCACAACCCTCTGGGCGCTAACCCCATGATCAAGTGACTGGGGACTATGGATGGCAAGGCCACTAAGGAACTACCTGGGATTTCAAGTTAATGCATTGGAAATCATACCCAAGGCCAGGGAGCAGCAGGCTGGCTCGGGTCAACAAAGCTTGCCCTCGGCATTCCCTCCCCAACCTGGACCCCTTCTTGCATGTTCTTTCCTGTCTTTTTCTGAGTGCCGGTGGGCACCCTCCATGAGTGGATTTGGATAAAAGGATGGGTAAGGTTAATGATATACTTCCCCGGTCTTAAGGATCAAACATTTTCTTTTTCTCTTATTCTGAAAACTTAGAAGAATTACTTCCAAGTTAGAGGTCTACGTTTAAGGCAGCTGGACTAACTGAAAGGATCACGGATGGAGAATAGTGATAGTAAGAGCAGGAACATGAGATCTAGAGCACACCAGAATTGCTGGCAGTGCCTGTGTTTTAGGCTTAATATTTAGAATAGTCCCAGTTTGTAGATGAGGCTGAGGACCAGAGGAGTTGAATGACTTGCTTAAGGGCCACACAGCTAATTAATGGTCAAGTCAGGCTCTTACCCAGGGTTTTCCAGGCCCAACTCTCATACAAAGTAACTGTGCGAAGCCACTGCCCATATCTAGGCCTCAGTCTCCCCATCTTAAAATGGGTGGATTGTCCTTCTGGCCATAACGTGTCATACTCTTATGATTTCTCTGTCCCTGGGGGTGCATGTGGTGTTTTCCCTTGGTGCCGGCTGGTAAATATCTGTCTTGGTCTCCAGAGGGTTTGGAAGTCACCCTATTTCCTCCTCTCATTGCTAATATTGACCACTGCCAGCAAAGGCTTGAAGTAGGTCCCAATGGGTGTCCTCTCTGATGGCTCTGGATTCTCTTTTCACTGAGGAGGGTGTGGAATCGGCTTTTTCAAAATCACAGTATTTGGATTGTAAGGCACCTAGAGGTCATCCTGTGTCCGGAAAGGCCTTGCTCGGTGGCTGTTTAGTTCAAGCCCTGGCCTTCAGGAGGATGGACCAGGTGACCTAATAAAGCTCCTAATAAAGCTGCCTGGGCAGATCACCAGACTCCTTCTTCTTTAAAGTCTCATTGAAGAAGGAATGTCTGCAGCAGTCCCTGGGTAACACATTACAGTGTTTCACAACCCTCCTAGCCAGGAAGCTGTTCTTAATGTTTAACCTTAATCCCTCCCGCTGTAATTTAAGGCCCTTTCCTCTTGTTGAGTGCAAATGGAGAACAGCTGCTCACGCTCCTCGTCTGACATCAGCTATTTCTCAAGATGACCCTGTGAGACAGGCCAGGGTCATTAGACCCAATTTGGTGCTCAGCAAATATGTATTTATTTCTGCATGCGCGGGCGCAGCTGGTTTGTTGGGCACGATGAAGACCTGCAGGTTTCTCAGGGTGTCTTTTGCGTGGTTTGTCTCCTGATGGCTGTATTTCTCTGTGGACCCCCAGGGGCAGAGACCCCACCTTTCACTGCTCTGTGAAGGCCTTAGTCCAGCCCTCCACCTCAGAGGCTGCTCTCTCGATGGAAGGACCGGACAAGGTGGCTGAGACTTTAAACTTGAGGCAACCAATCCGAAGAAGTGTCCAGATGAAACCATCTGGCTCCTCCTTCGCCCTGGTTACAGCTGTGATTTGGGGATATCTTTTCCATCTGCAAATATGGGGAGGTTCCATGAGGGCACATGGCTTTCCTGCCCTCCTAAGGGGCCAAGCTCAGGGCAAAGGGAACAGCCCAAAGGGTTCTGTGACCACAGGGAAGCTGTCCCACTTTCTGTCCTTTCTGAAAGGAGGCAGGGATGAAATATAACCCCACAATTTCCCACCCCCACCATCGCTAAGAACAACAGTATCGACAACAAGACCGGGGACAGCAAAACCCCAGGGCCTGCGGGGTGAAACATGCTCTTCTCAGCTCCAGTCTTATCTGGTGCTTTCTCTCTGGTCTGTCTGTGTTTACAGAAACACAGCAACAGGTTTGGGAGAACAGGTGAGCAAGTGTGAGGGAATTTCAGAGGCCGGGCCAGCGCCTCCACCCCTTCCCAGTTTAACTTTTGACGGGAATCATCACCTCTGCCTGAGCCGAGTCGCTTGCCGTTTCAGGGGCCCCCATTCCTGCACCTGCTACATCCCTGTCCCCAAAGGATGTAGAATGAGAGGACTTTAAGGCCCAACCTGTCCTTTCTCCGGGAGGCTGCGTTCCCATCCATGAACCTTCCCCTCTCGGCTTAGAGTTGAACTGTTCCTGATGTTTATCAGAGGCCTGGATCAAAGCTGTCCAGGTTGTAAATCTTTCTCTGTGGCTGTCAGGCCCCAGGGCAGCTGAAGAGGGTTGACAGCCCTTTGGGCCTCAAAGGAAAAAATTTGCTCTACTCCACCCACTCCCATGCCTGCCAAGAAGCTGTCCTCTCAGGAGCCACAGCCGCCTGGGAGCTGCTTCTGGAGGCTGAGACATGCTTGTTTGTGGTGGGGGAGAGGAGGCAGAGCCTGTGTAAGGGGAGGCGAGAGTGGGGGGACAGCAGTGGTCCCTGTGCGTGGGCCAGCATATGTGTGTGTGTGTGTGTGTGTGTGTGTGTGTGTATGAGGGGTGTTGTGTGCCCTCGGCTGTGTAGTTGTGGAATGCTTTACGATGCCTTCATAGGTGGATGGATGGGGTGGAGGAGACAGAAACTGAGAGCCACAAGCACCCTCGGGGACGACTGAACCCAGCCCCTCAGAAGGATGAAGATCGGACTGACATCCCACGGCTCAGGCTCATTAGGGAGGCCAGGCCACAGAACCATTCTCCCAACTCCCAACTGAGAGCTGAGTATCCAGGCCTCAGGAACCAGCCCGTCCATCAGGCCTCGAAACATTGAGAAAGGGCCCCTACACTTTAGGTAATCCCTTCTCCCCCTTTCCTAGTGACCATGGAGCCAGCGCCTGTGGGGTTTTGCAGACACCCTAGGGACCGACACCCATCAGAAAGTCAAGGCTGGCAGAGAAAATGAGATGATGCTGGAGGACCCCAGACACAGTTGGGGGTGAGGAGCTGGTGTTCAGAGAGGGTGCCCCCTCCCTGGACAGGCTTTCTGGTCCTGTGATGGGGGGCTGCAGGGATTTCTTGTGTTGATACGGAGGAGGCCTTGAGCGTCTCTGCCTCAGGATGTGTGGAAGCTCTGGGGCTGAGTTGTTAGCCCTCCAGTAAGGGGTAGGAGGGCAGTTTAGGTAAACTCATCATTATCGTTCCTGAAGAATCAGAAGTGCTCGTAAAGGAAGGGGTGGAGGAAATAACTTGGCTTAACCCTTTCTTTTACTCAGGAGAAAAACGGAAGCCGGGAGAAGAGAAGAGACTCACAGCAGAAGGGAGACCCATGGGCAGAGAGGAATCCTGTCCCCCAGGGTGGGGAACCTAGGAACTCAAGCCTGAGCTGAATCATAAAACAAATTGCTGTCGATAAACTACATATGTGCTTATATAAAACACATAAACGCATATGGCCACGATTTCGGAAAAATGCCTCACAGATAAAAAGTAGCTTTAAATCCTCTATAAAATGTTAAAAGTCTAATCCTTAACTCCTAGCAGCTCACCGGGCTCTCAAAGGCGCAGCGGCAGCTCAGATGTTGACAGCTCAGCAGCTACATGTGTAAGGAGGAGGCAGAGAAGGAAAGCAGATGAGGACATGACAGTTGGCGTCCAGAGGCTTGGGTTCCAGGCTAGGCTGGGCCCTTGCTGGCTGCTGACCTTGGCTAATTGCCCCAGAGTTTCCTCATTTGTACTTAACCTCATAGGTAGTTGTACCAATGGAATGACATCTGTTCTTAGGGCAGCACTGTGCTGGGGACATAGTAAGTGCTCAATAAATGCCCACTTTGAGACACTTTGGATCTTGGTCTAAGTCACATTGAAGAGGACCTTGCTCTGGGGGGAACCGAGGAGCATCCTCCTGTGTTGGATAAAGTGTGGGAGTGCTGGCTCTGTTGAAATCTAGGGACAGATCACCCATGAGGTGAAGCCCTTGAGGGTTTCATTAATTCTGTCTGTGGGGAGTTCACCCCTGTTCTAGGCTTTAGAGCTCTGTTATGGTCTGAATTGTGTTCCCCCCAAATTTGTATGTTGAAATCCTAATCCCCAGCATCTCAGAATGTGACTGTATTTGGACACAGGGCCTTTAAAGAGGTAATTAAGTTAAAATGAGAGAATTAGGGTGGGCTCCAACCTGGTATCCTTATAAGAAGAGGGGATTTGGACACAGACACACAGGCAGTGAAGACTGGGTGAAGGCACAGGGAGAAGACGGCCATCTACGAGCACAGGAGAGAGGCCCTGGAGGAAACAACTTTGCCGAAACCTCTATCCTAGTCTTCTGCCCCTAGGACTGTGGGAATATACATTTCAGTTGTTCAGGCAACCCCATCTGGGGTACCTGGTTACGGCTGCCCGAGCTGGTGCAGGTTCCCCTCTGCCTTCCTCATGAGACCTGGACAAGCAGCAAGAGCTGCCCTTCCACGGCTCCCAGATTCCTGGTCTGCCAGAGGGGAAGGGACCACTGACCAGACCTCTGAGACTTTTGTGTTTGAAAATCTCTCCTAGGAGAGCCTATTGAAGATGCGGACTCCATGACCACACCTCCCATGGAGAGTCTTATCTAGTAATGTCTGGGAAGGTGCCTGGGGTGACTTGGGCGACAGAGCCCACCCCTTGAGGAGCACTGCCTTAGCCCTCAGCCCCCCTAGGTGTTCCTTTTGGGGGTTAGTGTTGAGGGGGGGCTGGCAGGTGTCAGTCACCGAGGAGGCTAGCTGGTAGGTGGGCCTGGAAGCTCCCAGATCTGCCTGGACTGGTGCCCATTCCCTGTGCTCCTAGCACACCCCTACCCATGCTGGCGGCCAGTCTGCCTTCAGACCTACGGCAGGGCGAGTGGGGACAGCGTGGCCCCCAGGCCACGCCGGGTGCCAGAGTGAGTGGGAGCTTCGTGGGCCCACTGTCAGGATGGGCGTGGAGAAGGTATGAACTCCTGGGCGTCTTGCTCCTGTCAGCTTCCAGCATGACATGTGCACAAAGGTACCTTTTATAGGTGGGAAATTACAGGTGCTGCCACTTCAAAGGCCTTGGCAACCAGAGCTCCTCTTTGATAGATGACAGTATTATTAATGGTGATTTATTGCTGGGGCCATTCTGACAACAGAAATAACCAGTTTCTCCACCTTCCCGGACCCCTCCCCCCACACCTTGCTGGGTGTTTTTTTTTTTGGCTTGGGGGCTACTTCCCTGCGCAAAGAAGCCAGGGCATCTGTTTAACGCACACAGTGAGGTATCTGGCTTATTAACTTGTCATCATGTGTCATAAAGTTTAGTGAAATGCTGGCAGATTGTAATCCTAAACAGGGCAATTACCCTATTATTAAAGCTGCTTGCTTTCTTTCTCTCCCTTTATTTTTCTTTCTCTCTCTCTCCCCACCCCCTTTCCTGGTTGGGTTTGTTCTCACCTCCATCCTACCTGCTTGATTAGTCACAGGCAGGAGGCTCCTGCTTTGCAATTATCCCGGAGTCAACCTGGCCATGACTGGGCAGAGCTCATGGGAAGATGGACTATAGGAGAGCTAACTACCTTGCTGCTCACTATAGCAACTAACCTAACTAACCAGGTCATGGAGACTAGGGGCTGTCCCAGCCAAGGCCACTGCAGTGAGAAGCAGGAGGTGGTGGGATGGTTTCTGCTCTGGCCCTGGCAGTGAGGTTGGGCTTTATCTTCCATGGCCTCTGCTGCCTACTTGGGTTTCTTTCCAGAGTTGATCTCTCTCTGCTTTTTACCAGCTCGCTTTTGGATCTGGGTGCAGAGGTGGAAAATGGAAAAGGGAGGTAGTGGTGGGGTGGTGGGGGAAGGAGAGGAAAGAGAGGAATCAAACTCTTGATCTGAATTTTAATAGCATCTGCCACTTACTTGCTGCTATTCCTCAGCCAGAGACTCAGTTTCTCAGTCTATAAAATGAGGTGATAATTCTTGCCTCGTCTGCTTCACACAATTTTAGAAGTGAGATGATCAAATTAGATACTGGGCATGAAGGAGGATGGTTAAGAGTAAATCAGTACAAACCTGCGGGATTGTTGTAATTTCATATGTGCCATTGCAGAGTCCAGCTTCATGTCTAATTAAACCTCAACTCCTGTCCTCTGAAGGGCTGTAAGTATGTTGAGAGTCAATCTTTTGTTCCTCTGTACTCCTCAAGGTTGTGATGACCTTGGTTCCTAAATGTACTTGGAAGGCATTGACTCATGGTCTGAACAATGGGAATTTTTAGGCGCAGTCATGACAAATAGTTGTTATGTGTACAGAGCTGGGTTAAGAATACAGACCTGAATACTCTGGAGGGACAACTGAAATACCCGGATCTCAGTTTGCCAGATCTGGAAAGGACCTTAAAGATTGTTTAGCTTAATTATCCTATTTTATAGATTTGTGAATTGAGGTTCAAAGAGGTAGAACAACATTCTTAGGGTGAGATATAGGCAGAGCAGGGCCTAGCATTCTTATCTCTGGCTCCCAGTCCAGTGCTTTCTCTACTGGGAAAAGCACCTTAGCAGCCTAGACCCTGGCTCCCCCGCCTCTTCTGCTGTAAGGAGAGACTTCACCTGTCTTGTCAGGCATCCTCATCAGTTAACTCTCAGGAAAGGATGTGTTGGCAGTCATTTACACCCTAGTGTGAATTTAAGTCACTATTTAGTTCTCTTAGATTTATTTGCTTGTGTATCATCAGTTATACAGAGCTGGGCTTTGTTCCCTGTCAATAGGGTTTTTAACACTGAGAAGAGAGGCAATGCACTTTTGAGACCGGGACCCATAATTCTCATGCCCTGAAACCCTGCCAGTTGCCTACTCGATAGGGCAACAAGGGCTGGGCACTGCTTCTAGAATTACACGGCTCTGGACCAAGATCTATGTGTTCACAGTTTAGAGTGTGTTTGTCAGGACCTGCCAGGTTGGGTAGATGAATGGAGTCAGACAGGTTTAAAATGGAACCAGCAGACAGATTTAAAAATGGAAAGTAGCCAGTCGGAGTGAAGGTGGTCCCTAAACACCCTGCCCTTCTGTTTTGTTTTCTGCTCTCTTTTGCAAAGTTGGAGAACACAAGAAGGCAGACTAGTGCTATGAACTGTAAATTCCAAGCGCCCGGTGCAGGGAGAATTGCTGAGCCCCTACTGCATGCCAGGCACTATCTTATGTGCAGGGCAGTGAGGAAAAGAGACAACATACAATGTCTCAGAACTCAAATCTAGAGACAGGGCCACAGGCAAGGGAGAGGAGAGACGCTCTGTGGCAAGTTTGCTGGGTCTCCCTGCTTTTGCCCATGAAGTAAATGAGCCACGATGCTCTCCTGTAGGTCATCTCAAACCTTTGATAGAACTCAGTGAGATCTAATACTGATAAAATTATTGATGGGGCTTTTGCTGGTGGGGCAAAGGGGCAGAGAGGATTTGGAGAAGATTTGGGGTACTGAGCTTGGAAAGCGAAAGCGAGAGCGAGAGTGAGAGAGAGAAAGAGAACCCACAAAGTTAGATGCAAAAAGGAATAGAGTAACTCTGATTTTGGACATGGAGATTGCAACGAGGCAAGGCAGCCCTGTGCAAATGTCCTGCTGGCCTTAAGAGAAGTGTCCTGGAGCCTGGGGACAAGGGCAGAGCTGGCCACTTGGACCTCAGCCGAGAGGAGACAGGTGGTGCCTGAAGCCATGAGAAGAGATACTGTCTCCGCAGACGGGAGAGTTGCAACACCGAGTCTCCCAGTTGGGCAAGTACAGCCCGACCTGGGGTGGTGAGTGACGTTGCCCTCTTCACTCAGCTCCTTGTTCAGCGGTCATTTGAGAATTGGCTGAGGCTGACCAGTTACTCCACGGGTCCTGGAGCACAGAGAGGAGTGGAGACTAAAGAAGAACTAAGGTGGGCTCCCCCCTCCCCCCACCACATTCGTGATGTGACCTATGGTCCTGATGTGGACAGACTGCCCGACTCCCCTTGAGGCTTTGCCAGCCCAAGGCCTCCCGTTGCCCTCTGAATGTGGAGAAGACCTGTGGTCTCCCATCTTTACTGGCAATTGCAGATGCTCCGACCTAATATATGTTGTTAACTAACTGTGTGATCTTGGGTAATTCTCTTCGTCTCACTGTGGCTCATCTGAGAAATGGGGGTATAACGCTTGCCCTGCTGACCTCATTGGATTATTGTGAAATAATAGGCGAGGAGATAATGGATAGCAGGTACTTGGTAAACTTTATGGTCATATGCACAGGTTCGTTCCCATAATGATGGCTCTTATTCTGTTATTTGGAACACTTGGAAGACTGCCCCCTTCTCTGAGGAAGCCTCAGGGGCAAATGCTCCTGACCCAGGCTTGAGAGGCACTGGGAGGCCTGGGAGGATCGGATTCCTGGTTTACAGGACAGCGTAGGCCCCTTTTCCCAGGCATCCAGAGGTGAAGGAGGCTCTCCTGCTTTCAGGGGGTCTTCAGAGAGCCACACCACACTCCCCTCCATCCAAGGAGGGCGCCCAGGCCCAGTTCTCTGTGGACGCACCTTGCCTGGCCCCAGGGCCAGCCCCGTGTAGCAAGGCCTCAGAGATGTCAAACCTGAAAGGCAGCTTGCTGGCTCTGGTTCTGACAGGTGTCTCGGCCAGAGCCTGGAGATACGGGAGATAGGCAGGCTGGGCTCCTTTCCTCCTTAAGCTGATAATTGCTGTGCAATAGCACTCTGTAATTGCTAAATAAAACCTCTTGCCCCACCACGATAGATTTATGGCCAAAACGCCTTATCTGAACTGAAAATACTTCAAGTGAGTGTGTGTGGGTGTGCACGGGATGAGGAGGGAGGAAAGCCAGTTTTACAAAAATTTGCGGAAGGACTAAGTAAATTCCTACCCTTCCTCCCTTCCCCGAAGTATTAGCCAGAAGCTCCTTCTAGATCTGCCAGAACTTACATACCTGTGAATGTTCTCCAGAACCTAGAGCAATATAGACACAACATGAAATATTGCCCTGTGAGGATGACAAGGATGATGAAGACTGTGGCCTGGAAAGGGACTATATTTTTGACAAGTTTAACTTAATTTAATTGAGTAAATATTTAGCAAGTGCCCATTCTTGCCCAGGGCTAGGCAAGCTACTTTTCTTTGGGGGATGGGGGGAATGGAGAGGAAGGAAAGGCATTGAAAATATAAAGGAAGATGACCCAGGCTCTTTTCTCAAGAGCCTTGGTCTATTTTGAGGGGCCATAACATGCACAAACTGGCTTTGTGGAAGTGGAATGGGGGCAGGAGGGGTTGGGGCAGCCTCTGATTGCTGCCCAGCCTCTCCCTACCCCAGCCCATGTGAGCTGAGTGACAGCGCTTTTCAGGATCTGATAATAAGACCAGAGCCTTCACCCCTGGACGTGGTGGAGCAGACAGAAGTGCTTGCTGGGTCCCCAGGGATGGGAACACAGTTGCTTTTCCATTATAGTTGTGGCAACCCTGCTGCCTTAAAAGAGCCTGTCCCAGTTTCTCTGGAAGTTCACAGGTGTCTCAGCCATGTCAGTGCATGTGAAGTCTTTTCTGTTTTCCGTTTAGGTGTGCCTTTTCTGGTACCACCTGTTGGGGCTTTCCCTGAAACACCCTCTTCTTTCTCTCTCTTCTGTTATTTAACCCAGGAGGAGGAACTAGGAACTGATGACAGCCATGGGAATGGAAGGGAGCAGATGGAGGAAGGAAGCTGAATTTATTTGAGCACCTACTATGTGCCAGTTCCAGACAAGATTTTACCTGGGAAAGAAGAATCACTGTCTTAGAATCAAAACATTTGAGCTGAAAGGGAAGTGAAACCATGTCATCTCTTCTCTTTCTGGTAAGGAAGCAACTTGCCCAAAGTTCCAGAGCTTTCTAATTCTACCCCTGACCCCTGGAAAGCAATTGTCCTATAATAATTCAATTGTCCTATGATAATAAACATTTATAAGCACAAATGTTTTATGATACACCTGCCTCAATCACAAGTGGGATGACTGTCTTCATGGACTCATGGGCCATCAGAAGCCCCAGTCCAGCCTCCTCATTTCACACCAGCCTCTGAGGCACCTGCCTTCCTCAGCATCCATCTCCCTAGCTCCCGTGTATTGAATCTCCTGCCCCAAATCCTAGGACTTGTCACTGCCAGCTTTCTCCCCTGTTGCTTCTTGGCATCTTACTCCCCTCAGGAAATCAAGGGGTTACTTGCATAAGTGGTCATCAGTCTCTGATGAAGAGCCAACCTGAGAAGTTTGGGGAACCCTTCCACGTGAGGGGGACTTTACCTGATACAATGGATGAATCATATCCCCACTCATTCATATGTTGATGTCCTAACCCTTGGTACTTCAGAATGTGAGTGTATTTGGAGATAGGGTCTTTAAAGAGGTCATTAAATGAGGTCATTAGGTGGGCCCTAGTCCAATACAACTGGTGTCCATATAAGAAGAGTGAATTTGGACACAGACAGACACAGAGGGAAGACTGTGTGAAGACACAGGGAGAAGACGGCTATCTACAAGCCCAGTAGAGAGGCCTCAGGAGAAACCAACCCTTTCCACACCTTGATCTTGAACTTCTTCTGGCCTCCAGAGACAATACATTTCTGTTGTATAAGCCCCCCATTCTGTGGCACTTTATTATGGCAGTGTCAGCAAACCAATACACCTAGGCTCTTCTGTAGTCACCTGGCTAAGAATGGCTCCAGTCGGGAAGTTCTGAGACCAGGTAGGGGGTGAGAAGCTCCCAGGCAGTCCCCGAGATGGGGGAGGAGGGCTAGGGTGGCTTCTCTGATCCCTGGCACAGTAGGACTCTGTTTTAGTTAGGACTCTGTTCTGATGGGCTGTTCTAGAGACCCATAAACAGGTGAGAAGGGGAAGGTTTGGGTCACTGGGCAATTGCTTCTCTTCTCTGCACAGTGTTTGTTTGTCCTCAGGTGTAGTCTTCTGGGTCTCACCGGAGGCTGGTGAGGCCTGGAATGAACACTGACCTTGGGGTCAGATGGGCCAGAAGTCCAGCTGCACCTCTGCCATTTTTACCAGCTGCAGATGGGAAGGAAAGGGCCCTGGGCGAACCACTTACCATGTCCGGCCTCCATAAAGGATTAATGGCATAGCTTAAGTAAAAGAGCTTTGTAAACTGGCAGCGATTATTAATACAAGCTCATAGATGAACAAAGGATATTTTGTTGCTTTTGCTGGAGAAAATCCAATGTCCCGAGGGTCGTAAAACACCATGAAGGAATGAGTCTGGCCAGCAAAAAGGAAGAGAGCTTGCGTAAGAAAAATCATACTTTAGTTTTGAGGGATGATTTGGGCCTTGAGTACAGGCTTCTTGGTAAACGGCGAGGTGCGGAAGCGTGGTTTGGAAGGAGAGAAGAAAAAGGTCAGTTTTCGGAAAGCCAGAAATAAGGGTTCCTAACAAACAGTAATGGCGATGACGGCGATGAAGACGATGACAGTGATGAGGAACACACAGAGCATTTATTACATGCCAGACACTGTGCCAGGCACTTTCTAAATATGAACTCAGCTAGTCCCTTAACATCCCTAGGAGGTAAACACAATGACTATTCCCATCTTATAGAGGAGGACAGTTAGGCACAGAAAGATTAAGTGACTTGCCTCAGGTCACACAGCTGGTGAGTGGGGCATCCAGGACCTGAGCCCAGGGCACCTGTTTCCCTAACCCAGACACACCTGGGGCCAGGTAGTGGGGCTTTGGGGACCGCTCTAGGCAGATGGGATGTGAAGACACAAATGTTGACTACATTTGTTGTCTCTTTGGCCACAGCTGGCGGTGAGTGAGCAGTTTCACTCGCTCTTGGGGGGACCGGCTGCAGGGGAGGCTGGTCTGTGACAGTGGGGACGTGGAGAGTAAGGCGGCAGAGTAGGAGGCACCCTGTTCATTACTCCCCCAGGGCCCAGGGAGGCGGCAGGGGCAGGGGGTGCCCGCTGGGCGGCTGAGCCAGGGCAACCATCAGCCTCCACCGCGAGGAAGCGAGACTGCTGGAGCTTCCCCTGCGGCTTAGGCTGTGTGTGCACCTTTGGTTGGTGTCCCTTGGTTCACCCATGAGTCACAGTCTTTCTCTTCTCCTTCCTCATCACCATCCTTCCCTCTGGCCCACAGCTCTCCCTCCCAAGCACAGCTTGGTGGGGCAGCCATAGGGGGCATGGGTGGAAGGGGTGGAGATGATTCATACCTGTGTGTGTGCGTGCGTGTGTGTGTGTGTGTGTGTGTGTGTGTGTATGAGCCTGCTTGCGGGGGTGGTGTGGGACCCCCAGGAGTTGCCCTGAGACCCTGGAGAGGTTCGGAGGAAATTCTGTTTTTTTCTGTTGCAGTATCAAAGTGGGGAGGAGAATGGGACAGCAGTGACAGGGGCTGACCGGCCTGTTCCCGCTGCCGTCGGAACCCACCCTGGGCAGGCTGAGTGAAGGACCCGCTCCTGCCGAGCCTGGCCAGGCAGGGCTGCTGGGAGTGTGTGCCTAGCAGAATCGCCTGGGAGTGCTCGCCCCAAACAAGTCCTGAAGCCCTCGCTGCGCCGTCCGAGAACCCTTAGGAGAGATGCTGGTCTCCTGTAATTGAGCTGAAGGCTGCACTGCAGAGAAAGCAGCAGCAGGACAGAAGGTGCTAGAAGCTGGGAAGGCCTAGTATTGTGAAGCCCCCAGAGTGGCTGAGTGGTGAGGAGTGAGTTTACTGGTTTAGTCAGCAGTGTGCTTGCCATGTGCTGTGTGCTGGGTACCAGGGACCGAGGTCACCACCACACACTTCAGTGCCTACACACAGAGGGCGCAAGGTGCTACGCAGACGTTAGGTAAGCGGATAAGTTACCAACTTTTGTGCCAAATGCTGTGCCACAGGCCCTGTAGGGTGCTTGAGCATGTGGAGGGAGAATCCTCATGGATTGGGATCCCATGCAGAGGACTCTGTCCCTTCCCATTGTGGGTCCCTTGTCAGGAAACTGTCCCTTCCCTGTACATTTTATGACCTACTTTTTAAATCAACAATGTATCACAAACATTTTTCTATGTTCACCCAACTTCATCTCCATCACCATTTTTTAAGTTAAGACTGTTCTAATGGGCAATTCTAGAGACCTCTAAAAGGGTGAGAAGGGGCAGAGTTCTCTGGGAACCCTGTGTGCATGCACTCAAACACATACACACACCCACACACAAAGGTACATACTTCTAAAATGTATGTACTTTATGGCTCGGTAGATACTGTTTAAAAACATTTACTTTGGACATTTTCAAACATGCACAAAATTAGAAAGAAGAGCGTAGTGAATTCTCATGTACTCATCTCCCAACATCTACAATTATCAATGTTTTGCTAATTTTGTTTCATCCATCTCGCCAGCGTATTACAAAAACCAGTCATGATCCCCTGTATTTCATCAGTGCTTCAGAATGCACAGCTCACTGCATCCTTACAGTAACCTGTGGAAGTAAGCAGAGTGGTTATTATTATCTTCATTTTATAAAGAGAAAACCAAGGCTCAGAGAGGTTAAGGAACATTTCCAAAGTCACACAGCTACTGAGTGGCAGAGCCAGACAACCCAGGCCTTCTGATGCCGAATCAGACTCTCTTTCACCAAACTATTCCAACTGCATTTTAGGGTGCAGGAAGGGCAGGGGGGCACAGCTCAGTTGGGGGTCCCTGTGACTCCCAGCACACTAGTTGCCCACTCTAAGGCCTTCCTTTTAACTCCTTTGCTTGTCCCACCCTGCCGCCCTGCTGGTTGGAGGGGCTGGGGCAGGAGAGGGCAAATTAAGCTCTCGTAGGTTTTTCATCGGTGGTTTCCTTGGATCGTGGCTGCAGGATGTTTATAAAACTCTGAATCAATTTGAGGCACAGAGATTTTCAATCAGGGAGGCAGATTGCGCTGATAGGGTCAAAAGGCCTGTCGCCAGCGAGGATCATAGCATCTGACATATTAATTTGAGCTGTCAGAACCAATATGTGTAACACAGGCTTGAAGGAACAGGCCCTGTTTCTGCAGAAGAGTGGGGAAAAGAAAAAAAGGGGGGGAAATACCACCCTACGAGGAACTAACATTTCACAGATTCCTGTAGAAGCAATCCCGCCAGCATGGTACCATGGTGCCCTCCATTCGTGGGGAGGCAGAAGGGGGCTGGAAGACTGGAGCCTTCTCCATGGGGATGCTGGATGCATCACAGCGCCTGGAAGCCACAAATCCAGCTCTCTGCCTCTTTTCCTGACTCTACACCATTTGAGTTCTAAGGCTCCCTTGCTGGCAAAGGAGGTGATCCGAAGCTCGGCAGGAAGTGCATTTGTTATTGAGAACCCTTCATATCTAGCATGGGAACCAGCTGCTCTGGAGCCAGGCTTCTGGCAGGAAATCACCATGACTCCTGCCTCCCCCAAGGCTCGCACATAATACCCTCCCCATCTCTTCTGTGCACTCTCTCTGCCATTTCTCCTTGTGTCCCTCCCAACCCCTGCTACCCTCCTCCTGTGCCTTCCAGACTGCTGTGGACTATCTTGCCATCCCCTCAAGACCCCCTTCCTTCCCTTGCTGAGATCTGGATGCCGATGTTCTTAAATTAGCCTGCACGAATACACACCGTATCTGGTCAATGCAGGGCAAGCAGGGTGCCCATCCTGTCCCCAGGGCCTCTATCTTATTAGGTTCCACATGTAAGGCAGGGTGGACCCAGGAAAGCCCAGTAGTGTCCATGCTTCTTATACCAAGTGATCATGAAAATATGGGAAATGTAACATCATGGCCCAGACATAGTAGAGGCTTCATTCCTGGGAGCCCCGGGGCGTCCCTGGGCCATGACTGGGTTGGTGATGATATCATGTAAAGGAAGAATTAAACCCATCCAGCAGAAACAACAACTTATAAAATTGGGTACAGTGCGAGCTTTCCTAGAGATACAGCAATCTTGAGAGGTGACAATATCCTCATAGTAACACTTGAGCAAATGAAGACACAGCAGTCCGAGTAACTGGCGCCACTGAAGTCCCCAGTTAGGGGCAGTTGTGGGGTTTAGACTTCTGTCTGTGGAGCTGCACAGCTCATAGCTGCCTGGGTCAGTCTCTGTACAGCCAGGCCCCTCAGTGTTGAAAAATGATGGGGGTTTTTCTGGGCAGTGGTGCTGAGGGGGGGTGGGGGGGGGGGCAGGTGGCTCCCTTGGGAACAGAGAAGTTACCCTCTAGCTCTCTTCCCAGACTGGCAACCTGATTTCTTCATGACCACTTCCTTCCTCAAGACATTCTCTGCACCATCCTAAGGCCAGTGTAGAACCCGGTTTTCAATATTCAAGTGTTTTTCTTCTCAAAATTTTTTGTGCTGTACAAAGGATACAGTTCTTTGAAGAAAATAGCTTCTGAAACATACCTTGCTTGAGTTGCATGGAAGAACTCCGGATGCCCTTTCTTTGAGGGGAGACCTGAGGTTTCAAGAAAGTAAATGGGAGGCAGCAGTTACCAGGCGCCAGCTTCTCTCTGTCTGGTCTCGGGGGCCCGCATCTGTCTGTGTGTCTGGGAAAGGAAGGCCTGAATGGAGATGTGGCAACTGCTCCTTTGTCTTCTCATTTGACAAGCTCCCCCAGTCTGTTATAAAGGATGGCTTTTCAGCCAGTTTTTCTCTTGGGGTGGAAAAAGGTGGGTGAGACTTACAAGAAGAGCTGCATTTCTTCTCATCAGTATTTCCCTCCACCTGCAATGTACAAGTTGAACCAAATGAGAGAGAGAGAGAGATTTTTAAATTTCATCATCTCTTCTGCCCTTATTTATTGGAATTCTTCTAGAAAGAAGTGCCTTTTCTCATCAACTATTTGGCTAGCTTGATGTAGAGTTCATGCAGGAAAGGCAATGTAAACACTTGACCCCCCCCATTATTTATCAACTTTCAAAGTTTTTAAAAATTCTATTATACCAATCAAAGTGCTAAAGTCCAAAGAATGGATAGGTCTGAGTGCTAGAAACATGATTTGAACCTAAGCTTTCCCATGGTCCAGCTTGTGGGCTTACCCACTACACCCAAGTGCCTCCCAGAAAGAAGGAAAAATGGTCATGACAGAATGTTCAGTTAATCAGGCAGAATATAAAACATATCTCTAGGGATCTATGGGCATATTTGCAGATGCATAGGAAAGGATGGAGCAAAATACAGCATGATTTTTCCAGGGTTACCCATGAAAAGTTTAAGAACAAAAAGCATCCCGAACACATGGGTTCCTCTGTTTCTGGTCTTTCCTTAAAGGCTGCTGGGAATCTATGGAGGGTGTTGAGTTTCTCTCGTATTGAGTTTCTCTTGTGTGACCAAGCAGGGCCCGTTTCTGCCGTCTTTGTCCTCGAATGCTGGCAAGTGTCAGGTGGTGGACTTGGAAGTGTTTTCCTCTAGGAGAGTGGGGTTGTGTCACCATCCCTCGCTTCAAGGCTTCCTATGTGTTTTTTTGTGGCTGCAGTGTGTGTGGTTTGGCAGGTCAGGCTGCTTGCCCTGGAGTCAGACTGTTTAGGTTTGTGTCTTTGCTTCGCTTCCTAGCTGTGTGACATCGGACAACTTACTCGACCTCTTTGTGCCTCAGTTTACTCACATTTAAAGTGAGGAGTGTCCTAGTACTGACCTCATAGGGTTTTGGAGGTCAGTTCACGCAAGGAAGATGCTGGGCTTAAAAAGTGCTCGGCGCATGTTACTTTTTCTCCTGCAGGAGAGCCTGACGGAAGCTTTGGCTCTGAGTAGTTCTGCAGTTACGAGAATGTGAGGGAGGACCTCTTCCCCAGGTGTGGGGAGGACTGCAGCCAAGCCCGGGCTCTGCCTCCCTGACACACATTTCTTTCCCCTCTCCAATTTACTTTGGCACAAAAGGATAATTCACTGGTATGTTCGCATCCTGGTCCTCAACATAAATCTTCCCTACTCGTGCATGTGGTGACAGCTTCCCAGGTCTCCTGGACTTTCTTCTCTGAGTTTCCCATTAATGTTGTCTGCACAAAGAAAGATCCTGACATGCCTGCCTTTCCCTGAAGCCATCCTTCCTCCAAGGAGAGCGGCCAGGGATCAGGGGTCGGGGGCCTGAAAGAGAGGGAGGTGGGAAAAAAGACCATCCCAGGCAGAATGTGACCTTGAGATCCAGAATTGGGGGCTTTAAGAGCAGCCTGGACTAGAAATACACAGGTCAGCCACCTCCCAGTGAGGCTCGCCCTGCTCAGCGCTGCCCTCTCTAGTCATCAGGGGAAGGCGAGTCGAGAATGACACTGGCCCTGGCCCTGGGGAGGAGGTGCATGGTTATTTGTGAGCTAGTTCTTTGTTTGATTTTCTCCTAAAGTACCACATTTTATTTCTCCGTGAGCAAACAAGTGCACGCTGCTTGGCAATTTCCAACAATTCGCAGCCCTAATAATTCATCAGATTGACTCACACAAATAATTCTCTCTTTTGGGTCCTGCCGGAGTCCACATTCTCAGTTGAGATCCCCAGGAGTGAGGAAGATTATTCTATTTATTTCACAAATGTTTGGACTTTGGGTCAGAAGCCACCGTGGAAAGGGGAAAAAGAGAAAACAATTCTTAATAAAATATTCTTTATTTTTGGACGCCACTCAAGGTATATTAGGACTGTAAGTAAAGTTTTCCCATTCTCTCATTTCACTCACTTATTTATTCATTCCTTGGAGAAATATTCATTATTTCTTTTAAATAGTGCTTTTTAAACATTTTTGTAGTAGCAGAACCCCTGTCTATTTAATAAAGTCTTCATGAAACCCAATATACAAGGGTCTGAGCTGAAGTTCAGACTCAGTGACTTGCCCGAGGCATCTAAGCTGGTTAATGGGGGTGCTGGGTGGTATCCAGTTATTCTCATTTCTAACCCTTAGGTCAAATATGGCCTGGTGACTTGGAGCATTTATAGAGAAACACAGGCAGTCCTAAACTTACAAATGAGTTCTGTTCCAAAAGTTCATCTGAAAGTCAGTTGTCTGGAACTTGGAATATATTTTCTTATTGAAACAGAAGTATGGATGGTGGCTAGGTTCCCAGACCAGCCCACAAAAGCCCATTTAATCCACAATGTGTTGGAATAATGGAACTAATGGTTCTCTATTAGCTTTGTGCTACTAACAGGACTATGGAACTCGTGCTGATTGAACAATGAGACCTCACGTGTGGGGAGCTCGTCTGTCTATCAATCCCGCCCATGAGCAACGCAGTGAGGAACTGGCCAGTGAGCAAGAATGGCCTTTGGGTAGAATAGATGCCACCAATTTCCTTTGGTCCTAATAGGATGTCAACTCCACCAAGGAAGGAATTTTTGTTTATTTCATTTCTTCTGTATCCCCAGCACATAGTGGCCCATTTTAAGTGCTTGACAAATCACTGTGGAATGAATAAATGCACTAAAGTTTCAAGCCTGCTCTGTTTAGAAATAGCCAAGTAAAGGCTGATAAGAGATCACATTGACAGCAGGGAGAAGTGACCAACATCAAGGGTGGAGACAGAAAAACTGTAGAAAGCAGACACAGGGACTCCGAAAGCACAAAACCTGGGATCATTTAACTCAGGAACCCTGTGAGTCATTATTGCAAAATAAACATTAATTAATACTCCAAAATTTATCACTGCTACTTAAGGATGTAGGAAAGTTTGTGTGGAAATTGTAGAAAGCTTAATAAAAAGTTATGATTTTTGAAAAAACTTTTACATTTTTTATAACAGTTGACATACAATATTATATTAGTTTCGGGTACAACATAGTGATTAGATGTTTATGTACCTTACAAAGTGACCATCCTAAAAAGTTATGATTCTTAAAGAAACAAATGCCTCTGTTACCTGGAAAACCATTCTAGACTACAGAGTGAGGACTCTTTAAGTTCTGAGTACTTGAGTGTTCTAGTCTGTAATATTAGAAAACTGTGGATATTATGCTTCAGTTACTATAGTGGCTATTTTGGGCTTTTTCTGAGCCCTCAGCCTTTTCTTACTGAAAATATAATTGGAAAGCAAATGAGAAATTTTGCCTTTCAAACAGAACAAAACAAAACAAAACAAACAAACAACAAAAAACTAAAAGTGGCATCTTCGCTGCTGTGGACAGCAGTGCATTGCAGGTGGCCCAGGGTGGGCTTCCAGGAGCCCAGGTAGGGGGAGAAGGTGGAGAGTAGTTATCTCTGCAGAAGGTATATGGTTGGGGAAATTTTGTTTGGAGACGTAGCATGGGCTTCAGAGTAAGTCAGACCTATACTCAAATGTAGGCTCTTCCATTTATTGGCTGTTACCTTGGACAAGTCATTAACCACTCTGAGCATTAGTTTTCTTTGCCTCCAAAAGGTAATGCCTTCTTTATAAAGTTGTTGTGAGGTTTAACTAAATAGTGTATTTTAAGGGCTCAGTATGGTGTTGTTACATAAAAGATATTCAACAAATATAATTCCTTCTCTGATTATTTGTGGGAGATAACCCTCATTTCTCTTGTTGAGTTTAAATGTAGGGGTGTGTGTGCTTGTGTGCATCTGTGAGTGTGGCTTACTCACTCAACAACTCTTCTCTCTAGTAATTCTCCTCATTTTCTGCCCTGCTCCATGTCTGGATAGGCAGTTGGGCAAGTGAGCATAGTCTAAGAATGCATTGCAAATTTTTGGTAAATATTTGGCCACTCTGATTTAGGTGATGATTTGAGGTAATATAGCATCATTTCCATGGACAAATGTGCTTGACATGGAAAGATGAAAGTGAAACATACCCCTCTGTCACCCCTCCCCTTTCCTATGACTGTCATGTTCTTCGGTGACTGTCATATCCATGAGGGTGGTGGCCTACATGGATCAAGAGAGTCGGTGAACAAACCCCTCCTTGTTCCAGTGTCATAGGTTGCTTGGGGGTGCAGGCTGAAAGGTTTTTAAATGTTCATAATTTTGTGAGTTTGGGGGTTGTGGTGAAATGTTATTGTGAACTGTCTAAACCCTCCTTGGGGACAAAAGCTTTCATTTCCCCAGTTGATGGCACTTCACTATGTCCCGCTCTAGAGATGGCCCTCAACTGAATGGAGCTGCCTCACCCAAGGTTGTGTTCTCTCTCCAGGGGCTGGCCACCTCCAGTGACTGGGCAATGTGGTGTATAAAGACCAGCTCCTCTTTTCTCAATGTGGGACATATCTGAAGACCATCTCAGCTCCAGAGCTCTCTGTGGCTTTGGCTAAGACCTCTTGCAGCAGCATCACAAGTGAACTTCAACTTCTGCCCAATCCTGCTTCCTTCACTCCCTCTCAAGGACACCTCTCAGTACATCACCTGCAGGCAAATCGCCATCTCAAAGTCTGTTTCTGGGGGAGATGGACCTAGAACATGCTAGGAAGCACATGTTAAAATGCGATCTGGGAGCTGGCTTATCTGCCAGCCCACTGGTAGTGAGGACACTGTCTCTGGTGGTAGCAGAGGCACTAATTGAACCTGGCATGCTGTAGCAGTTTAGTTGTTACACCTATCACTGGTGGTGAGCTCAGATGGGGTATTGATGGAAGGTATAACATCTCAGGTGTTTTAGAGGTTAGGTGGCAGTGGTAATTATAAAGACTAAGGAAACATAGCTGTATTGATGCATTGGAGAAGACAGTGAAAGGCTGAGGGTAATTAATCATCAACTTAACACTAAAGACCCCCTTGGAGGCTTAAAAAAAGAATTGTATTGCCTGAAGCCAGAAGGGAGAAAAAGGTAAGGATTGACCTAGGACTTACAATGCTAGCAGAGCCTGGGAGAAGGCTGAATTCTCAACCCCAGGTAGTCTACCATGCCAAAATCTGGTACCTAAGACTCGGGGTGGGAAAATCTGGGTGGATAGACTAAAAAAATATTGAATCTCCAGATTCTCCTGACCCTTCTGGACCTGCAGATGCAGCCCACTCCTTCCTGTTAAAGCCTAACTCCTCCTCCCCTCTTGACAACAGTGCAGAGGCCTCTGCCTTGCAAGACCACACGCGCCCCCTAGATTCAGCCTTTCCTCCTTTCCTGGCCACCAGCTTAATAACTAGGGAAAAGTCCTGACCTAATCTGGTCAGAAAAGGGCTGGGCTTGCTAAGGAAGTCAGGGCCTATACCCCAAAGGAGCCGTAGTCATAGCCAACTGTAGACTTAGCTTAGACTTCCAGGAGCTGGGAGAGTTGCTTTGGAGCTGCCTTCTGAAGGTGTTGGGTCAAGAGTGGCAAAATGTAAGGAATGAGAAAGGTTTCTTGGTTTTTGTTTTCTTTTCATGGGAGCATTTTCCTCTTATTCAGGATTTAACCACATGACAAGGGCCCTGGAATACAGTGCCAGCATGTTGCTGGGGTGACTCTTGGAAGCTTGCAGCAAGTGAAGGCCCACACTCAGAGGAGTAGACATCCCAGAACTGCCATGGTAGACAGGGGAAGAGTGGACCAAGTGCCTTAAAAAAGTGGGCATGCCAGAGCAGAGCCACTGTGTGAGGCTGGAAAACCCACCACTGACTATTCTCTGAGAGGGCCAAAGGATGACCCCCAGCCCACCCCCCATTTATGAACATGGTGAGGATGGTATCATTATCACCAGTGCTGCTGAGAAGCTCATCGGTCGCTGTCCTCTGTAGGCTAGGGCTGATCATAGGAGATTCTGTTACATAATTTCCCTCCCTTATAGTAAATGTGGGTGATAGGGTCCCCAAGTGAGACAGGCAAGCTGGTGTCACTTAATCATCAGAAGCAAGGTAGGCACAGTTATCATGAGGATTGCTTCTAGGTATTGTCCTGACTGTTCTTTGAAGACTTGCTCTCAGACAGAGGTTAAACTACTACCTGTCATGATCTGATAACTGGATAATAGTTTTAACACCCAGGCCTTCCAGGTTAAATTCTCTCCCTTCCCACTTCTGCAGGACCTTTTACAACTCTGTGCCTTTGCCAGGTCAGGGACCCCCACCTGCAGAACTGTTAACTCCTGGCTGTGAACGGATGGCTCTTCTTGAAGATCCAGCTTAGAAATCACCTTCTAGTGTTCCTGAGCCCTTACACACCCTTGGATCACAGCATTTATTATACTACACTGTGATGCAAAGAACTGCTTGCCTGTGTGTCTTCTTCTTTGGGGGTCAACATGGTGTTTATTCACGAGGATATAAATGCCACAAGAAAAGAAGGTCTGTGGGGTCAGGGATTCTTTTTCACTGCTCTGTCCCCGGGGCCTAGGACAGTGCTTGGACCACAGTGGATGCTCGGTTAGCATTTGTTGAATGAACATCCTTTGTAACCTTTCTGCCCTGGCGCAGTGCCTGGCATGGGGCAGGCACTCAGCTGTTGAAGGACGATATTTGCAAGGTCAGGAGTGTTTGTGATCTTAAGTAATCCTTGCTAGTGTGGAGTTTCAGTTGCTGTATGTGAGGAATAGTTTTGATTCTGGGAAGTCCTTCTAAGGTCTTGCTGAATTATCCTACCTAGACACACATGTACATGCACGCACATTCCTTTATTCCCAGGCCCTTCCTGCAAATCCTTTTTGAAGATGGAGACCCAAGGAAACTAGTTCTTGTAAAACTAGTTCTTGTAAAGCCGTTTCCTTACTTTTCTACCCTAAGAGGATAAACCCTGTTGGGATGAGCCATTGGAGTCTGTGCCTTCCATCTCACCCACACCCATCCCTGGGCCCCCACCTCCAGGGCTGGCTCATCATCAGACAGGATTGTTCCCACAAAGGCACAGAACTTGAGACTTAAATTGGATTTGCCCGTGGCTTTGTGCTTTTCGCATCCCCCTGCCTTTGTTTTGGATTTATCGTTTTATTCCGTTGTAGTCAATCATTCCCTCTCTGTCTTGCTCACCATAAACACAACCCCTTGCCAACAAAATTATGACTGTATTAAATGATTTTATTAAAGTAAACTGCAGATTGTACAGTGTAAACACAGGTGCTGTTCAAACTCCACACCCTCCAGCTCTGCCCAGACCAGCGCAGTGGCCGGTGGCCGCGGAGAGGGGGAGGCTTCTGGGCCATGAGAAAGGGAGCTGCCTCTGGGAGTCTGAGGAGAGGAGGTCATTTGGTTCAAATCTTCACCATAAAGAAACAGAGGTCTGGGAGGTGGAGCCACTGGTCTCAGGTCACACACAGATGCCTAACGACAGAGCCAGAATCAGATCTGGGGTCATTTGATATCTGAGATCCCTTCCATGAGGCCTCTCCTCTCTCCTTTCCATTCTCAGGGTCATTTTAGGCACATTTCACTGTAGTACAAACATTAGTGGAGCAAATGGGAGAATCTGAATAGTGTAATTTGTCCGAGGCTATAGATACACCATGGGTCTTAATCTTTTTGTCTCATGGGTGGGGTAATTGTGGAAAGCAGAACGAAGGGCAGGTAGGCCTTCCTGCCTCCCATCCTGGCATGGGAGAGGTGGAGAGTTCCTATTGTCTAGGCTTTAGGTGTTGTTCTGGGAACAGGAATGGGGGAGTTCCTGGGAGGCAGACACAACAAAAGGAGACCTTTGCTGGAATGAGGCCTCGGGGAAGCTGCCCAGCTCAGTGCCTGCCACTCAGGGAGGAGAACTTGCTCCTGCCATGGCCTGGCCATTCTGGAAGGCTTGGGACCCTGTGTTTCCAAAGTGACTTGTACAAGAGCCGACAGAGCCATGCAGTTAGGTTTCTTTTGGTGTAGGTACAGGGTTAAAAAGAGTAAGACACACTTTGGGGGTAATTTCACCAGGACAACTACCCCAAATATTTTTTTATCACTAACTATGAGAAGGCATTTTTCAAACGGGTGATTTATCAGGTAGAGAGGGACTCTTAGAAGAATGGATTCTAGTGATAGGACTATTTGGGACCACAATCCATTGATGTCACTTCCCCACTGGGACAGTTCTTTTTCTCTCAATAGTGCTAGCTTTTATAATTGTCCATGTATTCACTTTAATAGAGATATTTATTTCTCCATAAGGCTTTGAGTTACTGTCCAGTATCCTTTCTTTCCAAACTGAAGAACTCCCTTCATGGAGGGCAGGTCTACTGGTAAAGAACTCTCTCGGCTTTGGTTTATCTCAGAATGTCTTAATTTCTCCCTCATTTTTGAAGGACAGTTTTGCCAGATATAAGATTCTTGATTGACAGCTTTTCTCCTTCAATGCTTTGAATATACCAACCCATTGCCCTCTGCTGTCCAAGGTTTCTGATGAGAAATCTGCTCATAATCTCACTGGCAAAAATATAAGGAACGCTATCTTCCTCTTGGCTTTATAGATGTTAATAATGAACCTTCCCGTGTCTTACGTGACAGACCATTTTCTTATAGTATCATGATATCAGTTAAGTTTTAGCATCATTTTAAAATCAATCAGAGTTCAAGGAAAAGGAATTAAATGTTTCAATGGTAGACACTATAAGGTTTTTAAAAGACAAAAATTATTACAGATTTTCAAATTATAAATGAAAAGGCTACTGAAGCATGCTACAGATACTAATTTCTAATAAAGTAAATATCAATTTTTAATATCCCACATGAACAAAAAGCTCTTTAAGATCCTTTTTTTTTTTTTCCAGAGTAAAGGAGTCTTGAGACTAAAAAGTGAGAAAAACACTGTGGTTTATCCCCAGCTGTGATTGGTCCATTTCTTGCTCTGACCTCATAAAGCACCACTGTAATGGAATTACAAACAACTTCTATACAAGGCCCTGGCTGGGCTGTTCTTACAGTTCAGGAAGCTGATTTGTAGTGACCTGTTGGGCTTGGACCTCTTAGCTTGTTTTCCCCTTTATTTTATTTTTTCTCTTTTCTTTACTCTTATTTTCTTCTTCTCATTTTTAAAATTAAATTTATTGGGGTGACATTGGTGTGCAAAACCATACAGGTTTCAAGTGTACAACTCAATAAAACATCATCTGCACACTGCATCGTGTGCCCATCACCCCAAGCAAAGTCTCTATCCATCCCCAGTCCCCATTCCCCTGCCCCCTTTGCCCACCTTCACCCCTTTCCCTCTGGCTGTCAGCACACTGTGTCTGTGTCTATGTGTTATGCATATATATATTTTTTGTTAATCCCTTCACCTTTCTTTTTTTTAATTTTATTTTTGTTAATCCTCACCTGAAGATATTTTTCCTATTGATTTTTTAAAAAAGAAATATCTTTATTGATTTCAGAGAGAGGAAGGGAGAGGGAGAGACAGAGATAGAAACATCAATGATGAGAGAGTCATTGATCGGCTGCAGCCCTCAACCCGGGCATGTGCCCTGACCGGGAATCGATCCCCGATCTCCTGGATCCTAGGTCGATGCTCAAGTGCTGAGCCACGCCCGGCCGGGCCCCATTGATTTTTAGAGAGTGTAGAACATCGACTGGTTGCCTCCCATACTTGCCCTGACCAGGGATCGAACTTGCAACCTAGGTATGTGCCCTGACCCAGGAATCAAACCCGCAACCTTTTGGTGTGTGGGACCACACTCCAGCCGACTGAGCCACCCAGCCAGGCCTTTCGTCTTCTCTCACCCAGCCCTACCCCCGCCCCTCTGAGATCTGTCCGTCTGCTTCAGGTACCCCTGCCTCTGCTGCTCTCTTTTCCTCATTATTCTTTTTCAGTTCTTTTTCTTTTTCTTATTTTTCCTTGCTCTGTTTCCCATTTCTATTTATTTTTTTTGTCCTTTTGTTTTAAATGTCTCAATTTTTTGTTTTCTCATTTTTTTCGTTATTTTTTATTATTTTCTTTGTTTTTCCCCCATTTTTTTTCTTTAACATTTTTAGTTAGTATTTTTAGTTAGCATTATTAATAGTTAGTATATAGTTAGTATCATTGTATAGTTAGTAGAGTTAGCATAGTTAATATAGTTATTGTCTATTAGCATAATTAGTAAACATTAATATTAGTTAGCATAGTTAAGAGATGATGAATCTGGGGTTTGAGTGGGATCGGATCCAGGACTCATTAAGAAGCAAGAGGTTCAGCAGTGTGATGGCCATGCACCTCATCCTAAGCACCAAGAAACCCAAAGTGGAGTGCCAGGCCATCGTGGTAAGGCCCTTCTGTCCCCCTGACCCCAATAGCTGTAGTCCCTCCCCAACTTAGGAGGTTCAGCCAGAGTTCTCCAGGTTCATCCAGGCAGATCAGCAGCCTGAGGACCAGGAGGCAGGGCAGAAGGCCAAAGAGCCTGCCAGATCTCAGCCAGCCTGGAGTCCAGGACTGCCACCCCTAGCCCAGCCCTCATTGTGGCCCTGGGCACTCCACCTCACCCACAGCAGCTGCAGTGGAACCCCAGAGGGAACCAGCCAGGGCTGGCAGGGGCTGGCTAGGAGGTTCTTGGACTTTATTTTGAAAAGGCTCTGCCTTAGGCCGTCCAAGAAGGGGCATTGCAAATGGAAAAAGGTAGAGCTTATTTACTTATTTATTAAATATATCTTTATTGATTTCAGAGAGAGGAAGGGAGAGGGAGAGAGAGAGATAGAAACATCAGTGATGAGAGAGTCATTGATGGCTGCAACCCGCAACCTGGGCATGTGCCCTGACAGGGAATTGAACCCCGATCTCCTGGATCCTAGGTCAATGCTCAGCCGCTGAGCCACGCCTAGCTGGGCAAGTAGAGCTGATTTAAACTGTGGACAACCAGTGCAGGGCTACAACCAAAGACTCCAGGGAAGTCAAACCAGGCTCCTTGCATTTTTAATGCTGAACTCGAAGATTTTGAGCTCCAGGAAGCCCGGCCATGTGGCACAGGGAGATAGGTCAGAGGCGGGAGATAGGCCAGGTGGCAGTGCAAGAAGTACACACTGTGTATGCAAGGACCCCTTGCACACGAGTGAGAGAACTTGGTCCAGCAGACGATGGAGGTGTGCAAATTGCTATGGCATTCTCTGCACAGGATTCACATCAGGAGGGTACCTGGCATCTCTGTGGCCTTCAGAAGCATTGTACCCAAAACACATAGTGATCTGGAGTATGGCCTGGAGCCCCGAGGGGGCAAGAGGAGAGACAGCCCTACTGCAGGCCCATCACTTGGCCCCCACCTGGGTGAAACTTCAGAGACTAGACTGCTTTCCCTGGGGCCCTTCTCCCCTCCCCTGCTCTTCTTTGATTACATGCTTGTGGAAGAGGGATGGTTTTTATTCAAGTACTTGGTTCTTCCACATCTTGTAGTAAACTGGATGCTTCAGAAAGATGTTTCCTGCATACTCTTGCTTTACATCTTCCCCGCACAGAATTGGGGCTGTGCATCCCCCAGTCTGAGAAGCGTGTAGAGATGTAGTACTTGGACTTAATCAGACCAACTGGGTGCCCAGTGACGTCAGCCGGTATCATCTCTCTTGATCTCTTGGCTTTGCTCATTTCCCTCCGTGCTGGTGTCATTCTCAGGTGAGCCTTCCCTTCATGAAAGGCCACTGGGACATTTCTTAGCCTCAGCTTTCCAGCTCTTAGGGAATCAGCACATGCACGCACTTGCCATGTGCTCACACACACACGCACACTGTGTGTGTAAGTATAATATATATTCATATATCGTTTAGTCTTAACATTAGCTCCTTCCTGTTTGCTTCTTGGCGCATCTGGGCCTCTGTTGTAAACAGATCCAGTATTTACCAGGTGGCTCCAAAGGTGACATTTGCTTCCAAAAGTTTTGATTCCTCCTTCGTTTGGGTAAGTTTCAGTTCACAAGAGAAGCTGTTTTTGCTGAGCTGGGGCTGCACGAGAGAGGCAGGAACACAGGCCCATCTGTTGGAGATTGGAACATAAATAGCCCCCTTTAAAAATAAATCTCTGCTTTTAACTCTGCAGATAAAAATATCTGAATAAAGGACAATTCTTAATCTCCACATTCTTCCTGCTCGACTCGAGCGTTTCTAAGTGGAGTTTTTTCCCTGCTCCTTTTACAGGTTTCATTTTGGCTTTGATTCTAGCGAGTTTACTGACAGATTACTTCATTTTAACTATATGGCTTTTCTGTCTAGTGGGAGGCATATTTCTAAGTATCATATTTATCAAAAGAGCTCTGCAAAACAAGGGCCAGAATTACTCTTTTGATGGTTCCCTCTCTAACTACAACCACAATAAATTTTGTGAGAAAGAATGCTCAACTGGGGACCTTTTATGTTAAAGCCGAGAACCGGGGTTCAGACATTGTCACTTGCAAACCTCCACCAGTTGGGCTGTTTTTCCCCCCTCCTTCCCCTTCCCTGGGCAGAAAGCTCACATCTGGTCTCACTTGCAAGGCTGGTCCTGGGCTCCCAGGGGCTCCATATTTCCCCCCCTATAACTTTAAATCAGAGGAGCATTTCAGTAAATCACAGGGAACACTTATTTATTGGACATAGTTTTGGGTCTCTTAAAGCATGGAAAATAAATTTAATGGAGCATTCAGAGCATTTCTCCAATCTTTTGAGGGATTACTTGGGGAATTTGTCAACTGCGCCAAGCCCAGCAGCCTGATCCAGAGAGATGGGAAGGAAATGATGGGAGAATCCTCACAGAGCGCCCAGGTGGGTCCTAAATCACCCCAGGAAAGATTAATACAAGGGACCCAGTTGCCAGCCAGGTTGATTGGCAGCTACACCGTTTATTTAATAAACTATCATTTCAGCTGGAGGGTGACTTTAATCTGAATTACATTTTGTTTTTGTCATCCACTCTTGCCAAGTAATTTATGGAATACCGTAGATGCTTCTTAACCTCAAACGGCAAGGCAGGGAGGTAGAGATGGGGGCTGGGGAAAGGAACAAAGAAAAACCTCAAGAGAGCCGAGGGAAGGGAGCAGCTCGGGGGGATATTTATATATTGTTTAGTCTCACATTAGCTCCTTAATATTAGCTATTATTATTATATTAATATTGTCCCATTGGTGACAACCTTGAGGTGAATGGGAGCAGGTCAGAGCAGGACAGGTGGAGAGAGGTAAGGATCCCTGGCACTCCACCTCAGACTGGGCAAGGTACATAGCTATTGGGGTGCCACCTTCCTAGGGCATGGTGTGGTTTAGGGCTGTTGGGCATCACGCTGATAATGGCCTCATCTGGGGAAACCTAAAGGAGTTGATTGTTCATAATCAAGGGAGAGGCCTGGATTATGAAGTTTGAATTTCCTGGAGTGGATTGGACTGATGAATGCGTGGAGAAAGGTCTCCACGGGAAAGGCAGTCTTCCCTGTTGGGTGGACGAGCTTCATTTTTGGTGCTCTTGAGTGTGAAATGGGGGGGGGGGGTGGGCTGGTCCCTCTTCCCTGAGGGAAGTCAGTGGGGAGGAGGATCTGGGGCCTTAGGAACCTGGGGCCTTGATGTTCCAAGTAGGAGAGTGTTTCTTTAGGCGAGGAAGACGGTAGGCTGGCTGCTGATGGAACCTTCAGGAGGATGTGTGTCCCCTTCAGATGGGAGCTGCTGGAAGAACAAAGGGCTGTTCATGAGGGCAGATAGGTTCTGTTTCTGGAGGCAGGGTAACAATGACATTATTGTGGCAGTTATTAGTTTTAGCTGCAACAGCAACCGCACCCTTCCCCTGAGGCCTTGTGGGCCTTTACCTTCTGACTTGCCCTCATCTCAGTCTCTCATAAGAAGGAAGAGGTCAGGCATTCTTGTTTTGAGGTTAAGATGGGTGAAGTGAGGCGCGAGTTGGACTGGAAAAAGGAGCAAAGGTGGATGGAGATGCTTAGGCCCCAGGGTTCCAGCCTTCATGCCCTTAGGATGCCCAAGGGCTAGAGAAAATTCTGCTCCAGATGCCAGTTTTCTTGGAGTTTCTGTGATGTCTTGGGGAGAGAAGTTTTCTATTTCCCATCTTCAGATATGAGCTCTTACTACTTTGAGACAGCCTCCCCCCCTCACTTCTTCATTCTTTGCCTTTTCAGCCTGTGCATACCAGTCCTTGCCTGGGACCTACTGGTAGTCATGGATGAAGGGCTGAGAGTGGGGGAACTCTCAGGGACCGCTGAGGGGGTGGCTGCAGGGACAGGGAGGGTTGATGGGGAGGCAGGGTGACCGGAATAGCAGGTGAATGCTGTACCCATTACCACTCTCTCCAGACTCAAAGTATAGCCCAGTTGGGATCTCTGTCTGCCCCTGACTATCAGTGGGGTAAATTCAGATGGGTTGTTAGGTGTGGCTATGGAGTTTAGAAAATTACAGGGATAGGGCTTCACTGGTCAGCGAGGGCCTAAACCTTGACCTTCATATGACTTCTCACTGCCTTAGCGTGCACTTCTCCTGACAGCTTAAGACCCTCCATGATTTGGCTCCAGCCAAGTTTCAGCCTTCACCCTTGATCCCCATGTCTAAACCCTGGCGCCTCACGGTGTGTCCTGGAAACACACCGGGCTCAGGTTGGCCTTCTCCCTTTTGCTCTTAGTGGACCTTCGATTCCTGTCCATCCTTCCAGTTCTGCACATGATTCAAGGTTGAGATCAAGTTTTATTTTCTCCTAGAGCATGTCCCTGACCACTCTGCTTTCTCTGACCAGCTTCCAGTCCTTGTTACTGTGTAATTAAATACTGCCTCATATTCCCCCCGTTGATTTGCCGTTTCTCTGGACTGTCCCATCTACTCACTGGTAAGTGAGGGGTGTAGATGGATGACTTCAAAGGTCCTCTGCAGATATAACAACAGTCTAGGACTTTGTGTCTGTTTGTCTTACCTCTCCATTTGGGCTGTCAACTCCTCAAAAGCAGGGACGATATCTTTCCCTCCAGTGACTCCCTCGATATTCCAGCCCAGCGCTTGACCTTGAGTGGGAGTTTCATAAGTACTTTTGTTTCTTGACCTTTTTTGTCTTTTTTCCTACTGTAAATGGGAGAAGTAAGGAGTGCCTTCAGTGCCTTGGAAGGCTCATGCTGTAGTCTGGCCTCAAGAGAAATTGTTTTGCAATTTGTGGATATGGTAAAAACTACCATGATGTCCCAACTCTCCATGTTTCCTGTTGCAGGGGTTTACACTGGGGAGCTCTGCCCAGTGTAGGGAAATGGCTTGTTAAAGGGGGCTAGGGAGCCCCCCCCCCCGCAGCATATACATTTTGTGGCAAAGTAGGAAAAAGTGCTCAGCTTGGTTCACACCTTGGTTTGGCCACTCACTCCCCACAAGACTCAGGCAAGTCACGTGGCCTGCATGAGTCTGGTTTGCACAACTCTAATATGGCAGTTGCAATACCCGCCCTGCTTATCTCAAAGGGTTGTTGTGGGAATAAAAACATGCGACATGTGAAAATGCTGGGGAGGTGTGAAATGCGGTTACTTAACATCTCCACATAAAAAAAAAAATCAAAAAAGTAAAACATAAAAACAAAACATAAAAAGGGAGTTTCAAAGGGTTTCTCTCCCCCTCTTATTACTGGACAAAGAACCACTTCTTGTTTCTGAATGATATTCTGTAGAGACCCCCCCACCCCATCCCCACCAAAAAAAAAAAAAAAAAAAAAAGTTAAAAGAAAAGAAAGTTCAAGAGTAAGAGGGAACATCCTGGTATATTCTGAAAGTTGACTCTGGGAAGAGAGGAAAACATGAGCAAACAAAAGCTGTCTCTCACTGGCAAGCGACTTCCTCTGGGGAATAATCTCTGTGAAGGAAAACTAAAGATCTGAATGTTGCCTGGAGCAGGCGCAGAGGCATGGCTGTGGCTGGTAAAACAGGGCCTCTGGGATGAAGCCTTCTTGCCCATCGATGGGGATTTAGCAGCTCTGAGGGGCCATGCTCCTGCTGCCCCTTGAGTGGGCACTGTCTCCCCATTCCTCAGAGTCCCAGCAGCTCTTGTGAACAGGCATGAATGGACCTGTAAGGTTCTGCCAGGCCCCGTGCCCCAGTCCCACTCTAACCTCTCTCACACACTCATGCCTTGCTTCCCCTTATCCTGTCCCAACTTCCCTTCGCTTCCCTTGTCCATGCCTGTCAATTTTCACGCCATGAATCAGAAGTCAGAGGCCCCCTCCGCCCCCAAAACTGGCAACTGGGCCTCCAGCCTTCTAGAAACTTATTTGTGTGCAAACAGACAAAGGACTCCCCCCAACCCCTCCCTGCACACCATCACAACTTTCCAAGATGATTGAGTTTTTCCCCTGTTCTGCTTGATATTTCTGCCAAAGCAAGAAAAATCCTCGTTGAAGTCTAGCAGGAAATCCAATAAAAATTCTTCAAAAGATGGGCTTGACATTGAAAAACAGCAAAATTATAAAATAGGCCTTAGAAAAGAGAGAGGAGAGTTATTATATCTGGCACCAAGCAAAAGCCCCGAGACCCCGTCCAAATGAGCCATCACAGATTGAAAGTGTTTAGCTTCCCGTTGATTAAATATGGAGAAGGACCCAGGGCCTGCCAAGCCTCGGGGATCCAAAGTTTGTTTTCAGTCAGAATGTGTTTTCAGTCAATGGAAAAAATGGTCGGCCTGCACTGGGCTATGTAACCGAGAAGCCCCAGGTTTGGGGTGAGTAATGGCTGTGAAGCAGAAAACCATGAGGGCTGTTAATCACCCCTCCCAGTCCCCTGTAATTTAACTCAGAGACTCGGTCGACTTGGAAAGCTCCCCCATCTCCTTTCTTCTCCCTCAGTTCACTTCGCTCCAGGGGAACAGATGAGTCCTTCTGACGCTTGTCTTTATATTTCAGTTGTTAAAACTCTTCACCCCAGGACACCCCTCTCCCAGTCACGCCCCCATTGCCCGCTGCTCTGAACACCCCCGGATACAAGAACAGAGGGAGGAACCGTGTTCACACCGGCGGGATTCTTCCAGGGAAATCTGTCCCGTGAGCTCCCTGGGATGGAGGCCTGGGCAGGATCTCTCCTTCGCCAGTGCCTTTCCAGGCAGCCTGGTTTTCAGAGGTGTTCACCGCCATTCTCTGAACTGGTTACCTTGGTCCAGCCTTACTGTTTGCTTTGTCCTGGGCTCTCATCTGCCCCACCACATGCCTTTACAATGAGGAGCATAGGAAGTCTCCTTCTGGATGTCATTAAAGTGCCCAGGAGTGAGGTTGGGGGGGTTGGGGAGAGAGAGGAGAATGTATGGCTGGTGGAGCTGGAGCTCTGGGGTAAGCAGAACCTCCTTTCCTGTCACATGCAAACACCTCCAAGTTTCACACCCTGTGATAGCTCAGGGGAGCAGGAGCAGGTGCTGGTGTACTTGGGATGCCTTCCTTGCGCTCCCCCTGGCTGCCCCTGGTTCCCCGGTATGGGCACCGAGCCTTCATTGGCACTGTGGGTCTCATCAGCTCAGCCTCGACACGGTCACCTTTCTGGATAACTGCTCTTCATGGTCCCACTGTGCGGAACTCTGTGGGAAAGTGCAGAGGGGAGGCGGGCGGGGCCTCCTCTGGGTCTCCCTGGGGTCCAGGATGGCGGTGGGCCTGAGCCGCAGCGTAGCTCAGCGTCCAGGCGGCTTCACCCAAATTTGGTTACAGAAAGTCACTCTGACAAAAGTTGTTTTGAGCACTAGGCTAAAGACAATGAGTACATAAATGCTTTAAAATGATGACATGTAAGTTGCTCAGTGGTTTAGTGGAAACAGATTCTTCTGTATGGACAGCGAGTCTTGGCAGTTCAGTTGTGGAAGACACGAGCCCAGTCAGACACCCACATGACCGATGGTGAGGGAGCAAGAGGGAGACGCTTCAGGGGCTTAGGTTGTCCTAAACAGCAGCTAAGGGAGTCTGGGCGGGGGGGAAATGGAACAAAAAGCTGTGGATAAGATGTAGCTCGTGCGTGCCCACGTGTGTGTGTGTGTGCATAAGGAAACAGAGATACCTAGGATGTCACCGTTCTTGGGAGGGAGATCAAGGAGGCTATTATAAGGGGAAGGAGGGCAGAACAGAGTCAAAGCTGGTTCTCAGGTACCTCCAGAGGTGCAACCCTCTGCCTTCACGTTCTTATAATCCTCCACCTCCTCACCGGCTACCATTTGTTGAGTGACTACCATGTGCCAGCGTTGTGCCCAAAGCTTTCTATGCTCTCTAATGTAGGCCTTCCAGCAACTCCCTGGGACATGCCGCATCTTCCGCCTTCACAGTAAGGGAGCCGAGATTCAGGATTCAAAAGAGCACAGAGCTCGAAAGTGGCAGAGATAGGATTTGAACCCAGGTCTTTCTTGCTTCCTGCTCTGAACCCAAAAAGGCAATCTGGTGGGCAGTGTGTTGTGGACAGTTTTTCCAGGGCCCAGACATTTGGAGAGAACCCAGTAAGGTCCACATCAAAGATTCCACTTCACAAAGAGAAGAAAACCAGCAGCCCCATCAGGTGGGGAGTCTGCATTTCAAACAGCCATAGGGGCTGCTGAGTGCCTCATGGGCAGCAGCAGGCCCAGGTTGAAAGGGTCAGTGGCAGGTCACTGTCACCATCAATCACCCACAAGCCTTTTGTCTGTAGGGGTGAGCAGGATGGGGCTGGGCTGGGCACCAAGCAGAGAGGGTGAACCAACAGAATGTAAGGAATTCTGTTGGTGGCAGGAGGTGGGAAGGGGCCTTTGGAACTTTAAGGGGTATTATCATGGTTTGGGGAGTACCCTGGTTTGGAGAAAATGTGCTGGCCCTGGGTCCTGGGGCTGGGCTGGTGAACAGCATTCTGGTGATAAGCTGGTTCATCCTGATGTTGAGTTCCCCCAAGACTAGACTTATTATATATCCACCCATCCAGTTTTGAGTGCCACATCACCACAGTTCCAGAAGTTACCAAGATACCTGTTATTATATTTATGTTCAGAGAAACTTACAGTTGGGAGAAATATATACATGAAACATAATATATAATAGTAGGGGCAGTGCCATGTGGGCAGGAAGCTCTGGGGAGAGGGTAGATTGGGTGCGATGAGGGGCGAGGGCTTTCGTGAGCAGAGGTCGGGGGTGAGACTGATCCTGGGCTGGGCTGGGGAGAGAGAATGAGTCTGACTATGGGGCGAGGTGGTCATCAGGGAGCAGTAAGAGTGCAGCCTGTGGGCAGGTGGGCCTTGAATTTGGCCCATTCCCTCTTAGGAGGTGTGGTCCCTGGGTGGGGATTTGGAGCTTAGACCTTGTATGGCATAAAGAACAAAGTACAAGGGACCCAATTCCAGGCCCAGCTCTGCTTTTGGGCATCTTACTCAAGGTCGCTCAGCTAATCCATCAGCCTGGATTCCAGCTATCTCATTTTTTAAGTACAAGGATTAGGCTAGATGAACCCCTCTGGCTATAAAGTCTGTGGTTAAACCCACAGGGTTTTTGAGGAGGATTGGGTAGAAGAAACTGGAGGCAGTGAAAACTCAGCGGGAGAGAATGCAGAGCTAGAAAGGATCTTAGAGACCTCCTCCCTGCTCTGTTTTACAAGTGGGGAAGTAGAGGCACAGAAAGGGTAAGTGTTTTTCTCAAGCCGCACAGCTCATTACTGGCTTTGACACCTTGGTCTGCCAGCACCTGCCCCCCTTCAGGCTGGAGCTGTGAGGAGCTCAGCTGGAGCAGGGATGGAAAGGTAGGGCAGGGAGGCTCAGCCTGAGTGCTATGGGCCTTTCTTCCTGCCCATTCTGTCAGCACTGGCTAGGCAACTGTCCCCAAAGGAGCACAGAGCAAACAGAGCTCCCCGCCCTGGGTTCCAGGCCTCTCTCTGCCATGGCAAGACCCCGGCAGTTTGGGGATAGTCTTACACACTCATCTGTAAGATGGCAGGGCAGTGCCGGCTCTCGGCTCTGAGCTGAGGCCATAATGTGCAAGAGCCACCGGCAAGGGAGACTGAAGCCTGAGGTGGGACCCAAGCCAGCGCCCGGTGGAGGCAGACCCCCCAGGGCCTGGGCTCAGAGCCCTGTTTCTCTCACCTCCTATGGTGGGGTGAAGGGGTGGTGTTCTGGCCTGAGCTGCAGGGCAGGGTAGAGGAGGTGAGGCTGTGGAGAGCTGTGCTGAGCCCCTGACACTTGAATGAACCTCCCTCCCAGGTTCTTATTAACACTCCATGTCAAAGGAGTCTGGTAAAAGTTAACAGGCCTCCCTGCCTCGAGGAGATCAGAGGGACAACTGGAGCTTACTGGGGTCAGGGAGAGGTCATTGAAACCTGCTTGATTGGGCAGTCACTGGGGCTGACCCTGGTCTAGGGGCCTGTCCTGCCCCCTCCCCTATATCCAGAACCCAGGGTTCCTGCCAGCATGGCTGACCGGAGCCCTCGTTTTTCTGAAAGCCCCTTGGAAAGTGTCCTAGGCCTTCCTGAGGGGGCCCCCTCTCTGCTGGCCCTACACCTTCCCTAGCTCTGGGCACAAGTGAGTGTATGGAGGGAAGGAGATGCAGTGGCCATGAGCAGGGTGGCTCTGTGGAAGAGATGCTGGCTGGTCTGGGCCTGGGCTGGGTCTGGCCAGGTGTGACCCTGGTCTCTGACCCCTGATGGCCCAGAGGGGGAGAAGATGCGGGTTGGGGTTGGAAGGAGGCTGTTGGCTAACATTTACCAGGACCTTTGAAGATGTAAATGTTTCCCCAGGCCCTGCTGGGATTGATGGGGTCAGAGTTCACAGGCATGGTTGCCTGCTTCTCCAAGTGGGTTGGAAATCTTACAGACAGATGGGTTAGGGTACCCTGTGATGGGACTTTCCCCAGAGGCAGAGGGCTCATGGGAAATGCTATTTTTTGTGTTCTCCTGGATCAAGTCCAGTGACTTGGAGTGTCTGACAGAGCTGCCTTTTTCAAATGCTCACATGGCTCTTGGGTATGGTTTCCAGGGTATATTTGGTCCCACTGTCACTGGAAGGTCTGGGAGATAACCTCCATGTCCTGCCTCATTCTGATTTGTACTTTTTATTCTACAAATGCTAGATTGCTTGAGGTTTTCTGTTCATACCATGATCATCATGGCTGGTGTCCTTCCTGTGGTAGTTGTTCTGCAGGCGTGCCCTTCCGCACCTTCTCAGCATGGCTAACTCCTGTTCACCCCTCTGCATCATCTCTTCCAGGAAGCCTTCTGGGAATGGAATTTGCCTCTCTGCCTGGTTCTCCTGTAGCATTCAAGGACTCATTCAATCAACTAATATTTATGTGGTATGTACCAAACCAAAATCCTTCCCTCAGGGAATTTAAATTCTAGAGGGCATCGATAGTGACCAATTACATACACGATTTTAAATGCTGTACATGTGTTAAATTTATTCCTCAGAGCATTCCTATGAGTTAGATCAATTATTACCTACATTTCACATGAGATTACACAGCTGATAAGGGACATATTTAATTTTATTTAATCCTTACAACAACCCTATGAGATAGATGTTATTTTCCTCATTTTACAGATGAGAAGACCAAGACTTAGAAGGGTTCAGAGACTAGTCCAAGGTGATTCATCCAGTAAGTAGTAGTACCAAGCATTATAATGTTTAGTGTGTCTACTTAAAACACTACTCTGTGTTTCTGTATTGAAGCAGTTTCTCTCTCTGTTAAAATGATCTGCTCACCTTCTCTATCATCCCAAGAGCTCCCCCAAAGCAGTGATCTTGGCTTCTTTATGTGTATCCTTTGAACTCCCATTGTGATGGGCACTTAATTGGCTTCCAACAAATACTTGTTGATTGATTGATTGACAGCTGTATGTGGGAGGCGATGAGAATAAGGCAGCTAATATCTGTTGCACACACTCTATGCCGAGCAGTGCATTGGTCCTTGCTCAGCATGATCTCTTCTAGTCCTTACAACAGTCAAATGAATTAGCTGTCACTATTCGGAGGCTGGCAGCTAGTATGTGCTAAAGATGGGACTTGAATCACAGGTTTCTCTGACTCCAAAGCTCCATGTCCTGTCTTCTATGCCACAGGAGGCTGATCAAAGGGAAGGTGACCACTCTGAAGACATTTGAACCCCAGCCTCTGGGTTCTTGCTGTTCCGGCCCCCACAGGGCTAGGAGGCCTTGGGGACTGCAGAAGGGCAGGCCTGCAGTGCAAGGGGCTGTGGCCACGGCAGGCTGAAAGACATCTGGAGAAGTGGAGGCTTTGGTTCCAGGATTATTCCCACCCATTAAGAAGTTTGAAGTAGTTAAAGGGAGTGCTCGGGCCTAAGGAAGGTGTCCAGTGAGTTTTTACAGACTGTTGTGGAACAGTTCTCTGTTCCAGGGAAACAGCCAGATTCAGACGAACCCTGCAGATAGCACTGGCATTTGCCATGGAAGGAGGAGGGTTATGGCAGAACAGACTTCAGCCTTCAGGCCTGGAGCAGAAATGGGAGAGTTCCTGCTCTGTGTATTTTGGTTCCTTTGTTCTGACATCTGTTTTTTTTTTTTTTGTTTTTTTTTTCCCCCCCTTTCTCAGTTAGGAGGGGAGAACAGAATTGAGTCTTCTGAGTCATCTGCCCATAGGGCTTAGCAGACTGGCCAGCTGGGTATATGTAAAAGGAGAGGGGCGTGCAAGAGACGGACTCAGGGTCACACAGCTGAGCAGGGGACCAGAGCCTGCCTCTCGGTCCTCCCAGGTTCTCACTCTTGCCATCAGGTGTCATTCGCGTCTGGAGCCTTGGCTCTTACAGCAGACAGCCATGTCAGATTTCTCCCACCCCCTTTGGTTAATCCCCTATTTTGCTTGACTAAGAGTCAAAATGCAGGACTGCACCCACATGAACTAGCTCACTTAAACCACTGGCAGGTAATTTGATAGACGAGTTGGCCAGCACTCACTGCGGGGATTTAGCAAAGCCTGAACTGTGGAGACAGTGGGAAACAACCTTGAGTGACTGGTCAGCAGGTGGCCTTGTTTCACCCAGGGAAAGCCCCAGCCTGAGCTCTACAACTCAAATTGGAAGGCTGGTGTGTGCCAGGGGGATGGTTGACATTTGTCTCTCAGCCTCTTGCTCCAAAAAGCAGGACCAGCAGACCCTTGGTCCTTGCTCTCACTCACTTGGGGTTAGAGTGTCTAACTGTTGAGGAGGGAATGAGCAACTGTGTCCCACCAGCTAGGTCTTCTTTCCTCCAGCCCACCCAGGTAAGAACTCCAGCAAATGACCTTGTCGGTTGAGCTCACTTGTTTGTTGAGCTAACTCAGAGGGAACAAGGGTCTTTCAACAGATGGGAGTGGTGTTGTACAAATGGGTGTTTTATGGGCCATGTGCAGCAACTGACCGCTTGTGGAAGGCTGCACCAATCTGCAAAGGGGTCTGTCGCAGAGGAGAAACTTCTACGTCCTTTCATCATGATGGGGATTGTAGCTCTGACTTCAGATAAGCAGAACAAACAAGCCTCAGCCCAAGTGGGAACTGGTTCTACCCCCTTTCTTTGCTTTTCTAAGTCATCAAAGCCAAGTTCCTAAAGCCTGACTGTCTCACGGTGCTTTCTGATGGTTTCATTGTTTTGTTTATTGTGCTTACGACAAGTGCTAACAGACCGCTTTCAAAGTGTGTTGATATTTCGGTTGTTTTTGAATGGCCCTTCTGTTTTCCTGCATCTGGACAGCATTAGAATCTGGCCTCAGGGAACCACTGGGTTCCTATAAAAGTGTACCAGGTCCCTTTTTGCCTAAAACATTGGTCATGGCAAGATCAGACACCCCATCTGGGCAGGAACAAACACCAAAAACTAGAGCAGAATCATGAGACAGTATTCAGCAGCCAGGGCAGACAGGCTTGTGCTGGGCAGGGGCCAGTGAGCCTTGCCAGCTGGACCGTGGGTGTTCTTTCTGTCCATGGACATATTGTGATCTTCCCGTGGGAGGACTCTACCTAGCAGTGTCTGGCACAGGATGATGACACTAAAAGCTGGTCATTGACAGGTTCCCTCTGTCTTTGTCTTCTCCCAGGTTGCCTGGTCAACCACTGGCATGGTGTCCAAATAGAGGGCTCCCAGGGACTAGCCAAGGAACAAGAGCTGAAGGAGGGAGAACAGTATGGAGGCCAGGGGAGGACCAGAAGAAGCAGGGCAGCCCCAGGGAAGTCTGTTACAGCTCCTGACCTGCTTCCCTTCACAGCTCTCTTGGGAGGTCTTTTGCTACATTTCACAAAGTGTTAAAGTGGAAAAAGGTGGGGTGAAGTGTCCTCCTAAGATTCATCTTTGGTTTCCAAGGCCTCTTCCTGCTCTGTCCCAGCCCCATGCCTTGCCACATCCTGTAGTAGAACTGGCTTCTTCTAGTGTGAGAGAATCTCAGGGTAGAGACTGGGCTCAGATGGAGTGAGTTACACACACAATCTCCCTTTATAGGTTTGGCACAAACTCTAATTCATTTCTTCAAGACCTTCTCTATTTTTCTCCTTTCAAGCTGGATGAGCTGTTCTGTAGCCCATGTACTTTACCAGCTTGTAAATGGTTTTCTCTTGTTTGGTTTCAGGAATAGCAGAGCCCTTTTTTGACTGGCCTCCAGATAACACTGTGGCTCAATTTGAGCAAGCCCTTGCCTTCACCCCCAGATTTAGCGGGCCTCCTGAACTTGCTCTGAATCAAATGAGATTGAGATTGAGATTGAGGGGGCTGACAGTGAGTTTTGGTGCCTCCATATTGCAGTAGAGGGGATCTAGATAGTCCAGAGGACAGAAAGAGTTAGCTCTGTCAGTTGGTTCTCAAACAGAACCATGGGAGGCCTGTAGATCTACAGTTAGTGTGTTCTTGCATATAAACATGTTGAGGGATACATGGTCTAATTGACTAGCGATGAATCGTCTCTACTCATTAGGCCTCAAAATTTTTGACTCCTTTATGGTGACACTCCCTAGCATTTCTTTCTAGGAACACACTAACTTGTTAAAAATTCCCATTTAGAAACTTGTCCTGCTCTAGATCTTTTTCCTTAAAGTTTTAGCATCCTTAGAATTGTATAGTTACTGCACTTACTTTAGGTCACCTGGGACACCCAATAAAGCACTCAGTAGCGCATTTTGTTTTTCAGGAGGTGCATTGGCTCTTGGTTCTGGCAAGGAGACAAAGAGAGACTCTGAGGCCAGGGCCAGGTATATCCCACTGGGCTGGGCTCACCGCCCTCAGAGAAGTGGAACATGCCCTCCACAAAGGCATGAGTATTCTGTAAGGACACTTCCTGTTTCCAATGCACTTCTCTAGGTAGGCAAGATAGGGAACTGTGGTTTTCTGTCTGCCACCAAGTGTGTGCGTGTGCGTGTGTGTGTGTGTGTGTGTGAATGCTTGTCATTTTGAAAAATTTTAAACTTTACATAGCAGTTTCTTTCTCACCAGGGTCTCTGCTTGTGTGAAACTTTAATTTTATAGCTTTGGCTGTTAATTCATCATGGGCACTACCATCAATAAATATTTATTGAGCTTTCACTGAGCGCAGCATGTTGAAATAAGACCTATATATTTGACTCAAGAGGAGTCAATAGCAGATGAGGGTAGATTTGGGGAGGGGTGGGAGGAACAATCACTGAGGTCTCTTGCAACCCTGAGATTTTTATGACTCTATAACTAAAGTGATAGGGTCCACTTGATACTCATGAGGGGGTCAGCTATGAGAGATGCCATGCAGGAAGTCACACTCAGAAACCCCACTCAGTGCTGCCAGCATGCATCTTCAAGCCCTTATGTCCATTTTGGGATTCAGGGCTGCAAAGGGGTGAGTGAATCTTCTTGACCTTTCCCATGGTGCCTATAAAAGTAAATATTTGATTTTGGAATTTAAAAGGAGCATAGACCTTGGGGAAGTTTGGAGCCTGCTCATGCTTTGGCAGGAGAGGACCAAGTCCCCCTTTTTTGCAAGCATAGCAGTCCCAGCCTGGGAGGGCCCACTTGGTGGGAACCCCAAAGTGAGTGGGCTGGGAGGATGACTGCTGGAGGGGGAGCTGTGTGCCTCTCATGATCCCTAGTTAATCAGAGCACAACAGTGTGCCTGCCACAGCAGTGACTCAGGCCTCCTGGGGGGTTTTCTTCAACATTATGAAGACGAACACTGCTCTAGGAATTCCCTTCAGACCTGGGCTTCGTGCTAATTGCCACCGTATTTATGGGAAGGTGGAAAGACTATGTGGGAGCCTCTGCAGTCTGTGGGTGTGCTCCAGAGAGCCACCCAGGCTCTAGCTGGAGTTGTGAAAAGGTAGATCTGAGCTTTAAGGGGTCAAGACACTACTCTTGTCAGGCAGGCAAGCTATTATTATTAATTATTATTGCTATTACTATGATTCCCTTTGTACAAAGAGAAGCTGGAACAGAAACCAGGAGTGGTTACATGCCCAAGGTATCACCATCAGACAGGGGAATTCATGGAGTCAAGGTAGACAGGAGATGTGGAGTACAGACCAGCTGCCTCCTACTTCACAGTTTTTTCCTGCCATGGGAGGGTAGGGTGTGGTGGGGTGGGTCAGGCAACCAGATAGACCTGAGCCTCTCTCTTCCGGTAAAAGATGATGTTCAGTGTCTCATGAGCTGCTTTTCCCTTGAGATTAAAGCATTAACCTTTAATTAGTAGGTATTAAGGGCTCAAGAAGGCTGATAGAGAAGCAAGCGACTGGGAGCACTGCCTGGTTCCACATACACTGTGATTTTGGGCTATTTCCATTCTCTCTCCAAGCCTCAGTTTTCCTATCTGTAAAGTGAAGATAATAGTGGTGACTGTCTCATAGGACTGTAGTGGGCAGTGAATGAAATAATACATATATTTCATTCAGGAGATCTGCATCATGACTGGAATACAAGTGAGTGATTAATAACTGTTAGGTGCCATGATAGGGAGGTGGTTTAGTGGTTAAAGATGCAGGCTCAGAGCTGACTGCCTGATCCCAGAGAGGTTAAGTGACTTGCCAGGTCACACAGCTGGTGAGGAGCACAGTTCAGTACTATTTCCAGACTCCTCCACACTGGATCCTTTGATCCAGGGACAGAGATGGGGCTCCCCAGGTACCAGTGCTGGTCATAGGAGGTGTCTATCTTGGGGTTGGGGTGACGGGACTTCCTAGTCTCCCTGAACAACCACCTGGTGAGGGGCAACACACTGGAAGCCCCCCAGGAGACTGCCCCTCACCTCCCTCCAGAGCCAGTTCTGGGGTAAGCCTGAGCAGCTGCCCCATCTACCCACAATCCAGTGGGGACAGTTGCCTCCAGGCAGAGCGGAAGCTGCAAGGCCCAGGCAGGGTGGGGGTGCCCCGGCGCCCTGTGGATCTCTGCGTGGCTTTCTGTCAAGCCTCTGTTGGTGCCTGGTTCCCTCACAAGGCCATTATGTACTGGGAGAATTAATCATGCCGTTAGGTAAGCATTATGGCACTTTTATGGCAGCTTTGAAGCTAATCTGTCACTAATGCCTGCTGGATTATCATGATTTCTTGCAGTTGTGATTCATTAACTCGAGGCCTAATAGTAATTCTATTAAACATCTTCCACCACCATTTGCCCCAACATGTCCGCACCCTCCATTCTATTGTGGCACGACTGGCAGCCTGTGTGGTCTGCAAAGAGGGGCCCCAACAAGAGGGACAGGTCCCCTGGCCAGCTAAAAATGCCCAATGATATGTCCATCCTCTGCCCCAAGCCAGAGCGCGTCTCCTCCTGATTCCAGCTGGACTTTTTCGTTGACTTTCACTTTTCTCCCAGAGGCCACGGTGCCTGTCCAGGGAAGCCCATCACTGTCTTTGAGAGGCCAGACGGCAGAGGCGAAGACGGACGCGGCTCAGAGTGAGACAAGCACCCCACAGCTCCTTGGGTGACTGTCAGACCCGCGGGGCCTACCTGCGGCAGAAGTGGGCCTGGGGCAGAGAGAAACAGGAGCCCTGCTAAAGAAATCTGGTCACACACGGCCCATTCCCTTTCCCTTCTTGCTCCAAGCTAACAAAACTCACGGCTGAGGAGGCAGGCGGAGGGGACAGGAAGCCGTGGTGGCACACCATTGACTGCTGGGCCTGCCAGCATTAATAACATTCCTTGGTGAGGTTTTTCAGAAAGAAATGGTTCTCTGAGGCTGGCTGTTCTCTGCAAAAGGTCAGCTTCGGGGCACAGCTTGACGGATGGGCTGTGAGAAGGCAAGAAAAAGAAGCTGGGGGAAAGGGGCCGCTGGGGGTGGGCTGGGAGGAAGCGGGTGGCGGGCCGGAGCACAGGCTCCGTCCTGGTGCCAGCATCTTGCCCTCCTTCTGCACCATCCATCAAGCCCAGCCCTGATATCTCAACAATTTGTAATGCCCCCCACCCCCTCCAACCTGCCCAAGTGCGCACCAGTGCTGACCCTTCTCGCCTCATTCAGGCCTCTGCTGCCACCCGTGATGGATGGCCTCTCCTCCCCCCACCCCCAGGCTTGCCTCACCACAGCTGGGGAAACATGGGCAGGTAGAGGGGGTCAAACCCGGGGCAGTCAGAGTGACCTCGTCACAGAGGCCAAGGGACCCTGTGTTCCCAGCGGCAGCAGGTGATGCTAGGGATAGAGAAATAGAACTGAGACAGGAAGCGTGGAGATAATTCCAACTATATAAGGAGGAAAGGGGGGAAAAAAGCCAAACCCAAAAAACCTCTCTGCATCCCGAGGTCTTCCAAGATGTCTAAAAACCTCCAATGTGGCGCGATGTCTCCCGAGCACAGCTACAACACTGCCTGCTCCGCTCCATCTGTGTTTTCTCACGCCTGTGCGCTTTAAGATCCACTGACATGGAAAACAAGTTAAAAAATACATAGATGTATATATAGTGAGACGGAGAAAGAGGACAGGACTCTGCAGCCTGTATTCACTTCTTTTTTTCTTTTTGCCAGTGTTTGCTGTAGAAAAAAGTGTATGAAAACAAACTTTAGGCAACTGGAGTAAATATTCTCAGCACATCAGCCGAAGGGGAAGTCAGGATCCAATGCTTCCATCCTTCCTCATTCTGGGTGGAGCTGGTAGGGAAAGAAAGGCGCTCTGCCCGGTTTCCCACTTTTTGGGGGTGCCTCCTATTCCTTGTCATGGGTGAAATGGGTTCTTGCGGTGGGGGCTTGCAAACTGCAGTCAGGAGTGGACTGGCGAGCTGGCCCAGCGATGCCTGGCTGCATTGAGAAGCCCACTCTGAGAGCCTGGAGGCCTTTTCCAAACAGGAAATGAAGAGTAGCCCAGACACGGGGGTGTGTGTGTGTGTGTGTGTGTGTGTGTGTGTGGTGCTGGAGAGGCCTGTGTCTTATGCAAAGACAGCCAGGTGAGAATTCAGTTCAGCATTGGTGAGCTCATCCTTGGCTTCCAGAGCTGGGGAAACCCACTCTTTGACACCCCTGCAGCCTGGCCCAGACGCTCCAGACAACTTCCTCGTGGAATATTCAGACACTGAATAGGGGGGTTCAGGAGAGAGTGTCCAGGACAGGGTGTTGGGGGTCCATGGATTTTTGAATGAGTCACACAGAGAACAGAGTAGGAGGGATGTCAGGGAGGTAAAGGGGTGGGGGTTGGCGAGGCAAGAGAAAGACAGGTCGAAGCAAGGAAATGGAGGAAACAGAAATTGATAGGCAGGTGGAAGGGGAGGCAGGGAAAGAGGATTGCTGAGAGAAAGATCCAAGAGATAGATGGTCACGGGACAGGAGTCAGCAGGGAAAGAGAGAGGGAGAGGGAATTTAATGAGGGCAACTTGAAGGCCAGCTTTAAGCAACAGCTGGCAGGGGGCCGGGCTTGATCTCCTTGTGAGGCAGGCGTTTGATTAATGGAGGCCTGTGCAAGAGGATGGACACCTGGCCCTGCTGCTGAGCTCTTTGATCTCCCGATTTCTCAGGGCCCTGGGAGGGGAGCTGTGGGAGTGTGGGCACCCAGGGCCCTGGAAGGCCTTGCCAGGCTCCCTGAGAAGGGAGCCAGGCAGTCCTCAGAGAGGCTGGGAGAATCTGGAAGGCAAGGGGGAAATGCAAAGGGCAGGCAGGCCCCGGGGCTGTGCGGCCTTGAGCACCAAGCCCCTGGGAGGAAGGTCAGCTGAGGGGAAGTGGAATAGAGGAGGCCTTTGAAGGGGAAGGTTCACCTAGAATCTCGGGGGCGATTCTGTGGTGAGGGTTCCCCCACCCTCTCTCTCTATAAGGGAGTAGCTGAACTGTATGGGAGAACCAGGCCGAGGAGAGAACCATTTGCACAAAATTGTGTTGTTGTTTGTGGCTGTAGGTCTCGCTAGTTTAGTCAAGGAGCAAACTCTTCCATGGGTGTGAGGAGAGGGAGGTGTCAGGCTCCCTGGAACTGGCTGTATTTTATGCATGTTGGATGGAAATGGATTTGAGAAAAGAAAGCGACATATTGCCAAAAAAGAAAAAAAAATAAACCTCAAGAAGAAGGAAAAAAGGAATTAAAACCCTAATGCCCTTAAAAAAAGAAAACTAGAAAAAAAAAAGTCATATATTATGTCTTTGGACCAATTCCATTGGTGTTCTGCCAATTTCAAATAATAGTGTAACTTGATTAAGAAACTTTACAGGATTTAAAGTTGTTGGCTTTTCTGACTCCTCTCTGAGACTTCTCTGTAAGTCACTGTCTACACCAGGCTAATTTGTTCCCAGATTCCTTAATCTTCTGCGAGCTGGGGATGACGTTTATAACTTGGTAGCCATATTTGAAGTGTTCCTGATTTCTTTGACTCACAGCTCCACCCAGAATTTTGGAGTGATTTAAAATATTGCCCTGAACATATCCTGCTATTGAAATACTCTGGGTGTGTGTCTGTATGTGTGTGCCTGTGAGTGTGTGCTTGTGCGTAAACTCATCGAGTTTTACCCACCCCTGCTCTCCTTTTGGGCTGGCAAACTCCTGCTCACGGCTGCCTTAAGTCTCAGAGAGGGACATACCTGGGGACAAGAATTTAGCTAGCACACAGGACACAGATAGTTAGGCTCTAAAGGCTCTGGTGCCCAGCAGCAAAGGCAATTCTGGAAGTGTAGCAGGGACACGTTCTCCTGGTGGGATCAGAGTTTTGCCTGAGTGACATTAGCATGATTTGGAAGGCAGCTGTGGGTCAATGTACCACTCACCAGCCTTGCATCCCAAGGCCCAGCTCTGTGACTCAGTCACTAGCTGTGTGACCTTGGGCCTGCCACTTCATATGCCTGGAGCTTCAGTTTCCTCATCTAGAAAATGGGTTAAGGAAAAATATACTTGCCTCAGAAGCTTGTTGTGAGGATTAAGTGCATTAGTAGATGCGAAAGCACCCTGCAAACGATGAAGCCTTCAATTAACAGCAGGTATTAGAGCTACTGCTCAGATTACAGAAACCCGGGTCTCCTTAAACACTCGTGTTGACAGCAGGGATGTTTTAATTTCAAACAGGGTTTGCTCATGGAGGGCACGAGAGAATGGGATGCCGTGTTCCCTGCTCCCCCCTGGGGCATCTGCTCTCCTATAATTATTATTTACTAATCAGTATGTTGTGTTCATAAATGTCCCATTAAATCCAGCTGAAATCCTTCACCCGGCTGGCCTGGCTTCTCTGGATGCGACTAGGCAGGAGCTGCTGGGAGCTCCCTCTGAGTGGCAGGGCTCTCGGTCTGGGGGCTGCCCCACCTGGCCTTCCCTGGAGGACATGGCCAGTCTGATCTGCAGGTCTCTTCTGTGTGGTGGCCGCACTCTCAAATCTGTGCTCTTCCGTCTTCAGCCTATTTTGCTTGTTAGTGAGAGGAACATTGCATTTCTTGAGCCCAGGCTTCCTGGAGCTCGTGGCTGTTTTTCCCTGCTTGTCAGTGGTCCTCAGATGTGGGGATATTGTTACCATTGACAGGCCGAATGTGTGGTTCCTGAAGCTCAGGCTCTGACATGAGACCTATGGGGTGTGGGACAAGCCATCTCTAAGGTGGGGAGGGCAGTGCTTACCCTTTGAGGGTTGTGGTGAGGAAAAGGAAGGAGTCTGTAAAACTACTAATCAATGGCTGGTACATAGGAGGTGCTCAGTAAGTGGTTATTCTTATGGACCAGTGTTCTCAACCCTGGCTGTACATTGAAATTACTAGGGATAGTTAAAATTCTAAAGCCTGGGCCCCAACTCTACAAATTCTGATTTCATTGGCCTAGCATTAAAACTTATTGTCAATACCCAGATGATTTTAACAGGTAGCCAGGGTTAAGAAGTACTAGTGTTTCTCAAATTTAATGTTCATGCAAATCACTTGGGGAATCTCATTTAAATACAGATTCGGAGTCAGTAAGTGTGGGTCAGTGGAACTTCTGCATGGCAGTGCCTGTGCATGGGCCACACTTTGGGTAGCCAGGCTCCTTCCTTTCCTAATCCTTATAGCTCAGTGTGCCTGGCCATAGCCATGGATGGGAGACCTGGGAGGCAGGTGGAGGGGTACATAGTAGAAACCTGGAAGACAACTCTAGGGGCTTGCTTAAGGGTGTTTCTGCCAGATGCCAGTCTGAAATCTGCAGTTCTCTTCAGCACACACACACCCCTTCTCCTGAATCCAGTCTTGAATACCGATATAAATAGTGACCAGAAGATGTTTTCCAATATTTCACTATCTTTTCCAGTTTCCTAATTTATCCTGTGAAGACAACCAAATGAATGAATATATTTGCCACAGAACATTTAGGGTCCAGGCCAAGAGTTTAAATACCTATTTGTAACACTCCACTGGAAAAGTAATCCCTAATCTTGACTTGTAAGTAGTCAGCCCCAAGATCCTCACATGGCCAAATGAAATCCCCATAGGTGAGTATGAAAATACAGCAAATCCCAGGGAGGCTGCAAATAAACAGCTGCTAATACTGGTTCATGAACCAGGAAATGCATCTGTGAAACAGAGATGGAGCTGATCATGGAATAAGGGGCTTCTGAGTAATGGGAAAGGGTCTTCCAGAAAGCTTTCAGCCTGGAAATTTCCCCCCACTAGTGACAGGCATGTATATAAACTGCTACCTTCTCCCAACACGGCTGCAGGTGTTTGAGGAGGTAGGCACTTTTGCAGAGGACACTGACAGAGTGGGTTTTCTGTGGGGTGGTATCATCTTACGCCATATTTCATGAGTTTATGGAATAATAAAGAGAAACAGGAATAACCAGAGTATTCAGCTGATGAAGACTCTTCATGAAAGAGTGAGCTTTGGACAATTGAGAGTTCTCTGCAGGTAGACTATTGGCTGAGACCCTGGAAGGGATGAGCTGAGATGGCACCTGTGTGGCATGCAAGGTTTAATCAGCAGAGGGTGAATGGTTAGGACTGCAATGGAAGAAGAAAGCCCTGACCTGACTTGTGTTGGAGGATTTCACTAGTCCAAGGACAAGAATTTTGCCATTTGGAACAGTAGTTAAGGACAGAACCACACGGTAGCCACGCCTGTGTTTTCTGTTAGACTGTTCAACTGGGCTTAAGTTAACTGTTCAGCAAACGGTTGAGTGTATCTCTAGTTTAGGTTAGGGTCTTTTCTCAGTCCCTTTTTATTGTTTTTGTAAAGCCAGGTGTTGCTGAAGACAGCTGTCACAACAAGATGGACCTTGCTGCCAATCACTGTTGAGATCCTGATGTATTGGGCAGTCAGATAAATAGCCCATTTACTGAAATTCCTGCGCACAGCTTATTCTTGCCTTGAGGTGTCACCATTGCTAGAAAAACCAAGGATGAGCCCCATGCAAGCTTCAGTGGGCTTGCCTGAGCACATCTGCCTCCAAGAAGTCTGGGGCCTGTTTGCATGCAGAAATTGACATGTGCCATTCCGGAAATCTTATTTTATTGCTCCTTTCCCCTCCAACTACTCTCTCCTCTGCCACCTCCTCTTTCGCTCCTCTGGAATCCTAGTCCCAGATGTAACTTTCTCTGTTTCCTTTGGCTGGGAATTTGACGTTTTCCCATAACCCAGTTGGGCTGCCTGTTAGAGAAACCAAAAAACTCCAACTTTCTGGGAAGACATCTAATTAAATTCCCAAGGAGGGAAGAGGAAAGCCCCACTGTAACAGACAGATAGAACCTCATAATACACAGTCATCCCGGCAGAGAAAGTGCTCGGGATCAGCCTAGTGAACCGGTAACGTGGTGTTCTGTTTCTTAATGTCCTCTGCAAAGAAGCTGGCCCTGGGTTTAAAATAGCCCTCTGGTAAAAGCAACTATTTAAAGAGTACTGGGGTCTGAGAAATGCAAAACAAAGTGTTGTTGATTAAAAACACATGGTTTGTTCTCGAGACTGGAGTAGCCAGCAAAATGAAATGTGACAGTGTTTTGGCTTTTTCTATCCCCCAAGACATGATGGTGATTTATTAGAGTGATGTCAGCTGTGGTTAAAAAAAGTTTGCTGTGTTGTCTTAATAAAAAGAGGCTTTACCTTGGAGCTGTCAAACTCCCTCTCTCCTCTGGCTGGAGGCAGTGCTGCTGGGCCCTTGGCCCTCCTGTGGGGCTTCTCCCTAAGGGGCAGATCTCTGCCTTGGGGAAGTTCATGAGGTCACAGGGCACAGAGGGCTTCTTGATGGCCTGGGGTGTGGGCTGCAGCTTGCTCTTGGTTTGCTCAGCGTGTGGAGAGAGCAGATGCTGTACCCAGCTTGGAGTCGGAGCATGTCCTGACCTGGATGGGTGGGTGTGGGGGGGAGGCTTTGTTTGGAGGCTGTTAGCTAAACACAAGAATTTCTTAGTTGAAGCTCTTTGGTTATAAGGAATAGAAACCCCTCAGACAAATTTAAATAAACGGGATTTATTGAAAGGACACAACAGTGCATCTCATAGGCATCTTAGAAGAGATGGGGAATGAGGTGGGCAGCCAGGACCCAAGCGGCTTCCTCTACCTTCCACCGACCCCTGCAGCCACGGACCCGCCTCTCTCTGTTTCTGTTCCTCCTGTCGGGTTTTCTGGGGGAGATTCTTTGTTCTCACTTCTTCAGGGCGTTGGCTTGCATCCGCTGGGCCCCCATGCTACAAGACCACATTTTTGTTTAAGCACCATCAGCTCCACTTTGTCTCATTGTCTCAATTCCAAGTTCCTGCGAGAGAAAACCCAGGAGGTGTCACTTGAGTCACGTCTGTCTCTGGTCCAGGGGGCAGCAGCTTGGGTGCCAGGGGAGGTGGTGTGGTTCGAGGGGAGCCACTCTGGGAGGGCGCGGCAGGGAAGCGATGTCAGGGGCTGGCTAAAGGAAGGACCTGTGCTTGTTACTAGGGCAGTTGAAGAAAGCAGTGACAGGTGTGTGTTTCTGTCATAAAGATCAGGGACCTTCTGAGAGTGGGAATGGGTACCGCTATTTCTGAATGCCCCTCTTTATTCCACAGGAAGTGTAACCATCACAGTGGGGAGATGAAATCCAAGCAGACACCTTTAAATCTCTCCTGGAGACACATCCAGGAAGTAAGAAGATGACGTTATTTTTTTAAATTAATATATGGATTTTTTTCCCTAACTATAGAAGAAACATATAAATGACTGTAGAAAAGAGACAACAGAAACACACAAAGATGGAAGGAAAAAGCACCCTAATCCAAGATAACTGCTGTTAACATATTGGTGTATTTCCTTCGATTCCTTTTTCTTTAAGTGGTAGCCTGAGGCTGTGTGAGTGATCTGGGCTTCAGATCTATCTTTCGGCTCTAATTATATGTCTTCAGACGCTCTAAGACTTTGGGATCACTTTAAATTCATTCTCATAATTTTCCCGGAGCACGTAGGGTTGGTTCCTCTTCACTCCTTTGCCTTTTCCTGTGGGTGGCAGCTAAAACAGAATCAATACTTGCTAGGACCTCTGTATTGCCACCCCACTTTTGTGCAAGCCACCACTGCAGCCCCCTCCCAAACTCCCAACCACCCAATAGCTTTTTAACCACTTTCTCTCCTGAGTCCTTCACTCCCTCTTTTGGCGGGGGGGGGGGGGGGGGGGGGGGTCTTTTTAAAGCCACAGTAAAGGCTGAAGGTCCTTTAATGGTTATGGTTTGCATTTAGGAGAGGAGAGACAAAATCTGTAACAGACCACCATTTCCAGCCACACACCACTTCTTTCTGCTCGTGGATTGTCTCAATCACATGCCTGCCCCAGGCCGTCACAAACGCTGTCCCTTGCTGTTCCTGCATTCTGAAGAACTTCACTCTAGTACTCTGCTGCTGGCTTACACAGACTCAGCCTCCAGGTTTCCATCGATTCCTCAGAAAAGACTTTTCTGTCTGTGGCCCCATAATAGTCCCTCAACATCCCTTTACTTTTTCTTTATTGCAGTAATCAGTTTGCAATTATACCTCTATTTGTTTGGTTATTAAATAACGTCTGTCTCCTGGATAGATATGAATGGTTCCAAGGCAGAACACATCTGTTTGGATGCATGCTGTAGTCTCACTCCTGCTGTCATCCCCAACTTGGCCACCACCCCCACCTCCCCACCCTGTGACAGTGCCTGCCATTGATTAGGTGCTCAATCAGTGCTTGTTGAACGAATGAGTGAATCCAGGGCTTGTCTGGTACACATGCATAAGTGAAGGGTCACCACACTGTAGCATATTGGATTTGGAGGTCTAAGGAGAGAACGTGGTTTTCAATAAACCCTTGGTGAGAGCAGCTCATTTGTAAGTGCCCGAGGGGTGCCCGACACGGACACACAGTGATTTGTGATCATGGTGAGAGGCCTGAGCTTGAATTGTGCCTGCTGAGATGCTGATGTGTTAGCTATCTTTCTGGCCTGGTGAGGGAGGTTGCTTTTCAGTGAAGTATCTATGTCCCACATTCTGTGGGAGGAGTGCATTCTAGAGCCTCTGACAGCCGTCAAGCCTCCGGGGATTGAACTCCTCCATGGTGCAGTGCTCTCTGCCTCTGAATCAGCCTGTAGACTGCTCTGTTACAGAGATCCTGCCTCAGTTAAAGACAGATTTGGCCTGGCCGGTGGGGCTTAGTGGTTGAGCACTGACCCATGAACCTGGAGGTCATGGTTCGATTCCTGGTCAGGGCACATGCCCAGGTTGCCGACTTGATCCTACTAGGGGGCGTGCAGGAGGCAGCCGATTGATGATTCTCTCTCATCTTTGATGTTTCTATCTCTCTCTCCCTCTCCCTTCTCTGAAATCAATAAAAACATATTTTAAAAAAGAGACAGATTTAGCTTCCTTAGAACCTTTAACTATTGATGACTTCTGGAGAGGTTTCTTCTCTGGAGAAGCATCAAATTCATAAAATGGACATTTATTGAACAGCAGCATGGCATGCCAGGTAGGGATCCAGGCTCTGGGTGCAGACAAGCTGAATAAGGCACATGGACGAGCTCAGCTGGGAATTACCAATGCAATTCACAATGTACTCGCACACAATGACCTTTATTCATCACAACAGCCCTGTGGTGTGCCTGTTATGAAGCCCATTTTATAGCTGAGGAGATGGAGGCTTCAAGAGTGTACATGACTTGTCTGAAATCTCATAGTTTGCATGTGAGAGGCTACAGCTCAATCTCAAGGTTTTGGACTACAACCCAGTGTTCATTTTACTACCCTGAGCTGAAAGTATGAACGTATTTTTGCTTCATGCAGGCTCGAGTACATTTGAGGGTAGACAACATACTCCCAGACTTATCTCTTCTCCTGGATAAACTTGATCTCCAGAAGTGGGATGATAGCCACTGGGTCTTCCTTGGGCCTGATTACATGGCGGCACCGTTGCAAGTTGCAGAAGGTCCTGCCTGCTGTACAACACACTTCCAACCGCAATCAGGAGGGTCTCAGCATGGAAAACTAGCTTCTGAAAAGGAATTTGGGGTAGATATTCTCCCACGGCAGTGAAGCTGGTTGCTTAGCCTGGGACCTTTTTTCTAGTGCAACTCAGAAGGTGATTTCCCAGCAAGCATTGTACAGTGACACATGATAGATGTGCAGATTTCCAGGGCGAGATGTCTGACACGTGGGGCACCTTTTTAATGACATTCCTGTTAGGGCACCACCAACTTAGACAGTTTATGTTCCAAGGCACTCCCGACCACCTGAGAAATTTCATCACACCTGCAGACAGATCCATTAGATTTTTGGCTAACGTATAAGGAAAAAAATTCTGTCTCTTTGTAGCTTTTACTCACTGGTCTTCTTGGGGCTGGGAAGCATGAATGCAGTGCCTCTCTCATGCGGCAGGCTCGCACACACAAAGCGTGCAGGGAGTCCCAGCTGAGTGTAGGCCCAGGCAGGCATGTCTGGGCAGGCCTGGTGAGCTGCCGGGTGGGCCTGCTCAGGGCCTATTTGTATCAGAGCCTGAGGAGCCTCCAGGGAAGGAGCTCATCTTGGAGGAAGAGGGAGCCAGGCACAAGCAGCTGACCTGGTGACTGGGCTTTGTTTGCAGCAGGGCAGGAGAGGTTCTGAGCCAGGCCTAATGTCCACCTCACAACTGGCTTTGGCTCACAACTCAGCCCCCACTGGACTTCTTTAGGAGACCTATGGAGAGCAAAATGGCTGTACATGAGACTAGAAAGAATGGTTTAAACTAACAAGTGGTTGTCACTGGGCAACCAGCTTTGGGACTTGTCTTCAGAGAAAAATGTACCACGGGAAGAGAGGCTCTCTCCTCTATCACATCGTGAACCCTGCAGTTCTGTGACCTTGGGGGCCTCCAGCACCTCTGTGGTGGCAGGGGAAGCAGCACCCACAGGGGGAACAGTGTCTGGCATCCTGGTAAAGGGCCCGGAACAGGCTAAGAAGAACGAAAGGGCAGGTGACCAGAAAACTGTGTGTGTCTTGAGCATGTGTGAGGCACTCCCTTAAGATTTCTAGAAACACTGAAGGTAATTATGAAGCAGGGTGCTGACACCCTGAGGGAGCCGGTGAAAGTTGTTACTAATGTGATCATATACAGTGGGCCTTAGGCCTGGGGCACTGTCATGGGCCCCTCCCACCAGCCTCTCTTGTCCTGGGTGAACATCCCAGTGTCCTCAATCATTTTTGGAACCCTCAGTTTTGAGTCTCCCCACTGTTCACATTATTCCCTTGGAACCAAAGAGCCAAACCTGTTTGCTATAAGAATTTTAAGAAATCCTAGAATTAATATGGCCTAACATTCTGTTTTCGACTAGATGAAATGACCACTCCCAGAGGCTTAAAGTGACTTGTCTCAACACTATGTGCCCAGGCAGTGGGGGAGCAAGGGCCCGTCAGATGAAGCCCCAGATGGAGGCTGGGAGGGGCCCATGTATCCAGTGGAGTTGCTTAGATGTCAGGAGTGGGATGGAAGAACAGCAGTCTATGAATCTTTGGCTTTTGCTGGCATTACACCAAAACTCTGAGATGGCCTGCAAGTACCAGTTGTTCATAGACAACCTACCTTTGCTCTAGAGTTGACCATCCGCAGTCAGGGCTAGCAAGTAGATTCTGCTTCTGGGCCAAGTCTAATGGACTCAGGGTGACTGCCAGAAGTGTTGCGTTGAGAAGATCCTGAGGCTGGATCTGAGGCAGAAAGAAGTGTTGTGATCTACCAGAAATGTCTCTTGTCAACCCGCAGGGGAGGAGGTTTGAACATCATGGAAGGCAGAGTAATGGTCCCCTCAAGATGCCCATATCCTATTATCTTGGACCTGTGAGTAGGTTATGTTATATGGCAAAGGGGGATTAAGGTTGTAGATGGGCTGACCTTGGGATGGGAAGGTTATGCTTGATGTTAGCCCTGTGAGAACCATCTTGTACCTGTGACCTCCAGAAGTATGAAATAAATTTGTGCTATTTTAAGACACAAAATCTGTAGTATTTTGTAATAGCAGTAAAAAACAACCAACCAACCAAACAAACAAAACTGAATACAGGTCTCTTATTATTTTCCACCCATGACTCATCAGGGATGAAACCTGGAGTTTTCATTCAGTTGCTCCAGCCCTTTCTTTCGGACACCTGGAACAGGATCTCTAAGGTTGTTAAGACTCCAGAATGATCTACCTTATGCAGGCTAAAAAGTATCACCGTTATGAAACCTTTCAAAGGGAATCACACAGGTTTTGTGATATTTCTATAAACTTGAAGTGGTTAGGTAAGGAGTAGGCAGGCTCAGAGCTGGGCAGCAGGCTCTTGGCTGTCACTGCCATACCATGCATCATGGTGACGGGGACAGTGTCAGACTGGGACTCCGACAGTGGCCCTCACTTTTCTCATCCATGACATGAGCACTAGATGACCTCAGGAGGTCTGTTTGATATTCTACCATTTTAACTACTCAAAAAACAATGCTGGAGAAATGAACAACAACTGAATATCTTGTAAATACCCAGCATTTTAGTTATGTAATGTCATTTGTTTTCACAACAGCTGGTCATGTCACGTGAGACCCCATTTTACAGATGAGGACCTAAAGGCCCAGAGAGGTGAAGCTGTTTTGTAAGCCATCCAGCTGGTAAGCTGAGGAGCCAAGAACCAAGCCTTGATGTCAGAAGCCCATGCTTTTTCCATGACATCATGGCATCTCCCAGTGACGGTTTTTGCCTTGCTTTTGAGAAGGACTCTGGCCCTGGATTATGCTGACGACACAATCCAGGGGCCACAACCACAGGCCGAGTCCAGGAGTGATGCCCTGGGGGCAAAGCTCTTTGGAGTGCTGGAAGGCCCAGGGTGAAACAAGAATAGTTATTCTCTAACACAGTGCCTGCAGTTTTGTTTCTTCTCCTGGCTGGGCTGGGAACCAGTATGTGATACTGGGTAAGTCACTTTATTTCCCTGGGCCTCTATTTTCTGGCCTGTGAAATGGGAAGGATGGACTGGAATCAATGCTTTCTAACCATTTCTTTTTTGAATTCATGGCACAGGAGCTAAGGAGATTTTGTTGAGCATTAGTTGCTGCAATTTATATTACAAAAGCAATTTATTTTTTAATTTTCAAAGTAAAATCATAAAAACTACACATTCCTCTCTTCCTCTACCTCCTTCTGGGCCATTCTGCCATCTTAGACACGGTTAGCAATGCCTCTGTTGGACGGTTTAGAATTTTGCTCTGGGTGTAAGAGTATAGGAGTCAGAGGGTAGATATATATATTCTGGAAGAGAGGAGACAAGACAGCCTTTCTCCGTTGCCCATCACTCTTCCTGGAATCTCTCCCACCCCATTTTTCTCTGCTTGGACCGTTTATCTCCCTGCGTCCCCCTAGGCTGCCCCTTGACTCTCCCGTCCACAAAGCAGCAGGCGGGCCGCCCTCCCGCTCGAGCAGGCCATCTCTCAGTGCCATCGCAAGCGCGGTTATCTTTTATTTTGGCATGTGCCGTAACACAAGAGGGATCTCGACTTTGGGGATTATCACCTCTTATGTTTTATTCCCCCTTTTCCCCTCTCCCTTTTCTTTCTGCAAGATGATAAAATTACCAGACAAGTCCTCCCTTCCTCCCGGCCTAGTCAGAGCTCAGAGATATTTACTTCTCGGGTAAACAGCTCTAATCTCCCTAACCAGACTTTATCACAGTTAAGCGAGTTAAATTCTCCTGGCCTAATCCCCTATGTGCTGTGGTGTTGCTTTTTTTTTGAGTATAAAGCTTTTGACATCTTTTGATATAACATGGCAATTCTGGACCACTGGATATGATTAGGCACCAGGCAAAGAGGTTTCAATTTGACCAAAGTGGACAGGAAGGACCCTCTGCGAAACAGCTTTGAGTGTGGAAAAAAGACATGGAAAAGCACACTAGGAAAGCAGGAGGAGCACATGGGTGTTTTGCAGGCTCGGGTCATACAAATCCTTGGTGAAGAGTCAGTAATGTGAGGTCAAAATTGAATTAACCCCACAGCCGTGTCCTTCTGTGTTGTCTCCAACCACGTGCCACAGTGGCCAGAAAAAGACAAGAGAAGCAAATGGCACCGTGCCTGAACTTGGAGGATCTATTTCCAGTGGGAGAAACAAGATATACTTGAACCTCTAGAAAATAATACAAGGGCAGATGAAGACCAGAGACTAAATCAGACTTGGCTCAAATTATCAAAGATTCTGGGCCAAGGGAAATGGTTAGAGAAGGGAAGAGTCATACTGTTGGACAGAAAGGTGTCTGGACACATGGAAGCAGGAGCAAGGTTGGGAGGGTGGACAGGCCCTGTGTGTGCACGTGGTGTTGGTGTTGGTGTTGTTGGGGGTCACAGAGCAACATTCCAAGTGTTGCCAGCAGCAGAAACCAAGGCTTGGGAGCCTTGTGTGTGTCACATCCAGTGAGGACCGGTTCTCTATGCCCAGAGGGCACTGTCACTGCTGTAAAAGTGCCAGAGCCATGCTCAGAAGCGAGTCTTGTTTCTACGTATATATGCTATGCTTTGGCTTTTCTTTCTTGTCGACCTTCCAGTCACTCCTAAATTCAGTTCCTATTCTCTGCCTCTCCCTGCCTGCCAGTGCCACCCTTGCTCCCAGCCAAGCAATGACATTTTCCCCAAGCACAGCCTGTGCATTTTTAAAGCCTGAGATGAGCTTTGGGGTTTGACTCCGCCTGCCACCCTCCGTGTGTGTGTGTGTGTGTGTGTGTGTGTGTGTGTGTATGTTTGGCCTTGAATCCCCATTAAGAAGAAAAAGAAAGTAAATTGCCAGGGCCAAGGATTGAGAGGCAATTCACAGAGCCCGATAAACTGCCTTCCTGTCCCTACTGCAGGCTACACTTTGATGGGGGCAGATCCATCAACAAGTTAGTTCTTTCTCTGAGGGCAGCCTCAACCCTTGGGTTAAGGTGCTGCTGGGGGAACTAAGGCTTCTCCCACCCATTGCCCTACTTGAGGAAAGACAGGGCCTCAGGCCACCTCTCCAAAGGTTACATCTCCCTTTCAGCTGGATAGCAACACCCTGCAGAGCCTTGGGAAGTGTTGTCACGTTTTCCTTCCCCCCTCCCAGCCGCCATGCCTGCTGGGTCTCTGCTGGGCAGGGATGTGAACAGTACCCAGTCCAAGCTGAGCCTGGTACTTGTTCCCAAGGGTCAGATGCATGTCACCAGCTGCAGGAAGATTTCCAGGCCACCCTTGGCACCTGTCCTTGATATGCTCCTTGCAGGTCCTCCACTGTCTGTCTGGGCCCTTCATTACTAGAGGCTTTCACCTTGATCCTTTAAAACAATAACAAACTCCATCTCCATGTTTGTCCAGCGCAGAAGTCCCTTGCTGCAATTTGTGAGAGTATGTGTGTGCATGTATATATGTATGTATGTATCTGTGTATGTATATGTGTATAACTGAATGAATGAATAAAAAATTCAAGGGTAGGGTATTTGCTTTAGATACTTGACACTGAAATACCAGCCCCTCTGCTTTACAAAAAATGTATCTCTTCATTTCTTTTCCACATTGGTCATTTTTTGGGGGGGTGGGTGGTTAAGGCTGTGCACCTCTTTGTTCTGACTGTTTAATAAGCTATCAGGCATTAATATTCATGGTGAATTGTCATTTTCTAGGGGCAGCTGGTAGGATCTGAGTTTGATGGAACTATGGGAGAAGAAACCATTAGCAGTTTTGTTGGGGAGGCGCTCTGAGCTGCCAAGGGGGCCCCATACTGGCCTTCTAGGTGGCCAAAGCAAAGCTTTGGGAGGGAAGACGTAGTGGGACTAAGGAGGAGGAGCCAGGGCACTGAAGGTGGATGTGACCCCACCGTCTACTGTGAGTGCTACCTGCATCCCTTCCTCTCTTCACAACGTCCTTTCCCAGGGCGGACTCAGGCAGGGCTAGCGGGGTGAGAGGGCAGTGTTTTGGGCAGGGCCCTGATCCTGCTGGGACTAGTCAAGCTGTCAGCAGGGCAGAGTCCCCTGTGTCCAGGTTGGGAGGAGCAGGTGGCTCACCGTGTCTTACTCTATGCTGTGGTTGCCTGGCCTGCTTCTGGAATTCCAGACCCTGGTTTGGAGATGCCCTGTCTCAAGCAAGTCACGACAAGATCCCTCACCCCATGCATTTGTATTAAGTATGGTGAAACAAATGTTAAGAATTTTAAGGTAGTGAATACTGAAATATTGTACATAGCCATTGAAATGAGCAAGAAATCAAGTAGAAGGATATTCATGGAGCACCTACTGCATCCAAAGCATTAGACATAACACTGCCCAGGATGGGCCTATTAATAAAAACAACAGTAATAATATTGATAGATGTCATTCACTGAATGCCTTTTAGGTGCTAGGCATTCTCTCATATAATCCTGACAATAAACCTTTCATCTCCAACTGACAGTTAAAGAAATACTTAAAAAGGTTGAGTAACTCACCCAAGACTACATAACTAGTGAAGGGGCTAGGCTGGGATTAAGATTTAGCTCCAGTGCTAAGACCCCGGGCCAGGAAGTATGTGAACATAGGAATGGGGAAAGTCAGTAGAGGCAGATGTGGAACCGGTTGCTGAGGTTCTGTGGTTCCCACAAATCTTATAGGAGGTGGTAGAGAGAGAAGGTCCTTGGAAGCTCAAGTGGTGACAGAAATTTCTGGAAGGAGTTGAGGCTTGATCTGTATTTAAGTATGTGAAAGGGTGGGCAGAAGGCACTTCAGGATGGATTAGGGGATGGCAGTGAGCATGGGGTGTGTGAGGGTCAGTGAGGAGGTGAGTAAGGGAGAGTGAGGCTTGGTTTAGGGACTAGTGGGAGCTAAGGTAGCAGATTAGCGTGGTTTTATGCTAGAGGCCCCACCCATTCTCTGTGTGAATTTACACAAATTACTAAACCTTTCTAAGCCCCGGTTCCTCATCAGTAAAACATGGATAGTGATAGTACCGGCTTTACCTTTTTGTGGTGAGGACTGTGAGATAATTCACGCAGAGTACTTAGCACAGTGCCGGCCACACGATCCATCAGTGTCAGCTGTAGTTGAACATGCTCTTTCCTCACTCCTGGATTTTTGTGTTCTCTGAACTCTTTTCCCTTCTTTGGTGTCCTCCAGCCACTGAACCATCAAGCCCAGTTGGCTCTATGTTCATGATATCTGTCGTTTCTTCTGCCTTTCTCACTGCCCCTACCCTGCTCTAGGTCCCTGTCCTGATATGCCTAAGTCATCGTAACAGACCCCCGCTGGTTTCCGGCCTCCAGTCTTTCTCCGATTCCCCCTAACGCTAGGCTATCCCCCTAAGGCACTGCCCTCTTCGTCTTATTTCCTTGCTCAGAACCCTCCAGTGACTCACTCCTGCCTTGGAGATTAAATCCAGACTTCTTAGCTGAATCACCTACAACCAACGTTTTTATTTCTTTGCCTCTGTTTCTCAACATGGCTGCTATTATTGCCCTACAACATGCCCTTTTCTTGCCTGTCAAGGAGCCTGCATCCCTGTTTCTTCCTCCAGGAATACTGAATTCCTCTTCGTCTCCATCTAGCCAAGCACTGATCTTCCAGGCTGGCTCCTCTGAAGCCCGCTTCCTGCGGGAAGTTGTCCTTGACCGGTCCAGCTCATGAGATCTCTTTCTGCGGTCCACAACCCTTACACTCTTTGTGCCTTGCTCGTTTAGCCAAAAGCTGTCTTGCTAATGATACACACTCATGAGAAACAAAATGTTTCCCCAGATGGGCTGCAAATCCTTAAGGGAAGTCCACTTCATAATCTCTTCTGTCCCTGTGGTTATCAGTATAGGGCAGGGCTGAGCATACAGAAGGCGCTCAATGCACTTTTATTAATTTTGTTGAATAAAGGTGGTAGTGAGAATGGAAGGTGGGAGAGAAGAACCTCTTTTCCAGTAAAGAAAGGGATTCCTGTGACACAGCAGAAGCTGAGTCTGAGGTTGGCCAGTCATTTCTGTCCCTGGAAACCAGCAGTCTCTTTCTTTATGCTTCCTTTGGGCCCATCTTCACTTTCAGCCTTGCTTTCCACCCTTAGAGGCTGCTCTCTGTCCACATCTCCTCTCTTGGGCTTCCTGGTAGAGCTCAGAGCCCTTGCAGAAGGCAAGTTGGGATGGGGTTGGCACTTTGATGTAAACCCTGTCTCTGATGCCCAACCCCAGGCCCTGCTGGTGGTTCACAGTTGGTTGGGAGTGCTTATTTAAAGTCTGAGCAGATGAGTCCAGAGTGTATGAATGAGGAATGGCACGCTGTGGAATACAATGTACAGTATCATATTGTTAAAGTCTTTTACAATGATGTGTCATTTGTTGTGTCCTTAATGACAATTACAGCAATAATGGAGATAACCTGAGGATGAATGATGGGTGGGGCACCAGAGAAACCCATTCTCATCCTGAGACTTGGGGTTGCAAGCCAGGCTTTCCGTGTTTTTTTTTTTTTTTTGGGTTTATGTTTCATGCCCAGCTGGCAAGTTGCCTCCCTCTGATTCAAAAGGGGGAAGCAGAATCCTTCACTCGGGGATCTTGGGGACGTCAAACTGCTCCTTACGCAACAGCCTCCTAATGAGTTAAGTGTAAATGAATCAGAAGCAGATGGATTGGATTGTTCTGGAAATACACCCGAGGTTTAAAAATTAAGGGAAAAAGCGTTTTGGCAAAAGGCATTTTGGGGTTTGCCAAGACCCAGAACATTTGAAAAACAGTTCAAGATTTTTTCTTTTTCTTTTCTTTTCTTTATGGTCGCAAGATCCAAAATGCTGCCTGGAGGCAGTAGAAAGAGATGGGCCTTCGTTCTCCTTTCACATTGAAGTTCCTCCTGCCGTGTGGGTAATGGACCCCAGACAGGAGGCAATGGGCTATAGAATTGCACCGGGGACTGATGGTGTCCGGGGGCAAAGCACCCTGTTTCCATTTTCAGGGAAGGCAGCCCCTTGGGCCTGCAGCTCCCAGACTGGGCCTCAGCCCTTTGGGCTTGCTTTGGGCTGGCACCTATGCCTCGAAACGTGCCTGCCTTTCATAAGACTTGACTCACCTCATTATATAAGGGAAACGGTCTCCAATTTGCTAGGCGAGAAACTTTGGAGGTTAGCAAACACTAATCCAATAAAATATAAAGTGAAATGTTTATTCTAGAAAAAACTCTTTAAACAATTTTTTTTTATTAGTCACATTTGGCATAGCTGAGCCCTTCCCTGGGGGGATCATCTTGCTGAGGGAAAAGGAAAACAGCAACTGTCTCAGAAGAAAACTCAACCCAGCAGTTTCTAAATCTGCTGCTGGCTTGCTGTGTGATCAAGACACAAGACACCAAACCTCTCTGTGCTTTGCTTTCCCAATAACCATCTCTAAAGGTTTTCTCTGATTAAATGCAAATACTTGAATCAAATAAGTTGAGGGTTAATTCGTGTTAGATAATGCAAGTTGATGATACGGGAGCATTAGCTGTCTTTGGTATGTATAACACACGGTCGGCTTATCAAATTTCAGTAGAATTATCTCCCTTTCCCTCTTTTTCCCCTAGGCACCTACCTGTAAGGCTTGACTCACCTGCCTGCCTCTCTGAGTCCTGTGTCTTCTGAGCTTGGTAAGCCTGGCAATGCCTCAGGCTGTGACTGGGAGGGAGGAGCTCCGTGACCTGGGGTCCCATCACATTATGTCCCAGTTCTTATTTATGGCTCTGCCACCACCCTGTCTGGGAAAAGCAATGTTGGTGCTTCCCTTTGAGTTGCTGTTACTGTTCTCACCTCCTCGGGCTGGTCTGCCAGCCTTGCCTGCATCTAACCAGGAAGGGTGAGGCCCCAGAGCTTAGGGCCGTGACAGGTTGGGGAAGGTAACTCAGGCTGTGGGTGCTGTGGGCAGAGGGGAGCAGAGTGTGACTAAATCCCGTCCCTCCTGGGAGGCCCCGCTTCTTTCTTTCTTTGCTTGTTCATTTATTCCTTCATCAGCTGTGTTCCTGCTGGATCATGGCCTGATCCCTCTGTGAGGACAGGCCTGTTTGTCCAGCCCCCAGTGACAACTGCCACCAGAAGGTGTCTAACAGTGTACAGCATATAAAGAGCTTTCACAGAGATAATATCCTGATGCCTCTTCTCAAACACCTCCAGAAAATGCAGGGACCTCCACATCATCTGGTCATTGTCTCCTTTTACAGACGGGACGTTCTTACAGGTGCACAGCCAGTCAGTGGTGGGGCTGGGGCTGGGGCTGGTGCCTCCATCACATCCCACACTTCCTTTTCGTACTTGAACTCACTGTGTTCCGGATCAGGATCTATTATGTTCTGTGTCTTCTTGTTTACATCACCCTAAGTGGACTGTGAACTCCTGTGGGACAAGCTCATGTTTTGTGCTTCTCTGTAACTCACATGGTATAGAGCGGAACACCTTGTACGTGGACTCTGCTAAAGAAACAGCTAATCGACAGGGAAAAATATTGAACTGGGCAGAACATGGGGCAACCCCAGTTTATGCCACACCAGGGTCTCTAGGCTCACCCCAAATTGTCACATCCCCAATTGCCCCCCCACCCATCTTGATCCAGCCTCACTGTTCTCAGTTTAGCATCATTAGCTATATTATCGCCACTCTCACACATCAAGCTCCTAGAAATATAAAGGAAGGTGTTAGCTTGTAGATAGTATCCCAGCCATATCAATAGTGTCCCAGCCACATCAATACTAAGCAGAAGGTAGGGAACTGGAGGGACAAAGCAGTCCATCTATGGAGGTGGGGAAGGACCACCTGGGCTACTAGCTGGGCCCTGGCCCCGCCCTAAAGTGCTGGATCTGGCCTCCGACTTGCTGGGTGACCTCAGCCCCCTCTCTAGCCGATCATGAGAACAATGTTACGCTCTCTGTCCTGCCCACTTGCTTCTTAAGCATATGAGCCAGAGGGCCAAGGAGATCCCATTTTGAACTCCCAGGAGGAAAGGCACTAGTAATAACGATTATATGGAAGCTATGGCTGGTGGAGGCTGCCATTGAGCAGAAAACAACTCAGCTCTCAGGGCAACTGGAAGCCACTTGTAGGAGCAGTTCATTCTCCTTTCTGACTTTGGGGGTTGGTGAAGGTCAGGGAAGGACAGAGCACACAACAGCAGTTCTGTTTCAGCCTCTTACTGGTCTTGGATCTCCTAGCTGTATGGGAATCCCTAGGAGGCTGCCCCTTCCCCTGATTTCTTTCTCTGATCTGTGAATTCTGGCTTCTCCATTGCTAACACAATGATGCAAGGCAGGAGTGAAAGTGTCAGAGGCAGGCAGGAAGGAGAAGATAGAAATGACATAAAAAAGTAGCCACACTTAAAAGGTTTCTTTCACCTTAGTGCCCTCTCCTGCCCCAACATTGACCTCCTTAAAACAAAAATCCCACAGCAGAGCTCAGAATGGGGGCCAGAACTCAGGCTCCAGGTCAAGGTGGGGGCAGCAGGGGAAGTGATTCAGCTCCAGGAACAGAGCACCCAGAGGCCTGAGCAGGAGGCAGGGCTGTGGGCTGTGGTCCTGCATCAGCCCTGCCTGCTGCGCTCGGCCCCATTCACCCTGGAGCAGGGGCACCGCTGTGTGATTGATGGGCTCCAGCTTGAATGGAAAGTCCAGATTCCAGCGAGACAGCCTAAGAGGTAGGAGGAGAGACACTTCTCACATCTGCAGCAACATTAGCAATTAAATACATCAAATTTGTTAGTGTACAAATAGAACTGTTACTTGTTACTCGGGGTATTAACAATCTCCTTTTTCGATTAAAAAATTTTTTTTAATTAAACATTTTTTTTCCCGGTAACGCCCGTGAAAGACGTTTGTTTCAGTTGCCAACGTTTCTGCAGAACTAATGTGGGTGGATTGTGACAGATATAATTTCTCCATCCTACAGTTTCATCAACTTGAGTTCTGTTAAACTATACCCGCTGGGCTTAGCTCCTTTTAAAGTTTCCGCTTTGACAGGTAGATTTATTAGTCTTGAAATTTGTACAAATCAGATGTCACTCGTGGCAACTTGTCAAAATGTCAGTCTGGCGAGGCGGCATGAAAGGCTTTCTGGAGAGAGACAGACGCGGGGCCGGCTTTAAAGAACTCCAGAGCGGCGCTAGGAGGGCCGGGAGGAATGGCTGCCTCTTGATCCTGAGGGCTTTACTTTATTAAATATCTTGGGGATGGCCGTTGGATCTCATGTCTCCAAGACATCAAGTCTGACAGCTTCCAAACGATGGCTCCTGTCGGTTCCAGTGTCACATTTCTTTGCTTGTTATGTTCACTTAGATAGAGAAGGCAAGGGGTGCTTGCGTGGAGAAGGAGAGTTAAAGCCACAACTTTTGGTTTCAAAAAATGCTGGGTGGGTCTGCGGAGTCAGATGAATGTTCCAGGTGGGCTCTCTCGGCCAGGACTAGGGGGATGCCTTCTGGCTCATCAGTGCCAACTCTAGTTCCAAAAGGGGAACAGAAGGGAGCCAGAGACACCGCCTTGCTCCCAGGTACAGACAGTGGACATGGGCCTGCTCTCCCCTCACAGAGCTCCACAGGAGGTGGCGGCCCCACAGCAGTCCCTGGAGATCCCATGGCTCACTTTCCAGTGGGCAGGCTTCCCAAACTCCCCAGACTTCCCTGGTCCAGGTCTGCTAATCAAGGATCTGTGATTTGGTAAGCTCCATAAAGAGCAAATGTTATTAATAGTCAGAAAATTATCTGAAAGTTTCTCCCTGGGGGAGTGGGTGGGAGCTAGAGAAAGAGCCCAGTGAGGGTCCTGGGTACAGTTTTCTCCAATGGCAGACTGTGGGAGTCTCAGTGGACAGGGGACATTCAGTGCTGTGAGCAGGTGCCTTCTGGGGAGGGTGGAGCCGGTGCTGATGCGGTGGAGAGAGAATTCACATAGGGGAAGAGCTTGCTGGATTATTGTACTCTTTGCCTATCTGTCTGTCTGTCTATTCCAGGAAGCTGGAGGACACCAAGGAAAACTGTAGTCCTCAGAACCCCCATATCTTCTCTCTCCAGTCCCCAAGAATTCTGGTGGGCTCAATACTGTCCTTTTCAGAGAGGAGGGCAAGGACTCTGGAAGGTGGTGGCAAGCTCTCTCCCCTAGGTAAGTGCTGAGACCCACCCTGCCTCAAGAGGGGAACTGGGAGCTACCAGGCTGACCCATCCGTCCACCTGCCTCTGAGATGCGCTGATTTGGCATCAGGAGGGGACATGCTTTGATCCTGCTCCCCTTCCTCCCTTTCACTTTTTTGAAAGGACTTTTCCTTCATAAGTTCCCAGACACTCCTTGCTGAAAGCAAGGAAGTGTTTTGTGCAAAGGAAGCGGGGCCAGGATCAGGGAAGGGGGAGCATGGGGGTCCATGGGGACCTGCCCCACTTAATATATATATTTAATATATCTTTATTGATTTCAGAGAGAGGAAGGAAGAGGGAGAGAGAGACAGAAACATCAATGATGAGAGAGTCACCGATCAGCCACCTCCCGCACGCCCCCGACCGGGGATCGAGCCCACAACCCAGGCATGTGCCCTGACCGGGAACCGAACCTCGATCGCCTGGATCCTAGGCCAACTCTCAACCACTGAGCCATGCTCGGCCTGGCCCCACTTGATATTTTGGAGTCCCACCTGCTTGATGCAGCCTTGCCCTGTCCCCAGAGCAGTGAGCAAGGCTTTTTAAAGAGAAATTGGAAGGCTGGGTATGGGAGAGGACAGCAGGGACTGTCCCCAGGCCTCTCACCTGCCTCACTCTCTAGTGAGGGAAGGGAACTTCCACTTGGCCCTCTGTCCCCTCACAGCACAAGTGCTGGTGTTGGTAGGTGGCTGGGTCCTCTTCTGCCAGCAGCATGGAGTCTGAGGCATCCAGTGGGGGATTTTCTGCTCCCTGGGCCCAGGAGGGAGCTCTGTTGATATTCTTTCTGGGAAGGAGAAGGAGTGAGTACACTGTTGATGTTTCTGGTTGGAGCCTGGCATGGTGAGGACCTCTACGGACCTGGCAAGTAAATGAGATTACCCCAGGTGAAGAATCTCAGGCACTAAGAGGCATGGTAATGAGAATGAATGGCCATGATGATATAATAATAGTGGTAATTATCCTAATCATCCCTTAGCATGTATAGCATGTCTTTGAAAGCGCTGAGAGCACTTTCATATTTGTGATCTCACATAACTGCAACCTACTTCTGGTGGAGGATTGGATAGAACAGGCTGCCATGTCTACATGGGGAAACCGAGGCACCCAGCTCATGCCTTCACTGTGGTCTCTCATTTAGTTACACCCAGTTATTCTGTGTTGCCACCCTGTCCCTGAGAGTGAAGCGTACACACAGAGATGCACACACACACACATACACACACACACACACATCTGTGGCTTTTAACCCTCAAATGTGCCATTTCTGAAAAGCGCTTTGGATTAGAGAGCTGAGACTCAATCACCAGCCTCCCCCTACCCTCAGCCCCCTGTCCCGCCCCAGCTCTCATTTCTCCTGGGCTGTGCCCTGGTTTGCTCATGAAAAGGGAACAGGGAGGAGGCAGATCTGAGAAGCACTTCACAGGGGAAGACTCTTTAAAAGAAATCACTTTGTGTCATAGTGCAGGGTGACTTACTTTCATGTGGCAAATGCATTCTGGCAGCTCCCTGCTCCATATTAGATAGATCATTAAAGTAAGGGCAGGCGGGGGGTGGATTTCCCAGCCCCTCCTCCCGGGACAGCTCCGTCAGTCACAGCCAGGCGCGCTGAGGTCATGTTCAAAGGGAGAGCGTGGGGTCCTGAAAGGCTAGCAAGTGGAGAACAGAGAAAAGGCAGTGGGTGCCCACTGCTAGCTGGAGTCCTGCGATTCCATTTGCTAAATGTGTCTCTGCTTAGTAATTTCAGGGCAGCCAGCAGGGAGGGAGAAGCCAGGGTGGGGGAGCAGAGGGGGGTGGAAGGCGGGGAAGGAGAAGCCGAAGAAAAAAACCCCACCAGCCTGTCTGGCATTAGTTCAGAAAGCTCTCCAACTCACACATCTGGTTCTTATATTTCAAAGTTAATTAGTCATATTGAGGCTGTCTGAAGATAAATTTATCATCCAGAAAAAACACAAACAGTTTGAAAAATGAAAGGAAGTGAGGTGACATGGCTTGACGTTTAAATAAATCATTTTAACATGATTAAAAAACTTGTCCTGTCTGACACCCAGCACTTGGGTACTTTGTAAAGACTTTTTGACAAAGACAAGTCCTTGTTTGGTATACAAAAGCCCTTGCCATTCAATTACTCAGAAAAATCTTTGGCCAAGTACTCTTCTGAGTGACTACTGGGGAATATGGCCCAGAGCTGGGCCCCACTCTCTGGGGAGGTAGCAGGGAGCTTGGGGTAGGCAGTGACTATCCCCGTGAAAAAAACAACAACTCAGATGCTAAGAGATCTGGGTAGCTGGAGGCTTTTTCTGAGAGCAGTGAGCATACAGTGAATTCTTAATTCATCTCTCTGGATGACTGCTGAGTTTGAGCAGGAAATCTTTCCATGCTCCACAGAGGAAAGACCCTCTTCACATGCCCGGGTGGATACTTCCAAGCAGCACATGTGTCCCGTCCCTTACGCTTCTCAGGGCTTAGGTGACAGTTTGAACCCTGTGACTAATGGGATGAAGAATCAGGGCTCTCTCTGGACTAGCTATAGTGGGCAGTAGCTGGATGGGTATATTAAAAACGTAATGAACGGGGAGCTCTGATGAGCTTGGTGTGTTCTAGGAGGCGATGGGCATGAGCTGGAATCCAGCACTCTCCAGACTCAGACATATCACCATGCATTTATCTCCCCCCACACTGGTCATGCCAGTGTACCTTATGTGCTTTGTAAAGGTCCCTGGTTCCTGTCCTACGTAACGACATACAGTCCTTCCCAGCCCAGCTCGGCATTGGGAACAGATGTTTGGAGTGGTGGTGGTAGGGGACCTGGTGGCATAGGTGGGCGGTTCTAGATGGGATGGAAGAGGGGTGGCGTTCTAGGGCTTTCCCTAATTCTGTGTAAGGCAAATGGCTTCACGGAGATGTCCATGTGCCTCCTAGTTTGCCCTTTGGTAGCTTTCTCCATGCAGGACCAGAGTGACATAATACAACATGAACGTTTTCTCCTATTAGCAATTTGGTCTCATCAGTTTTGTTAATGGGATAACAAGAGGTGCTGGTTATGGTGCAAAAGTCTCATCATGTTGGTAATTTTCACTGTAACATGTTAGCAATCTGTCACTATTTGTTTCCAGCAATACTGGCAAGAGTCTGCTTACCTCAGGGGCTCTAATTTCCTCTCCACACCACCAGACTGTTCTGTCTTTCTCTGGTGATTTCACTTCCCCTGCTTTGATCTGTCTCTGTCCATCTCCCTGTGCCTTTGCTTCTATCTTCCCAGGTTTCTCTTTCTGACACCTCTCGCCCCTCTGATAACCTATTGCAATGTTTGTATTGGAGGGAAATGCCTTACCAGACAGCCTGCAATGATAGAATTCCAGAGCCAGAAGCCCCAAGTTATCATTACCCCCACCCTCTTGTTTGTTGGGTGGAGAAATTGAGGCCCAAGGAGGTGAAGTGATTTTCCCAAGATATTACAGTTAGTTTAGGTGCAAGGTCAGGCCTAGGACCCTACTTTCATGATTTCAAATCCACGGTCCTTTTCCTACATGGTGAACAGTGGCATATGAGAAAATCAGTTGGGCCCTGGCCCGTGTGGCTCAGTTGGTTGGGCATTGCTCTGTGCACCGAAAGGTTGCCAGTTCGATTACAGGTCAGGTAAGGACAGGTGCCCTGGTTTCAGCCTCATTCCCTGGTAGGGGACATGCAGGAGTCAGCTGATCCATGGTTTTCTCTCTCCTTCCCCCTCTCCCTTCTTCTCTCTCTAAAAATCAATAAAAATATTTTAAAATAAGAAAAAAAATCAGTTGGCCGCAGAAACCATCTTTTTTTGCACTTGAGTAACTCATCCTGGTGACGTTAAGGTCACAGAGAGAAAAGCGTCTCCTTCATCGACATAATGGGGCCTTTCTCAGCTTAATCAGGATGGGCCCTCAAACCAGGTGGTTTTCTGAGGCAAGTCATCCTACCAGCTGTGATGCTCAGTCTCAGGGTCCCCGCTCTGAATGCTCTCCTTGGCAGACCTTTGGCCAGCAATGGGGTGGAGACAGCTTCCCACCCCATCTTGGTCACCAGCTGTCCAGCACAGAAGCCCTGGCCATAAATAGCCTTTCCTATAGCAGGAGAGACAGGGCTGCCTGCCTCCAGGCCCTGCGCCCCTGCTGCAGCTCCAGGAGCCCTTCACCTTGCCCTTGTGCATTTGCTGGGCTGGCCAAGATGCACTCCTGCTGGAAGTGTTCCTTTCCACAGCTGGTGCCTGAGGTCAGAGGCTGAGAAAAGCCAGAAGCACCACCCCGTCATTAGAAGATACCAGATTTTGCGTCAGATGGACTAGAGTTTGAGTCTAAGCTCTGCCACTTAGTGGCGGTGTGACCTTCCTAGATACAGAAATTGTCAGTCTCAGTTTCCTTACTTGTAAAGTGGACATTTCTAATATTTTATTCATCCGTTTGTAGTGGGGAGTAGAGAAAATGTGTGTCAAGACCCAGGATGCTCCAAGGCACTTTGACCATCTTTTGAACTCTCTCGCAGCCACGGTCAGGCTCGCAGTTCAGGGGGAGGACGACCATGGCGTCCTGGATGTGTCAAGTTAAAGGGCACGGACTGTGGGGAAGTGTTCTATTTCCAGGGTCAAGGAGAATTTCCAAGGGATTTAGAGCATGAATAAAGCATCTGTTGAGTGGAGGGAGAGAGCAGCTGACCGCTGAGTCACCAGAGGTGTTGATGTTCAGGGGAAAGAATGAATATTCAAGTTTCCGTGGCAGGGAAAAAAGAAAGAAAAGGCTCTGGCTTGGGTGCTAGTGAGAGCGACCTGGCTTGTGCACATTCACTCTGTCAAAACCTTTCCACTAATTGTCCAAAGCTTCCCTGATTGCCTCTAATGAAACCGCCAGCCGACTTTGAAATCTCAGAACAGCCTCATCGTGCCTCCTTGAATAATAAACAGTGTTCACGGGTAGTGACTTGGTCAGGTGGTCCTGGGAGGGGTGGTGCTCCCCAGAGAGGCACCTGCCAGGCCTGCAGGAGAGCAGAACCTGGGACCTACCTTCAGATGTCCTTGAGGAGCTCTGGCTATGTGTCCTGCCTGCCTGCCTAGAGTTAACAGACTGTGGTGTGTGTGTATGTGTGTGTGTGTGGTAGTGTGTGTGTGTGTATGTGTGGTGTATATGTGTGTGGTGTATATTTAGGTGTGTGTGTGTCTGTGGTGTATATGTATGTGGTGTATGTAGTGTATATGTGTGTGTATGTGGTATATGTGTGTGTGTGTGTGGTGTATGTTTATGTATGTGTGTGTATGTGCACACACACATTTGCCTTTTCTGAGATCCAGGTCTTTACTTAGAAAATGGGAGGGGAGGGGGATTCACAGAGGGAATCAGTTTAACAAGAGGGAGGTCTGGGCAGCTAGAAAGGCCTGCCACACTCTGCCTGTGGGATACCGGGCCAGTTATTTAGTCTCCCTGGTTCCCAGTTTCTCTCTGTAGCTCTTCACATGACTGGATCATGCGCATTCGGAATGTCGCAGCCTGCCTGTCCCCTTCTTGGGGAGATTTCCTGCAGCACAAGGTCTAAGGTGCCTTCCTGTCGTTACTCTGCTTTTCATGTTCCTTCTTAACATTTATCAGAATGGTAACTGTCTGTTATTGACATGTGTCCTATCTGGAGAGTGCAGGATGGCGTGGGCAGGGCCTGTCCCATACCAGTCACCTCTGTCTTCCAGGCCCCAGGCCTCAGCGCTGAGGCCACAGGTGCTCAGGTGTACCTGCTGACCGAGAGAGAACCTGCACAGAGTGGCCGTTAATGACTTCCTCTACATGCCTCGGAGGATTTTTGTGAGGGTCAAATGACGGTAGCTGTGAAAGTAATTTGAAAAAGTGAAGAGAAATAGGCCAAGTGTTAGCTATTAACATGACTCTCCTGTGGGAGGCAGAGGACATTCCTTTGCCAAAATCTCTCAGTAGCCTTGAGGTGAGCCTGGCAGAAACTGGACAGCATCCAAGTGCCTCACTCCCCCCTGCCCGGGGTCCTTACAGCAAGACCTCAGACTGCAGAACAAATCAACTCAGTTTCACTCACATTCGCAGAGTGCTTGCTGCGGTGTGATGGGTGCTAGGAGGCAGGAGTGCAGGATGTCACAATTCTGACTCTGTCCTTAGGGAGCTCACAGCCTAGGGGGCGAGGCCAACTTACACACTGATACATTTTTAACTTCTCCCCATCTTTCTCACCCCAAACTTTCACGACAGTCTTTCTTGATCACCCCCCAAATGAGATTTTCATACCACAGATATGCAGTATATCTATTTATGTACTGTGACCCTCAGAGGGCCACAAACCACTGGAAAATCTTAGATTTTTTTGCCCTCCCCCCATGGACTAATTTTTGCCTTCTTGGGAAGATATTAACCCTGTTGGGAATGCATGCTATAACCACACGCCTTCCTGCCCTTCCATCCAATTCTGCTGACCACAGGCATCTTCTCCTACCTGTCCTGGTGGCTTCATGTCCTTCTCTTCTATTGACTGTCACCAAACACGCAGACACCGACCAGGGGGCTTCCCAGGAGCCCAGTGGCTGGTCTCTAGGTTTTAAGAGTGCTCCTGGCCTCTAGCCTTCCTTTCCTGCGAGGGAATTTGGGAAGCTCTGCCCAGCATCACCTTTGCTGCCTTCCCAGGATCCTTTGGTGTGGGCCTGACAAACACTTTCACTTTCACCAAACCAGTGTGGCTCCCACTCCCAGCACGACCTATAGAGTTGGGACTCCATCACCTCTTCCTGAGCTGCTGTCTTCCAGTTGCCATCACTCATCTTTTCATTTCAGCAGCACTTTGCAGCCCATGCCACCAGCTGGGCACTGATGGGCCCTGGACTGACGCCATGCTGGGCCATGTGCTTCCTGTGCATGGCTCTGGTCCCTAGACTGTCAGCCTCTGGAGGGCAGGGGCTGCATCTGGTTCTTCTTTTCAGTTCCTCCCTCTGCCTAACGTAGCACTCGATAAACACTTATTGGTTGACTGGCATAGTTTTGTTCTTTCCCAGGGTGACTAAGGAAAGCAGGAATTGTTCCTTTTATAAATCTCCTCATTGGATACGGGGCACAGAGTAGGGGCTTACACAACGCTAGTTGAAGGAATTGAATCAGAGAGTGTTTTCGTTTCTCTTTGCACCATTTGGACAACGTAATGCACTTGGGTCCAGGCATTCTGGAGCTTCTCTTTGAGAGTCGTGTGTCTCCCAAGGCTTGAATTCATCGCTGGCCAACCGAGTACACAGCTTCTCAGGAGCTAAGTAAGACACCTGCCAGGGTCACATTCTATCACGAGGTTGGTTTACTCTGGGAGGGAGAGCCATTGCTGGCAGCCTGAAATTTTAGCTCCATTGGAAACCAATTGCAGTCACAAAGCTGTGCCTTCCAGATTCTGCCCGGGCTGCTCTAAACAACACTTATTTTGGGGGCCGTTCCTTAGAGAAGCCTCTGGTTGGGTTGGATTAGCAGAGACACTTCAACATTGTGCTCTGTAAATTACTGGAGAAATTATATCCCTGTCATATTTGAACACTCTGAAATAGGAAAGAATTACTTTATTGGGTGCTCCCCCTCCCTTCTCCTAAATGTTCGAAGCTCACAAAATGTTTTCAAGCAATTTCTTGCCACTAGATTTGGCGAAACTAACTTCAAGTGTCTTTCCAGAACCTTTCATAGGAAAGTAATTGTGTAATTAGCTATAAATTAGTAAAAATTATGCTAATTACTTCCAGGTGTGACATATTTTGTGCTTAAAAACAAGTAAGCGAAATAAAGGGGCTGTCACTGTGGTTCCCCAGTGAAGGTTGGCCCAGGCGGCTTGACAAGCTGATGTGCACATTTACTTAATATTATTTTTTTTAATTATGTAATTTCTGAATAAGTACAAACAGACCTGAGAACAAAAGTACAACAGACAAAACCCAGGGGTGGTTCTTTGTGTGTGTATGCTTAATTAAAGGGAGCCTAAGCAGGAGCTTTTCCAGTACTTTTCTTTTCAAACTTGTAATAGGGGGACCTGGAGGAGGTGGGATGGGGGATGCTGGTGCTGGAGGTGGAGGTTGCTGGGATTCATGGGGTCTGGAAGCCAGAAGTCCAATGCTCCCCCCCCCCCCCCCAGGGCTTCTGGCCTCTCTTCACACTCCCTTCACCCTTTCAGTTCTTGTTATTGAGGTGATGTGGACCATAGCCAAGAAACAGCAGCTGTCAAGTGCTAATGGCATTGTCTTCATTTGCATACAGCTTTTTATGTGGCAGAGTGCATTGTCATACTGGTCTTTCCTGAATCTTCCTCCCCAGAGTTCTGTGCGTGTTGTAGGACAGGTACTGTGGCCTTCACAGTGCACATGGAAGCCAGCCAGACCACATTCCCCTGGAGGGGGCAGAGGGAGAGGGAAGGTGGTCTCCTTTCCTCTTTTTCTTCCTTCCCTTCTCCACCACCTCCTCCACTTGTACTGCCTGTTCCTTGTTTTAAAATTTATTCAACAATGATCGGTACTACAATGCGGCCACTAGTCCTGGCGGCGAGGTCTGCACCAATCAGTTCATCTGTCAAGCACTTGGGCCCTGTGGTAGGTGCTGGGCATCCAAAGACCAATATCCCGTTCCAACTCCTTTCAAGGCCTTGCCTGCAGGCCTTTTACCCTATGTGAGCTTTTTGCACTCTTACCTGCATTAAACAGTGTGACTTAACTATCTGGGCATGGCATTTTTGGAGGGCAAGGGGCTAAACCTGTCTCAACCTTCCCTTTTTTAACACCCTCAAGCTTAGCCTTTTAGGCTTTGCTCATAGCGTGGGGAGAACATTGAGCTCACTGACAGAAATCTCCCTTCAAGAGTCTCCTTCTCACATGAATGATGTTGGAGAAAGAGCTTAGCTTCTTGGAACTTTGTTTCTCTTCATTGGACGCCTTCTGGGCCTGTTGAGATGATCACATTAGGTAACAGGTGGAAGCTGTAACGGAATGGTGGTTTGATAATACCTACCTACATTTGTAGCTTATATTTGCATATCGGCAGCTTTTCTACTCATCTTTTAGCAACTGCTCGGATAGTTCCATAACCAACCCCAATTTACGGAGGAACTGAGGTTTGGTTATCCAAGATTACGTAGCTAATAAGTGGTGGAGTTAGAATTCAGACTCAGGTTTTCTTTTTCCAAAGTCTATATTCTTATTATTATCATCATTATTTAATGTAATTTTGTCAGCCTATTAAGTTAATGATTATTTTCTCCAGCCCAGGGGTGCTCTTAAGGGAGTGAATTTCTGTAGATGTAGGGAGGGTGACTCATGGTGGGTATATGGAAGCAGCAGAAGGAAAATTGAATGGGGAAAAAAAAAGGGAGAGGGTGTAAGTGAAAGACTAAGTTTAGGAATCACGTGAGTCTCATTGTGGAAGGATTCCTGGGTGAGTTCGCTGCTGTTTCAGCGCCTTGGGTCTCTGGGTGGCCATCAGATTCTCCATCGGTGATTTTAATCAACAAGCCAATGAACCGATATTTACTTGGGGATTTAGAGGCTCACGCAGAAGACTCATTGTTGGAGGGTCCTTTGCACTGGCATAATTTTCCATGGCCACATAATCCCAGACCACCAGACCCCGAGTTTGGAATTGGAGAGGTGAGTGATGTTTTCAGTTGTGAGCACCTGGTGACTTTCATCACTTTGTGGTGTCAATGCAAAAGGAGAGAAGGTGGTGGTGTCTGAGTTGGAGGGATACCATCTTCCACTGATGACTCAGCCTCCCCAGTGTGGGTACCAGTCACGGATGACTTCATTTCCTTTTGTCAGTTTCCAACCTGGTTTTAAAAAAGTGCTTTGACATTCTTTGTTCTAATGAACCTGCCCCCAGCAATCCTAGGTGGTGGGTTCTAGCACCACCCCACTTTATAGATGAGAACACTTGGGTTCAAAGAGAACCTGTGATCCGCCCAATGCCATAAAGCCAGGTTTCGATCGAAGTCTTCTAACGTCAGAGCCCGCCACAATCTTTCTACTTTTCTTCGGGTGTGTCAGCTCTTGAATAAAGGATCAGGTAAGAGTGAGACGTGACTTACCCAGGCAGTCATGTATTGCCATGGGCTCCTACAGAGGACCTCAATCCTGAGACTCTCTGCTACTTGGGGGCAAGTCTGTGCTGAAGCTTTTGCTTTCCTGTTGTCAGTTCTCTAAGGATTGCTTTCTAATAGGTTTAACATGGTCACCTGCATAAGTATTACTGAAAACTTCAACATGGGATCTGTAGAAGTAAACCAAATAATTTAAGTCTCCTGGTCCCCACCCCACTTTAGCGGTAGCTATTGTTGGTAGTTTCATGTCTTCCAGGTGTTTTAAACATGGGTGTGCTGTAAATGTATTTGTGTGTTATATATAAAATACTGTGAAGCATAAGCAGGATCATATTATGCATATAATACTGCAATATTGCCTTTTTTATTGAAGAATGTTTTGTGGACACGCGTTCATGTTAGTAACCCAGTCCTACCTCATGCTTCTCAATGCATGTACAGTATTAATATTTCATTTTATGGGTGAACCAGTTTATTTAACCTATTACCCAGTGATGGACACTTACGTTGATTCCAGCTTTTTCCTATTACCAACAGTGCTTCAGTGAGCATCCTTGTACAGTTGGATAAATTCACATAAATGAAATTTCTGGCATGCAGGATTTGTGCATTTAAAATTTTGATCGATATCGCCACATCGCTCTCCAAAGAGGTTGTCCCATTTACACCATCAATCTAAACATTGTTTTTCGCATGTGTTCGGTAAATGCTGTGGAAATTGGCCCTGACAGTTTATTCAATTATTATTGTGATTCAACTCTCCACTCTACTCGGGTGATTCCATCACATTCTGGGGTGTGTGATTTAAATCCTCTCTCTGCCCTGGCTGGCTGGATGATTGTGGGAAGTTTGGCTGACTTCTCCGGGCCATAATTTCCTTGTGGAGATAACAATACCTCTCTTGAGGTATAAAGTTAGGGACATGATGAGGATTTGTCAAACATGTTGCTCAGTGCCTGGCAAAGAGTAGGTGCTCAGTCAGTGCATGAGCATTGCACGGTGTTATCAGCCCCCACAAGAGTGGTTGGCTCCTGCCATCCGGCCCTACTGAGTGAGGATTGCATGGTTTGCCAAAGAACTCAGAGTAGCAACTGAAGTGTGGTTTGGAAATAGCTGTTCTGAGTTTCCAGGGGCAGAATAAACTCTTAATTTAGGAGACTCTAAGTCTCTTCAAGGCAGTGACTTTATTTTTTACTTCTTTATACTCTCATAGACACAGAGTGCAGTGCCTGGGACCCAGCAGGTGCAGTTAGATGTTTGGGGTGGAAGGTGAGCCGGGCTTTGCCTGGGGAATGTGCGAACCAGGAGGACCTCATGGAGGCAGAGGGTCACGTTTTAGAATCCACGTCCACAGGAGACATAACTATGTTTCTCACTTTTTTCTATCTAGAGAATTCCAGAAAGAAGCCTCAATGTACGTTGAGAGAAGGGGAAAAAAACCCCAACACTAGACTAGGCCCAGAAATCCCCTTTTAGAAACTGCCTGTGGGACTTGGTTGTGAAGCTGAGAGGAGGGAATCTGGATGCTGTTTGGGCCGGTGGAGGGGGCGCTTGTTGACCTGAGTGGCACCCTGGCCTCACTGGATATGATATTTTTGAACCCCTTCTCTCCCACTGGGCTGGTGCTCAGAGCAGCAGTGTTGCCTTACTCTCCCTGTGACTTTCCGCCTACTCTTCTGGTCATTTCTCACTCTATTTTTGGAAAGGGCCTTGTCCTTCATTCCCCCCAACAGTCATCCTCCCCACCCTGCCTGCCCACTCCAAAGGCATCTGGTGTCAAGAACTCTATCTGAAAGGCTTGATCCTTGAAGTCTAGGGCTGTCAATCATACCCCAGGGCTGGCTGGCCCAGACAGGTGGGGGAGGGGAGGAAGCAGGGCCGTGCCCTGGGGCATGGGAGTGAGTCCAGGAGAGGGGACAGGTGGCTCAAGTTATAACCAGGGTTTGACCACTGACTTCTCACTGTATCACATCTCTCTTGGTGCCTCAGGCTTCTCTTCTGTTAAATGCAGTTATACCTGCCCTTGCCTCATCATGAGAGAGCTGCAAGGACAGCTCAGATGCTTGATACCAAAGCAAGAAAAATCACAGGGAGTAAATTCCTCTGCCAGTAATTGAAGAAGGTGTGGTTGCACTCATGTTGCTCATGGGTCCTCCAAGACTGAGAAGATGTGCCAAGCTAATGATATTCCACACACAGATTGGAGCCTCCTGCCTGTCTGTGCCTAGTTTATTCACAGAGGGCTAAGTCTGAATTCTTTCTCTGCCCTTACTAGCTGTGTGATCTTGAGCGATTTACTTTACGTCTCTGGGCCAGTTTCCTCTTATATGAAATGAACATAACATTAGCACCTCATTAAGTTGTGAGAGGATTCGATATTATCATCATCTTTGGTTGCACATGAAAATCCCATCAAGGCAAATGGGCTATAGACTATATCGTATGCTATAGACTATGCCATAAGCTATGCCATGGTACAGCCTCTATAGAAACTCCTCTGCTTCCAGTGGAAGCTTCAGGAGAGGGAAGATCTCTTTGGATGGCAGTAGGCTTTTTCCAAACTACATTCCATCTGTTCCATTGTATTCCATTCTATGGCGTCAATACCACTCAATATACTTTCACTGAGCAGGAGTGTGCAGAGTCAGGAAAATCCAATGACTTTCTCTGGCTCAGCCTGAATTCTGGAGCAAGAAAAGGGACAGAAACAGCAAATCAGAATCCAGCCCCTGCTAAAGAGCTTCTGAAGAAAAGGGTAATAACCTCTGAGTTCTGGCTTCTAACTCAGCCCCTTTCTGGGCATGGATGAGAGGCCTGGGGCCAGAGTTGAAAGAGAAGGCTGGTCTCTAAGCAACATGTTCATGTTGGTTTGGCTTTGAGATGAAAGTGAGGACATGGTTTCCACTCCTGGGCAGCTAGGCCTGGACATTTGAGAGAGATGAGGTTAATTGTTCCGTTCTTCAGCTCGGCCTGGGTCCTTTTATTCCTACTTCAACTCTATTAAAAAAAAAAAAAAGACATAGGCTTATACATGTCTCACACACACACACACACACACACACACACACACACACACACCCCGCAGAACAAATTAGCAAATTTATTAACCAGGTCCTGTCTGTAGGTCTGTTGTGAAGGAGCGAAGACCCCTGTGGCTCGAATGTTGGTGTCAGCACTCTCAAGTGTTGATTGAGTTTTGGTCCCAGCAGTAAAAAGCATGTGTGAAATTCAAATACAGAATTTCAAACCCTTGAGCACTTCCTGAGAGTCTCAATGGCTTTAATAAGGGAAGGGCATCTCTTTGATGGCAAATGATTATCCTTCACAGTGCAAGCACAAATTGGATCATAATTAATGAATTTGATATATGTTCTTCCTCACCATGCACAGGAGCTGACATTTAGTTTCTGCTTACCTACATCTCGATCACTTTATATTCCCCTCTACAAGGGGGGGATGTTGTCACATGCAAATGAAAGGTTATATATTTGTAATTATACAAACATAAGACCAGTTTTGAGTAGATCATTTCTCTTTTCTCCCCCCCCCCCCCCACTTCTAGTGCCATTTTCCCAAATTCTGAAATATATGATGGCTTCTTGGAACTGCTTGACATTGCTCTAGAGGACAGAGCCCCTGCTATAAGGTGGAGAGGAGAAGCATGTTGCTTGACTTGGTCCACGTGTGCTCTCTCATCACTCTTAGTCCTTGGTCTCTCCTTTCTCAGCACCTCTCTTCCTTGCCTCCTTCTTTCCTTATGGGGCAACCCACAGGGGTGCTGGTAGTTGAACTGATGCCTAAAGAGGGTATTATGAGCATCTATTAAGTCTTGCTGGAGCTGAAGACGCTGGGAGAGCCGCCTGTCCCTTGTTCATTCAGCAAATGTTTGTTGAGTTTTCACTGTGTCCAGTCACTACCCTCAACACAAGAAATAGGATGACCAATAAGATACAGTCCCTGCCCTTTAGGAGTTTTTGAACCCAGCCGCCTTTATCATCATTTGCCAACATGGTCCACTCTCTCTCCTCCCCACCTCACACCGACTTTGATGCCTCCCAAATGATTTACTCATTTCCAGGATGGACACAGATGCTCCTACGCAGCCTTCTTTGGATATAGCCAAAGCCACAAATCTGTGCCAGCGTGAGTAGATTTCTTTCTAGACAGAATGCTATGGACTGAATGTTTGTGTCCACTCAAAATTCATGTGCTGAAATCTTAGCCCCCAGGAAGATGGTATTAGAGGGTGAGCCTTTGGGAGGCGATCAGATCACAAGGATGGAGCTCTTATGATTGAGATTTAGTGCCCTTATAAAAGAGACCCCAGAGATCCAGCTTACACCTCCTGCCATGCAAGGATACAGTGAGAAGACTGTGGTCTGTCTGTGAACCAGAAAGTGTGTCTTTACCAGACTCTAAATCTGCCAGGACCTTGATCTTGGGCTTCTCAGCCTTCCAAACTGTGAGAAATAAATTTCTGTTGTTTGTAAACCACCCAATCCATGGCATTCTGTTACAGCAGCCTGAAAGGACTGAGACACAGATGTAAGAAGACAAAGGGCAGAGATGTTTCCCGAGGCTACCAGGTCAACAATGGTGGCACCTGAGTATTGATTTCCAGCCCTGGAAATCAAGAGCATGGATGGGTGGGTTTTCTCCACCTATTGGGGATTTCAAAGCCAGCACCACTCAGCTATTCAGGCAGGCAGGCAGGGAGTCAGCCGCAGAGGGGCCGGACGTTCCCCAGGAAAGCTGGCACTAGTGAGGATTTCTAATCCAGATCACTGAGTAGGTAGCTGTTGTGAAGATGCATCGGTGGTGGAGGGCTTGAGCTTTAACAGGGGACAAGCGGAGCCAGCTTAGTCCCCGCACCCGGAGTGAGGCCATGCCTGCAGGAGGAGCTCAGGGGCCTGGCTTAGGGCCCCTGAAGCCAGGCATCTCTTTATTGGGGGACGGCTGGGGCAGGAGCTGAAACTGGAAGGCGCTTCTAGAATTCCCACCTGGTATCCTGACAGAGGCAAAGTTGGGTTAGAGTTCAAGGTGATTTGACTCAAATGGGCTGGTCCAATTTCTCCATCCCAGCAGGCCCCTGCTGCCCATTTCCTCTGATTCCCAAAGCACCAGCACTCGAATTTCACAGGCATTTGGGAGGTCTCTCAGCTCCCAATCGCTTTGGGGACTTGCTGAGTGCGGAGAGCCAGGGTGGGAAAGGTGGCCCCCTGGCAGGGGGTGGACACAGGCCACCTCGGGGCGCGGGGAACAGAGGCTACCGCAGCCCCAGGCCCTGCGCCCTGCGCCGCGCGTCGCTCCCTTCGCTTGGCGTCTGTCGCCCTGGGTCGCGTCTGGGAGCGTGACAGGCTGCGGGAGAGGCAGCCGGGGGGCGGGCAGGGCCGGGCTGGCGGCTGTGACAGGCGGGTACCTGCCGCCGGCCTCGCCCGCACCCCGACAGGCGGCCTGCTAATTGGGGCGGCGCGGAGGGAAATCACCGCGAATCTCCGCTCCCGCGCCGCGCAGACACTCAGCCCCTAATCAGAGGGGGCGCTGCCCGGCGCCTGTCACCCCCTCCGACAGCAGGGCCTGGCTGCGCGCCTTCGTGTTTGGACTTTTATTTTCTTTTCCTGGGAAAGGAAGGGCGGCGGAAAGCAGCCTGTAATTGGGCTTTGGAAGGTTATCGCTTGTCAGAGGAGGTGCGAGCTGGGCGCAGGCCTTGAGGAGAAGCAGCCATTAGCAGGAGGGTGTTCTGCAGAGGGGGAGAGGGCCCCGGTCAGGGGGACAGCGCCCAGGACGGGGAGGGGGTGCAGCCTGCGGGGTGCAGCTCAGGACCCCAGGGTGCTGCCCCGGGCCCAGATGGAAGCCTCTAGAAGAAAGCGGGAGGGCACAGCATGCACTGGGTCTGGGTTAGGATGTGCCTTCCCCCCCGGCCCCTCCACACACCCGCATGTATACACACACACAAGGGAAGGGCCTTGCCGAGGGTCACTCCTCTAGTCAGAGGCAGAGTTGACTGCACCCCAAATCTTAATCTTGGGCTTAGAATGATGTCGGGGATTCTGAGGGCGCTTTTTCTTCCTTTCTTTCCCAGCCAATACCATTTCAGCCCACAGACGTGACTAAAATCACATACTCAGAGATTTATTCATTTGGACTCAAGCTTAGCTCACAATTATACAGCAAATTCTCCTGGGAGGGCTTATATATTAAGCTCTGTCAGTAATCTTCCCCCTTAGCAAGAATGATAAGGGAGATAAAGACATTGAATACCTGGAGGCTAGCGTGTGTGTGTGTGTGTGTGTGTGTGTGTGTGTGTGCTGGGGTAGTTTGGAGGAAGGAGAGGCTGGTAAGAGGGGAACTGGGTCTGACCGCACATCATCTAGGGTCCAGGGGAGCTGAAGGGGGGATCTGAGGCCTTTCCAACTAGTTTCATCTACTTTAGAATTTGGCCCCAGCCAGGCCTGGACTTGGGGGCTGCCCCCTCCCACCCTGTGGGCAGGTAAGGAGTCGCAGGCCAGGTCCCCAGTCCCCACCAAGGCAGCCCAGCCATTCCCTGCAGCTGCCATTCTCCTGGAGTCAGTGTGACAGAATGGGACCTGTGGGGAAAGCAGCCACGTCAGCACCCAGCCCCGTTTTGCACTCCAGCAGCTAATTAAAGCCAGGAAGGTAATTTATTGCTGAGGGAGAAAGTGCGGGAGGTTTGGCTTAGTTGAAATGGCCCCCAAAGAGTTATGGAAAGCTAAAGTGGGTTTTCAGAAGCAAAAGTTAATTGCTCTTCACTTAGCATTTCAGTGTCATGTGGCTCTGAGTTACACACATGCTGAGTGGAAGCCTTTACCCAGACGTGGGGACTGAGGGGAGCGGGCTTGAGCCAGGAATTCCAGGTGGCTGGCTGGAGGTCCCCTGGCTGTGCATCAAAAGCGTCACTCCTCTCCCCATAGGGAAAAGGCTTCTTCTGCTCCCCAATCTCAGCCCCAGGTGGGGGTGGGACTAGAAGGCACTTGTCTCTTTTGGAGAGAGTTGTTGTGTGGGAGAAACAGCACTGCTCTGGGGATCAGGAGACTGGGGATGGGGGTGGGGGGCTCTTCTTTCTGCCCTGACACTCTGTGTCCTGGCTTAGTTCCTTCCCCTCACTAGGTCTCACTGCTTCCCTCTGTTTAATGATCACTAGGGTGCATCTTCACTTTGGGCATTCAATCCTTTCCTTGATACTGTGAGCTCTTTCCCCGTCTCCTCATGGTCACCATTCACGAGATCCATTTGGCAGAGGGGGAGACTGAGGCATAGGCTATCCCAACAGAGGATAATGGAGGATGTGAGAGTGACTCGACTTACAGCTGAAAATGGATAGGTGTGCATTCTGGAAATAGGAGCTTCTTGGGCTCTGAAGATTCTTCTAGATTTATGAATAATGGCATTTGGGGGAGGGGTTTAAAAAGCATGAATCTGGGTCACTTCAGCCAGGAGGGGTGAAAAGTTCTTTCAGTGAGCAAGGCACAAAGCTGCCTTGCATAGAGACCATTTGTATCTAAAGGCAGTCACTACCCAAAATACAGGCAAGCCTAGTGTCAGGTGCTATTTAAAATGACTTCTACTGTGTATGTTTAAGATGAGCTGAGAGTCTTCCACCGGATCTTCCTAGCTACGTTTTGGAGGGAAGGGCATTGGACAACGGTGAGGAGATAGGAAAACCGCTCTTAGGTTTGCAGTCTGATGTGGCTTATAATTAGCAATGAATTCCAAAGAGATAGTGGGGTCACCTCTCAGGTGGGTGTTGCATCCTAAAGTCAGTGGGGTGGTGGTGAGTCCAGTAGAATCAAAATTATTTCTGAAAATCCTGATATTGTAGGACCTGCCCTAGAATCTTGGAAGTGAAGAATGTTTTTTCTTGGCATGTGTACTCTGTCGTCCTTCCTCTGGGAGTAAGTAGAGGGTCTAATTTGAATGGGGTGGGGAAATAGAGATGGTGAAAGTGATGGCGTAAATAGAGGAATTAAACTTCCCCCCCTCAGTATATTCTGTTTGTGTATCCCACACATGTGTGTTTCACTGCTAGCTCTGCTATCCGACACCAGGACCAGCAAAGCCAGGCAGGGTCTTAGGCCAAAATGTCTGCAGGTAATATGAGCTCAGTGAGCATTTTTTGAATAAATGAGTGAATAAAAAGTTCTTTAAAAAAATTTGTCTTGTGCTCGCAGTCCATATCATGGACAATGGAATTATATTGACACCTACTTTGTGGACATGGTTGAGTACAGTGGTTCAAGAACTATACTGAAAATAATTAAGCTCCCTGGAGACAAGATGTAACACCCAGCAGGAATGCTTTAGCACCTCACCCATATAATATTAGGTCTCAGGAAGAAATCATAGCTGTGCTAATCTGAGGGCATTGGAAATGAGATTGAATTTCCCTTGCACAAGCCATCTACACAGCAGTCTGCAGTGAATCCAAACATTATTGAGCTTTCTTTTTAAAGCTTTTTTCTCTTTTATTAAATAATGTTTCCGAGTCCAGGCATGTTGGGTCAAATAGTCCCCAGTTTGAGAATGAGCCCGACAGCTCAGAGTGAGACCAGAATCCCAGCGAAGCTCAGAATGGCCTGAACACCAGCCAAGGATGGTACTTAGGTCATGTTCCAATCTGCAAACCCACACTGCCTAGGGAGCTGTTTAGCTAAGGGCAAAATTACCACTCTGGTATGGGCCTGAATACATGGACATGAGGCGGTCTTGGATTTGGTTGGCATGTTTTTAGACCAGAGGGATGCATTTAGGAAAGTGCCAAGTGACAAGGAAACCCCAGGCATCACCAGGATCACGCTGCATTTTTGTGTGGGAGCAACATTTGCAGGTATCTTTCACTCTGCCTAGTTGGGGAATGGAAGGATTCTCTTTCATGATCAGGTCTAAGAGCTGTGCTTCTGGTTGAGACTAGAACATGGTGTGGCCAGTGATTCCCTGTTTCTCCTACTCCACGGCAGAGACACCGGATTGACCAGTAAGGGAAAGTGGGGGGTAGAGTAGGCAGGGTCCCCATTGGCAGGAAGGTGGGTGGTAGTGCCTATCAGTGGATGAATTTGAAAAGACTTTGATAATGAAGCTGGAGAAAGAATGGCCTCCTTTTCTTCTGGAAGTAAATCCTAACACCTTGTTGGGATGGAGTGAGAGTGGAAGCGAGACACATTATTCAAATGAAGGGAAAAAGAAAGGGAAGGGAATGGAGCTACTTAGATCATTGTGCACTGTTAGGCAGAGAAAGTGTGGCATAGGGCCAGGGAAACACTATGAATTATCAAGGCTGAGAGCCTTTCAGAAGGAGGGGTTTTCGTCTCCTACAGCATGGAGATTCTGGTTCAGTCATCCCGAATGATGCGTGACTTTTCCGTCCTTGAAGACTTCTAGGGAAAGAGTCCTATGATCACATCTCTATAGACTATGTCCATACTCAAAAGATTTTAAAAGTTCATTCTACAGATGACTAAATGGAATCCCTTAGCTAGAGGGTAGACCAGTCAGAAGGGAACTCAATTCAGAGTGATGCTTTGGAAACCTTTTCACTCAGGTGAAGGCAGAGAGGGGTGGACAAGAGGCCCCGGGGATGTCCTGGCCTAAAACATCTCAGAGCCAGTGTTAAGTGTTTGAATTTTAGTGTTTAATGTTAAAATGCATCCATGTTTTGTATGTTCTATCATAACACACCTGTGCTTTAATATAAAAAACCAATGCTTTAAATTATCACTAGGAAACACACAGAGATGCATGCACATTTCTTAGCTATTTCAACTAAAGGCAGAAACACATTTTCACTGGATCCAGTGTTTTCAAACTCTGAATTAGAAGGGCAGGAGGGGGCTTATCACTGTCAGTGGACAGGCCATTTTTGCTTTCTGCGAATCAATATAAATGGTGTCTGTTTTTCACTAATTTTTGAGCTGAATCAGGGTGGTAATTAAGGAGAGATGTCCTGAAAACTCTCTCTTTCTTGCTATGAGTAGCAGAAGATGGCACATTCAGGGCGTGTCAGGGCCCGGGTGGGGACACTCAGGTGTGCCTGTCATGGTTTGGCTTCCTCTGTGCACAGGAAACCATGTATACCCAAGAGTGCGGCACCCCAATATGAACAGCCCTGAGTTACTCCATATGCCTCCTTGTCCAGCCTTGTTCAGTGGCTGTGCCATCTCTTAAGGAAGATCATGGTGGTGAGTTTCATTCTGCAACCAATCAGTCCCCGACTGCCCTTGCAGTCTACCTCTCTGCGCCGTTTTTGGAGATATTCCTAGAACTCAGAATTAAGATGCCTCAGCAAGCTCCAAAATGCTCTTGGTGTCTGCCTTTTTTGTCTTCTAATGATATTCATGGTTAGGGGGCTTTCAACACTCCAGCCTTGAAATGGCATTAGAGTACCTCTTTCTCTACTGTCCTCTCAGTGACATGACTGAAGAATGGGATGGTGAGGATCCAGTTGCTGCTTGGGTTTGTGATGGGATTCGTCCCTCCCTTTGCCCAGTCCCCCATTGCTACAAACTTAGTATGTACCTTCCTAACTCCTATTCTGAAGTTTTAATATCCCCACCCCCACTCCCCCAAAGAGAGTAATCTGAACAACTAGGGATCGGACCCATATTGTGATGGGAACATTCTGTTAGCTGATGCAATGGGTACTAGAGGTATATCCTGTGCTGCATTCTCATCTTTGGGTAGGTTTTTCTTTGACCTTACCCAACTCTAAGAAAGACAGCATCAGCCATTATTAATGACTCTAAATGGTAGCTATACAGCAACTGCTGATGGGGATGGAGGGCAAGGAGGAAGGAAGGAAATCAAAGGCAAACGCTTCACCAGTGCCAGCCCCCTCAGTACGTGGAAATAGTTGGCAATGGGTCTAGAAATATAGGCCAGCTATAGCTCCAAAACCCAGGGCTCCAGCTCACAGCATGGATGGCATCTTTTTCCCTCTCTCACTCTCTCTTTTTTTATTTTTTATTTTATTTTTTATAGAAAACTTGTTGCACCGAATGGCAAAGAGCCCACAAATAACTGCACTGTACTTTGGAAATGGATCTGATGAACCTTTTAATAGAAGAAGATCATCATTATTTTCCAAGAGTTCACATTCCCATAATATTTTTATTAGCAGCCTCTCTTCTAAGTAAAGTTCAGTGGATTGATTTTGATTGGGTTTTCTCATTTTAAATATTCCCTTAAATTATGACCATGGATATAGTCCCATCATCACCACTGCTATTGTTATCAGCATCAGCAGCTCCATTATTATATTTATGTCGCACTTAGAAAGCACTCAAAACACTTCAGGTGCATTATTTCATTTGTCCTCATAGAATCCTTGTAAGGAAGGGAGGGGACCTCGTTAGAACTAAATGCTGGGTGTACACCTCTCTTCTCTGTGCCTCTGTGAGGAAAATCCCCAGAGGCAGGGGTGTGTCCAGGAGGTAGCCCTCTGTGCCCCTTTTCTGTATATTCCTCTGCCTGGACCCAGAGCAGAATGGGGTTGCTCCAGGCAGCCACCCAGAGGCCGGATACTCAGAGGACTTGGCTCAGGATGGGAAGAGGGTACTCATGTTGAGGGGCTGTGGAGTGGGGACAGGACCCTTAGGAATGGACATGGCAACCTGGCCCTGACTTGCCCTGTTGCCTTGGCATGGCCTTCATTTGGTATATGACAATGTCTATCAGAGGACCCCCAAGAGCCCCCAATCCACTATGGAACAGTGGAAAGACTGGTATAGGAACCAGGAGATCTGAGTTTGAACCCTGGTCCTGCCACTGAGGCTTGATTTTCTCATTTATATATATATGACTATGAATGCCTCCTTTCTGGGTTTTTGCAGGGATTCAATATGATAACTTATATAGATTGCCCAGCATGATGGATGGGGTGTAGGTGGGCAATAAATGTTGGTTCCATTTCTTCATTTAATTTTCTCTCCCAACAAAACCTAAACTGTCTGTCCAGGATGCTTTTGAGAACTAAAAAGGAATATAGAGAACTACACTTGGATAGGTTTGTCATTTTAATCAGAGTCTTGTCAGAAATCATTTTCTTACCTATGCTGAGTAAAAGCTAGTAATCAGTAATTAGCGTGATTTGAAGCTTGTCTTAGAAATAATGTTGGACTGGAGAACGGGAAGCCTGGGCTTCACCTCCCTCACTGCCGCTAACCAGATGGAGGCTCTTGAGCGAATCACTTGGCATGCCTGGGTCTTAGTTTCCTGGTCTGTAAAATGAAGAGCTTGGAATATATGATCATGTAGACACTTATGAATTTCACAAATCTATAATTTTGTAAGAAGTGATTTTTAGGAGAGAAAGCCAAATGATGTGTGGGAGCTTTGTTTCTTTCCCTTTTCTTGGTTATTTGTGCCTTGGGAAGCCTTACTGGCTGGCCCTGGCATCATTATCAAGGACACCCCAGCTGGTTTGGGGGCAGTACTCATGTTGTGGGCACGTTTCCCAGGAGGGCACGAGCAACTGTGGAAGGCTAGGGTGCAAACCCAGGCTCTGGAGTGACTGCTGATGTCACAGACTCAACACTGATTTGTTGGTAAACCCCAGACTCTGTGCTCCCTCTTGCTTCTCCCACCTGCTCACTTGTTAGCCTCAGGAAGCAGAGGAGTCCAGGACCTGGACTGATGGCAGCCGATGTAGCTGTGCACAAAAGTCCAGCTGCTGATTCCTCAGGGCTTGGGAAGGCTGCTGAGGGGCTGCATGCATGGGCCCCCTGCCTGCTCTACTGACCACATCTCCAGACAGGCGCTGTATTCAGAAAGCATGTCCTTATCTGCTCCACTAATCCCTGCTGGTTGCGCTTCATGGCAGAGCCTGAACACTCCGCAGGGCGGTAAGAATCTTTCAGAAGCCAGATCTCCTTGAGCATGCCCTCGGCTAGGAGCCACCCAACTCCAGTGCTCCTCCTGCACCATCTGAAGAAGCAGAGGGACAGTCTTAGGGGATGAATGGTTAGGGCAGTTTCTCACTTCCCTGCACACAAATGCACCAGGAAGAGTAAAACACATAGAAGACTTTTTGCATGAGTCACCCCATACCTTATTTTCTTAGTTTTATAAAACAAAACAAAGCCTAGCTGCCTTTTCAGTTTAGTTCAGTTGAGTATAGATACTCCTCAACTTATGATGGGGTTATACTCCAACAAACCCATCGTAAGTTGAAAACGCATTTAATACACCTAACCTACCAACATCATAGCTGAGCCTAGCCCCTTTTTACTGAATGCGTATCGCTTTCACACCATCATAATGTAAAAAATCTGAAGTCGAACCACCGTGAGTCAGAGGCGTCTGTACTCACAGAGGCAGCTCACTGCGCTGGGTGCTGTGAGGTTATACCCATGAGTACGATTCTGTCCCGACTCTCCAGGAGCTTGCAGACTGGCGGGCACGCGATCAGCCAGGATGACAAGGCAGATGGTCAGGAGTGCTTTTATTAAGTCACTAAATATTATGAGAGAACAATTCCAGTTGGGAATATGAGATTTTTCAAGGCTTTCGTTAGAGGTAGGTCTTGCTTTGGACCTTAAATGATTGGTAGGGTTGCAACACACAGTAGGATGGAAGGAATAGTTCAGGGAAGGCAGGCTGATGGGAAAGGAATGCCAAGAGCGGTTCCTGTATTCACCCTGCAGTCTGTCCTTGAGGACACACCCAGAGGGAGAAAGGACAAAAACCAGCTTCCTGAATCCTGGGGTGGGAGACAGGAGCGCTGCTTGGTGTGTACTTTCCGCAGGGCCCATCATCTCTCAGAATTTTCTGGTCCTAGTTCAGATTGTTTCCTACTTGATTGACCAGGAACACACAGATTCCTGAACACACCTTTAATTTAGTTAGAAACATAACAAGAATGAAAAACAAGTTTTCAACTGAAGTACGAATGGAAACTTTATAAGCAAACATCACCTTTTAATCCATTTGAATACTCTTCCTCCTGTGGCGGTAATATACTTTGAAGTAGAGCTGGAAGGGAGTGACATCTTTCTGACTTTCCCTGGATGGTGGCCATGCCAGACGTCACTAATGGGACCCAGCAGGCACACCTGCTCCCTGAGCTGGGTTCTCCTCCCAGTGCCCTGGTCTTCCAGGCAGCCCCTGCCAATCAGTCAGTTGTATTATACCCGATGAATCCCATTGGCCACCTTCTGTTTTAAAGTCTTAAAACTTTACTATTATCTTAAATACTAAGTGCATTTTTATGAAATCCACAGACTGTCTGAAGGTGGGGAGAAATTTTATAACATCTAATGTGGTGAGAATCTCAAAATATAAATGGGAGCTACTGATGGGGTTATGAAGCAAGGAGAAAGATATTCTCAAATCTTTTTTCCCCAACCTCCCTGTGATTTATTGGTGTAAATATTAGGTTCAAAGAGACAGAAAACATGTGAGAAAATGTAGTAAAATATGCATAGAAAACTAATCATTGGCTTAGATCAACGGCTCTCAACCTGGATGTCTGTCTGAATCTCTGGCTTGTTTATAATGCAGATTTCTAGGCCTCATTTTAGACTAAATCAAAATTTCTGGTAATGGAGCCTAGAAATCAGCATGTCTACTTAACACTCTATGTCTCTTTTGTGGTATACCCAAGACTAGCCTACAAACCTGTCTTTGGGAACCAGAGACATAAATGACAGAAATGTTTTTGCCTGGTCTGTCTTTGGATGGTTGACAAAAAATACCATATTCATTTCCCATGGCTGAGCTACCTTACATTTCATGGTATTCCAGGTGCTTAAAAACTGTGGTCATATGGAAAATGGAAATGAAGTCTTGATTTCCAAAGGGATTGGTCATTTGGATGAGCATGCTTTATGGGGATCAATCTTTAGGATGTTTCTGAATTATCATGCCTCCATATTATCACTTGGCTTTGGTTTTAAGAGGAAATGAGGGAGAAGAAAGCAGTTTATGTGATTAAGAAATTTCAGACTGTTCTGAAATTTCTGGTTATATGATCAATGTTTGAGTCTACTTGACATTCTGAATGTTATAGTCAAAATAACTATATATTGTCCATCTATTCTGTATTGGGCACTTCACTAGGACTATATAAATTATCTAATGTAGTTCTTAAAATAATCCTATGAAGAAGTTGTTATTGTCCCCAGAAGAGGAAACCAAGGCTCTGAGAAGTTACTTCACTTGCTTTGCGTGACACAGGACATGGATGTGATTCTTGAACCGAGGGCTGTCTGACTCCAAATCTTTTATTTTTATTTACTGTTTCCAAGAAATATTCTGTTCTGTGATATTGCTGGAACCCAACCAAGAGCCATCATTAATGTTGCAAACATCAAGTCAGAACTGGGAAGGACTTTTATAAACACAGTAATAGTGGTCTGTTAAACTCCAGTATTCTCATTGGCTTGATCAAAATTCATCAAGTATAGTACTAGGTCTTTGTCTACTTTTGTATGAATCAAGTTTGTTAAATTATATTCGGATTGTTCTTATGCCCCAAATTTATATTTTTGAAAAGTTAAATGGTATTCTTTACCCTTGTTATTTAAAAAACAAAAACAAACCACCCATGTAATCCTTACACATGTGGCTTTCCATGGGACAACCTGGATGTTCCTTCCATAGAGTGTTTTCTGTGAAGCATACATTGAGAGGACCTGACTAATGCCCACCAGACTGACTGATCATTTCATATATTGAAGAACACTGATTAGTGCTCAAGATTTCGGTCTCCAGGTAGCACTGTTATCTCAGACAAGTCATTTTACCACCCTGGTCCTCAGTTTCCATGCAAATCTGTTGGACTAAAAGCTGTAAGGTTCTCCTCTTGATTTAAAATGTCACAATTCTGGAAAAAAATGTCAGCCATGGAGCTGGCAAAGAGACTGATGGGGCCTTGTCAGTGGCATCATCATCAATGTCCTCACTAGTTCGGGGTCAGCAGAGGGGGACAGCCCTGGAGGCCAGTCTCCGGAGGCTTCTTCCCTCCCCCTGACCTCTTTGGTCTGCCTGCTTCCTGGGCCTGAAGCTGTCAGACTTTTCTCTCCTCAGGAGACAGTCATAGTGTGCTCTCGTGCCATAGCATTTGATATTTCCTATTGGGGTGAAATTAAATCCCAGATCTTCAAGTAAAATTTTAAGTAACCCCCTTTATATATAGCTTATTCCTCTGGGAAATGCTGATCACCCACTTACACCCCCCCCCCCCCAATCGGCTAGAACTGCCCGGCTGCTGGGGTAACACCTTGCACATTTGCTTCCCAGGGGTTTGAAGCTGAAGTGACCTTATGGAGCATCTAGTTCTACTCCTCTATTTCCCAGAAAAGACAAAAGGCCCCAAGATGGAAAATGACTTAATTGAAGGTCACCTAGCCAGTATACCTTTGAACCGTGTGTTCAAATGTATACTCTGATATAATAATAAAACTGACCCCATAGAAATATTGTGATGGCAGCATTTAAATGAGATGGCACATACAAAGCACCTTGGCATAGCTCTTGGCATAGAGAACCATGTGATGTAGGATGTTTTCTCCTTGCCTTGAACCCAGATCTGCTGTTCACCATACTCACGTTCTCACTGAAGCCCTGTAAGCTAAGTGGGGCAGACTTTATTACTCCTTAACTCCTCAGCACATGAAAGCTTGCCTAAGTAAGCTGAGCTGCCCAAGTTTAATCACTGTGCTAATGGTGAAATCTGACTTGGCTCATGTTATATAATCAAAGAATGTTTGGGGTTGCTGCCCGCTAGAACCCTTCCTCCTGACTCTTAATCCAGTGCTCTTTCCATTGTACCACACTGATGGGTGCGTGGGTGGGGACAAGCTGCTTTGAAATGCTATGAATACCAGCGTGGTGACAGATGCATTAGAACACATGGGGCCACAATCCCAGTATGTCTTCCATCTACCAGTGTAATATTTTTATTAAGTATTCACCAAGGCTACTATGGGCCAGGAGCTCCGCTCACTGCTGAGATAGATATAAAAACAGATAGGATACAGGCTCTGCCCTCAAGGAGCACTTAATTTGGTAACAGAGACAGACTTAGGCAGTAATAACTTAGAAGTAAGGCAGATGGTACTCCATGACTATTGTACTCGGTGTATATCAAAAGGAAGTAGAGGGAATGGGGTGCCACTTGTTGATTTGGTGAGAAGGGATGGGCTAGGGTAAGGCCACTCACAAATGTCTCCATTTAGCCAAGTGCATAGGCCGGCCACCTGGGTGAAGGGACTCTCCATAGGGCCACGCTGTGTGCCAGAGGGGCTCCAGCCTCTGGCCTTGACCACCGATGAGCACAGCTAGGTCAGTGTCTTGTCCCTGGGTCCCTTGTCTCTGTCTCTTTAGCAGTTTTTCAAAATGGGAGACATCCCCTTTCTTGCTTTGAGCTTGTTGGGGACTGAAATGGTCGTTTGGTCTAGACCCCTGCTTCTGTGCAGATGCGTAAGAATCTGCAGTGTCCACAGAGAACAAGAAAACACCATCTTAACCTCCCTTCTCTCTGTTTTGGCGGGCAGATGGGGGTGGGGGCCAGAGACAGTGGAAGCGGGAAGGGACAGTGAGGGGACTTGTAGGTCAGTGCTTGACAAGGGGAGCTGGGTCACTCAGGGAAAATATGGCCTTGCTTCTTCACTGGCAGTTACCCAGGGAAGCTCTAGCTGTTCCCCACCTGTCCTGGGCTCCCCCTCCCCCAGCGCCGCTGTCCCCACATGCACGGAGCAGGGAGGCGATGATGAATTTCCCCGGAACGGCATTACAGACAGTCATAAATAATGCTTTGCTCTTTGGTGACGGCACTTTCCATTAGAGCTGCCTGCACTGGGCTGTTGCTACCCCCAGTCTTCTGCCGGGGACTCGCAGTAAAATTTATCAGCGAGCTTTCTGCACCTCATAAATCATCCCCTCCGGGAGCCATCTGGCAGATAAGGCCACAAGAACCCACATGCTCTGCAGAGGCGGAGTCGGGGAGAGAGCCGCCCTGGCCCTCTCCTTGCCTCGCCTCGCTGGGGCCCCAGGCCCGGTGGAGGGGGATTTTCCCCCCACCAGCCTGGGCCTGTCACTCTCTTCCTGGCTTTTCTCATCAGACTCAGGATGGGGGCCCTGGATATGGTGGCTGTTCCAACTCACAGAATGGTTTGGCTTCCCACTCTGGGGACAGGTCTAAGGATCATATCCTCCTAAGACTCTCTACCCCTCAGGTGTCAGAGGGTCCTGATGTCAGGCAAGAGCAGGGGGCCCCAGGGCAAGGCAGATGCCGTGATGGGCATGACTATTGCTTAACTGAATCCTCTTTGGCGTCTTCTAGCCACTTGAGTATTGGCCAACATGGAAATAATCTCATCGTGACAGAAAACTTCCTGCTTGGATGAAAGACACCTCCTTGCAATTCAGGGTCAAACTTCACACGGATACCCCATTTTCTCTGAGTGACAACTACCATGGTATTAGAGGTTTTTTGTTTTTTTTTTTTTCAAATATGGATTACTTTCCATTAATATACATTAAGGGAGGCTCTAATGCATGCCGGACCCAGAGGTGGACATGCATAGATTAATGATCTCAGCTCTTTCCTCAAGGCGCTTACAATCTGGTTGGAGAGACTGTTTTAAAACCGGTCTCAGGCATGGTGCTGGCAGCACCTGCTCTCATGGGGAGACTGGCACCTGCAGGACATGATCACCGTGGTGAGGAACGCCAGCATGCTGGCTTTCAGGTGTTGGAGTCCCGGTGCCTAGCATGGTGCCTGGTGTGCCCTAAGCACCCAGTACCTGTGTGTTGAATGTGCTGAGTGCTGTGTGGCAGGGAGCAAAGTACCTGAACAGCCACCAGTAGGAAGTAGACTATGAGAATAAAATAATAGCGGTATGGAAGCATCATCCCCAGCCCCCCTCCGAGCGTGGGCCCTGTTCCCTGGGAGCACTATCCTGACCTGGGTGAGATGTAAGCTGTGCTCTTGTCTCAGCTCTGCACAGGCTGTCTCAGCTTGATCAAGGGGTGCTCGTAGTGTTAGTGTTCTCATTTATAAAATAGTAGGGAGAGACAAGGTAATTCTTTTGGGTAATTTTTAATATTGTTGCTACTAGACTATTTTCTAATTTTTCCTTTGCTGATGCTTGCTTTTTTAGAAAGACAGGAAGCGGAATGGGTAAAACCAGTCAGAATTCCTCTCTTTTCCTGCCCTATTTGGCCACTTCCCAGCCCAGATAAGCTTGTTTAAGGTCCGGATGTGGGGACCCCAGGCAGCTAGAGCCTGAGCTCCTTCTGTTCTTCTAGGAACTCATGCTGCAGGAGGACACGGATCATGCCGCTTCTGATTGCTGTGGACACATCCCAGGAAAACATTAAGTAGAGTGTCCTGAAGATGCTTAGCTTAGCTATGCATTTAATTTGGTGGTAATTGAAATTTGCCAACAAAGATTTGCATGTAAACTGTGATTTCCTTTTTCAATTAAAATTGCTTTCTTCCTGTGGATGGGAAGTGCTTGGGTCCTTTCCTCCTCACAGCACTTTGCAAACACTAATCCTCCACTTCTTTGGGGCTGGAGTGAGGGGAGGGGTGTGGAGGGAGGTCACTCAGGATGGTAGGACCATGCAGGAGAGGCAGGTGTGGGGTGTGTGTGTGTGTGTGTGTGTGTGTGTGTGTGGCAGGCTGGTGGGAGCCAAGGTGAGGGGCGGGCCTCCTCCTTCACAGTGAACTTGGCAAAGAAGCTTCAGAGGGGGACTTCTGGGCCTCAGTTTCTAGGGGCAGACAAGGGTTAGGGCACTAGGAGGTTTAGTCAGGGCTGGGAAGGGCCGCGCTGCTTCATGGCCCAGGTGAGTAGGAGGTAGCAATCAGGCAACAGGACAATAGGCTCGGCACCAGGGAGCAGGAGGGTGGCTGATCTGAAGGCGATCTCCTCTGGGTCACTGTGGCCTTTGATAAAAGCAAGAAGCAGCATCGCTCACTGGAGGAGATGTTCTAAGGATGGCAGCAGGGGTGAGGGGAGGATAAGGGAAGCTCCAAGAGTGTGTGGAGCCCGCAGACTGTGGGTTCCGATGACCTGGCCCCTGGGTATGGATTTTTCCTTTGCTGGCTCTGCTGTCTTGGGCCAGCACTTAATTTCTTTGAGCCCCAGTTTCCTCAGCTATCCAATGGGCATAAAAGTAATACCTACTTGAGTGGGGACCGGGAGAGACAGCCTGGAAGGTCCAAGTGTCATTGTGTGGGCAGGGGCTCCATTTTCATATGCCCAGTGCCCAGCATATAGCAAGAGTCTAGTAAAGTCTGTTAAAATGGGAAATTGGTCAAATGAGGTAATGTGAGTGGAAGAGTATTTAGTAAATTCAAACAATCCATTTTTGGTATTAATATTTGTGAAAATGTGTTTAGGTATTTCACTCAAGGCTGGGCCGGTTCTGGGCTGAGCCCTGGGTTGGGAAGGGTTGAGGCAGGAGTTCCAGGCTTCTCTGTGAGCCTAGAACTCTGTTGGCAACTTGCTGCTTGAGACCCAGGTTCCACCATGTGCCCCAACTTGGGGCTGCTTTCTGGGCCTGGGCCAGTCTCCTCTGTGGCTGGTGGGAGACTCACTGGTGTGCATCGGGCATCATTTCGCTGTGGTGGGATAGGCATTGGGAGGGTTTGCCACCAAGACAGCCAGGAGGGTGCTTGAGAGAGACTGTTCCCATAGCTGGGCTGGAGCTGGGATTAAGAACCATCTTAAGAATGAGAGATTTCAGAGCAGGGGTCCTTCTCTTCACCACAGCAAGTCTTTTTTTGGTCTGGTTTCTTTCAAGTAGAGATAATCCCTTCTACCTGGCCAGACAGCTGAACTGTTTTCATTTTTTTTTTATTTAGTAATAAATCTGCCAACCCCGCAGGGCTTGAGCCAAGGGCTTTGCTTGCTGCATCTGCGCAGAGGTCTCATAAAAATAGTGTAAAATGAAAGAGAAAAATGCATATTTCACACTTTGTCTGCTCTGGGTTATGGCGATTCTCGACTCATCCCCATTACAAACAGCCGACCTTCCCACAGAGTTCAAGTGCCTTCTGCTGGCCTGGAAGAACCATATCTCTGCCTTCCTCTCCCACTGTCCCTCCTCTCTCCCCCTAAACACAGATTTTGCCTGAGAGAAAGCAGGGCTGTTTGTAAGTGCTCCGTGCTGGTTCAGTGTTTTCCAGGAGGGAGGGGACATAAAAGACCCAGTGCAGATGCGTCAGTGTGTGGACACACGGAGGCTGCAGACAGATGCACCCACCCTTTTCCACACACAGTCATGTGTCTGTTACTGCATCTACTCATCTCCCTAGTGTAAGTAGACTATGGGAATATGGGTTTTCCTTCTATTGAAGGCTGCCTTGTGTTCATTACAGGTGCATTTCAACCATGACCAAATCTCTAACATTAGCTTAGTAAGTGTTCCATAGAAACAAACAATTTTTCCAACCTTACCGGCTTCTATTCCCCTATACAAATCTGCATAACAGTTGGAGTGATCGCTTTAGACGTTCCAAACATGCTGTGTGTGCCCAGCTCGTGATCTTTACCTCATACAATTATCCTGCATCAGTTTTGCTTCTCTCTCTATTCTGCCTAGTTTAGTGCTGTCTACCTTCAAAGCCCACCTCTTCCTTGTAGCCTTCTTGGGTCACTCTAGCCTATAGAGTTCTCCTGTCACCTGGGCCTCAACCAGCCATTACCATCTATATCACTATGTCCCTTGGACATCAATTATACTCTGTAGTTGGGGCTTTTTGTTTTTTTTTTTTCTGAGAAGCTATGGTCATTTTCCTATTTAACGATCATTTTCTTATTTAACACTTCTCATTCCCCTATTAGCCTATGATGTCTTACATGCATTTCTGTCCTTTCCAGTGCCAAACCCATAGTAGGTACTTAGTGAATGCTTGTCAGAGAAATGAATGAATGAAAATTCCCACATGGGGTGTGAGCGTGGCTCTGGTGTTGTGGCTTTATCTTCTTGATTGGAGTAGGAAGCAAGGCAGTTCACACCTTCAAGGAAGGGAAGGGTCTTGACTTGTGGGATGCTGTCCATCGGATGTTTCCTCTTGTTTGGGCAGTGCCGGAGAGCAAGGAGCTGTTGAATGTCAGTAACAGCTCCAAGGCTCTCTGTATGGACCCCGAGATCCCCTTGTCTGTGATCACACAGACTGTTGAGATTTCCATGGTGGTGAGAAATGCTAGTGCTTCTCACTGTGTACCCTCCCTCTCCTTTTTACAGTCCTGTATGCTCCCCACACGCAGCCCGCATTGAATTCAGAGCAGGGAATTACTAATTCAATTTTCTTTCAAATGCGTTGAGCACTGCCGCCGCCTGCCATCTTGCTGTCTTTGCTTTGTGCTTCCCACCTCAAGGCTGCTTTACGAATTGGTTTGATCTGTGGTTGTGGTTCGTAGCTGTCACCGATTTCTTTGTTGTTGTTGCTGCTGCTGCTCCTGTTTCCTTGCAGCTCGATTTTTAGCTGAGTGTTTGAGTAGTAAATATGGTTTACACCAACTCTGTTGGAAATAATGGCATTTATGTGCTGAAGTTATTTCCAAAACCTGTGATATGTGTATACAAATAGATCCACGGCAGGGCCCCTAGACTGAGGGGAACAGACTCAATAAAACCTTTGCGATGGAGCATAAACAGGTGTCTGAGACCAGGGCTGGGCCAGGCGTTTCAGAACAGAACTTCCTCCTACCCCTGCTGTTGGCTTTACACTGAAGCTGTAGCGTAAATACCTTGTTTGGCGTTGGGGGATGTAGGAGATATTTTTGTGATCATGTTTATGCGCTAAATGTTCACTTACACTCTTTTATGCATCTCACATTAAACTTCTCACTTTGCTATTCACTCACCCTCAATGGCTTTAAACCTTAATTACCCTGCATCCTGGTAGGGAAAATGTGCCAAGAAATGATGGGATTGGCCTATAAAATTGGCGGCCTTTTCTTCTTCCAAATGACTGCCAGTTTGGGAATCTTTGGCATACTGGGTGAATCTAGCCATTCTGAGCCATACCCCTTAAGCTCCGTCTTGTGGTTCTACTAGTCCTAACCGAGAGCGGGAAATAGAGAGTCTGGAACTCTCGGAGGGGAAAGCTGGTTGCTTTGAACAGGTGTGGCTCTGCCCCCCAAATGTGGGTGGGATGGATTTCTTTGATGCCTAGATTCTTGACCCTATGTCTGTCCTCATCTTTGGATCTCTGAGGGCACCAGTCCCCACATCTGCATGTCTGGAGGTGGAGGCTACACATGTGCCCTAGGTAAAGGTCTTGATCACTGAGCGGCCAGGAGCGATTTCAAAGACATCTCAGCTCTCTGTGCTGAAGGCCGCGTGACAAAGGCCTACGAAGGGCGCTTTGATTGTTCCCCAACTTGTAAATGCCAAGCAGAAATCTTGTTGCAGTTCCTAAATGCCACATTTCGGCGTGTTTATTGTTTCCCCCCCTAACAGGGAAAGATGGTGAATGGACTAATAATTCAGGAGCCGAGAACATGTTTATTTGATTTTTAGAGCTTTAGCAAATACAGTGTGTACAAAACCCGGTGCCAACAGCATGCATAATTCCTCCAGGAATGGGGCTGATAGAAACACAAAGCTTGCATGCTTCAAAACTGTAACCAATATTTACACATCTGAGTGACGAATTCTCTCCTCTGAGCAGGAACAATAGGCATAATAGTCAGGTACATTAATGCAGAGCATGCTCGTCTGGTGACTTGGATATTTGACACATAAACAAAGTTGGGGGGAGGCCCTGGGGGGAGAAGCAGAGGCTTTTTATCTACCTGTGTAACCGTACACCAAACAGCAGGTTACAAACACACTCGGAAAATGCTGACCCAACTCCGCGCTTGTACCTCACATGCAGGATTGGCACGTGATTTGCAGCGCTGCGGGAGTTCTGTAGCTGACCTCATTAGCGGCGCGTTTCCTGGCTTGTTAGCATCATATTTGTATAATTTACAGCACCTTCATTTTTATGGAATGTGTTTCTTGTAGAGTGTAATGGCAGCAATATATTTAACCTATCGTATTTAGGAATGCTTTTGCTGGAGGCAGCCTGCAGATATAAAGGGGACATTTTCTCCTCTCCTGCCTGGGCCTTTTTTCTCTCCTCATTTTGGCTTGCTGGGCTGCCACATGTGTGTGTGTGTGTGTTTGTGTGTGTGTGTGTTTATGCCTATATAAACATATGTGTGCAAATGCCTGGAAGACATAGAAGGGGCCCTGGAGGTATGATTCTTTCTTCCAAGAACAAAGATTCTTACCTTTGTTCCCTGTCTCCAAGGAGTGGTTTTGGACTGGCTGGACCTGAAGGGCCTAATACCTTGCTTTGAGAGAATGAATGTGCAAAATGAAATAGGGAACCCAGGAGGATTAGACCTTTGGGAATGATTTTTTTAGAACGTGGGTGGATGAGAGTATGAAGATGCTAGTAAGTAAGGTGCCACTCAGGTGAGTTTTTAAGTCTCCATAAAAAAAAAAGAGCATATGGACAGAGATGTGTACATTCATTTCCTTCCTGACCATGTAAAAAAGATAGAAATGACTAGGACCAAATGCTTGAAAAGAGATCATATCTTCATTTGGAGGTCTCTAAGGGGAACCTGGGACCGGGCCCTAGGAGATCTGATCCCAGGGTCAGCCTGCTGCTAACCTGCTGCATGACCCCGGCAAATTGCTTTCCCATCTTAGGTCACAATCTCCTTGTCTACAAAATGAAGGGATTGGACCGAATCAGCTCTCTCTAGAGTTTGCTGTTTCTAAGCCCCCAGTCCCTTGTCTATTCTGCTCCTGAAGACAGATAAAGACAGAAGGCTGGGGATCTCATCAACCAAGTCGTCCGAGCTGTGTTCTCGAGGGTTACTTGCAGTGACCCAGGGAAGAGAAACACAGCTCTCCAGGAACTGTCAGTGTGTCTTAGTCACATCTTCTGACAGGGGCCAAAGAGGGTGATAGACTAATAATTCAGAAGCAAGGACATGGTAGGGTGAGTTTTAGAGCTTAAGCAAAAGCTGGCGCCAGAGTGTGCTTAGCTACATACTTCCTTCCCATAACCACTTCTCAGCCTCAAAGAGAAACTCACCCCAGGGGCAAGATAAATAGCTAGGCCCTGGACTTTGTCAACCTACGATAGAATGATAAGACATTTAGTAAATATATTAAAATGATCTGAGGCATAGAGACAAAGGTTATCCAACTGGCTCGTCAGGTTAGGTAGGGATCTTTGCAGTTCCCCCGCCTACCCTCTACCTCTCAGCTTTCGAAATTTCAGAAATTTTCCTGCTACTGTAGTCTTCTCCAGTGGCTGTATCTCTTCTCACTGATTCAAGAGGATTTGGGTTCTTTATTTTACTTAACAAATATGCTCCCAAAATACTATTAAGAGTGGCTAAATCTATGGTTATAATTAAAAATGCTCAATGTATTTCTAACCAAAATTTGAAGGTAAGTTTCTATTCAAATTTTAAATGCACCAGGGTTAATGGCTATTTGAAGGTACCCAATGGTGAATACTTTGGTAAAGAAAACTCATTGTTTTATAAAGTCTAGTTTTAACTGAACTGAATCCTGAAATATTTATTGAGCACCCACTGTGTTCTGGGGACTCCGACAAAATCTGTATAAAATTCTTGCCTTCAGGGGGCTCTTATTCTAACGTTTGAATTGGGATTTGCATGTATTTTGTCGCACATATTAGTGCATGTAAAATGTAAACAGTTTCGGCATCCAGTATCCACTAATTAGTTTGGCTTTCAAACTCAGCAAAAATTAGACCATTATTATAAATATTTATTAAAAAACTCTTATTGGTTGCACTTGACTGCTTTGGTAACTGGCTTGTCTAATGTGATGATAGAAAGGGGTTGTGAACCTGGACTGCGATTAGTGGAACAGATGTGTGGTTGCATAAACTCTTTCCCTTCTGTGAAAATAGAAGCCATATTTTTTCCTTCTTTCTGAGGACAGATTCCTGCACTTTGCTCTAGATCAACCCATTCCTTTCCACCTTCTTGTGACCTAGAACTATGACTTACATTCACGCTTTCCTTATCTTTAGCATTTATATATTTCTGAATTCTTCCATCTTAAAAAAATGCTACCTCTGCCATCTCTAGATTAGCTACCTCTTTCTTTCTCCAGCCACACTTTAAAAAAAGAAAAATCTGTATTGATTTCAGAGAGAGGAAGGGAGAGGGAGAGAGAGAGATAGAAACAGCAATGATGAGAGAGTTGTCATTGATCGGCTGCCTCCTGCACGCCCCCAACTGGGGATTGAGGCCACAACCTGGGCATGTGCCCTGACCAGAAATCAAACTGTGATCTCTTGGATCCTAGGTCCATGCTCAACTGCTGAGCCACACCCGGCTGGGCACCAGCCACACTTTCTGAACAACCATGTATACTCATCACTTCTGTTGCTTCACTTGGGTATGGCTTCTATTCTCCTCCATGCGCTTGACACTTCTCCCCAAGGTCATCAATGAGCTCCAAGACACTAGATCAAACAGATCGCCCACTGCCTTTTGGAACATTGCCATCTCCTGGGGTCTGCTCACCTTTCTGGACACTTCCCAGTTTGCTTCATTATTTTGGATTTTGGTACCTGACCCTTCCTTTGGGGTCCTTAGGGTTTTGATCAAGTTTCTGCTTTCTCACTCTATTTTCTCTCTTGCTCAGACTATGTTATCTCTTTGCCACAGCTTCAATAGCCTCTTATGTTCTGAAGACTCTCCAACTCTCCTGAGATTCTCTGTCTAGCTTTCTACCGGACAGCTGCACTTGGCTACTATGCTGTAACAAAAAGTATGAAATACAGCAGCTTGAATACGCCTGAAGTTGACTTCTCTTTCACACCATAGTCCAGTTTCTGGGCACTCTAGGGAGGGCAGGGAGGTCTGTTCATGAAGTTGTCCAGGGAGGGACTTAGGTTTTTTTTCTATATGTTTACTTCTCTATCTAGGGTACTGTCCTCTTCCATAGGATGAAACATGTCTCAAATAAACTATGTTCCAACATGCACAAGGGGGGAAGGGGAAACTGAGAGCAACCAGCTCCCTGTTCAGAAAGTGAGTCAGTAGTTGTGCATGGCACCCAATCCACGGGGCCATGCCTAGCTAGGGAATGTGGTACTAGCTGGGGAGTCTTGTAGCCAGATTCTGTTTTGAAAATGAAAACTATAGAAGGCTCTGGGATTTATCAACCCACCATAGAATGATATAAGAAGTTAAGCAAATCTATTAAAATGACCTAAGGCACAAGGACAAAGTTTATCTGAGTAGTTAATCGAGGTTCTTTGCATCTTCCCCTCACCCCCCAACTCCCAAAGAATGAATATGAGGAGGACAATTACAAGTCTCTGCCACAGGCGCCTCAAGCTTAACATCTGCAAAACTCAACCCATTATCTTGCTTCTCAAACCTGCTGCTTCTACAGTTTCTTCTCTTGGTAAGTGTCATTGTCATACCCAGTTGTTCAAACCAAAAACCTAGAATCATTCTTGAGTTCTCTCTTTCCCTTGCTACTGCACATCCAATCTTTCTCTAACTCTAGAAATTTAAACCTCTTTAATATTTAGGATCCAGACACTTCTCTCTACTCCATTACTACCAGCTCAGTACAAGGCCACCGTTTTTTCCTTGGGTCATTGAAATTGGTTCTTGACTGGCCTGCCTGCACTTACTCCTGCTCCTTCACATCTATTTCCCATTCTATTGTCAACGTGATTATAAAAATGGGAAAATGATTACATTACTCCTGCTTGAAACACTTCAATGGCTTTTCATGATCCCAAATCTGTAACGTGCCCTGAAGACCTTGTGTGATGTGACCTCTGCCAGGGTCACCAGGCTGATCCTGTGGCTCCCTGACTTTGGTTCTCTCTCATCTTGATATATATTGGATTTATTTCAACTCCTAAAATTGGCTGCTCTATCCCTCGATTCTGGTCTTGCTTCCCTCCCTACTTGGTTAACTATTATTTCTCCTTCAGACCTCAGTTTGGGGGTGATTTTTGCAATGGAGTCTTCCTCCTGTCTGCTATGGCCCTCTCCTTCTGTGTTCCCATAGCATCTCGAAATTCTTCTTTACTAACACTTATCAAATCAATAATTTAATGACTAGTATCTATATTTGTGACTATGTTGTAATTTCCAAGAAGGCTGGGCTTCCTGTATTTAATAAATAAAACAAATAAAAGCATTTGGCAAAAATGTGCTGTCTTCAGCTAATTCCTTTACCCCTTCACTTTCTGTTACTCTCAGTTAAGCCTTGGTATAATGATGTAGGGTTTACCTCTTATGATAATAGCAACAACAACTTTTTAAAGAAAAATTATTAGGAAAGCACAGTGAAGGAAACAAATAGCAATAAATATAAATAATATCTAATATTTAATTATCTTAACTAGAGCTTACATCTATGTACTATTTTATAATTTTAATGCTTTTGTTTACACAACTTTATTTGGACCTTGCAAGACCCTGTTAGAGATGTCAGTCAATTATTCTTACATTATAGGTGTGTAAATTGAGATTCTATGAAATTAAATGACTTAAATAAGGTCTTTCATTTAGTAAGTAAAGGAAGCAGAGTTGGAGTCCAGATCTCTGACCTCAAAGTCATGGAACCTATCTACTCACTGCATTGGGCTACGATACATATCAGGAAACACAACTGTGCATATCTCTGGTTTCTTTGTCTGACATAAGCAGACATTTGATAATTATTTGTTGGACAAATAAATACATGCATAGATGTACCAATAAGCCTGATAATGTGACTAAGATTTAACACCATCATGTAAGTCAACAATTATGGGATAGTAAACAAACACAAAAAATATGTTATGTTATATAGGAAAGAAGTGAATTCTGGCTAACAGACTAGATAATTGCTTCACTTAAAGAGATAATTGAAGTGAATTCAATGATCACACTAAATAACTATGTGGGTGTGGGAGATCTGTATCTATTCCTCAAGAATCTTGAACCCACTAATGATAGGCTTGACAAAGGAAGTTTTATTATAGTTCAGAATTTGATTGAAATGCAAGATATAAAATGTATGAACAATACCCAACTTGATTCTCTCCAAAGCACAGAAAGGAGCAGAGGACTGTTGACTCTGCCATTGGCTTGAGAGGGCCTTACTCCTCTGTCCAAACTTCATTCTCTCCCCACCCATCTAAGCTATCTAAATGTATTCTTAAATGAAGTGAGTACAGGTAGCCATTTACAGAACCTCTGTCTCTCCAGAAGAACACCAGTGCGTCTTTCTTTCACATTTTGGGGTGGACAGCAACTCCATCAGAGACAGGGGCACCCCCAAGAGAAACCTTAACTCTGGGATAGTCAGAATTATCTTAAAAACCTACCTATAATTCTGATGATTTCATGAGGAAAAAACTTGCCTGATCTGAGGATTTTGCATTTTTTATCTTTCAGTTTCAGGGTTGCCTCTAGGTATGTAAAGTGCCTAATGTAGCTCTTGGACATAATAAGTACTCAATAATTGGTGGTTATAATGGATATGATGCAGCCAACTGTAAAGAAAGTGCATAGAAGTGACAGTGGAAACCTAGTTATGACACTTATTAGGTGGCAAAATAAGTTCCTGATTATGAGCAAGTTATTTAAATTTTCTAATCTTAAGAATTCTTGTCTATAAAAAGTAAAAGCTACTATGAGCCAGGATCTGTATTAGGTATTCTATTTCTGTTATTTCTTATCATTACAACAACTTTGTATGCTCAGCTTATAGGTAAAGTTAACTGAGTCTCATAGATGTTGAGCAATTTGCTGTAGGATGTGGTCATTTAGCTAGTGTCAAAGTTAAAATTCAAAGCCAGGCCTATCTGACTCTAACCTCTGATTATTTTTCACTTTATAATGCTGCTCATATAAAACAGAGATGACAAAAATGCTGAATTCTTATGATGATTAGAATCAGTGCATGCCATACATTTGATACTCAAAATAGTAACTATTATTAATTATGCCTCAGGTAGTACAGGAAAGCCTATATATTTATATTAATCAAAGTTGGAAGAGCTTCGACATGTACTATCCATCAAAAGCCCTTGCTGAAAATTCCCTGTTTGGCACATAGTGGATGCCCAATAAATGCTTGTTGACATGTTAGAGATGCTATAATAATGCGTGTTAAAGAGCCAGTAATTTCTGAATTTATAATTGGATTCTGTTCCTTCCACAGCCCTACCACAAACACACCTCTTTCATCATTATAATTTTTGGAAAGTTTTAAAAAATACAGTAGACCAAGGAACTATGAGGGGTAGTTTGATTGAAACTGGCTTTTTGCCCCTCACAAAATATATTGGGGGAGTTCTCCTGGGATGATCAAGTAGGCCCCTGTTAGACTAACCCTCTCTAAATGGGCAAACTATAAACTCTAGGCAAAATTCATAAAACAGCCACCTGAAGGTACAATTGACACTTGAAGGAAGGGGATACTTTTCCCTTTTATTATTATGGCCTTTAGCTACAGTCAGCACCACATGGGGCAGTTAAAATTCCTGTAGAAAACCTGCCATTTTTTTGGCCTAAGGAACCTAGATGACAGAGTTTTGGGCAACCACAGCTGCAAATTATAAACTCCACCCAAATCTCTGGTTCAGGAACACATGGGGTAGAATTCAAACAGGTCACCTAAAAACAAAAGAATTGAACTGAGATTTGAGCTGCCACCCAAGAGACAGAATTTGCAGCTGGAGTCCAACTAAATTTAATTGCTTTAATTTATGTAATGACAACAACAACAACAAAAACAACAACAACAAAAACAAAAACTCAATACTCTTTAGCAGAATGTAACACAATCCAGAGTAACCGCAACAAATTCATAATAACCAGAATATAATCCAAAACTACTCAGCACAGAAATAGCTGGAAAAATGTTTTATTTTCTAGAGAGAACACAATCGGTGAAGACTGACCCCTACCTAACCCAAATGTTGGAATTAGTAGATAAGGATTTTAAAGTAGTTACTATAACTATACTCACTGATATAAGAGAAAATATACTTGAAATAAATTAAAAAGTAAAATAGTGACAAAATAGAAACTATTAAAGAGGACCAAATAAAAGTAAAAAAAATATTTGAAGTAAAAATTCACTGAATGGGCTTAAAAGCAGAATGGAGATGACTGAGAAAGAGTCAGTCAGTGAACTTGAAGCTAGATTAGTGTGAATTATCCAATGCTAAGAACAAAAAGAAATAAAACAAACAAACAAACAAACAAAAAACCCAGAACTTCAGGTACCTACAAGATAACATTAAATGTCTAACTTATGTCTGATCAGAGTTCCAAAAGAGGACAGAAAATGGTGCAGAAAAAATATCCAAAGAAATAATGAGCAGATATTTCCCAAATTTGATGGACACATTTGTACATTAAAAAAATCTCAGCAAACCCTAAACAGAATAAACATGAAGAAAACCAAACTTTGGCACATCATAGTCAAATAACGAAAACCGAAGGGTAAAGAGAAAATCTTTAGAGCAGTAAGAGATAAAGGAAACGTTATATGTAGGGAGACAACAATTTGATGGAGGCAAGAAAATAATGAAAGGCCATCTTTGAAATGATAAAAACAACACTTCCACCCAAAATTTATGTCCAGTGAAAGTATCTTCCAGGAATGAAGGCAAAATAAAGGCAATTTTAGCTAAAAGAAAACTGAGTTCATCTCCAGCAGACCCACACTACAATAAATGCTAAAGAAAGTTCTCTAAAATGAAAGGAAATGATACCAGATGGAAAAGCACATATTTAGGAAGCAATGAAGAGCATCAAAAATAGTAAATATCTGGAGTAAATAAAAATACTATGTTTTCTTTCTTATTTCCTTTAAAATACACATGGCATTTAAAGCATCAGTTTTAACATTGTCATGTGGGATTTAAAACAGTAGGTGTAATACACATATTGACTTTAGCATAAAGATGGGGTGGGACAGCAAGTTGACCTATATGGTTGCAAAGTTTTTGCATTTTTCATGAAAAGATGCAATATTAATTCTCGGTAGATTGTGAAAAGTTAAGCATATGTATGATAATTACTAAGAGAAAGCACAAAAATAATAATACAGTAAGTTAGAGTTCAAAGCCAGTAGATAAATAGAAGAGACTTATTTTTTCTTGTCCCTTTCTGCCTGAAAGTTACCTTGATTACTAGTTCTTGATGGGAAAATGAGGGATGCACTCAGTCATTCATTCATGCATACATCTGTCTAATAGATGTTTATTCCATAGCCATTAGATTTTCAGGTACCTTGAGAATATAAATAAAATAGGATGTAGTCAGTGCCTTTGAGGAGCTTTGTCCTTGTTGCCCATGAACTTATGGAGACTCTCCTGATGGCTATGTTGGCAAAGTCTTCACATTCTTTTGAGGGGGGCATTTAGGGAAAGGGAGAGTGGGATCCTTAAAACACCCATATTTCTAGATTCAGGTAATAGGTGCTCTAAGCAGGTTTTCAGCAAGGAGACTATGATGGACTTTTATTTCACTTCTGGCTTTGGTGTGCAAAGCCCCTTGACTTGGAGTGAGCAGACTAGGTTTCAGTCCTGTCTGCAAATCACTTAACCTCTCTGAGCCTCAGTTTTATCATTTGCAAAATTGGGTGGTAATTTCTGCCATTGCTCTTAAAGGAGATGAGTCTAGCTCTGCTTCCTGAACTCCAGGGTAAGTGTGGCCCAGGGGTACACATGTCAGACTTTAAAAGCACTTAGAACTAGGTGTTCTAAAACCAATTCTCCAACTTGAATCTTGGGGAAAATGACTATTTTTACCTGAAGTTTATTTTCCTGACTAGATTTTGTTTTTTTTTTCATATGGTTTAATTTGGTGGAGTGGAATAACCATAGGCTTTGGTGTAGGACAAACGGTTTAAATTCTAGCTCTACATTTACTAGCTATGTGACTTTGGACATTATGTACTTCAGTTTCCTCATCTGTGAAATGGGGATAATAATGCTTAGATGATGTGGCAGAGATGACCAGAAAAGATTCTTGATTCTCTCCTATGGTGCAGAGGAGTTGTTGCTGGGAGCTGCCCAGCTCGGGCCAAGCACTTGCATCTGGGAGTTATCTCTGATTAGTGCTCATCCATCCAATATGAGCAGATGTGATGCGATCTGCTTCTGGGCCTGGCCCATAAAAAATCTCCCATGGACAAATTCCATGTTCTTTCCCTTTTAGACTGAATGCAGAAGGGAACACGGAGCTTGGAAGCCATGATTTGAAGACAGTGGCCCTCAATCACTGCTTGGAGGAGCACCTCCCCACTCATTTGGGATCCCATTCTAGACTTAGTATAAGTGAGAAATAAAATTCTATTGTGCTGGAGCAATTAAACATCTTGGAGTTTATTTTTTCAGCATTACCTTAATTTAGAAAACACGAGTTGCAAAAGTATCTGGTATGTTAACTGTTGCATGGTAGGGTTAAAAAGATAAAAGTGCCCTTTGCCTAACAACAATGTTTTTATCAGATTGAATGAGAAGAGTCAACATCATTCTTGCTTATGCTATATTATTGTCATCTATGCATGTGACTCATTTTCCAATAAACCAGGCAGTTGGTAACAGCAGCCTCCCCCCTGGAGTGACTGAAGGATAACTCAGTTTGAAGCAGGAAGGGAAAGCATCTCCTCAGAGCCACCTAGAAATATCAGCTGAGACCTGGATGGGCAGGTAAGACTAAATTAAACTCCAAGCCCATCTTTCTTTAAAGCAGTAAATGTTCTTGGATATTAGCAGATGAGGAGGTCTGGGACATTGTGGGGAAGCTGAAGAAGTCTCTCACTGCTGTCGAGAAATGCATGTTCAGTCATTGAAGGAAGGATGGCTTTGGCCATGAGGTGCAGCCTCAGGATGGGGGCTCAGGGCAGTAAGAAACAGCGGCCTTCCCTGTAGCCCATCCAGGCTGAGGCCTGGTGGTAGATGTGGCATTTCTACACTCACCACTGTCTTCCAGACTCTGGCACTGCCCTGGCCAGCCCCCACTGACACTTCCTCCCTGAGACCCATGAGGCTGCCCCTCACGTACCGCAGAGTGGTGCTATGTCCCTGAGCCTAGGGGTTCTCAGGGCTCACTGGGTTAGCAGTGGTTACTGCCCTTGGAGCTGGGCTTGCTCCTGTCCCAGCACACAAGGTGCTCATCAGGCCTCCGAGAACGTGGATTCCATTTTTGCAGATGCCCAGTAGCAGCCAGACAGCGCTCCATCTACTTGCAGACCCAGCAGAAGCTCCAAGGTGGGATTTGGAGGGGATGTGGGTTGTGAAGAGCCACAGAGAAGTGGAGATCTCGCTGGTGCAAGAAGACAGGGTGGGCTAGATGAGAGAAAGAAGGAAAGGAGGAATCTACTGTGACGGATGGTGAGGGGATGACTCTGTCTAGGGTGAAGGGCAGTGGTGAGAAGCGTTGGGGAGCCAGCTTCTGGAGGGTTCTGAACACCAGTCAGAGAAGGTCTGTGTTAGACCAAGGGTCAGGATGCTCCCAAAGCCTGGCACAGGAAATGCACCTTGGAGGCAGGCTTCTTTCCCAGCTGAGCAAAAGCCCGCCTCCCATAGGATGCTGGGGATGGAGTATTCATGTCTCCAGGCCTGGTCTCTCCACAGGGAGCCTGGCCTGAGCTGGTCAGTGCATCCTGCCACACCTTCCAAGGATGCCAGTGCAGCCTGGCTGGCCCGCTCTGCTCAGCACATTTCCCTCCAGCTCTGCTCAGCATATCTTTCCCTTCCGCACAACTCAGCACATCTCCAGGTCCCTCCCCCACACCCAGGGCCAGCACAAACCATTTCTCCAGGCAGAAAGGAGGCTGGGGCTCAGGTCACCTGCTCTTGACTGCTGCTTCCCAACAGAGCACTGCCTCTCCTGCTCCCAGCTCTGGGAACAGAGACTGTCACTCTGTCCCCCCATCTCTCCCATGGATTGGACCAGCCCACACCCTCAGTAACCTCCCCTTCCAAGGGTTTAGTTCAGTCCCAACCAGGAGAACTCAGAGCTGCAACCTTGTTCTAGGTCACTTCTGCTCACCTACCTTGCTTTTGTTACCTAAAGTCTCTCTCTCTCTCTCTCTCTCCCTTTCTTCCCCTCCCTCTTTCCCCTTACAAATGGCTTTGCAGCAGCCTGGGAGTGCACAGCAGCACCGATAATGTCTCCACGGTTCCTTGTTAGCTGCACTCTAAGCAGGAAAGTGACTAGGCCTGACAATATAATTTACATTGCTGTATAAAACTATCTGTGGAAGCCAAGCTAATTTGTGCCAGATTAGGCTATTTGTCTCAGCCACTGTCTAGCAGCACAATCTATCAGAGGGCTGTTTTCAAATATCGCTTTTCAAGCGTGCCCTTGAGAGGCAGAAATTGATTGGGATCTTAGAGAGCAAAATTACAGCAATAACTTAAAAGAAACAATAATTACTGAATCATACCAGTGTCAGCACTCTGCAAAACACGAAATAGCCATCAAACCCCAATCCAATATATTCTGAAGCGAATTTATTGAATGGAAAAAGCAGTTGAGTGAGGGTTTTTCTCCCCCCTCCTCCCCTTCCCCTGTACATATGGTTATCTCAAAACCGCAAGTGAATGAGTCGATAATTCTTGTCATTGACTGCTCCATTTTCACGGAGTCAGAGGAGAGCCATTAGCTACCTCCTGCTGCATGGGCTCCCTCTCTCCTCGCCTCTCTCTTCTCCAGCGCCTCTATTCATTTGCTAGTCTCTGCTCTTCAAGCAAACAAACATGTATAACTAATCATCTGTTAAAAGGCAGAGGGCCCCCAATAAATCTCCCCAGCTGAAATACTTTAATGGGTAATTAATTGATCCTGTTCCAGAGGAGTAATAAGATAATAAATTAGACAATATTTCACTCAGTCGTGGCAGGCTCCTAGCTAATGGCGCTGTAGGGCTAAGCTGAAGGATAATAAATTAGCCAGAAATTAACTGCTAAGAGCTTTCTGCAGAGAAATCGGCTGACAAGTGAGTCACCCATGATTCAAGGTCTGGCTGGGATGGTGGCAATCTCTGCGAATATGAACCTGTACTTCCTTGAGGGGTCCGAGGAGGGCAGTGGGGTTATGCTCCTGGCCTGAGAAAGTCCGATGGGCAGCGCTGTGAGTTTGCCCACTGAGCCAGGACCCTTCTTTGCACATGCACAGGGTTCCTAGGAGCTGTAACTCACATACATATGCACTCATGAAAATAGGTTCTCCCAAGTCATTAGACTTGCCTAGTTTTTATGGGTTTCCTTCACTCTGGTCAGTCGGCTTGGCCACTGTTCTCCTGTGGTCATCTCTCCCTAAGCAAGTCTGCATGTACAGAGTGGCTTTTGTGAAAAAGAGACTCATGCCGTCACAACCAAGGGTTTCACAACAATTAAGCAGAAAAGGGAGTAGGGAGAGATGGCGTGAATTATGTTTTTCAACTGGTAAGAAATATTTGTTACCAGGTAGGATGGAGAATATCTCATGGTTTTATTAAGGAAATCAGGTAGGGTGGTGACCATAAATAAGCGAGACAAGAACTTAGACCTGGAAGGTCAGCTAGGCCTTTGCTCAAGGAAATGCAAAGTCAGTTTCTCCAGGTAGCAAGGGCCAGGAGTAGAAATGAAAAGCTGGGGTGGGGGAAACTCGTTATGTAGTCAAGCATTGGGATATGTATGCGGTTGTTTGAATTCTCCTCTGTTCCTTACTAGCTGTGTGACCTTATGTAAGTTATTTAGCTACTCTGAGCTTTGGTTTGCTCATCAGTAAATCAGTGTTAGGATGAACAGATGAAATACGAGGAGCTTTTAGTTCTGTGTCTCACCTACAGGAGGCAGTTAGTTATTATAGGGTGGGCAGTGTGGAAGGCTATCATTTACAGGCAAGGGAGAGGGCAGTCAAGGAAATGAGAGGGGGTGGCAGTGGGTGACAGCTGGCTGCTCCTCTTAGTCTAGAATAAGGACCAGATCATCCCACTCTACAGATTGTCCAAACTGAAGTGTGCTCACCTCCTGCCAGACCATTCCTGATTGCTGTGGTAAATGGGGGTGGATTAATCCTCTAAGTCATGGTGAATATGGCCATATGGGTTGAAGGCATAAACAGAGTTGGATTATTTAAATGAGAAAGTGTATGCAAAACACATGGCAGGGCTCATTATCATTATCAATCGTGGTAGCATTGGTATGCCTTGCTTGGCACCTCCCTCCTCCTCCTTTTTCTGGGTGGTGATCAACCTGGGAGGTAGGTGCTCAGACCACAAGGCTTTGCACGGCCTCGGATAGACTGGCGGTGGCTGGGACCTAGAGCCTGGGAGGCCACAGGAACAGGTTCAGCTGGAAACCAGATTCTGCCTGTGTAAAAGCAACAGGCATTTCCCCAAGTAGAAATGGCAGGCTAAATGAGCTCACCCGACTAGGACCCATTCACTGACATTTATTTTAAAAATAAACATGTGCTCTTTCATTCTTTGTTCCTTGATGTGGAATGGCTTCCTGGCTCCTGTCATCCTGCGCACTTCGGACTTCCCTGTCAAGGCCTCGTCCTTTGTACCTCGGGACCTCAGAGCTGGTAGAGAGGTTGAGGTCACCCAGCCTCCCCTCTGTCCCACGTCACTCATCCTTGGCCTCTGATTGCACAGGCCCAGGGAACAGCGGAGCCTGGAGGCCCATTTCAGGTGTTTGAGTCATTAGACAATTCTTTCTCTCAAAGGTTCTAGCTGGGCTCTGTGGGATAGCTTTTTAGATCATCGATGACTGTTCTATAACCTCTGAGCTTTCTCTTTTTTTTTCAGGCTAAATTTGCCCAGTTCTTTTAAACCATTGTGTAGGTGCCATTTCCCCTTGTTTTTATTGTAAAATATAACATGTGCAAAGGAAAGTACCCTGAACGTATATGTACAGTTTGATCAGTAATTATAAAGTGAACACTCATGGTGGCTAGAACCTTGCAGGCTTTCCCTGGTGCTACTACCCTCATCAGAAGTCCCCCTCCTTCCAGAGCAACCACTATCTTGATTTCTGTGACAATCATTTCATTGCTTTTTTTCATACATGGATAATTTCATTCCCAAACCATAGGGCTTAGTTTTGCCAATTTGCAATCTTTATATGGAGGAAGTCATACTGTATGTACTCTTTTGTACCTTCTTTTTCTGTTTAGTATTCTGTTAATGAGATTCACCCATATGAATCTTGTTGTTACAGCTTGTTCATTTTTATTGATCTATAATATTATGTATCCACATATGTATATATTATCATTTTATTGATAAATATTAAGTTATTGGTTATTCCACTATATGACAGTACCTTGATCTGCTTGTGTGTTCTATCACTGATGAACTTTTAAGTTGTTTCCAGCTTGGGGCCATTCTAAATGTTACTGGGATGGGTATTTATCTCAGTACACACCGGCATGCATTTCACTAGGACACATAGGCCATGCACATCTTCAACAGTACCAAACTGGTGTCCAGAATGATTGGAGTAAGTCACAGCACAACCAATAAGGTTTCCATGTTCCTGTGGTGAACCCCAAAGTGTGCCATGTGGATCCCTCTTCCAGAAAGACTCACTGCCCAGCTCAGCAAGTTCAGGGTCTGCCTCCACTCAGAGCTGCCTTTGCCTTAGGACATGCCCCTCCTGGGCCAGCTTGGCTCTGATGATTGTGGGGTGGGGAAACAGTGTGGCTATTCTGGACCGCTGTGGGACAGTGCTGATGGACGATTCTCTAGAACACTCCATCAAGGCTTTGTGAAATGTGCCTTAGCTCTCTTCCTGCTTTCTCCCCACTTCCCTTTATTAGAGGCTGATTCCTAATAAATTGCTCCGACACCAGGACCCACCTCACAGTCTGCTTCCTGAGAAGCTCCTGCTGCTCCTCATTCTTGACAAACATTTGGTACCAACAGACTCTTAAAATTTTGCCAATCTGGTTGGTATTTAAAGATATCTCATTGTGTTTCTCTTTCTTTTGTTAACATTTGAAAAATCAGGTTTCTTGGGGTATAACTTACATATGGTAAATTTCCTTCTCTTGAAGTACATAGTTTGGTGACTTTTGACAACTATATGCCCTCATGTATTCATCACCATATTTATTCATCACCACAATCAAGAGAGCGTTTCCATCGCCCCAAAGTTCCCTCATGCCTCTTTGCTGTCAGTCTCATCCCTCTGTCACTGACCTGCTTCCTGCCTTTTCCAGATGTTTGATAAACGGAATTATCCAGAAAATACTCTCTGAGTAGTATGAATATGTCCCAGTTTATCCATCTTCCCCTTCATGGGCATTTGGAATCCTTCCAGTTTTTGGCAGTTATGACAAAAGCCTCCAAGACAAATCTTTTTGTGGATTTATGTTTTTATTTCTCTTGAGTAAATAGGTAGCAGAGGCATTGCTGGTTTATGGAGTAGGTGTAATTTTGACTTTATGTATATGAAACCACCAGTTTTTCAAAGTTTTACCATTTTACACTTCATGCCAGCAGTCTTATGAGAGTTCTCATTGCCTCAAATCCCCGCCAACACTTGCTATATTCTGTCTTTTTAATTTTAGCTATTCTAGTATACGTAATGATTTTTTTTTGGTATTTTAATTTACATTTTTTTCCTGATGGCTAATGATGTTACGCATCATTTCATATGCTCATTGGCCATTGGTTGTTGACTTGGGTAATGTGTCTGTTTAAATCTTTAACACATTTTAAAATTTGGTTGTTTTCTTATAATGGCATTAATAAGAGTTTTTTATATATGCTGAACAGATTCTTTAACAAATGTGTGCTTTACAAATACTTTCTCCCAGTCCATGGCTTGTATTTTTATCTTCTTAAGAGTATTTTTTGGAGAGAAGTTTTAAATTTTGATGAAGTCCCATTTGTCCAAAATGTTCATGGTTTGAGCCCTTTGTGTCGATCTAAAAACTTTTTTGCTTACCCCAAATCACACAGGATTTTCCTTATGTTTTCTTCTAGAAGTTTAATTTTCTCATTGTGCTTTAGTTTGTATTTTGCTCATTTCTAGTGGAAATGATCATTCTTCAAAGTTTTTTTTCTATGCGGGCTTCCTATTTGGCGATCTGTCTAAGCCTTTTGCTGATTGTTCTATAAAGTTGGCTTTATCTTACTGATTTGGAGGAATTTTTACGTATTCCAGAGACTGTTCTTTGTTAATTTTATTCATTACAGTGGTGCCTCGGTTTCCGAATGCGATCCGTTCCGGAGACGGTTCGAGTTCTGAAACATTTGAAAACCGAGGGCTCCGCAGCCGACAGCGAGGCCTCAGGGTCTTGCCCTCTGCGGAAGCCACGTGGCATGTTTGAGTTCCGAGGCGTGTTCGAAAACCGAAGCATTTACCTCCAGGTTTACGGCGTTTGTAACCCGAAATGTTCGTCAATGGAGACGTTCGAAAACCGAGGTGCTGCCGTATTTATATCTTCCCTGCTCTGTGACTTTTCTTTTCAGTATTTTTGTGGTATCATTTGATGAATGGAAGTTCTTAATATTAAGAAATTTGAATTTATGTTTTATTTCCTTTATTATTAATGCTTTATGTCTCTTGTTTAAGAAATTCTTTCCTACTCTGAGGTCACATATATAGGGTGGGGCAAAAGTAGGTTTACAGTTGTTCGTATGGAAAATAATACAATAATTAATAAATAATAATATAAGAATAGACTCTGTGATTTGCATACTCACAACTGTAAACCTACTTTTGCTCAGCCCTGTCTATCTCTATCAAAGGTTCTCAACTTTCTCAGTTCATGGTGCCCTAATATCTTAGTGTTTTTTCATGGAATGCTTAGAAAAAAACAACAATCTAACACTTCTATTTATTAGGTAGCTAGGTCCAAATAACTTAAGCATTTATGTTGTAACTATGTCGTAGTCATTTGAAAACATAATACACATATAAAGAAAAAATAATGTACTTTTTATTTTTATTGATTTGAGAGAGAGGAAGGCAGAGGGAGAGGAAGGGAGAGTGAGAGAAAGAGAGAGGGAGAGAGAGAGTTTGGGGGAGAGAGAGAGAGAGAGATCAGCTGCCTCCTGCAAGCCTCCTACTGGGATTGAGCCCCAAACCCAAGCACATGCACTGACTGGGAATTGGACCCGCAACCTCTTGGTGCATGGGATGACACCCCACCCATTGAGGCACAAAGGCCAGGGATGTACTTTTTATTTTTAAAGAATTGCAATTACTCACTAAGGAATGTATGTACCTGTTGGCACTGTACAACTTCTCAAACCTGGGAATAAGGTTTCCTGTTTCGTGTTGATTATTAGGGGGTATTTGCTTTAGATTACAGCAACTGCTAAAAACCTAGCTTCACAAAGATAAGATGTCATTGAAGGGACTGTAGCTTGATCTAATGTTGAAATTGTCTAGAGCTAGTCATTTGTGCAGTGTCTGACAGGTGTCAACTATCCCTGTGTTTCACAAATTTAAAATATCCCATGACACCACTATGAGTTTAATATCTCAGTGAATAGTTTGGGACTCATGGTCTTCTATCCTGTTTGAAATCTCTACTGTTTTGCTTTTTGTAGGTAGGTCTTTAATCTGTCCTGAATTGGTTTTTGTGTGTGGTGTGAGTTAGAGATCCAATTTAATTTTTTTCCAAATGGATATGTAGTTATCTCAGATCATGCTATCAATTTCTCACTGATCTTCAATGTAACCTCTGTCATATATCAAACATCTGTATATGTGGAGGTCTATCCTATACCAATATTATGTTATATTTGTTGCTATAGATTCATAATAAGTCTTGCTATCTGATAGAGCAGGTCCTCCCACCTTTTCTTCCTCCTCTAGTGTGCTTTGCTTAATCTAGGCTTTTTGCATTTCCATATGAATTTTAGAATCAACTTGTCAAATTCTAAAAAAAATCCTGTCAGAAGTTTCATTTAAATAGCACCAAATCTACCAAAAAAAAAAAAAAAAAAAAAAGAAAAAAGAAAAAAGAAAAAAGAGGGAATATGTAAACTCTTATAATATTGAGTCTTATACTTAATGCATATGGTATAACTACTTAATTGATGTCTTACAACAAAGTTTTATAATTCTCTTCATAAAGACTTAGGTACTTTGCTGTAAATGGTATCTTTTAAAAACATTTCATTTTCTGTTTGCTGGTATATAGGGATATTTACAATTTTTTTGGTTATAATTTCAAACTTACAGACAGATTGTAAAAATAATATGCGGAACTTCTATATAGCTTTAAACCAGAGTCACTAATTATTTACATTTTTTACCATTTGCTTTATCAAATTAAAATATATACACATTTGTAAATATATATGTATGTATGTATATGTACATATATATGTATATAGCCCAATATTATTGTATTAAGTCACTATCCCATGAGCATATTCCCATTCCCATGGTAGACCTGAAAGCATGCTGCACTGATCCTGCTTCAAGTTTTTGAAATGTATTGAGCCTTGATTAATGGCCCTGTCTATGGTCTATCTTGGTGAATGTTCCATGTGGCATCTCCACCTTTTCTCTTTAGTATCCTTAATATATCCTATTTGCTTTACTATTTAGAAATTTCTAAAGATTACAATATGCATCTTCAACTTATCGGAGTATTTTTAGAATTAGTATTTTATCACATTGCATAAAATTGAAGAAGCTACAAGAGTATAGTTCTGAGTCTTTGGGTTATTAGTTTTATATATTATATCTACATATGTTAAAAATGCCACAATACAGTGTCATAATTTTAAAAAATTGTTATATGCCTTTAAAAGAAATTAAGCCTGGTGGTGTGACTCTGTGGTTGAATGTCAACCCATGAACCAGGAGGTCACGGTTTGATTCCCTGTCAGGGCACATGCCCAGGTTTCGGGCTTGATCCCCAGCAGGAGCTGTGCAGGAGGCAGCTGATCAATGACTCTCTCTCATCACTGGTGTTTCTATCCCCCGTTCCCTCTCCCTTCTTCTCTCTGAAATCAATAAAAACAGGAAAAAAAACATAAAATAAATTAAAAGAAAGAAAAATATAGTCTTTCTGTATTATTAACCATTTTGGGTGCTTTTATTTTTTCCAGTAAATCCAAGTTTCCATCTGGTATTATTTCCCTCCAATTTGAAGAACTTTTTTGTATTTCTTATAGTTTAGGTTTATTGCTGATTCTTTTCTTCAGTTTTCTTTGTTCTAAAAATGTGTTTATTTCACTGTCATTTTTGAAAAATATTTTCTTTTGCTATATCATTCTAGGATGATAGACTTCCTGCCCCCCTTCTTATGGCTTTCATTGATTTTTATGGGCAACTTAGCCATAATTTCTATTGTTCATTCTTTGTATGCAATATATCATTTACTTCTTATTGCTTTCCAGATTATCTATTTATCATTAGTTTTCAACATTTTTACTATAGTTGAAATACGTGTGGTTTTTTATTGTAATTATCCTTACTGGGATTTGCTGACATCCTTAGATGTATAAATCTACATTTTTCATGTAAATTTGGAAAAATTTTGATCATATTTCTTTAAATATTTATTCTTCCCCAGTCTTTCTTTTCTGGGTTTCTAGGACTCAAATACATGTATATTAGATTTCTTGATATTGCCTTGCAGGTCATTGGGGTTCTTTTCCTTTCTCAAAAATGTTTTCTTCCTTTTTATTCAGATTAGGTACTTTCTGATGATTTATCAATAACCTCACTGGCCCCATCTTCTACTGTCTTCAGTATGGGATTAAGGCTATCTAGTCATCTTTTCATTTCAGTCATTATAATTTGCAATTCCAAATATTCATTTGGCTCTTTTCTAAAGTTTCTGTTTCTCTGCTGAGATTCCTGTTTGTTCATTATAACATTAGTTCCTTAAAGTCCTTGAACATATTTATAATGGTTTCTTTAAGTTCTTGTCTGTTAGTGTCTAGATCATCTAGAGATTGATATAAACAAACTTTATATAGACATTTTTCTGTCTTGACTTTAGGTCACATTTTTCTGTTTATGTCCCCCTACATGTCTAGTAATTTTTTATTGTACATTAGATATTGTTAACGATAAGTTATCTTCCTTTGAAGAATGTTTATTTTTATCCTAGCAAGTAGTCAACTGGGCTGGGCTCAAACTCCAAACTGTTTCCCCTGGAGTAAGCAATAGTTGAAATCCTTGCTCAATTCTTTATATAGCTTTTGTTTCCCATTGGTCTCCTTAGAATCTCTCCCATATATGTGCAGTTCAGGGGTTGTTCAAGGATTTGGGTGAAATTATATGTAGATCTGGAGGCTTTCCTCATGTTTCACTCTTTAAAAAGTTCCCCTCTTAATATTTAGCTACTCTGGGAGCCTATTTACTGATTTGCTAAGCCAGTGAGCCAGAAGCTTTCTTTGGGCATCTAGATGTCTCATGCTGTATAGACTATAGAATATTCTTGGGAAAAAACAGACCCAGGACAATTTCCTTATTTCAAAGTTTGACTCTTCACCAGTTTCTGACTACTTTTGATTGTCCTCTATAACCTCAAATGTTGGTTTTAAAAATATTTCATAAATGTTATTTGTGGGAGTGTTAGCTCAATATAGATTTTATATATAGAAACCTTGACTTTTAAAAAAAATATATCTTTATTGATTTCAGAGAGAGGAAGGAAGAGGGAGAGAGAGAGATAGAAACATCAATGATGAGAGAGTCATTGATCGGCTGCAGCCCGCAACCCGGGCATGTGCCCTGACCAGGAATCGAACCCTGATCGCCTGGATCCTAGGTCAATGCTCAACCACTGAGCCATGCCCGGCTGGGCATAGAAACCTTGACATTTTTTATTAATTCTAAAACATCATCTGTAGATTCTTCTAGATTTTTAAATATATGTAATCATATTATCTGTATATAATGACAGTATTGTTTCTTCTTTTCTATTCACTATTTTATTTATTGTATTCTATTTTATATTTTTATTTTTCAATTACAGTTTACTTTTAATATTATTTTGTATTGATTTGAGGTGTATAACATAGTCACTATCTATTTTATTTCTGTGACTTGCCTTACTGCATGAGCTAATACAATTTTAAAGAAAATAGTATAAAAGAATCTTTTATTTTGTTCATATCTCAAAGGGAAAGCTTTCAAAGTTTAGCCCCTAAGTTCTGTATTATATTATGTATAAATTTTTAAATAGATAAACCTTACCATACTAAGCAAATTACTCTATTTCTTGGCACCAAAAATATTTTTAAAATTTATGAATGGACATTAAATTTTACCAAGTACCTTTTTTCTCCATTTATTGAGATATTTGAACCATATTTTCTTTGATATGTTAATGTGTTAAATTACACTAATTGATTTTCTAATATTTAATCAACTTTGCATTTTTGAAATATGTCAAATTTGGTAAGATTATTATCCTTTAAAATATATTGCTGAATTCATCTTACTAATATTTTGTTTAGGGTTTTTGTATCTATGCTCATGAATAAAATAGGAATACAGTTTTCCTTTTGTATTATGCTTATTGAGTTTGCTATAAAAGCCACTATAGCCTCATATGGTGAGTTGGGAAGAGGTGTGTATGATTGGAATTATTTTTTCTTGACTAATAGGCAGAACCTTCTGGCAAAGCCATTTGGGTTTGTAGGTTGCTTTGTAGAAAGATTTTTGATTTCTGCCTACATTTTTTAAATGGTTGGAACATATAGTTTTTTTCTTTTGTCAGTTTTAATAAGATATATTTGCACTAGGTATTAAGCTGTTCCTTTTCTTTTTAAGTACACTCTTGTAGTTTCTGTTCCATGATACCAGCACTAGGACACTGCAAACAACCTTTCTCCTTTGTCATGTGGCTTCCTGTTAGGTCTGCAGTAGGGAAGCCTAGAAGGAGATTGGAAGGCAGGAGCAAAAAAGGTAATTCTACTTTCTTATTTACTTGTGTACCTATTAGCAATGCTCAGCAAGAATATATCTCCCTGGAGGCAGCAATGAGTTCTGTCCTTCAGCTCCTTTCAGTAATCCTAGAACCAAATGTTCAGATAACTCTAGGAAAATCTCTTTCCATGTACTGGGCCAGTCTTGATGAAAATTAGACTTGGAATTTAGTTGTGTGGGTTGCAGAATTATAACATAGGATGAAGTCACAGACACACCATGTTTCTACCTGAGTTGACTTGTTTGAAATTGAGAATCTTGAACTCCCAAGTCTCCCTAAGCCTCCCTTGTTAGAGGAGGCAGCCTGCTCTTCTAGGGCTGACGAGGTCAGCTTTCCTTTCTTGAAGACTCAGCAATAACTTCATGTACAGCAGGTGCCTATTCTCCTGAAACCTCCAAACCCCCATCCCTTGTTGCCTTTGTCTGACCTGAAAAAAAAATAGTCCATACTCCAAAATAAATGTAAGATGTACTAATTTATATCAGCATAAATCTGGGGTAAACATGTGTGGGAATGGATTCTAAGGGTGTTAAAACAAGGGGAAAGAATATAAAACTGAATCAAACTAAATTGATTATAGAGGTGCACTTACCAGAGATGATGGTTCTAACGTTAGAAGTGACTCTGAAAATCAGTGTACTAATTAGTTGGCTGAAATTTTGACTCAACAGTGGCCTGTATTTTGTGATGTTGAAGCATGACGTAGAAGATTAGCTTTGAATGTTTGATAAGATAGGAATGTGGAAATGGATTTATCATATGCAAACTGTATACCCTTCTTCCTACTATATCCTCAGAGAGGTCCTAGGAGACATTTGCTTTGGTAAGGGGAGAAACTGGAAAACATATTAGTGACAAGAGCATCAGCATCTTTGAAAAGCATTATGGTGGCTTCCTCTGTACACAAGAGGAGATGCAGCTACTAGATGTGTTCCCTGATTTCCACGGGGATTCTAGAGAATTAGTGGACAAGGAATAGCTCTTACTGCTCGAGATAAAGTAGACACAATTACTGTAATGGGCAGGAGGGACAAACAGGTAAACAGAATGAGCTGCTGGGCTCTTTGGCCATGCCTAATTAATTACTGTGTCCCTAGGAATGAAATAGATGGGCAGCCTACTAAAATATTTCTTCCTCTGTATAACAGAAACACTCTAGGCCTGGATGTTCAGGAACTTAATTTGACCGGGTGCAATGGAGAGTCTTAGCTTCTTACCTAGGGTTCAGGCATACTCCAGATTGCAGAGCCTAAGCCCTTTGATTGAAGGGGAGGCTGGCCCCCTTAAGGACTAAGGTGCAACCCTGCTACAACTATATTCTATAAATATTCCTCCAAGCCTTCCCCAAAGGGGCAATTGGCCATTTACTAGGCTTACAGTGCACTGGGGCAAAGAAAGTCTTCAGACTTTGCAGTGATTTATTAGACACTGACTCAGTTCTGAGTTGACACTAGTAACTGGGTCCCCGAATGCCACTGGATCCACAAGTCAAAGTGGTAACTCCTGATGATCAGGAGAGAGATGAAGCTTTGGCATAAATCCATCCCACAGATGGCTCAGTGGGCCTGTGGCCCCTCTCTGCAGTTTTCCTCCCTTTTCCTGAATATATAAGTGACATACTCAGCAATTTGGCAGAAATCCCACATTGGCTCCCTGACCCTTGGAATGAGGACTATTGTTTGCTGCACTTTCTAGTGGTTTAGTCTTGTTTCCACAAATAAACTGTAAGCTCCTGAGTATTATAAATCTCACTTAATTGACCCTGTATCCCCCTAATGCTTGGGAGAGTGTTTTAATATTAGATGCTCAACATGAACTTATTGACAGTAGTTTTGTGAAATCATGTCAATATCTTTAAGAATTTAGGGGGGTAAACTAACTTGTGGGGTGGGTGGAAGAGAGAATGATGTTCTAGATAGGAAGAAAAATGTCTAGCTTTCAGAAAGATACAATCTTTGGTATTTGCTCTTCCAGGGTCTGAGTCAGGTTCACACAAGCATTCATAGATGCCTACTTTAATATAAGACGTGCTGTTTAGCTTTACAGTTTAAAATTTCATTCAGTCTTTATGTTATTGAACAACTTATATGCAGTTGTTTACATCTTGGGAGGCAGGATTTACTAGCTACCACTTCAGTGTGCTATTGCCAGGTTCTGCTAGCCCTGTGACTTCTTCACCTTGGAGGACAGCCTTGCCAGCTTTCTGTCATTTTTATCTTCTTGGTTCAAGGAAAAGACCAAGGAATCAGACCTGGAAGGCTATCCAAGAGCTACTGGCAACTTTGCATTTATTCTTTCTTTAATTCTTTCCTTCTTTCTGCAGAGTGTTTGTGTTCAAATGTTGCCTTCTCTGGGAAGCTTTCTGTGTTCACACTGAGATGTCCATCCTGACCTCTGATACTCTGATGACCTTCCCTTTATATTATTCTCCATAGCCAGTACCAACATTCAACATAAAACATATTTGACCTATTTACTTTATTTAATTTTATTTCTATTTGATTTAAATTAAAAAATTTTCAATTACAGTTGACATTCAATTGTATATTAGTTTCAGATGTAAAGAATAGTGGTTAGATATTGACCTATTTATTTCATTGCCGAGTCTCTCTTAATCAGAATGTCTCTGGTGTCTAGGACAATGCCTGTCACATACTAGGCACTCAATAAATATTTTCTAATTTAATAAATGGATGAATGAATGAACATCTCATTGTTCTAAGTTATCTATTGCCAAAAGCATTGGTTAATGGATAACCTGATTACTAGGACTAATAAGGGTATCCAGAGCCACCAGAGGGGTGATTCTCACTTTTCATCTTAGATTGAGGCATGATAGGAATTTTCTAGATCTTCCTCTGCCTCAAGTTCACATTCACCTCCTTCTTTTCAACCCCAACTTATTTGATCTCTTAGGATAACAGTCTCTTCCTATGATGCTCTGTGTCAATTCTTTTTTATTTTTTACAGTTTTATTGGGATATGATAGATATATTCTGTGTCAATTCTTGCTATTTTATCAAGAACCTATTTGTGTGGCTCCAGAAGAGAAAAAATAACCTTATAATTTTAAAAATAATACCAATGAACACATTGGGGAGTGAGAACAGCACTGGAATGAGTGTCAGCAGACTTGGGTTCATGTTCTGACCAGGTAGAGAACTAGCTGTGGACCTTGAGCACCTACTTTAACTCAGTGCATCCTTGACATTCAGAGATTTATTGTTTGTGACCGATTTTGAAGGTCAATGGTGTGTGATAATTTGTAGTTTTTGTTGAGGCATGAACTTGGGTCTTTGATACACATTTCTAAATGAGGACTGTTAAGCTATAAAGAACAGAAATCAGTTTAAACAGGTTTCAATAGAAAAGTGGTTAAGTAGAAAAGGGATGTGTGGTAGAATACAACTGGACTCCAGGGAGACTTGAGAAGCAGGAACGTAAAGGCTTCCCAAATTCTCAAACAGAATCTGTTCCATGGGAATTAAGAATTGGTCTCATGTAATCCTTTCTTCAGTACATGTTGATTGAATGTGTTTTATGACTTCAGTGCTGGCCAAGAGGTAATGAGATATAAAAGGAGACATCAACTCTATCTTTGCTCTCAAAGAGTTCACTGGCTACTTAAGAGACAAGAGTTCCCCTCACATTGAACACAAGAATATGTGGCAGACAGAATTTATTCCTCCTTGAAGTATTTCACATTTTTGAGAGATCTCTGTGTCTTGGGGTAATTGCTCTTAATTATTGTGCAAGGCAGTGATTTAGTTCTTTACATTTATTATCTCATTTAAACCTCACAGTCACCTGTTTGATGCTATATTTCTCCTGTATTACAGATGAGGAAACTTAAGCTTGGCTATTTTATGTTACTTGAGAGATAGAACCATGAACCTAAAGTGTGATGGAGCCCACAAAGCCTTGCTGGCTGTACAGACAGAGCTCAGGTTGGTGGTGCCATGCACGATATCATTTCTAGGCTAGCACCTCAGCCTAGAAATTTGATTGCTAGTATACACAGAGTAAATTGGACTTAGGGATTTGTTTACCTTGACCTAACTCATGTCATAACTGATAAATAAAATCTAGAAGGCCAGTTTATTAATTTGCAATGAGAAACACCTAATGAGCAGACAATTCTCATGTCAACAGATCAGTGGGGACTTCTCTTGTAAGGAAGGCACGTTATAATCAATAGGTTGCTAGGTGGGAATAAAATCAGACCATAACAAATTGATGACAGTAGTAAAGATAGCAATGGCACCCATATTAACAAACACATTGATCACTGACTCCATGCCAGGCACAATATGTGGTCCATATGAATGATTGCATTTCATTTTTCTAAAAACTCCAGGTAGGTACTATTTGGTTCCCATTTTATAGTAGAGAAAACTGAAATATAGCAAGGTTGAGTAACCTACCCAAGACCATGAATGTCATAAGTAGTAGAGCTAGGATTTGAACCCAGGCACTCTGCTCCACTAGGAATGATTTATTTTCTAGAGACAGTGCCACATGGGAAGATTTTTTATTCCAAGCCCAGTAGGAAGGTCAAGGTGCCAACTTATATCTAGTGGCAGAAGGTAGTTTGTGTTAAGAGCCACATGGGAGGCCAAACAGGGAGAGAACAGGGAAGGTTCCTATGATCAGGAAAGTCTGCTTGGGATGGGGGAAGGGATGAGGCTTGAGACAGGCCCCAAAGGGTGAGCAGGATTCACTGGAAAACAGCAAGAGGAGTGAGCAGGAGGGTGGGTGATGGCATGTGAGAAGCACATTCACAGTGGAGGATCTGTGCTTGGAAGCAGCAGGAGGAAATACTGAAAAGTATTCCGAGGCAGAGGCTGTGAGTGAACCTGTGTTGAGTTGGGATTTTATCCCAATCTTGGTAAACACAGATGACTCCATGCTTGCCTACATTCTGAATTGAGTGCCATCTCTGTGCCAAGCATCGCAGGAGATGCCAGGGGTAGAAAGCTTACTTAAGTCCAGTCACCGCCTGCAAGGTGCTCACAGTTTAGTGGAGGAGCAGGCAGGACCCAAGAGGAGAGTACAGTAATGTGGGGTGATGGTGGTCACAGAGGTAGACGTGAGCAGCTGGGGGAGCCCAGAGAGCCAGATGACTAGCTCCACTCACATGGTGACCTTAGAACTGGGTCTGGAAGAGGAAGAAACCTAAGCTTGTCAGGCAGCAAGGCTGGAAAGATGTTATTAGGGTGAGTGAGAGCAAGACTTCAGGTGCAGAATTTAGAAAGGGGCTAGAGCCCGTGGACTGGGGGAGGCATAGTAGGAGGAGCTAGTGGCCTGGGCATGGAGAGCAGAGGTGTGGGTAGAGAAGTGGGGTTCTTAACCATTTACTCCAAACACATACGGGGCTCCTATAGGCGCAAGGCACAGAATTTGGAGCTAGATGGGGAAGGGAACATGGATAAATGAGTGCCCTCCTTGCCCTGCGGGGGCCATCGATTTAGGAGAAACAGAGGCCAGAGTACAGGCGCCTCGGGGAGTAGGACCACGCCTTGCTCATTCATTATTATTATTTTTGAATTTTCTTTGGGCCATGAACAGGGTGCCTGGCACATATTAAGTGCTCATCTATTGTTTGTTCGTTGGATGAATCCATGGACATAAATAATTTTTGTATAATGCAGAAACTAATGAATGCTAAACAAAGGGGAATACAGAGGGAACGGGTCAGCTCTGACAGTGGGAGTCTGAGAGTTGAGATTTAGAGGCTACACGGGGCAAGGGGCTGCATCTCTGGTGGGTGGCCCTCGCTGCTTGCCCTTGGCCTCTCCTCACTCCGGCCCCTCCCGTTCCAGCTGAAGGGGCCTGGGACTGAAAATCAGCCTGGGCAGCGCCAGAAGAGCTTTGCAGACGAGATTAAAAGCAAATCAAAGAAGAAAAATTGTGGCTCGGTTTATGTCTTCCTAATTAAAACCCCGCCAGTCTCCCTTCTTTTTCTTTCCAGCTAATGTTACACTAACGAGCTGAGTTTAGTGGCATTTATGTAGATAAAAGTCCCAATGATTGATCTCAATGGCTTGTTAAAATTAGTTTCAGTCCACCATATTGATTTAATTCCATTGCTTGAAAGTGCTAATTAATAATGATAATAAAAGTGTCTCGGCCCATTATTATCAGTGGGCAGGCGGGGGGTGGGGTGGGGGGAGAATTGCTGTTTTTAGCGTCACTTACTCTGTCTAAGGGTGGCCTTTGAAAGCTGGCTGAGGGCGCAGGAGGCTGGGGGCATTAAGGGGTGGTTCTGTCCCTTTCTGTTGGTCTAGTACCTTCCATGTGGGGGCGCTAGAGGCTGCCAGGAGGGGTGAGGAAAAGGCAGGGATGAGCAGCGCATCTCAGTTGTCCTCTAAGCCTTCTTGACTTCTTCCAGAGGTGGGGTGCTGCTTGCCTGAGTGTTTCTTGAAGGAAGTCAAGGGCTTAAACTTTAGGTTGCTCTAGAGGGTGATAAAGCTGGAGAGGGACAGGGTTGGGGGTTCGCTATTTAGATGCAGATGAGCAGCAGAGGGCTTGGGCCTGGGACTCTGAGCTCCAAACCTCAGCAGCTCAGACCCGATGCTGCAGGAAGCCTGGGAGGCGAGGCAGAAATGTGGGGCAAGAATGTCCACGGATGAGCAGGAAGGATGGGGAAGGGAGAAGGATTTTAGAGAACAAAGAGGAAAAGGGTCCAGGGACGCTGAGTTAGCAAGGAAGAGTTAGAGGTCTCTCCTAAATGAATGAATTAATTTAGCTTTAAAGAAGTTTCCTCACCTGAGATAGGGCCCTCTGCCCCTGGAAAAGATTCTGCCAGCCACTCCAAGGAGTAGGACATGGGGCGAGGGAAGAAGGGTGGTGCCAGGAGTGAAAACGGTGCCTGGAAGGAGGGGCAGCTCTTCCAAGACAGTGTCAAAGGCCCTATATGAGAAACACCTGCAGTTCTGGTGGGAGGAGATAGGGGCAAGGGAGAATGGCTCCTGTGATTTGGCCAGGCCTTCTCCAACTTCAACCCCAAATCCCAAATCCCAAATCCCAAATCCCAAATCCCAAATCCCAAATCCTAAATCCTCTCAGATTCACTACTAGATCACCTGCTAGATCTCTCTCCTCTCTTTCTCTCTCCCTCACACACACATACATGCACATACAACTCAGATTGCATCATATAGAGGTCCAAGTTCTATTAACTATATATGATTTGTGTTGGAGCAGCTGGAGGCCTGTAATCCTTCTGCTGTTGAACTTTCTGACCATCATTGGGCCATGGATACCACTTCCAGGACCAGAAGCTCCTTTCAGGTCCCAGAGGATTTGGGGGAGAAAGTGGGATGAGAGGGACACAGATTAAGGACATGCAGCTTCTAGAGGTGAGGGGTCAGGGACCCACAGAAAGAGCCCACACAGGGCCCCAACAATCAGAGGACCAAGAGGTGGCCTTAGTTCTGAGACAGGTTCTGGTTCAGGTCATTCTTGCCCCTTCTCTGGGCAGGGCTGGGCTACTACGTAGGATTAAGTCTGTTTAAGGCAGAAGTCCGTAAGGGGTGCAGTCTCTGGGTCTGGCAATTCTGAGCATCATAGTCTTGAACATAACATCCAAAGATCCACCTGATCTATGTATATTCCTGGAGATGTTCTTTATCAAAGGACCATATGAAACACCCTCCCTGCCTCAAAAAGATTAATTGAAAACTCACACCATAGAATGCAAACTATATATGATTTACTCTACAGTTAACTCAGCATAATTATATGCAATAATTATACTGTGTAGTTCTGATATTAATTACAATCTATCCTCATTAAGGAATTAACCAAACCATGTGTGACTGAGGGTGGAGAGGAGAGGATAATTTTTATTATGATTTACTTTCTATTTTTTTTCTTCCAGGTTATGCTATTTTTTTCCTTCCTTCTGTGCTTTGTGCTGTACTTGTCCCCACAGTGGTTGGAGTTGAGATCCTCATTACTAACCACAGAAAATCATCTGTCTCTGTTTATACAGTTCCTCTAGGTTCACTTAAGTCAAGAATCTTTACCAGCGATGCTCCTTAGGAAGGGTGCTTCCTCAAAATGATCAGTTCAATGCCAACTGCTGGCTTTACTTTATATGGGATTTCTATTTGGATGATCCAAGCTTTCCATTTCTCACTGCCTGCTTCCTGCCTGCTGCTCCCATGTTCAGCAGTGCCCTGTACTGCGATAGGGTAAAGGGGTTTGAGCTTGACTCATTTGGGGGGTAAGAGAAACTCCCAGATTGAGTCCAAGCTTAGAATAGATTGCTTTTGGTAAAAAATATGGAGATCCATATGCTTCCTTGTAACACTGTTAAGCACCCTCCCTTCATCAACTCAAGAATATTTCTGTTAACTATTTCATGCACATGTTTGGATGGGGTAACAATGCACTTAGCTGGAATGTGGATCCTGATAGGGACTTTAAAAGTAATCCATGCATTGCTCTGTGTTTAGATAGAAGCCATGTTTATGTTCCTTAAGGTCGAGAAATCCTAACGGAATGTTGGAGAACGTAATGCATTGTGATCCCCCAATACCTTCTGCTATTCCTTCCCATTTTGCCATACAATTTTCTATTTTCTACTTTTTCCTCTTACATTTGTTACTTTTTCCCTCTTCTTCTGCAATCCCAGCTTATTCATCCTAGCTCAGGCTGACACATGAGAACTCTAAGGTCGCCCATATGGACTCTGGGAGGGACCATGAGCAGTAGGGCCAGAGGGGAGCCTTATCTAGGAGGACATATATGCCCTTTAGTGGGGAGAGTGCTTTCTTGTTGAGACTCCTAACATTAGGAATGGCAGACTCTACTTGTTTCTGGTGGCATGGCTTGGGTGGCAGCTGGGTTTCTCCAGGGGACTGAGTGACTTCCAATGGTAATTTTGGAATATACAGTCACTGGTTACCTAGTAGCACATGGAAAAATGTTCCAACTAAGGGTTCAGTTTGGAACTCTGATGGCCTCAAGCCTGGAAGATAAGAATCTCTGATTATACTCAGTTGAGTATGCACTGGGCTGTGTCTGGTCCTGGGGTGGAGGGCTGGCAGGGTACCAGAACCTTCTCGTGGGCTTGAGGGAGTGCTCAATCCTCAATGAGTGTGTACGTGTTCATGGGGTGGGGATGGGGTAGAAAGAGCTTTGGCAAAGGAAATTTCTGCAACAGCCAGATAGAAAAAATGATTTAAAAATCTCATCCAATTTGGTTAATTAAGGTGGAAATTAAATTTGTCATCAGATCCATGGAGTAAATATGGGGTGTGAAACTGAAGGCAAAGAAGGTCAGACATGTGGTTAATATTGAAGTAGAGTGGGAGGTTAGGAGCTGGCTGGGGAGAGGGACATGAGGCAAGCTAGTCTAAGACTGTGGCCAGAGCAGAGAAGGTGGGGGAGGAGGAACAGCTGCACAGTGGGGTCAGCCTGAGTTGATGGCTCAGGATTAAGATATCTATGGGCTAGAATACTTGGCAGTTGAATTTCATAGACCTCTGTAGTGAATCATTCTGAAGCCCCAGTACAGGATGAGTGTAGACAGTACTGCAGCTTAGGGGCTGTGTGAGCACCAGGGGTTGAATGTGGTCAAATGTGGAGGAAAATCCAGACAGGGTTGGGGAGTCATGAAGGGAGGAGAGAAGAGAGAAACTCAGCATGTCAGCCACTGTGGGCAATATTGTCTGGAGCCAGGGACTACTGGCTCACAAGAGCCTGTCATGCACATCCCTTCCCAACTCCAAGTTCAGTGAGATTATGATGGTAGGTTTTTAGCTTGAGATCAGCCAAGGTGAGAATATTTACACCATGGAAAGTGGCAAATGCTACAAATCAGGGCTTTTCCCCTTGGAGAGCTGGTTGTTAAACATTTACCAGCACCCTACTGGGAGCCGGGCCCCTTTCATGTTGTCTACTGTTAGGGGTATTGGTGTGGGCTTTGTTCTGTGCCATTAGCTTAGAAACTGCACAAACTGGAGCCACGTAAGAGTCTGTGTTTGGGGAGCTGAGAAAGGGAGAAAGAAGCAGGATAAAGAGAGAAGAGGGGCTGGCACCAGATCTGACAGCTGCACAGGCTGTCACCAGAGGTGGTGCTAATGAAGGCTGATGAAAGTAGCCATCGGCAGCCCTACTTTTAGCCTGTTGGCCAATTGCTTTGCTCTGGGTATGGCATGTGGGCACTGTCACACGCTGCTGGGTAGTGGAAATGGATATAGACCTGTTGAAACATAAATTGGTACCAGGTACCATGAACTTAAAACATTAATATCCTTTGACCCAGGAATTCTCCTCCAGGAATCTTTCCTAAGAAATTAATCTTTTTTTATTTATTTATCTTTATTGCTGAAAGTATTATAGGTGTCCCAATTTTTCCCCCCAATTGACCTCCTCCACCTCACTCCCACCCCTCCCCAGGCCTTCACCCCCTCATTGTCTGTGTCCATGGGTTATGCATATATGCATATAACTTCTTTGGTTAATCTCTTCCCACCCTCCACCCCTCTTCCTTCTTCCCTCTGAAATATGATCGTCTGTTACATGCGTCAATGTCTCTGGATCTATTTATTTCATCAGATTCTTTTGTTTACTACCTTCTTGCTAAAGAAGACCCTTCAACATTTCCTGTAGTGCTGGTTTGGCGGTGATGAACTCCTTTAGCTTTTCCTTGTCTGAGAAGCTCTTTATCTGACCTTCAATTCTAAGTGATAGCTTTTCTGGGTAGAGAAATCTTGGTCGTAGTTCCATGTTTTTCATCACTTTGAATATTTCTTGCCATTCTCTTCCTGCAAAGTTTCTATTGAGAAATCAGTTGACAGTTGTATGGGTGCCCCCTTGTAGGTAATGAACTGCTTTTCTCTTGCTGCTTTTAAGATTCTCTCTTTGTCTTTAACCTTTGGCATCTGAATTATGATGGGTCTTGCTGTGAACCTCTTTGGGTTCCTCTTGTTTGGGACCCTCTGTTCTTCCTTGACTTGTAAGTCTATTTCTTTCCCCAGGTAGGGGAAGTTTTCTGTAATTATTTTTTCAAATAGGTTTTCAATTTCTTGCTCTCTTTCCTCTCTTTCTGGCACCCCAATAGTACAAATGTTGGGCCTCCTGAAGTTGTCCCAGAGGCTCCTTATGCTATCTTCATATTTCTGGATTCTTTTTTCTTTTTGCTCTTCTGGTTGGGTGTTTTTTGTTCTCTCATGTTCCAAATTGCTGACTTGATTCTCAGCGTCCTCTACTCTACTGTTGATTCCCTGTAAATTATTCTTCATTTCATTTCGTGTAGCCTTCATTTCTGATTGGTACTTTATTATGTCATCGATGGTCTCACTAGTTTCCTTAATAGTCTTACTAATATCCTTGAGCATCCTTATAACCATTATTCTGAACTCTGTATCTAGTAGCTTGCTTGGCTCTATTTCATTTAGTTCCTTTTCTAGAGATTTTTTCTGTTCTTTCCTTTGTGACATGTTTCTTTGCCTCTGCATTTTGCCTGCTTCCTGGTGTTTGTTTCTATGTATTAGGTAGAGCTGCTATGTCTCCTGGAATTTGTAGAGTGACTTTGTGTAGTAGGTGCCCTGTAGGGTCCAGTGGCTCAGCCTCCCCAGTCACCTGAGCTGGGCCTTCTAGGTGCTCCCCTGTGTGGGCTGTGTGCACTATCCTGTTGTAGTTGAGCCTTGGTTGCTGTTGGCGTCACTGGGAGGAACTGACCCCCAGATCAATCAGCTGTGAGGACCAGCTGCAGCTACAGCCAAAGAGCTGCTGCACTGGAGACACCCCTATGGAGCAGGATTTACTTCAGCGGAGCTTTGGTGTTCACCAAGTGCGCCCCTTCAGTGTGTCACTCTTGGATGTGGAAGGGTTGTAATCCAGTGTGGTTGAGTCTGACCACCAGGTGCACTGTCTCTGAGGCCTCCTGGGAGGTGCAAAGTCAGCCTGTGCCAGTGCCTTGCCCAGGGCCACCCAGCATGAGCTGCACAGCAAACCGTAGTTGGCTGCCACTTGTGCTGGGCTTGGAGGTACCCACGAGAGGCCAAGCTATGAGCCAATACAGGCTGCTGCTAGTGCATGACCCTGGGCCACTTATCAAGCCGTATGGGGCCCGCTGCTGCTTGTTTGAGAGATTTTAGGAAAGTCCTAAGCCTGAGGCCCGAGAGGCCACTTGCACAGAAAAGCCCCTGGAAATGGCCTGGATGAGCTGCAGGTGGGGAGGGGCCAAAGGTGTGAGTCAGGTGCTGGCGATTCAAACATGGCGCCTGCCTGCCGGCTGTGTGCGGGGAGGACTCGCCACAGGAGCAATGGCCTCCGCCAGCCCTTCTGCCTGGGAGGAAGCCGCCCCTCCGCCTCTCGCCCGGATCTCAGGCAGGTTAGTTCCTCCCCGAGTGTCCCAGGTCCTTTCTGGCTGCTGCCCGGCGCTGGGCTCAGAGGGAGCGTCCGAGTGAGTCCGTGCCGGGCCCTTTAGAGGAGCTGCTGGGGCTCCCGCAGCCTCTGGGACCCTCAGCCACAGTCCCTGCTGGTTTCACAGCCTGGAGTTGTGGGGACGTCTCTTCCCGGCCCTGGAGCCCTGGGCTGGGGGCCTGCTGTGGGGCTGGGTCCCCTCACTCCTCTGGGAAACCCCCACCGCTGAGATTCCCTCCGGGGTTTACTGTCGCACCGGGTGTGGGCCCGCGGCCGCATCTCCACGATCCAGCCCCGATCTGCCCGTGTCTCCGCCCTCCTACCGCTCTCGGTGCTTCTTCAGTTCCCTGGTTGTGGGGCTTCTGTTCAGCTGGATTTCAGGAGGCTCTGAGTGATGGTGGTTCTGTATTTTAGTTGTAATTTTGATGTGGTTGTGGAGGCCGCGGGTGCAACTGTTACCTACGCCGCCATCTTGTTTTCCTCTAAGAAATTAATCTTAAACACATTTTCATTAAAAAAAATCTATGCTGCAAAAAGATGTTAGTTGCAGCTTTATTTATTTTTGCAAAAAGTTGAAATTAATCTAAATGTCTAACTGTGGCAGAAGGGTTAGGTTAATCTATGGCATACCTTCTCAGTAGATTATTATGCAATGATTTAAAAGGATGTGAGGAGAGTTTGTGAAAAATATGGGAAATACTTATAATAAGCAGAATATAAAATTGTAGAGTAGCATTTTTCCAAAGTGGGGTTTTTGGAATACCAGCCCTGTGTCAAATCTATTTGAGAAATGCTTGATATCATACGCCCCTCCCAAGACTTCACAATGCCCATCAACATGGATGGTTCTGAGAAGTTCTGTGGTTTAACCTATTGCTTCTTGAACTTATTTCACCCGAGTCCTTTATCCAACCAATGCCTATTACCATCCTCAAGCATTAGTGTTCTGCAGAACAGAGTTTTGGGAAATGGTGACACACTGAGTGGTTATAATTATATTAAAATGTCCATCAGACTACAGAGAAAGGACTGGAAAAACCATGACAAAAATCCAAGTAGGGACTGTGGATAGCAATGACTGTGAAAGATTAGTTTTTAATCTTTTTGTGTATTTGCCAGAAATTCTTTAACATGAATATGTTATTTTATTAAATAATTTTATAAAGTCATCTTTCTAAGCAAGTTTGTGTCTTTTTGCAGTTTATAATATGTAAGATTCAGAATTTGTGCTTGCTGCCTGGTGGATAAGATGTTCATATAATCTGGTAGGATATCTGATAAGTTAAGAGTCTGATGACTGGTGTTTATTATAGCATGATGACAATTTCAGGGTGTGAATGTGGATTTGGGATCAACCTAGTTCATCACAACTAAAAATAAAATAAAAAATGACTAAACACCTGCTTAGTAGTTAAAGGTATGCCAGGCTGATTCAGAGCACTTTATACATATTAACTTATTGAATCCTCACAGCAACTCCACAAGGTAGGTACTATGACTTTCCCTGTTTTACAGATAGATCAACTGAGCCACAGAAAGGTTAGATGACTTGCCCAGGGTTCCAAGCCCTCTGTTTCAAGGGGCCAGATTCTTCATCAATACCCAGTGCTGCCTCCTGCCCAGGGACCAGTGATGGCACTGTATCAATAGACAATATTTCCTGGCTGCTGATTTAACAGACATTGTCTATGAGAGTGATGAGGCCCTTTCCTCTTGGGTTGGTAGCTGGAACCACATAGGCCCTTCACTTCTTTTGGCCATATCCCCATACACATGGAGAGGGCAGCGAAGGTACAGATGAGGAAGAGAGGGGGTGTCAGTCCCCAGTTCTGGTCCCCAAGGCCCAGGAGCTGGCCTGGCTTCTACAGCTCTTCCTGTGGACTCTGGGAGGTATCCTGCAGCCTCCTTCTAATATATCGTCCACCTCACCACCTTTTAGTTTTTTAAATTTTTTGTTGAAAGGTGTTAAGTCATGATTGCATGTCTTTCTGCATTGATACTTTGGGACTAGATCACACTGTGGATGGGTTGTGAAGCCCATATGGCTATATCGACTATGTTTAGAAGCCTGTTTCATAGGGTTGAGATGCCCAGAGGCAGAGAGATGGACTGAATGACCACTCCAGGTCACTTCAACTCTGTATTCTGGGCTATTTTGGATATTAGGTGTCAGTGGAGTGTGGCCGACCCACGTTGCCGTCTAGAATCCAGTGTTCCCCTGGATGTGAGAGACGGCAGAAGGTAAGGGAAGGGAACAGGAGAAAAGAAACCTGTCCTACACCGGTTTTAAAGTCAGCACTTTCAAGGAGACAAATTTGGGGTTGGCGTGTCCTTGTTGCAATTCAGTCAAAAAGCAATCCTTTCTCATTTTTTATCTCCGAGGACGTGAAAGGACCAGCTGGCCACCATTCTCTGAGAGTAAGAGCCTCTCAGTGACTTGAAGCCTAGTGTTAAATCAACTCAATTTTATGCATCTCCTTCCTAGACTTTTCTATTCTGGACTAAATAATTCTGGGGCTTGAAGTCTCTCAATAGGCCCACTCTTTAATCTTTTATATCACTTCTCCTTTCCCATTTCCTGTTGGCTGGACAGCTCCAAATGGGATGCAGAGCCCAGTGGGGGCCCGCTCCGGATTCTCATGGATGGTTGCTTGCTTTGTTGTTTTACCCATATTTTCTCTTTCTACCATCATGCTTCCCATTCTCAACAGATACGTAGCACAGAGCAGGCATAGTCCCACCACACGGCAAAGCAGTAGGCTTCTGCCAGTCACAACCACCTTGCTTTTCACTCTGCATTGGCCCGCCTCTTCCTATTAGATTTTATTCTTTCCCACTTTTTTATTCTTACCCACTTATTTGATGGTATTTTTTTGTGTCCTTCCCATAGGTTTAAAACTTTACACTGATTACTGCCAAACTTCATTTAGTCTGTTTTGGACCAAGTACCTGGTTTGTCAAATCAACCTTTGTATTTATATCTCCTGGGCGATCGATGAGTATGGCTTTCAAAGAAGGGTCTTCCCTTCAGCAAAATTTCTCCAAAAGCAATACATGACCAAAACTATTGGTGGCTGGATTAAGAAGAAAAATGGGGCCGATATCATGGGAAAGGGCCTCTAACGATATTCTTCAGCTCCTTGTGATCCAGGTGCTTGAAGAATAGTATTTCAACTCCTCACTCCACCGCCCCAGAGGAAAGGAAGCATGTTGAGAGCAATGTGCTACCATTTAGTGGCATGGCTTCTGCATGTTTTGTCACTGGCTGGGGAGGCTGACCTGGGTGTTGCTTACTGTTGTCACTGTGGTTAAAAAAATATATATATATATAGTTGAGGAAAGAGTTTGAAGACCAATGGATGTTGTTTTGGCCATTGAAAAAAAATGTGCATTTTGGCAATTCTTTAATCTCTCAGTGACTTTCCTTGCCCAGCTATGGACTGTATATAACAGAGCTACCCTGGACAATTCCACAGGGACACTGGGAGGATAGAATAGGACAAATACTAATACTTGCAATAGTTAACAAAAACCAAGAGTGACGAGTGCTTGCTCTGTGCCAGGCACCATGCACTATGGTTTGAGTGCTCTGTAGCAGACTGAGTGATCATTTCTACTGAATAATGTGAGTTGCCATGTATTCCACCACTCTTCTCTCTCTCTTTCCTCTTACTAGGAAGGAAGAATCTCCTTTAGGTATTTCTTCCTCGCAGTTCCCCATGTCCCATCCAAGTTGAGCCTCTCATCACTGCTTACTGTTGCCATGGTTCCCTGGCCTCCCCAGTCTACATTTCTCCCTTGTTGAACCCTCCTGCAGGTCCCTCAGTGACCAGCTGAAGGTGCCACTTCCATTAACCATCCCCCCTTCTCATTTAAAAATGATCCCATGTCTCCCTATTTCCTGTTCTGTTATTCAGGACTCTCCATATTTTGACTCCAAATGACCTTCCCAGCCTCTCTTCTCCTCCTTTACAGAGACATTCTGCCATTGCTGGTGTGAGTCCCTTACTGTCCTAGACCCTGTTCTGTGTTTCCTTTCTCCAGGCGTGTGCCTGCCCTTCCCCACCTGCTTCTGCTCCGCCACGTCAGCTCTGCCAGTTCTGCCCATCCTACGCAGCCCAGCCCAGCTCTTGTGCCTACACTAAGTCCCCGGAACACCTTTGCAGTCTCTTCTTCCGCTGATGCTCACACCAGCAGGGCTTCCATTTGCTATCATTACTATTGTTATTTTGTGCTGTTACTTAATTCCCCTCTTTTAAAAAAATGGTTGGGCATCTATATTCCTACCTCAGCTTAATTGTAAATTCATTGATGACAATTTTTCATAATACCTAGTCCATAGTAGATATCCAAGAACTCTTTGGTTAAGGAAGGGTGCAAATATATAAATGTTGTGCCTAGCTCCACAGTATTAGTTTCCTTCTCGGATGTATAAAAATATGAATCTTCTTTGTAAAGTGGAGTGGAAAATAAAGAAGGAGACTGAGGCACACTGAGGGAAGAGAGGATAATGGCCTTGAACAGTCTTGAATGGAAACAAAAAAAGTCCACTACTTGGGTGCACAATTTAAGATTTTCTGGGGCTTTGTTTAAATAATTCAGAGCTCAGCCTCCCCAGATCATTGGGAGAAAGAACCAAGAGCAAGGTGGCTTGAGTGTGCTGCAGAGGAATTGTGTGCTACTCATTACAGTTAGGAACGATAGCTACAGTTACGATAATAATGATAATGACGATGGTGATGATGATGATGACAATAACAACGCTAATGATTAGGCAGCAGCCCTGGCTGAGTCTGTCTCCTGGTGGCAAATCCTCCACTGGGTAGCTAGGAATTTGCTTCCTTTTTCAGTTGGAGAGAGGAGATCTCAGGCTGGCAATATTGCTGCCTATGGCCCTGGGGTTCCCTAAGCCACAGGGTCTGGCGGGGACAGGTTGGGAGGGCTGGACGATGGGCTTCTGGCTGCAGGGGAGAGGGAAGTCATTTCCAATCCCTTTGGTCTTGACTGAAAACAAAGTGAGGGTCTCCGAGTTCTCCTATAAACGGTAATGATAACACAATTATCATGCAAAACAAAAATTAAGTTTAATGGTGCAAAGCCAGGTTGTACTGGGGAGGTAATTCATATTAATTATGTTTGGATTAAAAGCTTATTTCTTTTGTTAGCATCTGCAAGTAGAAACTTAGCTGTTAGAAAAAAAAATCCGCATATAATTATGGCCTCTTCTGGAGGAGCAGTGTTGAGCTTAATGGGGCATCTCTGCTCTCTTCAAGCTCCTGGAGGATGGTAATATTTCACATTTTATGAAACACAGAAGAAATAAATTACAGGTTTAATGATAAGAACTACTTGGGCTCATAATGAAATCTGATTGGCCAGTTAATCCACCGAGACCCTCAGATGTGAACCATCTGAAAGGGGTAAAAATGATGAAAAATGAAATTAAATGGAAAAACCTTCACCCGCAGTCTCTTTTGTGAAGGCCTGGGAAGGGAAGTGCAGGAGAGAGGCCCTGGGGCTGAGGAGGAAAGTCGCTTTCCCGGGGTCAGGGAGAGCAGAACCAGGGAAGAAATTGCCTCCCATGCCCGCGCCAGGTTTCCTGTGGAAGTGAAGCCCGGAGACTTCCTGTGGGAAGAAGGGGAAGGGGACCAACAGGAAGGGAGGAAGGCGATTCCTCCTGGTGAGAAAGCTCACAGTATCCCCAGCATGGCCCTGTCTCAAGCAGAAAAGACAAAGATGGAATGTAGGCTAACTAGAGTTGGGCTGAGTTGATAACATTTTCTCACAAAAGAGGAAATGCTTGGCTAGGAGAGGAAGGTAAAGGTCTCTGTTTCTCAGTTCAGGAAGGGCTTCTGGGCTCCAGGCATGTTCCTATGAGGGCTTTACAAAAACCCTCCCTGGGTGAAAACGGTGAAGGGATTGAGACGTACAGATTGGTTGTTACGAAGCAGTCACAGGGATGTAAAGCACAGTACAGGGAATACAGTCAATAATAGTGCAATACTTATGTATGGTGCCAGGTGGGTACTAGAAATATTGGGGGGAGCTCTTTGTAAAGTATATGATTGTCTAACCACTGTACTGTACACCTGAAACCAATACAAAACAATATTGATTGTAAACTGTAATAAAAAAAGAAAAAGAAAAAACCCCCTCCCTGCAGGGCTAGCTCAACCTCTGCTGCCTTTCGTAGCTCTGCCTCTGTCGTTTTCCCTTCTGCAGGCCCTTGGGAGGGAAGGCCTGCCTCAGTGTGGTGAGCACGTGAAGCCTTTCCATTGCATTTGCAGAAGCAGCAGGGTCACAGGAGGAAGAACTGGGGCTTTGGAATAGGACAGGGTGGGTTCAAATTCCTGCTCTGACATTTACTTGCCTGATGATCTTGGACAGAATATTTCACTTCTCAGTCTCAAATTCCTCATCTGCAAACCAGGTTGTTGTTCAAGCTGTAGGGACCTTGGGGATCACCTGGTTCTCCTTGTCACTGCACCAGTGGGAAGACAGCTATGTACAATGCCCAGCACAGGGCCCGAAACATGTAGATACTCAATAAATGAATCTGGCTCTGATATTTTATTAACTACTTGATTCTCAGAATTTTAGTTTATTTAGTTGTAAAATGTGGATAATGATAACACATGTTCTATTTACCACCTAGAGTTCTTTTGAGGATAAATTGAGGTAAAATATGAGAGGGAAACTAACAGAATTTAAAGTGTAAAGGGATTAAATAGTGACTTTTCCTCACAATGGCAGAGGAGAGCCACTACTTTGGCTATGTGTGAGAATCTCTGCCATAAAAGACCGGCACTCAATGTAAAATTACCAAACATTTGAGGAAAGCCATCAAAATGAAAGACAGATGATAAAACAAGTTCTTACATAAAAGGACACATAAATAATAGAGCCGTCAATATAGGCCTCGAAAACAATTATACTTAATACCCTTAAAGAGAGAAAAGAGGACATTATATCCACGAAACAGGAACAGGAAGTTATGAAACAAAGACAAATTGTTTAACCAAAGACCGATTAGAGGGCTTAGGAATGAACAATATGATTGCTGAAGAGCAGAATGGATACTGCCAAATATTTATCAGGTCCTGGATGCTGGGACACAATGATGACAAAAGCAGACATGGTCCATGGACTCAAATACTCACTAATAAAGGAGAAAGGCATTTGTAAAATAACCACTCCAACAAATTTAAAACAGAATTTGATGCTAATAGATCCTGTGAGGGGTGGGGGTGGAGTTTCAACTAATTAGGCAGATCAGAGAGAGCTTCCTGGAGGAGGTGACAACTGAGTTGAGATCTCAAGGATGAGTGGGAGTGGAACCAGGCAAAAAGGGAGGGTGAGAGTTCCAGGTAGAGGGTGCAGCCCATGTAGATGTGCAAATAGAAAAGAATGAATGAAGGCCAGGATGGGTGAGCCCATGGTGGGAGAGCCCAGGAGAGAGAGTTGGAGTCTTAGAGAAGCTGAAGTTGGGGAAGGGTAGAGGGGTGGAGCAGATCATGCCATTTAGGACACATTTTAAGTATGAACTTGGAGCAAAGTCAGGAAGGTAGAGGAAAAAAATCTCTTCTGGCTAAAGGCTTTAAAACCCTCCTCCCATTACCCAGTATTCAGAATACTTTTGCTCAGAGAGAAAACGTAGGTTTCAGGTTTGAGAAGGATAATTTTATGATCACACAGCTCACAGTCAGCATTTCCTTGAGCACAGGGGGAAGTAAAACCACCCACGGAAATCAAGGGACAGTAATACTGAGAGACTGGGCGACTGGAGATGGCAGGTGGAAGTTATGCCAAGTTGAGGCTGGAGGCCACCGTAAGTCATGTGCACACTGAAGTTAAACAGAGCCAGGCAGCGGAGAGAGGAAAGCAAAGCCACCCCAGAAGAAGCAGATGCAGCATAAGGAAGGAGGAAGGGGGTGAGGGGGAAGAGAGAGAGAGGGAGGGAGAGAGAGCAAGCTTAGTTCGCAGTGCCTTTTTGGTTCTCTATTCCAGTTCCTGTGAGGTCCTGCCCAGCTAATGCTCTGCTTCTGGGGTTTCTATGAACTTTCTTTTGAGGTTCTGCTCGTATTCTTACAACAGACCCCTTTTTAATCTCCCGAGGAAAGAAAGAGGAATAAAGAGTATGATAACTCTTTTCTATCTAGAGGCTGCCCTGTTCACAGTGAGTCAAGTCTGAGGCTTATAATATTGCTCTTCAAGAAGAGACTGATATTCTAGCCTGAAACCAGGGGTAGGAGCAGAGGAAGATTTGCCTGGATCATAACCACTTCCTTAGATGTTAAGGATGATCTTTATGGAAAGAAGGGGAACTGAAATCTGATAATCTTATAACCTTTATAGTCAGTTGTATATCAATATATTTGGTACTCTGTGCAGTGTTTGGTTTTTACTACAAAGTGTGAGTTCCGTTATTATAACAACTGTTTAACACCTTCACGAAGACAGTAAAAGAACTTTTAAAAGTATTGCTGTAGATAAGCGTTTCTATGTATCTATGTATAGAGAAGGTGAGAATGAGGCTTGGGAGGAAGAAAGCTCTTGGAATGACACAGCGATGTGAGGATTGGCTGCAATCTCAGGATTGGTTGGTTTGTATGTGAGAGAGGTGCTCCTGGTGAGTCCTTTGCTATCTCTAAGAAAAGGCTAGTCCTGGAAGAGCAGTCTTTCCCTGGACAGTAAGCTCTTTAAGATGTCAATACCTCATAAAATAGAGAAAATATCACCCCCATGATTAATCTATTTATGTAGAGATATTTTGGAAAAGTGTACACAGATTGCCTCTTAAAGTCAAGATTTTGGAGACTAAAGTGGGCAAAACCAGTTGAGCAGTTTCTCATAGAAAATTCTGTCTTCATTGTTTCAAGCAGGGTCTAGTCAGGAGAACAGAAACTGACCTCAGTATTTCAAACTGAGGATATTTAACACAGGGTATAGATTACAAAGATTTTGGAAAGTCAGAGAGCCAAAGGGAGAGATTAAGGTGATTCAGAGATTAGACGAAGTTAATTCAGAGACTATCTAAGGCTGGAGGACAATAGGGCCGTGATGGGGTTTTCAGAACCTAAGATCTTGGAAGGTGGATCACAGCTTCAGAAACTGGAGTAATGGAAGAAACACTATCAGACAAAAGAGGAAAGAAAGAGATTGGGTGGAGAGGGAGAGAGAGAGAGAAAGAGATTTCCCCTTCTCTCATATCTTGATTTTCTTGCCAGTCTGGCAAAACCTAACAGAAAGCCCACTGCCAAAGGAACTTGGAAAATGTAGTGTGGAGACTTCCAGCCCTGTTATCATAGAGGGTGGATGTGGGACTGAGAGCTAACAGGCAAAAAACTGCTATACTTAACAAAGCTTTTTTTTTTTTAGGCCAGTTTTGTAATGAGCTTCATAATGACTGGTTATTATTAGGAGGCTATTGTTCTGGAGTCAATAGATCTTTCAAATAATCACTTTGACCCATGCTTTCCTCTAAATTAATCAGTAGTTTGCCTAATCAGTGTGATTGTTTAAGGCCAAGGTACTCTAAAGGAGGACTCATATAAATAAGTTTTCTTGAATTATTGAAATGGAAGACAAACGTATGTGCACAAAGAAGTTCTTGGCAGTAAAAGTTATCATAGGAAAATTAAAAAAAACACCTGAAAACAATCTAAATGTTTAATAATAGGTTATGAGCTAAGAGAATTTTAGTATTTTATTTGGACTATTATGTAGTTATTACAAGCAATAAATATTATTATTATGTAAAAAAACCCCAATCTTTCAACCAATATATCTCGAGCACCTAGTATGTTCCAGACATCATAATTAATGACAAGCATAAAAAGACTAATGGGACATGGTCTCCTATTATTATGGTGCTTATAATTCTATGGAGGACATAGTCTTATAAACATGAAAAAGAGTTTACAAATTACATAAGAAATTAGAATAATACATTTTTATGTTTACAAATTTTCTATAATAAACATGTATTATATGTATAATAAAAATAGTAAATTTTTGTAATATAGTTTTTTTGCAACTATGTAAAATATATATAATTATTATTGGAAGAGAACACAAAAGAGTGAAAATAGTTGTGTTAAAGTGATCCTACCAGGATGGTTAGTTTTGTATGTGAACTGGGCCAGGTTATAGCACCCTGTGATTTAATCAAATACAAATCTAGGCGTTGCTGTGGAGGTATTTTTAAGGTGTGGTTAACATCTATAATCAGTCAACCTTGTGTAAAGGAGAGCACTACTGATCATATAGGTGGGCGTTGTCCAATCAGTTAAAAATCTTAAGAGCAGAAACTAAGGTTTCCCAGGAAGATGTCTGCCTCAAGACTACAGAATCAGCTCTTCCCTGACTTTCCAACCTGCTGGCCTGCTCTACAGATTACAGACTTGCCAGCCCCCACAACTGTGTGAACCAGATCCTCAAAATGTACCTCTTTATTTCATACACATATATATTTATTTCATACACATGTACAAACACACACATGCACACAAACACGTGTTTCCTATTGGCTCTGTTTTTCTGGAGAACCCTGACTGATATACCTACCGAACATGTTTTCTTTTAAACAGTCCTTAATTTAATGCTGGTTTAATCATACGTAATTTCTTTATAGCCTCTTCTGTCCTTACTGTAATTGGACATCTCTTTGACTATCTTTTTTCAGCCTCCAACTTCTACCCACAGTTGATCCACACATCTTGAAAGCCTGTCTGTAGAGGCAGAATCTAATGGTGATCAAGGCCAGAATGGATTAGCTTTTCTTTTTCCCTCCCAAATGGCTGTAGAGCAATGCTGGTGGCTGCTCTCAGTCTCAAGGCCAAAGCAGCCCATGTACGCCTCCATCAGCCAGAGGGCATCTGGTTAGATCCCAGGGGGCATCTGTATTTCTTGAGAGGTAGCACTGTCAAAAGAGTACAGGGGACTGAACATTAAATTCCAGTCTCAGCTCATCTACTTTCTGGCTGTGTGACCATATCTGTTACTTAACTTCTCTGTGACTCCGTTTCCTAACCTGTAAATTGAAGATGCTTATTCAGACAAACCTGCAAGGTTGTGGTGGCAATATCAAATATAATATGTAAATTTTCTAGGGCATAGCAGCAGTCCCCCAGATGGTGATCACTATCACTATGTCCTTGAGGATGAGGGTGGACTCTGGAAAAGACTTTTGATGCATGTCAATCCCCTAAGCAGTGGAGACCCTGGTCCATCCCCACCTCCCAAATCTGATGAAAGGTAAAGAATCTTGCTTGCAAAGCACACTGAACCCTCAAAAGAAACATGTGTTTTATTGTCATTTACTATTACTACTGTGTTAGCAGAGAATAGATAAATCAACTACAAATAAGTAGAGAAAACTTTCTGTCATGCAGAAATTTTGTTTTTCCAGAAGGTATACAGGCAGTAAATAAATAGCCCTCTTCCTTCCGCACAGCTTGGCACCTTATTTATAATTTTCTTGGGCTAGTACCTTTGTGCACTACAGTAACCAGATTCTTCTAGGCCAAGGACTCAGTAGTAGTTAGTTTTCAAGTATCTGCATGCGGATTATTCAGTTAAGGAAGCATCTGCCAGGAAAGTTTTAATCCCAACCTAGCTTTCTCCTAGCACCCCCTGCTTCTTTTCCCTCCCTCAACCCTCACCCAGCTGATGTGTACTTAGGAAATGCAAACTAATTTTAAAATTCGCTGGAGCAAAACATGATTAGAATAGTTAAGTCTGCTGCCAAAAATAAAATCAGCTAATGCATTCCATATATTTAGATTTCCAAAATTAAGTTGAAATGATGCTTAGTTCATCCAAAGTTTGGGTTTATACACATTACCCTGTATCTCTGCTGGTGGACTCTACTTTTTCTGGCAGCGGTAAATTTGGTTCTCTTGTGAATGGCATCACCTTTTCCATAGCCCAGGACAATGCTTTTACTCTCTCATCCTGCTGAAAGTGAGGTCACAAGCCCTGTGGGAGATGGGGGTGCATAAACTCCTTGGTGTCGGGGAGGAGAAGACCAGAGACAGTATAGCTCTGTTTAAAGTAAGGCCGGGCCTCCCATTCTCCAGTCCTCTCTACCACCCTGCCAGAGTCAGGATCCAGCTGGGGAAGGGGATTCCAGCGAAGGTGCCCCAAGTGCTGGCCCCAAAAGAGACACAATTAGGGCTCTGGAGCTATGTTGCTACCTTCAGGATGCTCATAGCCTCTTCAGGAAGACAAGATTAGCAGCATAACACACATTAGGAAAGAAATGAATCGCTAAACTTTGCGTCATATACTGGAAGGAGAATCTCAAGAGCAGGACCATCAGTGTGGGCTGGAGTGGTTTTCAAGGTGAAGGAGGCACTTGAGTTAGGAGTGGGCTAGATCACAGGGTAAAGAAGGGCATTTCCGGGAAAGGCAACAGCTGGAGCAGAGGCCAGGGCGTAGAAACGAGCAGGGCCTGCCCGGGGACAACAAAGAAGTTCTCCCCGAAAGGGACTTGTGGGGAGTACAGGTGTGTTAAGGCCCTTTGGTTGCAAGGAACAGAAAACAATCTCATCTGCTTTAAGAAGAAAGAGGAATTTATTTTAAGAATAAAACTTAAAATAGCTGGACTCCAGAAAGGAAGAGTACAGTTCACCACAACTGGAACTTGGACGTATTAATATATTTTACTCCTTCGCATTTCCTAACTTATTTTTTATATTTTCTTTTTCTCCTTACGAAAGAGGCCCATTCGTGCTTCGAGTTTCTTCGGGTAAATCTCCGAAGGGATTAAGAAGTACAAGTTGATAGGTACAAAATTGTCACAGAGATGTAAGTAAAGCACAGGGAATACCGTCAGTAATGTTGCGATAACTGTGTGGCACCAGCTGCGGTGCTGGAAATATCAAGGGGAGCGCTCTGTGAAGTATACGACTGTCTAATCACTAAGTTGAACACCTGAAACTGTAAACCATAAAAATGAAAAATGGAAAAAAAAAAAAAATGAAAGAAGTCCATTTGGGTAACACATTTGGTACCTTTATAGTTTCTCTCTTTGTTCTTCTGTTGACTAACTTTGGTACTTTCCCCTCTTTTAATACATTAGAAAATGCCCCAAGCGTCCTATCTTGTAGTCAACACAAGATTTCCTTTACAGAGAAGTGAAATTCAGCTTCTGTTTGAATAACAGAGAGCGCCTTGCTTTGTAAGGCATCCATTTCACTGTTAGCCTAACTTGTTAGGAAGTTCGCTCTAAAATGATATTGCTTTAATCGTACGAATCCTCACTTGTTTATACTTTGCATCAAGAGAGAGCTTTGAGTTTGCCACTCTTTTGCTCAAAATCCCCAAATAGTACCCAACCACCTTGTGAATAAAAAAAAAACTAAAGAGAAAGAAAATAGGGGAATTTATTTTAAGGATACAAGGGCATTTCATGGGACTCAAGGACTCAAGGGGTGCATGGCAAGTCACACCAGGGTCCAGGAGGCTCTTACTGCATCTCTTATCTCCATTCTCTACATGAGTATTCTGTCTTTCCATTCTTATGGCCTATGATAGCTGCATCTAGCACCTCGAGTTTTCCTTCCCTCTCCAGCCTACTGGCTGTTATTCTGCCTCAGTTCCAGATTCCTGGGAGAGAGAGAACCCTATTGGTCTAGGCCTGGTCTAGTCAATAGTGATGGGTGAGGGGTGTCGCTTAGTGCCAGTGAAAACGTGGCAGCTGGTGCCCCTCCTGGGTTGGGGGGTAGCCCTAGAGAAGGAGGGAAAGAGTTCATGCTCCAGGTGAGTAAGATTAGCTGAAACAGTCCTCCTGCCATTTGGTTCTTCTTCCTGAGTCTTTGTGGAAAAACAGGTGAAAATATTTCCTTTGGCTGGGATTCTAGAGGGTTACCTCACTTTCAGCAAATATTGAAAAATCCAGATTTTTTAGCAATCAGTCACTTCATAAAAGGATTATTCACTTTTGGGGAGACATATCAGGATTCCTTTCCACTTTAAATAATACTTTCCCATTATGTCTCTAATTATGCTCCTCTGGCTTGCAATGAACTTGCTTCCCTTGATTTGGGGAAGCGGCGAGGTCCAGGATCTCTCCCCTGGAACATCAATGCTGGGAGGACCTGGGAGGGAGAGATGCTCATTGTGTTTGGCCAGGCTGCCCACTGGCTAGACCATGAGCTTCCTGAGGGCAGAGGTAGGCCCTCTGTACACCTTTGCATCCATCTAGCGTGTGACACAGTGCCTGTCACATAGCCATGCTAATAGATGCTTCCTGAGCTGAATAAATAAACCCAATTTCCAGATAGAAGCAATTCATAGCCAAGCAGTAGCCTAAGAAGAATATAACTTTATTGTAAGTAAGGGAAATGATAATAAGTCCCTTCCTGCCAGAACGTTATCTATGGCACTGCTTCTTCTAGTCCTGCCAGCAGTGTGTTGTAGGGGCTGGATGACCCCACTCCTGTGAAGTCCCAGGTCAACTTTGACTTGATCTACCTCAAATAACGCCCTGAAACCTTAGTTATGTTTCCATCCCAAAGGGGAGCCTCTTGCCTAGCAGACCCAGGTGCTGCCACCTGTCTTTGGGAAAGGCAGGAAGCTGACTCCAGTCACCTTTGAGAAAAAGCCACCACTTCCATGGTGGCCTGGTGGAGGCTGGGTTGCCAGGAGGCAGACTGGCCACCCTCCACCTGCCAGCCCCCAGGCTCAGCCCTCCCAACAGAGCCTGAGGTGACAGGCTGTCCAGAGGACGGCCCACCCTGGCGAACTCCTTGCCTTGGATCAGGAGAAGGCGACAAATGAGACAAAATGAAAAATATAATGATGCATATTATATTAATCATCCTCCCTTTTTCTGACACGATAAATCTTCTCTTTAAACTCATGGTGGCGATTGCATCATCTCCCTCTCTCCTCGAAACAGCACAGATTAAGATAAAGTGATAGTGCTGTGTCAAAGAGAGCTTTACTGCCACACTTGGGATACAAAGAGAGAGGTTAATTTATCATCGCTGGGGAGAACTGACAGAAGAGAGATATACTACCGAAAGGGGATTTAGCACAGGGCCAAGAAACTTCACACTATTTTTACCATCTGTCACATGCTCTAATAAAGCAGGGCAAAATATGAAGAAAGGAAAAATGAACTATCAAACACTGATGTAATGCAGCCCATAAATCTAATTTAATTACTTTGCATGGAGACAGGTCCTCGAGTCTGTGTGAATATACTGGATTTTCTTGGCAACTTAACAACTAAGTGTTTTAATAACATCACACTATAATTTATTCTGCTTGAAACACAAAACCCCTTTTGTGAGAGTTTCATTTTTGAGAACTGTTAATTTTTTCGGCTAATGTCAAAACTGGCATAAATTCACATGTGAACTTGAAGCCTGACTGTGAAAAAGGCTTAGGTTACTGCGTGCCTTTTTATTGTTTGGCACTTTCCCCCCTTCTGCATGCATTAGAAATAATTGGGCTTTGTTGATGACTTAGGTGAAGAGAGTTGTCTTGCAATTAGATTTTAATATAATGACAAAGGTTGTGTGAGGGGGGAAATCTTTGTAAAAATATAAAGTAGTAAGAAAATGCAATGGGGAAAGAAAAACCCTCATTTTTCAGAATAGTAAAACCCAGAGGAGTGCAGTATTTCTGGAATCGGGCTGTCCCCAAGACCATGAGAATTTCATTCCAGAGGATGTAAGATTTCAGGGCAAAAGGGATGCTGGGAATGCAGGTCTTCCCTAGAGGGAGCCACCGGGAGCAGAAAATAAATCAAAAATAAAATTAATATTCATCGAGTGTCTTCCCGAATTTGGATGCAGTTACAGAAATTATTGTTAATAATGAAAGCCATATATCAAAGGTTATAAAATTCATCTGTGCTAGGACACTATTTTTTTAGGCTTTGTTCTGTACCATTAAAGATGACATATTGCATTTGTGTGCCTCTGTGTATAATCAGATACATTTAAGTCTGATTCTAACCTACACTGGCAATTTTGGCATTGAACTCAAGTTCTTAAATGGGGGCTGTGACACTATGGTCCAGAGGAGGTCAGCTGAACCCATCCATTCTCCCATGACCTCACTCTGTAGGGCAGGATGGATGTGTAATTAGTTAGATCACCAGTGATTCATGTTGGGAAAATAAAACTCTGAGCCTCTTGACAAATTCAATTGAAATATAATGGGGGATAAAAAGATAAAAAAACAAAAACAAAACCCTATTCCTTCCCCTGCCTCAAACCCCCAAGCCCTCACACTAAAAGAAAACCTAAATGTAGAGATATATAGGCTGCTGAAGTTCATTTCTTTATTCCTTCAGCAACACTTCATAAATCCTCACTATGTGGAAACCTCTGTAGCACACACTTTGGGGCATATGCAATCTGCTAGCAGAGACACACTGGACAGAAAAACGACCACAAGTTAGTCCATTCTAAGAAAGCTTAACCTGGTGGGCAGCATTGCTGGAGTTCATGGAGGGGGCGGGCAGATATGGAGCTCGTCATGGCATGGACTTTGTATAAAACAGAAGTGATTCATCTGGAAAATTATAACTAGTATTAGCCCCATCAGGAAATTGACCACAATATTTGTCTTGTTGAATATTTATGACTGCCGCCGGTGATTTGGTGTATGTTAAATAGCTAACCTGATTCAAAGGCCTTGAAGCCAGGAAACCGAGGTGCAAAGTTTCTCAGAGAAGTGCTTTCAAATACATTTCTGCTCATGGCTTTTTTCTCTCAAGTTCATATTCCCCTGATCAGACTTGGAAAACACTCAATTCTTGTGGTTTCTTGTTCTGTTGAATTTGTGTGGGAGAAAAATGTCCAGCCTTGAACTCTGAATGAAGCCCAGTGTGGAAAGTAGTGGTTTTCAGCTGTGCTGTTTCAAATGCTCTCCTTGGTATTTTTAAAGACTTCCCACATATTCGGTTACTGACCTGGGGCTTGGAATAGTGAACATTAAAAATTAAAAAAAAAAAAGGAAAGAAAAATCAAACTGCCAGTATTTACTTATGAAATGACTTGGTTATTAGCCCAGCAATCCAACTGCCTTAAAATTAGTGTACAAATTGAAAGTTTGAAGGGTTTCTTTTTTGGCATTTTGATTTCCTCATCTGAAAAATGGGGATATTATTACCTACCTCCTGGGGTGGTTGTGAGGATGAAATGCGCCTACATATGTAAAGCATCGAGCACACTGAAATGATGGCTGCAATTATTATTTTATGATTATTATTTTGATTTTGCTACCCCTCCTTCGCTTCCTCTCTGCATTTCCACCCCCCTCTCCCCCACCCCCCAGAAAGTACTTTCTTTATAGACTTGCAGGAATCCCTTCATTCAGCCTCCCCCTTCTGGCCCAGCTGCAGACTGCAGCCATGTCACTTTTTTAAAAGTTACTCTCAAAATAGGAAATGTAGGAAAAAACAGTCACATGGGGGAGGCCCAGTGTGTTTTCCGGAAATGGAAGGGAGCTCTGGGCAGAAACCTAAAGAGCACGGAACTCAGTGGCAGAGGAAGAAACTGCCAAGGAGCCCATGTGAGCAGAAGCCTAGGGAAGTCTTTCTAGTCAAGGCAGTGGGAACTCGGGAGGCTCACCAGGAGTTAAAAAGCCAGCAAAACTATGGTATTGTCTCCTTTAATCATTAATTGTTAGCCCAAGTGCCTGACACAAGGTGAACTTGACCTTTCATATAAAACACTTGCACTTGAACTCTCCATGCTGCTCTGTGGCTCTTCATATTCTCCTTTTAACACGTACCTTGCTTTAACCTTGCTGGTCAAGATGACAGATCATTTACATTAACAGATTATGCAGGGACTGCCCCAGATCTAAGCTGGAAGTGCATTAGCACCGGGTGACTTGGGCAGCCGAGAGCGAGGACCTGAAGAGAAGCCCAAACAGCCAACGCCTCCATCAGGAAAGAGTGAGATTTCCAGGAAACCTCTTAAAACCACATTGATCCCTGTTGTGGTGCCCAGGAGATGCTGAGCCACACTGAATTTTATTATTTATTTATTTATTTGTTTAAAAATTTTTATTGAGTTTATTGGGGTGACATTGGTTAATAAAATTATATAGGTGTCAGATGTACAATTCTATAATACATCATCTTATTGTATGCTCACCACCCAGAGACAAGTCTCCTTCTGTCACCATTGCCACACTGAATTTTAAAAATTTGTCTCCATACTCTTTCCAGTTGATTGCTAATGTACGTTTTGTTCATTCATTTAGGCAGCAAGCACTTGGTGCATCCTTATTGGGTGATGAGCATTATGGTAGGAGCTGAGAATGCTAAGAGTCAATTGGCTTTGCCCTCAAGATGCACTGAGTAGAAGAAAAGGCACAGACTTATACCCCCTTAATTACAATGTGATGTGAAAACCATACATAGTGGAAGTCTGATTAAAGAGAGGACGAGACCCCTTATAGAGGCCAGGAGCAAGGTTTCTAAGGGTATCATTTGAGCTGAAGATAAGTAGCATCTGTCTCAGGTGCAGAAGCGGGAGAAATGACATTTCTGGTGGAGGGCACACCGTAAGCAAAGGTTTAGGAGAGTGATTAGTGTACAGGAAAGTCAAACTGATCTTGATGGCTTAGGGGCTACCATTGTCTGTGATTCACTGTTAGGTTAGGTCACAGGCAGGAGGGAGGTAGGTTAGAGAGCCAGTAAATCTCTCGTTGCCCAGTGACCTAGACATTATTCTTCAAATCCCAGGGTCCAGGGTGCAGAGACAACGGGAAGTTCTGTTGGTTATGCCCATCCCACATGTATTAGTTCCATAAGTTCTTGAGAATATCATCTGACCTCCAGAAGGAGACCCTGAGGGTTGGTGGCCAAGCTTGGCAGTGTCCCTTTGGACAAAGAAGAGTTTGTTGTGATGTACCGGGGGAGGGGCTGAAAGTCTCCACTCATGGCCAGTGTATTCCTGCTAACTAGAGCAGAGCACTTTATTGAAGTATCATCTAAACATCCCCAGATCACAATCACAATGGGCATTCACTGAACACTCTCCCTGGGTCCACCACTGTTCTAAGTGCTTCACTGAATCCTCACAACAAACCTAGAGAATAGGCTATTACCATGTCCATTTGACCAAGGAAGAAACTGTGGTAGAGACGGGGGGGGGGGGGGGTGACTTGCCCAAGGCTGCGTGATTAATAAGTGGCAGAGCACCATTATCCATCCAAGAGAGCTAAACCATCATGACACTGTTTCCAAGCTAGGTGCTCCATTCATGTACATCATCTCATGATATCACAGCTTAACAACTCCATGAGACAGGCATAACCTTCATTTTGCCAATAAGGACACCAAGGCTCAGAAAGATTAAGTTACTTATTGTCAAACAGCCAGTGACTGACAGAGGTGGCATTTAAACTTGGTTGTGCCTGACGTCAAAGCTGATGTCCTTTCCACTCTACCATGTTGACTTTCCAAGAAAGCATCTCAGCTGTTCTTTTCTCTGCCATTCAAGGCGGCAGGCATTGATCATGCATTTCACTGAACAACTGCTTCCCTTCTGAATGACCATCCAAGAACCCCTTCTCCACTCCCTGCCTGGAATACAAGGCCGATCTTTTCTGCTACGATGATGTATTCTGGACCTGGGTGATTTTGTCCTGCAGCCTTCTTTCTCAACAAGGTGGAGGAAAACTCCATGTGGTTACTGTCCATGGAAAGTGAATCATAAATACACAGTTACCTTACTTTAAAACAACTCAAGAGAAAAATGAACTAGAGTTGTTCACCTTAGAGAAGGTGTACGGATCCAGATACTTCCATCAAATAGGCAATTCCTAAAGTGGGTTTATAAGAAGGGTTAGCTGACACCTTCTGTAAATGGCCAGATAGCAAATATATTAGGCTTTGTGGGGCACATGGTCACTGTCAAAACTGCTCAGTTCTGCATGGTAGTGCAAAAGCAGCCATAGACAATAATGAATGAATTGGCATGACTGTGTTCCAGAAACCCTTACTTATGAACACCGGTATGTGAACTTCACATCATTTTCATGTGTCAAAAAATATTATTCTTTTGATTTTTTTCCTACCACCAAAAAACATAAAAACTATTTTTAGTTCACAGGCAGTACAGAAACTCACAGTGGGCTGGGTTTGACCCATGGATCATAGTTTGCATGGGGTTTATAAAATTTTGTTATGTACTTGTTAGGAAATCTAATGTGTAAATCAAAACACAAGATACAGCTCTTGTAAACCATTTAATTACTCATCTATTTTTTGTTGGAAAGCAGTGAGCAGTGCTTCATTTAGTTGAGTGTTCTGAATACCCTTGCATCCTAGAGTGTCCAGAAAGACACAAATAACACTCTGTTGAACATAAGTTGATACTTTCCACATGGGACAGACTGAGGATGAATTTATGGCAATGTTGGGGATGCTGACCATTTATCTCCAAGTTTTTGTTCTATAAAAACATTCTCTCCGGTGTGTTGATGACTCTGGATAAGGGGTTGTCTGGCCAATCTTTAGATTGACTCACAATATTGTCCTTTGGATCAAACCCTTTATTTTCTCATGAAGGACCTCGTACTTATTTACAAGGTTTGCTGTACTTTTTCCGATCCAGATAAGAAAGATGCCATTTCTGAAAGTTGTTAAGTAGTTTGAGGGGAGTTGCAGTAGCTCTTTGGGCACTGTCAAACAAGGATCTTCAACAGCTAAAGGATCCTTGTTAGAGCTCAAAGAAAAAGCAAAAATTGGAATTTGGGGTGGGGGGTGGTGTGGTAGGACAGTCCCTGTTAAGTCCCCTCCAGTGTCACTTTCTTCTCTCTGTTCTCTTGTTTGCCCTGATAGTTGGCATTTTGTCTAGAATTCACTGTGAACTGGAGTCTGGTTTCCATAGCAGTGGTCTTGTTGTCTCAGGATTGACCTCCAGCCCCTTTCATTCCTCTTTTGCCACCATTTTCTTACTCAAAGAGCAGAGAAGACGAGCCCTCTTGGTCTCCCGAGTCCCTGGTAAAGACTTACCCAACTCTTGCTGATATGGGTGGGCCGGGCCCAGAGTGTTGAGGAAGAGATTTGGAGCCCAGACATGCCCCTCTAAGCACTGACCTTGGAGGAGAGGGCTGGTGCCCTGGGGCACGGAGGGCTGTGCTGTGCTGCTCTTACCTGCGTTCCTCCTCCCCAGAGAAGACCCGTTAACTCACCAGACACAGGTGGAAGGGGTGCCACAGGAGCCTGCTCTCCTGGGAATTCTGTCACTTGTCTAGGAAACCCAATCTATGTCTTTCACAAAGATGACAGCTCAAATGTTTTTTGCAAACTTCCCTCCCCTCCCCACTAAGGGAGTGCTGGGCAGGGGATTTATCTCAGCTCAGAATTTGATTTTGTAACTGGAGCTTCTCTTTCTTCTGGGTTCCAGTCTGTCTGTGCCCCAAGGTGGATAGTGCTGAGGAACAGGCAGGTGTAGTCTGGTGCAACTAGACTGAGTGATGAAAGATTCAAGCCCTGGGTACAGACTCGGGGATGTGGCTAACACGGTGTGGGAGGGATGGCTTCCTCTGGCTTCAATATTTTAACACCGTGTTCAAGGAGCCATGGACATGGATGGGAGTGGTGGGTGGCAATACATGAAATCCCCAGATCTTGGCCACATGTGGGTCATGGATGAGATAGTTGTAGCAGAAAATTAGGAAGGAAAGGTTGACTTCTGTTACATTCCCCCTGCCCCAGTTTCCTCCTTCTCTGGATGGCCAGGGCCTACATGCTGCCTTTGTCTATTCCCACGGCAGGACTCCACCCAGGCTGATCCCATTGGTAGGAGAGTGAACTCTACCTTTGGGGTATGTTTTGAGAGCTACCAGAAGGCTCCTGTATCAGTTAGTCAGCGCTACAAAGACACTACGTAACAATCGCCCAAAACTCAGTGGCTTAAAATAACAATCATTTATTCTCATGACTCTGCAGGTCAGCTGGAGTTGATGGGGGCTGGGTGCATCTATGTCAGGCTTTCATGGGTCTATGTGGCTCTGCTCCGCATGCCGCTCATCTTCCTCATGGGACCAGGGGACTAGCCTGGACATATTCCTCCCATGGCAATGACAAAAGTGTAAGAGCCCAAGTGGAAATACTCCAGGTTTATTGGACAAAGCAAATTACATGGTCAAACCCAAAGTCAAGAGGCTGGGAAATAGACGTGCCCAAGGTAGAGAGGGCACTGTAAAATTATACAACAAAGGCCACCAACAGAGTAAAAGGATGCAGAATCAGGGCTCCAAACACCAAAAATATCTCCCCCCAAAGACCTTTGGCTTGGCTTAAAATTCCTGTTATTAAAATTATTCCTTTGCACCCTGGCTGGTGTGGCTCAGTTTGTTGGTTGTCATCCCGTGCTCCAAAAGGTTGCCAGTTCGACACCCAGTCAGGGCACATACCTGGCTAGGGTGTGTTTGGGACACGATGTTCCTCTCTCTCTCTGTTTCTCTCTTGCCCTCTCTCTAAAATCAATTTAAAAAAATTACTCCTTTGTATTAAAATATTGTCTGTATAAGGCCTTGTGAGGGGGTAGGATATTTATGCATAATTCCTTAACTCTTCAGCAGCATTAGGCAATTAGCCAATGGACAAAGGGTTCTGAGGGCATGGGGCTCAGGACAGAGAAAGTTGGACAACAAAAGGTGCAGGTGGGCTAGAGTCACCCAGCCCCTCCCATCCCAGTCCTTTGTACCTACCCACCGTTATTTTCACAACGTTAGGAGAGAGCTACAGAAATTCTTCATTTGCCCAAGGAAACATTACATCGTTTTAGGTGGCTAGACAATTCCTAGGTTGGAAACATTCAGAAAACAGCAGTTATCTCTGTAGGAAACACATCCTCGGCTTTTTAGTGATGTCAGAATGTTTGTCTCTTTTTGTTTCTGTTTGGGCACATGGAGCATGTGAGGATGGGTGGGCGGCTGAGTGGGAGTGTGGAGGTCTGTGTTTGTATGCATGTGTGGTGTGTTCATGTTTTTGCCAATATGCCTGTCTCAGTCGCACTAAAAAATCTGTCTTCTTACACTGGGAACAGAAAGAGATTTTCATTATTAGACAATATGATCACCAAATAGTTTTCTTTTTTTAAATGTGAGTTAGGATCAGATCCTTTCCAAATCCACTTAATAAGAGGTGTGTGTGTGTGTGTGTGTGTGTGTGTGTGTTATCAGTGTGCTGTGTGCTGTTTGTTGGGGGTAGGGTGTAATTAGAGATGTCTTTCACCCTGCAACCTCTCAGATTCTATTTCTGCTACTACTAAAATAAATTTGGTAAATTATCTTAGAAATTATCCAGTTATAGAAAAACTGCACATCTTAATTAATTACACATTACTTCTAGTAATAAGCTCTCTCTATCTACATCTCTATCTATATGTAATTTTTAGTCTATGTAGCACCTTGTATTGCTGATCTTTTTTTTTTTTACAGGTGGGGGGCGGGGAGGGAGGATTGGCTGATGTTCTTTTGCTTGCTGGAATGCAATGAATCCTTCTGCATTGAAATTCAGTTGTAGTTCATAGTTGGGTAGATTGGTTCCTGGTGAGTACACCCCCCCCCAGTGCTATCCCCTAAAAAACCTCAGAGCATGTATGCATAAAGGAGATGGTAGATTAGGTTACTGGGAAAGGAAATGTACAAATGTACCTTTGCAAGAAGATTAACTGATGGTAGCAGCAAGTTGCTGATGAAGGCAGTTTGTGTAAGAGCAGGCCCTAGCTGCCGGGGCCCATCTGTCTCTGCTGTCACTCTCTCCCTGGCTGCCTGTGCAGCCGGCAAGCGACCCTAGGCTCCCTGTATCTTCGCCCTTCCTCTCCCTCCTCCCTCCACATGTATCCTGCCTCACTGGGCCCCTAAGGCAGGAGCTCAGGAGCACTGGCCCAGTAGAGGAGAATCAGGAAGGCACTCTTAGGTTAGGCGTTTTGTGTTCATTCAGCAGCCCAGGCATCCCCTTTCCAAAGTGCCTTTTGTGGTCTTCAGAGGCCCAGAGCCTTCCTCTGGGCAGGCTGTAGCAAACATGGTTGTGCCCTTCTTGGCCACCACTCATCCTTGGCCAACAGGCAGCCAAAAGCCCCTCCCAGGAAATCATGGCCTTCCTCACACCTCTGGGAGCTGGTGATGTCAGGAGGCAGGGGTGTTAAGACCCACTTACATTTTAGGCCTTTTCAGATTCTAGGTCTCTGATCTAGACACAGCATTAACGATATACATGTTACTAGTAAATATACAGCAACAGTGGTTGACGTCTAAGAAGCAATTCTTTGCTACTCCTGAATTCTCCCCTCCAGGGTGCTACTTGGTTCTTTGGTTTTGTTCCCTGTTAATTACCTCTACACACACACACACACACACACACACACACACCCCTCATTCCACACTCCCTCACTCCATCTCCCTCCCATCAAAAGCAACAACTACTACTAACCTCTCTAAACCCTCTCCCAGGTAAAGTGTACAAGTCCACCTATTACACCATATTGTGTGTGTCTGTAACACTAGTAGGATGGACAGATATGTGATGAGGTTCTGCCAATACCGAGCCTAGTGTGCAGTTTGCCTTTATCTTCTTACCTAGGAAGTGAGATCTCTGATACCTAGAAAGTACACGAGCACTTCACACACACAAGTTTAGTACTATAGCTTTTAGTTCTTGGTAAGGACTCAACTCTTTGAGGTGGATGCAACCATTCCTGTTATCACGGTTACTTGCTAAGTAAGCTAATTTATTTCTTACAGGAGAGTCGCTGTCCTTATTCATGCCTCTGTGTTCAACAGCCTTACAAAGAGACCCCCTGGTTATCCTGCGCATGGTTAGGGTGGGGCCTTCTTAAAGACCAACTTACTCCACTATTTCTAGTTTTATTGGGGATGAGGTAGGCTTTGTCTTTTGGTACATCCCAGTCTATGCAGGCAGATAGCATAGCATAGAAGGTCTTCCACAGCAGTTCGTGTCATTATGCTGGTGAGTGACACTTCAACTGGCTCAGTGTCCAGAAAGTCTGGGGCAGGACTAAGCTGATGGGATTTGAAGGATGAATGGATCCATGCTGGTTGCACTTCAGAAAGTTCCTGCTTCCTGAGAAAAATACTGCCTTCTGTCAACAGCCCTATTCTGTAGAGTAACCTTCCTTCAGGGGACAAACTGAGGCCTGGTCAGTGGCTTGCTTAGGGTCAGAAGGCCCTGTGACTAGTACCATGGAGGACAGAACCAGGACTTCTGACTTCCAGCCTGTGCTCTGGCCTCTGGTCTCAGCAGCCTGTGGTCTGTACCCCTGGGGTGAAAGCACTTCCCCAGGGCTGTTTGCTGTTGTCGTAGTCCACTTATCCATGTCTTCTGTTTTAACGTGAGTGCTTGCAAATAAAACAATGTTTTCTCTTCTACAACCCACAAGACTTCTTCGTTGTTGAACATACCCAGGAAGCGCATGCGTGCACTGAAGCTGGACCTGCGTGCACACACACACATACGCACACAGAAGTTTTCATATTAGTTTCCTGAGTTCATGGATAAAGTCCAGAGCTGCCAAAGCTCCCACTACTTTGCCATGTCACACTAATAGCTTCCAGATCCCATCACATATTAAATTCATGCGGCTTCAGCGAAGCCATCTATTTAATGCAATTCGCTAAATGCCTGCGCAGCCCCGCTGACAGTGACATATTAGTTTTGCAGTCTTTTGCAATCTGATATCTCTGAATTTGCCACCGTACTAAAGATTTGATTAATGTGGTTCCATTTGGATGCAGTAATTGGCTGCGACTGTTGTAGAAAATAATCAGGCTTTCATTCCTTACAAGTGCACGGACATGCTAATGAGAGAGTGGGTTAATTAAGCCCGCGGCAGAAAGCGACAGTTACTGATGACTGTTATGACAAACCACCGACTCGGCATTTGGGAGCAGGACAGCAAATTTGCACTTTATGAAATTACAGGAAAACTAGGACATAAGGAATAAATAGTTACATCTGTTTGGTGAAAGGGGGAAAAGGGTGGGGAGAAAGAAGTGGGGCTCAAGAGGAAGAGAGAAGAACACGCGAAAGATGGTCTCCCCAAGAACACGGCCCGGGTCACGGAATTCGGGTGCCCTCGGGAGAAGGCTCTGGATCTTCAGTAGGTGCCTTTAACCGTGCTTGAGCGTAAAGGTGCTGGTGGAACCGGACACACCCAGTCTAGCGCTTGTACTGTGGACTGCCAGCAGAAGGACTGGCCAGGAGTCCCGTTGCCTGGAAACAGGCAGGGATTTGGGGAAAGCGGGGAGAGGGAACGGGAGGGAGGAACACACCTGCTGCAGCGATGGAGGGAGCCTGGGGCCTGGGGAGGTTCCACGGCTGCTTCCTCTTTCCTGAGAAGCTGGTCTACAAATGTCTAGAGTGAATCCAATGCCCAGGTCTATTTTACTAGCCCTTCAACTAACTTTCTCTCCCCAGTGTTTCTGAGTTTGACTCGCATACTCAAACCCAGGCTCCCTTCTTTCCACTGGGCAGGGTTTCTTTCAGCTCCGGTGCCTCCTCAGTCTCTCCGTTGTCCCTTTCTTTGTCTCTCTAAGCTATTTAGGTCTCAAGGGAGCGAGATTCCTGGTCATCCTCGGGTTCTGCCATGATACATGGACTCACCAGCACTTCTCTCCCCAGCCATCTTGGGGTCCCCGGGATTTCTCTGCTTAGGCCTAGCATTATCTCTTTAATTTCAGTCTGCATTCACCCCCCCCCAACCAATTTTTATTGAGCACCTATTCGATAGAAAGCACTGTGCTGGGTCTGAGGAGGAGACAGACGTGGGTCCTGCCTTTCAGGAGATTACAGACTAGAGAAAGCCATGCGTACAAATCACTGACAGTGATGCGTGTCACGAGAGAAGAATAAAGGAGCTGTGGAAATTCAGAAGGAAGGCGATCCCTTCTGTCTGGGCCTGCAGAAGCTTATGGAAAAGGAGGCTACGGACATGTGGCCATGGTGGAAAGGGCACTGCAGGCACAGCAAATGGCAAGAGCAAAATGGTGAAGATGGGGTGACACAGATGTGTTTGGTCCAGGAACAACGGAAGACAGAGCTGGACAGTTATCTTGGGACAAATGACAAAGAAGGAAATTCTGTTTATTGAGGGCCTACTATGGCCAGTACCTTACCTACATCATTTGCTATAATTCTTACTTTACCTTTACCGAAGAGGACACTAAGTCTCAGAGATATAAAACAGAAGTCCAAGTTCAAGTAGCTAGTAAGTGGCAAGTAGGGCCATGTGCAAAAACTGGATCTGTCTGATGCAAAAACCATGCTCTTTCCCATGACCCCCAAGACCTGTTATTATTTTATGGGAACTTACTAAACAGCAAATTTTTTGATTAGGGCCAGCTTGTGCTCAGGGGGAGTGGATGTTTATCCTCAGACTCTGTATGAGCCTGCCTTGCCCCTGCCCCACTTCTCATACCATCCTGCACAATGGGTGCATGCTGTTGGGAGTGCTGCTTAGAAACATGAGTTTTGCAATGTGCCTGATCTAGGTGTTTAACATCAGTGTATTGATGGGGTTCCACTGGTCCAGCCACGTGATATTTGGAGAGTTTCCACAGAGGTATTTGCTCTTGGCTAGAAGGAGACTCGAGAGTACAGACTTAAAGAAGTAGACTTTGGCCAACAAGGTAGGACATGTCATTGGTGAGGCTTGTTGTTTTTGTGTTTCCCATGACCCAGCCACCTTTCTGGGAAAGAGCTGCAGCAAAAAGGGGGCAAAAGTGCCTGCAGATCAGTCTGTGAGTGGAGCAGGTGCCTAGAGAAATTGAGAAGGGCTGCTCTCTCATCAATGGGAGGAATCATCACTCGTTTGCAAGATTAGCTGGAGACTCCCAAACCTGCCAGCCTCCATCTGGGGGAGGTTCTGCATCCTGAGCACTGGGCCTGCCTGGGAGCCAGTGATTTAGACCAGAGGATTTTATGGTCTGAAAATGGCTTTAAAATTTGTTTGGAATTACCCAGAGCACATTTTAAACACTTAAATTGCCGTCTTCATATTTTTTAGTATTTGCAATTTACCTTAGTACAATTCTTCTCCTGTCTCCCTCAGCACTTCCCTCATGCCTCGGTCTTTCCTATGGCTCCAGCTCCAGCATTTCTCCAGCTCCCATGAGGTCAGCAAGTGCTTCAGTCTGACACCTGGAACCACTCCCTCTCCTCTGCTGTTTTACCCTCTTCATTCTTGGTTGAATAGCATTTGACAGCTCTCTTTATTTCTTTATTTATTCTGGGTTGAAGAAATGTTCCCCTGAAAATTTGTGTCCACCTGGGACCTCAAAATATGACCTTACAATGGTCCCTCTCCCCCATCCATGGCTTCACTTTCCATGGTTTCAGTTATGAAAATATTAAATGGAAAATTCTAGAAATAATTCATAAGCTTTAAATTGCGTGCCGTTCTGAGTAGTGTCAGGAAATCTCATGCTGTCCTGCTCCATCCCGCCTGGGAGGTGAATCATTCCTTTGTCCAGCATCTCCATGCTGTAGATGCTCCCTCTCCTCCCGTTTGTCACTTAGCTGTCTCAGTTATCAGATCGACCGTCCTGGTATTGTAGTGCTTGTCTTCAAGTAACCATATTTTACTTAATAATGGCCCAAAAGCACAGGAGTAGGGATGGTGGCAATTTGGAAATAGAGTCTTTGCAGGTTTTACTGAATCAGGGCAGTCTCCAAGTCCAATGACTAGTATTCTTGTAAGAAGAGTAAAGGACACAGAGACATACAGGGAAGGTGGCCATGTGACGATGGCGGCAGAGTTGGAGTGAGGCAGCTACAAGCCAAGCCTTGTTGGGAGCCACCAGAAGCTGGAAGAGGCAAGGAAGAATGTTTCCCTTCAGCCTCCCAAAGGAGCACAGATGTGAGGACACCTTGATTTTAGACTTCTGGCCTCTAGAACTGTGAGAGAATACATTTCTGTTTTTGTGTGTATGTGTTTTTTTAATACTTACCTGAGGATATTTTTTTCATTGCTTTTTCAGAGAAAGTAGAAGGGAAGGAGGGAGGGGAGAGAGAGAGGGAAAGAGAGAGAAATATCGATGTGAGAGAGACACATCTACTGGTTGTCTCTTTCACGCACCCCGACCCGGGGGCAGAGAGCGAACCCACAACCAAGGTTATGTGCCCTTGACCAGGAATCAAAACCGAGATCCTTTGGTGCACAGGCTGATGCTCTAATCATTGAGCAACATGAGCCAGGGGACATTTCTGTTGTTTTAAGCCGTCCAGTTTGTGGTCATTTGTTCCTGCAGCCTTAGAAAGTTGACACACGCTCTCAGATCACTTAGGGCTCTGCCACCTCTTCCTAGTGTCCCAGGCTAAGCTTCAGAGAGGAAACCCAGAAAGTCTCTATTACCTCACTCCCTGAAGGCAGGAGCTTAGAGGTGTGTTGGGTTTAAGATCCATCCATTTCCAGCCAGTGTCTCCCTCTAGGGTTTCTGGGTCATTTCTTCCTTCATTCTGTTGCTCAATTCGTAACCAAGTTTACACCTTTCAGCAAGGCTGTAACTACCATATCCTGGAGACAGTTCACATATTTATGTGAACTGAACATATACTAAGTTCCAGACCTCTTCATGAACTATGCTATCATTTATTCTTACACAAAATAGTCACTCAACAAATGCTTGATGCGGGACCCTGACTCTGGACCCACCTCCCCATGTGTTGGGAACAGGAGGAGACTGCTTGTGTTTTTAACCAATCTCAGCTCTTCCTCTTGCTCTTCTTAACACCATTGCTGGATGTTCCAGAAAGTTCTGCAAGATCCTCCAGTCGTCCTGGGACCCCATCTCCATTTTGCCACCAGCAAGCCCGCCTCTTCCAGCAGGCATCCCACCCTCCTCCTGCCCTGTGCCCCTGTTTTAATTGTGAAGGCCTCGCTCCTGTGGGCTGTCAGAGGGGTTCTGCACATTTTATACCTGACAGGACCTCTCCCAGAAACCCCGGAGGGAGACACCGTTAAAGTGTTTTATGTTGGGGAATAGGTTGGTTTCTGTGCAATAAAAACCAAAGCCATTGAACAAGCAAGCTCCTGGGTAATTACTGGGACGGAGGAGATAGCTTCCATATGCCGGGTGGGTGCTTGGAGGCCAAGCCTGCATCTGTTCCCTTTGTTCTGTCAGAGAACAGAGCCAGGAGGGGGTCTGACCTCCCGATAAACCCTGAACCAGAACCCTCTGTGAGCTTCAGGGAGAAGAGGGGGCTGGGGGTGGCAGAAGGAGGTCAGAGGGCAGCAACATCTGGCAGAAGGAGGGGTTGGTGGGGAGCTGGGTGAAAGCGTAGGGGGAAAGGGGTTGGGGCCTGGCTGCCCCCTCCATAATCAATAAACCTAGCTACCAGAGGAGATCAGAGAACCATTCATTAACGAGCTCGTTAAGTGATTGATAGGCTTAATTTTCCTGTCAAATGTGCACTTCCCTTGTAAACATGTCAATTGAGGAAAGTTCAAGCTTGTCACTTGGATTTATGGCTGGAATAACATGTAGGTGGAAAAGAGGGGGCAGGTCCCCAGTGACCCATGCTGGCTGCTATGAAATGGCGAGGCCAGTGTGTCCAGGTGCCTGCGAGTCCTTCTTCCTACAGCTGAGATAACAATCACAGCCTTGGGTTTTCACTCTCTCATCCTCAAAAGAATGAAGAAATGCCATCCCCTCCACCCACCAGAGCCCCTCCCACCTCAGGAGCACTCTCCCAGAGTTAGTCACTGATTCACCTTGCAATCTGGAGGGCCAGTCCAGCATTGGAAAAGGGCATCCGAGCTGTGCTCTTGGAATACAGACGTCTTTTTCCTTTCCCGTTGTCCTGGAAGATTGAGACTAAATGCACGCAGAAGCTGAAAGGCCCAGGAGTATGACACAAACAAGCCATCAGCTCCTCAGTGATCTGGAAAATTGCTGGTGGCACTTGGGGGACAGGTTGGAGGGGAGGTGGGCACAGGGGAAGCAGCCTTCTCAGAACATTGGAGGGCCAGTGGAAGGCAGCTGCAGTCAGCAGCCTAATGGGTGGTCCTGTGGGGAGCCCCTTCCTAACCGGCTTCGTTTAATGCTCCGTGTTAAATTAGCCAAGCACAGCTACACTCCCCAGATGTGTAAGAAACGCAGGCACGATGCAAGTGGGCATTTTGGATAATTGAAAATACAGTTCAAAATCCACTCTAATCCATTAGTGTTATTACCACCGAGCACTGCATGTAGCAGAGAGGCGTTCCAGGACCTGTGTGGTCCGCTTTGGCCAGCACAGTGACGGAATTTGGCCTTGCAGACATTCCGCCCTCCTCAGCGTTGAAATACACCTGGTCCCGCAGCGTGCACTTTCCTCCCTAGCATGGCTGTGGGCCACATGAGAGCAGGGCCTCTGTCTTTCACTCCTTCGTATGTCCTGTAACACTTGGTAGAGGGCGTGGGCACAGGAGCTGCTGCCCACTGGACACGGATGGGCTGGGCAGTACCAGGGAGTCCATGCCTGCAGGGCTGGATCTTGTCAGCACTCACAGCCGTTTGTTCTGTGGCACCAGGAGCTTCATCACTGGGACTTAGGGGGCAGATTATCTCTAGGTGAAAACTCTACAAAAGTCCTGCTGGGGCAACACTTATCAAATTGGGGTGTGTGTGTGTGTATGGGGGTGTGTGGGGTGCTCAGCCAGGGTCTTATAAATGACAGGCCCTCTATAAACCCTCTTGTCCTTTCCTATCATAGTACATCATCATTGGTCTGGAAATGTGCTACCCACAGAAGTACAACCAAAGTACAACTCTCTGCAGTGACACCAGTGTCAGCCTCTCCATCCTCAGGGGAGAAATCAGGAGGAACACCTGGCTTTCCCGGTCACTGGCTCCCCTTTGATGTTTTGTAGTTTTTTTTTCCCTGAGCTAAAAATTTGGTATATTTGTATAGGTTGCTTACACTTCAACATTCTCCAAGCACGACAGCAATAGTAATGCTAAGAATAATGGCAAAGCCACCCCTGTTTTGAGCATTTACCTCATGCTGAACACCCTGATCAGGGTTCCGCAAATATCTCCTCTAATTCCAAGACAAACTGACGGTTGTGCCCAAGGCCATGCAGATAGTTGGGGATGGAGCCCAGCCAGTCTTCGGACTCCAGAGGCTGGGCTCATGCACCACTCTGCTGCGTTACTTCAGAGCAGTCCACGGCCACGTGAATTTTATGAAATTGCAACATGCTTGGCCTATTGGTCAGAAATCTGTGTGTTTGTTTTTATGGCAGGCTCTCTGAGCACCTCATGGCAGAGATTTTCTAAAATATATTTAGGCTCAGGCGCAGGGGCCCATTTTTCTTTTTATCTAAGTGCTGGTGTATAATAGGAGCTATATTATTGCTCTAATGTTCTCTTGAATTGAGCCTCTGGAAAGGTGCCAGGACCAAGTTTGGACACAAGTGAAAGCCCCGTTGGAAAGAGTTGGGTGGGGGCTGGGAGGCTCATCAGTCATGGAGCTGCCTCTTGGCAGGTGAGCAGACCATCACTTTCCTTTAATGCAGTCAAGGTTGTTGAACCCAGGCCCACATGGCGTCCTTCCCTATGCTATTGCCATCCAGCTGTAATTATTAATTATTATTACTAAGGTAATATCTATTATTTATTGAGCACCTACTAAGTGCCTAGGACAGCCCATGCTGCTTTACATATGCTCTTTTATTAACCGACACAGTGACTCTATCCTGTAGAAACTCTCATCATCTCTATTTACAGATGAAGAAACGGAGGCTCAGAGAGTGTAAGTTTCCCAAGGTTGGGAGGTAAAGGTCAGCTCAACTTTAGAGCCCGTGCTATTCTTCCAAACTCAGGTGCCTCCTGTTCTCAGGCAGTGAGCATCCCCCATGCTCTCTGTCTCCCCAATCTCATCTCAACCTCCTCTGCAGCAATATATTTCCAGAGGCAGCAGTGAGCACAGCCCACAGCCCACAGCTGCCTTCCCAGTGGTGTCTTCTTGTGTTGATCTGGCATCTAGTCAGAAGAGACACAGGTTTCTTTGCTTGTGACAGGACGGGTGGGGCGCCTGCCTCTGCTTTCCCTGTATGTCCGTGGAGGGTCTGTGGCAGGCTTTCCCCAGGGATTGAGGGATTCCTTTTATCCCAAGTGGTGAAGCTGGGAGAAGCAGATATGCCTCATTAGCAGCTTTCCTCTGCCTGTAGGAAGCAGCGAAACATCCTGAGGCTTCCTGACCCTGCAGCCCCCAGTACTCTGCTCTGCACCTCCGTGGAGCACCTGATACTGTTTCTGGGTGCCTTCTTACCTGGCTGCAGTCCTCAGTCTTGGGCACCAGCTTCCCCTCTCCCAGGACTTTCCCTGTAGAGAACGAAGCAAGAAGGCGTGCCCTGTGTTTAGTAAAATATATCTTTCCACCCTCCTCAGCCCACTGTGTCCTTGAAGCCAGGCATTTTCAGGGCAAAGAAGACTTTGATCAACGGCCCCATTTCACAGAGACGGGGAGGTTCTTTAGCTTGCGGAAAGCACAGCCCTGTCTGTGCTGGAAAGTCTCACGCTCCACCGTGGCCGCACTGGCACTCGCCCCTGGGAACCAGCAAGTGAGATGAATTAGGAGCCTAGAGCAAAATATTTGGTTTCATGCAATTTAGCTTCTTTCTACTACTTGCTTAAAATTCTGTGGAACAATTAAATCTTAAAAGTGTCTTGTGAATGCCTTGGGCTTTCTTCCCCTTCAGGTTTATTGATTGTATTTGATGTGACTCACAAGAGCAAGTTTTTTTTTTTAACATTTAATCAGACCATTTGGTTGGAACCCGGAAAGAGAAAGGCCATAAAAGTGAGAGAGCATTTAAACGATGGCAGTGGGTCCAGCAGGTGGAAAACCTCACCTTATTCTATTACCTGCTTGAGGTCTCTTTGATTTTAGGGCCTCAGCTCGCCCAGGGAGAAAATAGTTATGAATGAAGACTTGGTATCCAGCCCTTGAGTAGTACAGACTATCATTGGGAATAAAGCAGAAAATACCTGAGGGGAGAAAGGCTTAAGGGCCCGTTAAGGAAAAGATAAAAACAAATCGTTATAATGATTTTCTCCCCTCTCCCCCCTCAAACCCAGTTACTGCTGGCTGATTGGCTAGTAAATATTGGCAATACGCCCTGAATTGAACTTGCAACTTTCTGTACCAGGTGAGCAAACTGAGTGTCTTCACTCCAGGGCTTTGGGAAGTAAAGGAGGCATTGGACGTAGAAATCATCAGAAGCAAGAATGCGTCTCATTTTTCTGACCACCTCTTGGCAAGTGGTTCACTCATCTTCCTTCCAGGTTGGCTTCTAGATGTCTGAGCCGAGGACCTGAATGAATTCACAGCCTCAGTACGGCTGATGAAGCCAGACCTCGCTGCCTGAGCTTTTTTTAAAAGATCCAGGTGAAAAGGTATTTTAGAAGAATGAAAAAGAAGAGCTGCCTCCTGTCTAGCTGGGAAGATGGGCTGCCTTCCCACTCCCCGTCAGCATGGAGGTGTCAGGAGAAGCTTAAAATGCTCGCAAAGATGGCCCCTGCAAAGATGGAAACGAATATTTCTCAGCAAACGAGGAAATGAGGGGGTGAGAGGAGGCAGAGGAAAAGGCGAGACTGTGCTTTGATGGCCCTGGGTTCCCAAGCCCCGAGAAGGAAGGGTCTGAGCCGTAACACTCGAAGCGGAGCTGCGATCCGTGGTCGGGGGAGTGTGGCACATCTGCCTTTTATAGGTTTGGGATGAAAAATGGTTTTAATTAAGGAGTGGAATTGGGGCTTTTAGTCTTGCTGCATGCTATGTACCTATCAAACCTGCTGGATGGGAATTTAGTTCTGACCTCTCACCTCCACCTACTGTAGCCAAAGGGCTCCTGGGAGAACTCAGAAACCTCGAGCATCTGAGAAAATCTGAATGGACTTTTCTGGGGTCACGCCCATCACACAGAATACACCCCAAAGCAGAGAGCCCTCCCCCTTCCCAGCACGGGTGACTTGCCACATGATTTCACTGCCTGGCTTGGGAAGGAAGGGCAGGTCCCTGTCATTGTTGGCTCTGGTCCGACACCAGGAGCCAGGAAGGCTTGGGGACACAACAAAGCTAGAAAAACAAAGAAGAAAAATAATGACAGTAAAAACCTAGTAACAAAAAAATTTTAGAGTAAGGCAACACTAGAAAGGTAATGCTGGGCTGCCGTATTTTCATTTGAAACAAGCCCTCCTCCAAAGAAACCCCCCCAAGCCCCCCCCCCCAAAAAAAACCTCTGTAAAGCGAAGAAAAAATCATTCTATACAGGTGACAGCGCTCGGAGGGAGACACCAGGAGGCAGAGAGGAGGCTTGGTAGCATCTTTGTGGAATTTCAGAAGCTGGCAAAGGAGAGGAGCTTCATACAGTAAGAAGCCACTGTTCTCTCCTGGAGATAAGCTAGATGGTTGCCTGAGCTCAGTTTCTGGGCTTTTCCCCAACTTATTTCTTTTTGAATGCCTCTCAGCTCTGAGGTGCTTCCATATGAGACGCGAATCCTTCCCAATGTTGGAAAGAGCCTCCTGGGAGTTAAGTCAGGAGCTCACAAACCTTTTGGAAAGTTTGAGTCAGGCTCCCAAGCAGGAGACTGGCCCAAGTGGAGAGAGATCTCCGTGCTTTTCCAGACCCTAACATTCATGCGTGGAATCCACGCATTTCTGTGGATTCCCTTTGGTTGACTTGTCCTCTGTTTTCTGCCTTGTAAAACTCTACTTCAGTCCTCAAAGATCCAGCAAGGGCTGCATCAATTCCTTTCTAGGTTCTAAGGGTGAACTCTACCTGTTTGAAAGTTAATAAAAGTTAAAAATAATTTGTATGACATTAAACTTATGTATGCTAAAATTACCAGATTTCCTAATTAAATTCTTGAATAAGTTAATCAAAGCTGAACTCATCTTTCTTCCTCCCTCTCCCTCTGTGTTTCTGCTTTGTTGCTCTTTAAACAAAGTGTTTAACCCACAGATTGGTAAACTAGCTCTAGGTTCAGTTCCAATGTTATCTCCTTGGTAAAGTTCCCCTCTCCTGGGCAGAAATAATCGCTCCTTTGTTGTGCTTTGGCAGTTCAGCCCTCCCTTTGCTCCCTCCTCTCCTCTTGCATCCTTCATTGACAATCTAGAGGGTGTAGCACTTATCACGTTGTATTATTTGTAGTTCTATATGTGCCTGTCTTCCCTGATCTGCCAGCTGCCTCCGGGCAGAAATGTTCCATTCTTTGTTGCATCTCCAGTGCTTACTTAGCACCGTACCTGGCACCTTGAAAATGCTCAGTCCATGTTGAAAGGCATTGAATTCAGAATAGAGGAATGAAAAGAATCAAAAGAATACTCTGGTAGATTTCTGGAGCCTTCTGATAGAGAAGTGAGATTTTTTATGTGGATTCAAGATATTCTTTTTTTTTTTTTTTAATATATCTTTATTGATTTCAGAGAGAGGGAGAGAGAAATAGAAACATCAGTGATGAGAGAGTCATTGATTAGCCACCCTGTGCATGCCCTGCACTGGGGATCGAGCCTGCAACCCGGGGATGTACCCTGACCGGGAATCGAACCCCAATCTCCTGGATCCTAGGTCGATGCTCAACTGCTGAGCCATGCCTGGCCGGGTGACTCAAGATATTCTTGATATTCTGCCACTACTGAAGGCAAGGGTGGTAGTGATCAGTCACCTTCTATAAATTACTTATATATATATCATATCATTTATAAACACATGTTTATACCCCCATGGTAACTGTTCAGAGTTCAGGAAGTTGCTGAACAAATTAAATTATATTGGTTTCCTTTCAGTTGTCAGACTTATTACTTTTCTTTTATGATTATGTGTAGGAAATTATTGATAGGTTTTTATGACATTTAGTATCAGGCATTGCATTATTGCCAACAGTAATAATTGCTAACATTTATTGAACACTTACTATGGGCCAGGCACTCTTTTAGCACTTTACATATTTTAACTTGTTTGATACAACAAACCTACACACAGTTCCAACACAGTCTATAATTGATATTATTATCTTTCATGGCTGCACATAAAAATTTCATCATATCCTGTAAGCATATGGGTAGCAATACAGTTGGGAATATGAGTAGAAAACACTGGACTATTGTGATTGTGTGAGAGTATTTATCTAACTCACAAAATCATGGATTCAGTTTGATGGCCTAAAAGAATGTTGACATTTGGACTCATCAGCATTACAACTTGGGGAAAATGGGGTTCAGTGTCACCACTGTGGTGTCAGAGCTTTGGGCAGAGTCTCAGCGAGGGAGCAGGAAAGAGAAGAGGGTCCCAGCCTCTGTCTCCAGCACATTCTGCATGTCTGATAGGAGACAGCTGTTTCAGACCCCGTTGGTCCATCTGGTACCAACCCTGAACATGGTCTATGTGTCTAAAGGATGACTTACTGGAAGGCCTTTTACTGAGCCAGGAGAGATGTGTATTTTGCCCTTCGCTGTTATTTCTATATGATGATTCTCACTATTAAGTCAAAACATAGAGGTTGAAGCGTTCTTAGATTCAAGGAGGCTGTGATATCCCATTTTTTGTTCTTGCAACATATTAATTTTTGGTGATGAAGAGAAAAAAGAGGTTGCCTTTATGTAGATCCATAACTGGACTTTAATGTGTGTTTGTTGAGTGAATCAGCGGATTTCTCTCTAGCCGACATAAGCACTGTGATAGCAATTTGCTATTTTATTATGTTAGGTTCACACCCTATTAGTATTTATTTTAGTTAATATAATGCAATTAGAGTGCAATCATATTAGTAGTTTTCAGATCATGTCAACAAAATAAAAGTGATTGAAATACCAGTGCTAATGTAAAGTGATGGAAAATAGTTAATGTGTTGAAATGCTTGGATTGAGTTAGGCATGAAAAGAAAGTTGGGGAGTGAGAGGAATAGGAGAACCAGATTTTTGTCTTCTTCTGAGACTCCTGTTTAAGTACTCATGGATTCAGGGATGCCTTGCTGCCTCATTCTCTCCCTGAAGGGGCCATGGTACTTTGGGTGTTCCTTAAGACAGAGTTCTCTGTTTGGATGTGTTCAAAAAGGTGGTCTTGAGGTCAGTAATGGAAAGACTGAGATGGAGATCTAATTCCAACTCTTCTCTAAGTGGCTGTGTCACTTTGGCAGGCCTCTTACCTTCTCTGGGCCCTTAGTTTTCATCTGTAAAGGAAGGAGGGTGGCCTAGATAACAATAAGGTCCCTGGCTCTGTTATTTAATGGTACTATGACTTCTCAGAACCTAAGGTGAGCTATGAGGCATGTAAGTTGACCTTATTTTTTCTACCTGGAGCAGACCCCCAAAGCAGCCCAGTGGCCACAGAAGACCAGTACTTTGCACTGTGTGCAAACTGTTGGGCACCATTCATCGCTTGTAGCCTTGTTCTACCAGGTCTTTTAGGACCTGGGTGGTCAGATATAGGCAAATATTTGCTTCAGAGTGTATCAAACTTATATGAAGCCTGGGTCTGTCATGTTTCCCATTCTTCAGTCCCTTTCCCAGCCCCTTGGCTTCCCCCCTAGGTGTGAGTGGGGAATTTGGGCAGGTAGAAAATTCTGGAAATGAAACCAAGTGAAGAGGAAAGAGTAGTTTCAAAGTCAGATATCATTTCCCAATAGTGCTTTTGTTGGGAGGTTGGAAGACACTCCAGTGGTGGCTCTCCTCATTTTGGCTCCCTCATAGAAGGGTGCATCTCCAGGCCCTTGTCCAACTTTTTGATTCTCTGGTATCTCTGAAACATTACTTTGTTTGGGGTTTGTTAGGTATGGTGCTGGTGATGCAACTCAGAGGAAATAATTAACACATATCTGAGGAGAAGCTTCCAGCCAGATCTGCACTTGGGGTGGCACATACATCTCGCAAAGAATTGTTATTTAAGCAATAATCCTTGAGAAATTGGTCGTTACCCGCATTAAACGACTCAGCCCATTGCCAAGGATGGTTAACGCTCTAATAAACTGGTCATTAACTGCAGTAACAATGAATTTCGAGGGGATTATTGCTATTATAAACCTTAATCAATGGTTTATAACAGCAATAATGTGGTCCTTTCTCTTAATGGTAAGTAGGGCAGCTTGCACCATCGCCTTGGAAATGTTTTTGTGGTAGCTGATAAGTCAGAGGGGAGGCTTCCTGAGTGCTGCCCACTCTTCAGGAGCGCACAGGGAAAGGCAGAAGACACGTCAGGGCTCCTCGTGGTCCAGGCTCTGCTCTCCAGGGGGCCAGGTGTGGAACAAGGAATAGAGGATTCTCCTCTGACCCCTGTGGTCTTTTCTCATTGCAGACCCAGTGAGGCATCGGGTGTGGGGACTCCTGGGCACATCCGTGCATCATGACACTCTTGATTGAGGATGTGATTCAGCATGGGCTTCCTCGTGGATGGGTAGCAATCAGGAAGAAGTGTCCACCTGCTTAGTGGGATGGAGTCTGTTCCAGGCTCAGTTCTGTCACTAACTTGTGATGTGACTCCAGATAAAGCATGCCGCTTTAATGAGCTATCTGGAGATTGGACTCAGTGATTTCTCAAGTCCCTTTCTAGTATAACATTCTGTTTTTCTTTTCATAATTTGACATCTTGTATTAGTATATCGTTATAGAATAATAATAATAATAATAATAATAATAACAACTTACATAATGTTTGGTATTGTTTTTAGTTGTTTGCAAAAATTATCTCATTGAACCCTTACAGCAACCCTGCTTCTATTATAGAAGACCTCAGGCAGAGGAAGCTGAAACTTGTCTGACCCACAGAGCTGACCCAAGGTAGAGCTGGGGCTTGAACACAGGAAGTCCAGAGTCTGTGCTCACGCCTCCATTCTGCCATCTCTCTAGAAGTCTCTCTTCATTATTTCATTTGATCTTCATACCCTTTGAAGTAGCTTGTTGGGGCTACCATGTTACTATTACAAATGAGGAAGCCAAGGCTCTGAGAAATGAAGGGACCTGCTCAAATTGACACAGCAGGTCTGAGTCCTACCCAGAAAAATCTTCTGCTTCTGCCTATGTATGTGCCAGAGAGCTGTGCCAGGTGCTTCCAGGTCAGGAGCTTCTCTCTCCAGTGCAGTGGGCTGGGTACATCCCGATGCCATCCTGATGCCAGGCTTCTTGTCACTGGGACTTCCTCCAACAAAGGAAAGGGTTAAAGTTCATACCCTCCTACATTGTGGGAGGCATCCCCTGGGAGACAAGAGGTTAACCTTGTTTCTAGCCTGGCATTGCTTATAATGCACAGGAAAATGGATATTGCAGTAGACAGTGGCATTTGGGCATTTGGGTATTTTATTTTTATGATACAGAAGAATAGCCTAATGAACCCATGTGTAACTATCACTAGCTTTAGTGGTTATCAACTCATGGCCTATCTTGTTTCATCTAACCAGTCCCCCTTCCCTTATCACTCTGGATTATTTTGGAGTAAACCAGAGATATCATACCACTTCATCTGTTATCATTTTAGTATGCATCTCTAAATGTTAAGAATTCATTTAAAAAATAGCAGTACCACTATCAGACCTTAAAAATGAAAAGTAATCATGAATAGGCACAAATATCCTGTCATATTTCAGATTTCCCAGATTGTCTCATAAATGTATTTGGATTTTCTGGTCCCAGCCACCCATGAGCTCTGGGACCTATGGGAAATTCTTCCCAGGTTAGTTCCTATTGGCTCATCTGTAGAATGGGATGCATGTACGGGAAATGCCATGCCTCTTCGGTCCCTGGATGGCTGAAGAGAGGCCTCTGAAGGGCTGGAAGCTGCAATGTCATGCTCAGGTCTCTTCTGCAGAACCCTGGGAGGAACCTTCGAGTGGCTGTCCTTCAAGTGTGAACTTCTCATCTGGCACACTTTGGAGAGCAGATTTGTTCTGGGAAATGGAGAAAAGGAGCTAGCAATGCTTCACACCAGCCTTGCCCCATCACCAGTCAGCCTGTCTGCAAAGGGCAGAGGGACATCTTGGTGACCCTTCCCCAGAAGAAGAACAGGCTGACTGCATTTGCACCATCAATGAAATGATGCTGACTGCCCAACACTGGCCTTGGGGTAGCCTGGCCATATGGGATAAAAAAGCTCCATGTTCCTCTTATCCTTGGCCCTGTGGGTTATAACCCCAGGTATGTCCTGCCTACTGGGCCTCCATCTCTTCATGTGCAAGGTCAGAGTGCCTGGCTGGCTATGCCCTAGAAGGGTTTATAAGAAAAACCTGGGGGCTTTTCCAAACTTTATGTTTTCTTCTGGAATGTATATGTGGCTGGGAGTCAAAACTTCCCCTGGGTTTTCTCTCCCTGCCTCCCACCCTCTCCATCCACACAAAGAGTTTTAGAACCAAAGAATGGCTAAGGTCTCTTGACGTGCTAACATCCTATGAAGCCAGGGTTTTGCCAAATTTACCAATGTGTTTCCTGTTCTGCAGGACTAAGTGGGTCATCTCTGCTGGAGAGGCCTTGGACCAGTCACCCCGGGAGCAGGTTTTGGCCTAAATGACCCTTGATGGGGCTCCTTCTAGGTTTTTCCTGGAGCTTCAGGTTGTCTTCTGCAAGATGTGTGTAACTGCAATGCCCTGGGAGTATTGAGAGGGGGTAATTCATAAGCATGATGGACCATGGCATTGGACTGGGGCTGCTTTAACAATGGAAACCCCACCAAATATCTGCTTGCCTTTTTCTCTTCTGGACTCTTCTTTGAGCTGTGGGCCAGGACAATTGGCCTGGCTTCCTGATGATTCCCTTACCACTGTGCAGCTGACCCCCACTCAGAGTCTGATGCATCTGGGCTTTGCCACCAATGCTCAGGGGGGTGTTTCAATCTCGGTGCCCAACAGACAGTGGGTGGGGGTCTGTAGAGGGTCTGCAGGTTCAGAAAACGGTTCTTTCTTCCTGCAGGTGGGAAACTTTATGGGGTGTATTTAAGGTGCACATCTAGAATCCCTGCCCAGGGCTCCTCTCCAGCCCCCAGCCCCCAGGCCGTATCTTCTGGGATCAGTCCTGCCAGGCTGCTCCTCCAGGCGTTTACTGGGGTCTCCAGTCTCTTGCTGCTGCTTGTCCTCAGTCTGTGGAGAGAGGATCCAGTTAGGCCAGGGGTGGAGGGAGGGGGCATAAAAAGACTGATCTGGAATAAACTGAAAAGTTTACTCTGTGCAGCACTGAAATAAAAAAGCTCATTCAGAAAGTTAATGATTTATTTTATAGTTTCATTATCAGGGTCACATTACTCAATAGCATTTCAAACATGTCATTTGTACAAACTATGGTAATTAAAATTTATAACATACTTCATCAGCAGCATATGAATCTTTTAGCCGGCACTCTGCTGTCATATAAACAGTGTAATTTCAGCTGCAATTCACCCTTTATTGGCTCTCATTTGTGATTTAACAGCCATCAATGACTGTGCTATAAAGAATAAATTAACCATCCGTAAACCTTACGATGACAGGGACAGTCAAATAGACTTAAACGCCTTCCGCCCAGCTCTCAGAGCCCACAGAGAGCAGAGGAAGGCCAGGTATGCACCAGGCCCTCTGCTCCAAGGACTTTCCTGGTTCCTGCTGCTTCCTCTCATGGGATGACTCTTGGCTGGCCCTGAGGTCCCTCTAGCTGCCACTCGCAGGAGTATCAGCTTTTCTGCTTCCACAGTGGGGAAGTGGAGGGAGAAACAGTCCCTTTGCAGACTCGCCTGAGAGGTCTGGGCCCCAGGAGAGACCTTAGATATTATCTTCCAGTAACTGTCATGTGAGAGCCTTTGGAAACATGTGGGGACACTTTTGATTGATCTAATGACTGGGTGGGGAAAGTGCTGGCATAGAGTAAGATGATGCCAAGTCCTGTAATGAGCAGGATCTGTCCTCCCCCAAATGCCTGCAGGGCTGGCACTGAGCAACTGGTAGTCCAGCATTCTCCTGCAATGAGGACACAGGCCTGGAGAGGGGCAGGGCTTTGCTGAAAGCTGTGCTGGCTCTCAAGGCAGGGCCAGAATGGGAACCTAGGATGAGCAGTCTGGAGTTGACAACTCCCAGAGCAGGTCCTGCTGGCTCACAGGGAGTGACAGCCAGGATGGATGGGGAACGTTGCTTCCCTGGGGGCCTCGCTCCTGGGTGCCCTCTTGGAGAGGTGGTCAGGGCGCCCTGGCTGGGCCCCATGGCTGACACTGCACACAGCTCATAAATGAAGTGGATTGGATTTGTTACTGAGACGTCTCCAAGGAGCCTGGGTCGTGCAGGCCAATAAAATTGGCCTCATAAATTCATCCTGACATGCAGGATTACTCCAGCCCGCTGAGGTCACCTTCCTGCCCTGATTTATGGCCAGCCTATGGGTTAATAATGCTGTTTACCGAGTGTTCCCTTGTTCCTCCGCTTGCCCTCCCCTCCTTGGAGCAGATACTGATCAAAGCGTCCCTCTGGAAGGGCGTGGTGGATGGAACAGAGGCGGAGGAGGACTCTGTGGGTGGGGTGTTTCATTCTGTGCTGTTTTAAAGCAATACTTTTTAAAAAAAGTTTCTCTTTCTGAGAAGTTACCTGCAGCCATTCCTGTCGAGGCTCCTGTTTGGAGTTTTACCTGAAGAAGAGTGGTTTGGGGGCACGTGGTTGCTCTCCCACTGTCACATGTGTGCTTGTGACATTAGATAAGAAGTGATTTTTCTTTCTCTTCTGGCCAACCTGTGGGCTATTCCCACACTGGGAAGTGCTTGTCAATGGTCAGCCTCTGCTCAGAAACATTATGGAACTCAGTGTTGACATGGAAAAGATGGTGGGGATCACATGCCTGGGCTTGCTCTTTAACACCACGGGGTGTAGGTGGTGGCAATATGGAGAAAAAAACCTCACATGGATTTTAAAGTCCCTCCCAAACCTGAGCTTCTCTGACCCCACTTTTTACTATTTACAAGCCTCCAAGTGTTGCATTCTGGGCTTGCTTGCTCTAGTTTGAGTGATCAGGGAAAAAATTAGATTGGGGCTACTCTTAAAATGTTTCCCTATGTAAAACAAGGAGGCTGGACAACGGAGTCAGCTCCAGTCTCCTCCTACCTTTGCATAGCAACACTTCCGAGGTTAAACTTTTGCAGAAACCTTTTTGCTGACATATGCTTAAGATCAAGTACAGATGCCCCTTGACTTATTGCAAAAAACCCATCATAAGTTGAAAATATTCTAAGTAAAAAATGCATTTACTACACCTAACTTACTGAACATCATAGCTTAGCCTTGCCTACCTTGACTGTGCTGAGAACACTTACAGTAGTCTATAGTTGGGCAAAATTGTCTAATTCAAAGCCTATTTTATAATACAGTGTTGAATATCTCATATAATTTATTATGCTTATGGCTTTCGCAACATTGTACAGTCAAAAAATTGTAAGTCAAACCATAGCAAGTCTGGACAGCCTGTACTTGATCATTACATAATAAACAAATGAAATTGGAGGCCCTGGAGCATCTGACTTCAGTGCTTCAAAGATGACTTTAATCAGGAGCGAATGCCCCAGGAACCTGTGGGCCTGTGAGAACCAAGCAGCAGGGCTCTAGGTGGGACATATGTATTATCTTTAAATAAATTAGCAATTACTGAGCAATTTCTCTGTGAGTTTCAAATCTCAGGAATTACACAGTCTCTGCCCTCAAGGTACTTTCAATCGACCAGAGAATCAGAATGAATGACTATTCAGGTGGTCTTGGCATGAATGAATAACTCAGGTGGTTTTGGCATAGAAACAGAAGTACAAAGAACTACAGTGAAACAGGAGAGGGAGGGAGAGATCCAACTGGGGCAAACCCTAGACGTGGTCTGGGGCTGGGCATGTATTTATTCAGTCATCAAACACTTCTGAAGTTCTGCTTTTAACCGGACACTAGCTTCCTGCTGCTTGGAAACTTTTCTGGCTGGGACTTTTGAGCCCATTGCAGTACAAGTCAAAACCCATCTCCATTCAAGTGACCTTTCTCTGCTCCCTCCCTCTAGTCTCTTCCCCACCCTGGGCTCTCTTCCAGCCTCATCCAGTGTCCTGCTGATGGGCCCTGAGAGAGCATTCAGAAGACCAAATTGCTTTTGGAGACTCTGGGCCTGTCTCCCTGATTTGCAGGCTGAGGAGGGCTAAGCTGTGGGTCCACGTGGCTGTGGATGGGATGCTGCTGTTCCTGGCCAAGTCCAGCCTTGGAGAGAGTACTATGGAGCGAGCTTCTTTCTCCCCATTCTCTCAGCTGCCTGGGGGTCACAGGGCTTTGAGTAGTTGTCCATAGGTAGTAGTTATCCTTCTGCCCCAGGGGAGGGAGGAAGGAAGAGAAATGGAAAGACAGGTTTTGCCACATGGAGAGCGAGCCAGCTGGGTGGTGGTTGTGGTGGCACCAGAGCACATGAGTCCCATCCATTTTCTTTCAGTTGTCACCAGCCCTTTATCTACAGTAAGGCTATGCCACGGAGAGAGGAGAACAAACCCACACCCAGGGGATGCCACGGGCACTTTCACAAGCTTCTTCATTTCTTGTCCCAGCACCCTGACAGGCAGTTACTTTCAGCTCTTTTTTTTTTTTTTTTTTTTTTTTACTGATGGGGATATCCACTTTGAGAAGCTAAGCAATGGGGTCAAGGTCACATATCCACTAAGAGATTTGGACCAAGGCCTGTCTGACCCTAACTAAAGCCTTTGCTTTTCGAAATTATATCAGGCAGCTTCTCAACCTCTCTGAGGAAGCTGACACTATAACCTTTAGAGGCTTGGCCAGTTGCAGAGCCCCAGTGCAGATGGTCTTGAACCTGGGTCTCCTCCCACTTCACTCTGCTGCTTCCCACTTGACTCACAGGAAGTCCATTAAAAATAAGCACTTGTCCTCCCCCGGACATTCACTCACTCTGGTAAATAAAAAGCTTTGAGGAATTTGGAGTTTTGTGGAGAAGAGCAGATACTGCCATTGTGGAGAGATATACATATACATACATATATTTCATTCATTCATTCATTCATTCATTCATTCATTCATTCATTCATATCTTCATCTATTTATTTAGCTTGGAAACAAAGCTAGCTATAGTCCCTGTGACCTGGTGGCCTAAATTCAAAGTCATTTCTGGGCTATACATACAGTGGTATGGTAGCTAGGGTCTTCAGCGCCTTATCTGCACCTTCTGTCTCCAAAGCTTTGTCAAAAGGGCCACTGTTGGCTGTGAATTTTCACAGCTCTGCCTCTTATGCTTGTTGATCTCACCAGCCAAATTCCCCTCTTCCTGTGTTTGCCTCAGCAGCACAATTGTTCTGTTGTACCTATTGACTCATTGCAATCTCTGCAGCAGAAAGGGCTGGGCACAAGGAATCTTCTATTAAAACAAACAAATACAAACAAACAAGGCAAACCAAAATAAGACCCAGGGAGATGGCTCCTCTAGGCCCAGCATCAGGGCAGGCTCCCCGTGTCAGCACAATTGTCCTGCACAGGAGAGTTGGTAGATAGCATTCATTGTTCCAACTGTGCACAGTGCTGTGCTAGACGCAGTGGGTAAGGAAAGGGAGATGCAAGCCAGCAGGCCAGCCACATGTCACAGGCAGCAGACTTGCCCTGAAGGCACTTACACATTTGACGTGGGAGCTGTCTATCCTCTTTGGCATGTGCTCCTGGAGGTGATGGAAACCTTCCCAAGGTGAAGATGCAGTCACATGCTGAGAAGGGTAGGAACCACACACTGAAGTTCCAGACCTAGTCCTACTGCTCACTACTACCTGTGTGACCTTGTCTCTTCCCCCTTTCCCCCTCAGCTTTTCCATTTGTCAATTGAGGGCTGGCATATAATGGCTGAGACAGGACTCTGGAAACAAAGCATTATCATGATACAGAAGGAAGGCATTGATATTTTTGGAGATGGGAAGCCCTATCACTTTTGGTCTGACTCTGAGGCATCCTTAAAGTTATACATCATGTATTTGTGTTTTTAATGACAGGGTGTTATGGGCTGAATCGTATCTCTCCCAAATTCTTATGTTGAAGTTCTCATTCCCAGTACCTCAGAAGGTAACTGTATTTGGAAATGGAGTCTTTAAGAGATGATTAAATTAAAATGAGGCGATTGGGTGGGCAGGGTGGGGGGGAAGGCAGCAGGGGCTGATCCAGTATGATAGGTATTCTTATCAGGAAGAGATTAGGACATAGACACACACAGAGTAAAGACCATGTAAAGACAGAGGGAGAAGATGGCCAAATAAAAGCCCTGGAGAGAGATCGCTGAAGAAGCCAACCTTGCTGATACCTTGATCTTGCATGTCCAGCCTCCAGAACTATGAGAAAATAGATTTCTGTTGTTTAAGCCATCATGTCTATGGTACTTTGTTATGGCAGATTGAACAAAGTAGTATACACAGTAAGATGACTTAATATTCATCTTATTTAGAGGTACTTTGGGGAATTTCAGAGCCCATTGAGAGAACTGGGCCTAATTGAAAGGACTGACCAATGTGGGTGTGGTCACAGTATAGGCCTAAGGTGTGTGTGTAAATTGAGGACTAGACTGGGGATGAATGCATGGGTTTCACCTTCAGTTTTCTGAGTACCGTGGGAAGAGGAATTCTCATTTATGCTCTTTTATTTAATTCTCCCATTAACCCTGTGAAGTAAGGATTACAATTTCCAGTTCACTAATGAGGAAACTGAAGCCTGCAGGCTTATGTGACTTGACCCAAACCACATTGCTTATTTCAGCAGAACCGGGAGTTCTGGCAGTTGGATTGCTTCAACGCTTTGCTTGGGACCAGCCCAGCAAGCATAACTTGAGACTTGCACCCAGCTGCAAAGGTGACCTGCTGGAAGAACAATTTGAAAAAAAAAATAAAGACGGTAAGGCACAAGGAAGAATTTCAAAGCCTTTCCCTAATCAGGACAAATGGCTGTGAGCCTGAGCTCTGCACAGATAGCCTGCCACATCTCAGAACGCAGCTCTTGCCACAAGCCGATGCCTCGCTGGCTCTGAAATTTATGCTAGAATTTAGACAGAGGACACAAATCATTGTAATCTCCCGATGAAAGATCACTGTCTCTGCAAATGCATTACCTGCTTGGAAAGCGACATGTTAAAAAATACTGATAATATATGGGCACAGGGAGAGCGATTTCCATGCCTGGGCTCCTCCAGCTAAAATACGCACACCTGCATGAGAGTCGGCAGATGACAAAGTAAGTCACCGGGGCCCAGGAGCGGCTTCTGTGTAGGGCTGTGGCTCTGACACTCCAAACAAAAGACTCTGTGAGCCCGTCTGGTGGCCCCCTCTCCTCCCTTGCCCAACATGAGGCGTCTTGGTTGCAGGAGGCCTGAGTGGGGGCAGTTGATCTTATCCTTTACATCCCAGAATAAGAATGCCCTTGGGGTTTACAGTGTGAGGGAAGGATGGGGAGGAATTAAGCCAAGTGAAGGGGACCTATTGCTGGAGGAAGCTCAAGGTATGAGTTAGAGAAAATATCTGTTATCTTCTTTTCATCCCCCTGGACTTGCAGTCTCTCCCAACGTGCTTCAGCAGCAGCCCTCGGTGGGTCTCTACCACATGGAGATAAGATAGAAAGTCCATGGCTTGTGGGTCACACAGGCCTCCTACTTTGCTGTAAAGGCTTCCCTCCCCTCCCCATCCCTCCCTTTTCCCAGCGGCTCCAAGATACAGCAAGGTACGGAGGGAGTGGGCTTGGGGCCAGGCAGCCCAGCTTTCTGTGGTTGTAACTTCTGCTTCGTGACTAATTGGCAGTGTGACCTTGGGCATGTTCTTTCTCTCTCTAAGCCTCAGCCTCCTTCCAGGCACCGCCCACCTCCCTCTCCCAGCCACGAGGCACTTGGTGTTATGGCTCAAGGTTACAGCTCGGTCTTCTGGGCGCCAGGCACTCTCTTCTACTGCAGTGTGCTTGGAGTGCCAAGGCCAGTTTTCCTACATGCCTCTGCTCAGGAGAGGAGCCATTCAGAGTCTAATGGGCCTGTGGAACAGGTGCATCCCTCTTGCTGTAATGATTACTGGATAAACAAAGCAAAAAGAACCCAAACCCAAGTACATTGTCCTAAAGGGGGAAATAATGCTTCAAAATGGCCAGGATGTTTACCGACCCAATGAAAGGGAAACAGCAATGCTGCCCGGAGACTCACTTTCTCCTCTCGTGGCTGGGCAGTAGCTCCCAGGGCTAGTCCTTGACCTCCAGAGTGGTGCCCCAGTGGAAAAGGAATTCAGGGATATTGTCTCTGCTATTTTTCCTTCTTTCTTAACAGAAATGAATGAGAACCTAAGAAATCCTGTCTGCAGAGAGTCCAGCTTGGAAGTGCCTGTGTTTATAGCAAAGGAGGGAGGCTGTCGGAAGATGGCCTTGAGGGGTCTCTAATCGGCCTGTTTGGAACACGCCATTGGGGAGGGACTGGAGTGCAGGGCTGCTGCGGGATCAGTGTCTGGTGGAATGGTCCAAACACAGCTCTGGGAAAGAGCAATCCTGCCTAATGAAGCTGTGCAACAGGTGCACTGTGCACCTGCCCCTCCCCCTTCCCGGAGCCCCTTCCTCAGTCCCATCACTCTCTAAAATGGTTTTGGCTCCATAAAACCAAAGGCATTCAAAGCATAAAACCAAACACCTTTTGTGCGATGGCCTTCTTGTCATGAGTCAATAAGATACAGAATTACCAAGCATAACCTCTGCACTCCCAGTTTCCCTAGAAACTGGTGACTGGGTGGGAGAGTCATGGTTACCAACCCCCTGGGTGGTCTTTTATGTCTTTCAGACCTAGCCCTTTTTCTTCTGACTTTTTTCTTCCATGGAATGAAAAGTTCTTCAAACAGGTATGTGGTTGCTAAATTCCTTCCTTGGATCTGGGAATGCTTATAGGAAATAGGGACGAGAGGAGGCAGGAAGAGGTGTGTATAAAACAGTGAGTGAAGGGTGGAAGGGGGGAGAGGTAAATGGCGTGGCCAGGACTGCTTGAGCAGATGTGAAATAACACACATGCAAATGTAGTGTTTATTTGTTCAGATAAATAATATTTATTGAAGGCCTACTATGTACATGCAAATGTAGCCTTTATTTGTTCCCTTAAAAATATTTGCTGAAGGCCTATTATGTTTCAGACACAATAGATGAACTATAAGCAAAAAATAGATGAATCTTTGCCCTTATGGATTGTACATTTAAAAATGACAAAAATATGTGTAAAAATTGCAGCTATAGAGTTTCTAAGAAGGAGAGTTACCTCATCCTATGAGAGCATAAAATACTAGCATTTGATCAAATCAGGGAAATCAGAGGAGGCTCTCTGAGAAAGGGATAATTGAGACAAGACCTGAAGGATGAATAGGAGTTCACCAAGTGAAGAAGGAAGAGCATCCCAGCGGGCAGGGCAGCGTGTGTAAAGACCTGGGCCTGAGAACACATTTATAACAGACGTGACACAGGGCTGCAATAAGGAGTGTGTAAAGGATTATTAGAAATCAATTAGGAGAGCACAAAAAATTCTCATAAAAAATGGGCAAAAGGCACAAAGAGACAAGAAAACATATTTGGCTAATAAATAGAGAGATGGTCAATGTAACTAGTGATGAGGGAGCTGCGATACCATTTTACACCACTTGACTGGCCATGATTAAAAGGCTGACAGCTTGTACGTGGAATCTGAAAACAGCAACAAAAACCAAGCTCATAGATACAGAGAACAGATTGGTGGTTGCCAGAGGTGGAGTGGGGTGGGCGAAATGGGTGAAGGGAGTCAATAGGTACAAACATCCAGTTATAAAATAAGTAAGTCATGGGGATGCAATGTATTGCAGCCATAAGAATACTGTATTGCCTATTTGAGAGTTTCTGAGAGAGCGGATCTTAAAAGTTGTCATCACAACACAAAAAATTTGTGTAACTATGCATGGTGACAGATGTTAACTAGACTTATTGGGGTGATCATTTTGCAATATATACATAGATCAAATCATTGTGTTGTACACCTGAAACTAATATAATGTTATATTATAACGTCATAGTATAGTGTTATAATGATCAATTATACCTCTATAAAACATAAAGTATGGTGTGTTCACCAATGGAATATTGTGTATTAGTCAAAATAGATGAACTACTATGACATGCAACAATATGGATAAACTTTAGTAATATAATATTACATAAAAAACAAGTCCCCATAATTACATACAGCATGAATCTATTATATAAAGTCAAAACAAGTAAAAATTACTTTTAGGAATATGTGTGTGTGTGTGTGTGTGTGTGTGTGTGTGTGTATAATCTGCCAAGTCATGTATGGCTAATTATGATGGTGGGTCACTAAATAAAGATTATGATTGATACAATTCTGTCTCTCTGAGATTAGAAAAAAAGTATTATATTTGGAGAGAGGGTTGTTTTTCTGGAGACTGAAAGAGAGCTGTGTACTGGGATGCAGAAAGAGATAGGGCGTGTGATGTGAAGCGGGGCTGGGTGGGTAGACCATGTAGGATCTCATAGGTCTGTTAAAAATTTGGATTTAGTGGGATGGTATGATGACATGATGATATTTGTATTTCAAAAATATCATTCTGGCTGCACTGTGGATCTTTTATTAGCGGTGGTCAGAATGTTGGGAAGGCTGGCTGGGAGGCTATTATCAACACTCTAGGTAAGAGGTGATGGTAGCTTGAATAGGGTGAGATGATGGGTAGGAGAAGTAAATGAATTTAAAGAACACTAGAGAGTAAAATTGATATTGTTGGATTGAATATGGGGCATGAAGGAAAGAGTCAGTGATGATGCTTATGTTTTATTTGTGAAGTAAATAGATGGTGGATATTTATTGAGAACAGTAAGGAAGTGAGTTGGTTTTGACTATGTCATATTTGGCATGTTTTTGAGACATCTACATGGACAGCTTCTATAGAGCAAGAGCAGAGAGAACTTATTGAATACTTTTGACAATTCAGTATGGAGTTACGGTCAACCATGACAGTTATGTCAAGTGCTATGTCAAGACTAAGGGAATGGGGTGTAATGGGAATGCCCTTGGGAGAGGTCTGGAATGCCCAAAGCCACAAGTCTGGACACTTGGATAAGGACTCCATCTGGACACTGATATGAGTGGGAACTCAGCTCTTGTGGGCTATAAGAACTCAGAGTTCTCACCACCTGACAATTGAGCCTGGCTGTACCATGGGTTATACTTGGAGTCCAATAGGACTCCCACTCCACTGGACATATACTGCCACTGAAGCTACCTGCCTTGGGACTGATGCCAGACACTCCATCTCTGGACGCCACCAGTGACCAGGTCTCCTTGCTGGATGCTAGCTCTGTTCATTTCTACCTTGTAAGCTCCCCCTTTCTGTGTATAACCTGCGTGTGGCTCTCTTGGCTTATTAGGGAGGTGTCCCCTAATAAACCTGGCATTGTGGAAAGACACAAACATGTGTGAGTGACTCCTTTTGGAGATGTTCCCTTGCTCACGACACAGCTGGCTATAGGGCTCTGTAATGTAGATGGGATGTGAGTTAGCTGAGGATATATAAGGAAGTCATGAATATGTAGATGGCAATTGAAGTTGTGGAAGTTAGTGAGGTTGTCTAGAAAGAAACAGTGAGGTGAGAAGAGAGCCATTATAAAAACAAAACAAAACAAAACAAAACAACAACCTCAGTAGTTAACTAAATAAAGCAGGCCCATTATGGGATATGCACCTGCATATCCCATAATGAGAGTATGTCATGAATCTGGGGTTATGATTAATCTAGGTTAGAAAAATAATAGCTGTCTGGCATTTGGGAAGAGCTTCACTTTTCCAGAAGTGAAAGAGTGCAGAGGGCATTGGGTTCTGGAAGGTGAGATGGGCTGGAGAGGGCGATGGGGGCTAGACCATCCCACATCTCATGAAGCACATTCAGGATTTGGTCTTTATTCGGTAAATATAAAGAAAACTTTAGAGCTTTAAACATTTTTTTCATCTTTTTAAACATTTTTTATTTAAAAATTTTAATTGCTTATTTTTACTTTTAAATCAACTTCATTAAGGTATAATTTATATACAATAAAATACACTCATTTTAAGTGTTCAGTTTGATGAGATTTGACAAATGTATACTCCCATGTAACCACCACCACAATCAAGACGAACATTTCCATCAGCCCCCAAATTTCTCTTGTGCCCCATTAGAAGAAATGATGGTCAAACTTTTCCCAAATTTGATGAAAACTATGAACTTACAAATCCAAGAAGCTCAATAATACAAAGCAGAATAAACACAAAGAAAGAAAGCCTTTTAAGAAGAGAAGAGCATACGGCTATGTGAAATACTGAGGGGGTCAGGTAAAATTTGCACTAAAACGTGGCCATTGAATTTGGTAACCTGGACACCACTGGTGGTTTTATAGATCTGTTTCCATTGAACAGATTGGAAACTATTGCAGTAGACTGAGGAATGAGTGGTAGATGAGTTTATTGGTTATTGCAATACTAGCTATTGCAATAAATAAATATTAGAATTTCAGTACCTTCACTAATTGGAAGTTAATGTGTTGCCCTCATAACAGTCGTGTTTCTGGATGTTCCTGGCAATTGGGTAGCTATTCTCATGATATGATCCAGGGAACCAGCTTCCTTCCTTTTAATGGTTGCATCATGGCCTAGTGAGACCTCTTTATTGCAACTGGTCAAAGGGAAAGCAGAATGAAGAAGGCCACTTCTTAAAGCCTTTGCCTAGAAGTTACATACAATTTCTAACCCCATTTCATTGGCAGAGCTAATAACATGGCTATACCTAGATGCAAGGGAGGCTGGAAATATAGTTTCTACCTAGGCAGCCACCAACTCTCCGCAATAGGAAGAGGGGTGTGACATTTGTTGGACAACAAACCAGCTCTGCCACAGTAGAGATAATGCCTTGAGAAGTTTGCTTTGAATAGCAAGAGAGTGACTGGTTCAAAGCTGGATAGAGGTGAGGGGCTGAAGTTCTTCCTCTAATCTGAAAGATTGGTGTATGTTTTCAAGCCATTGAGAACGATCCAATTCAAGAGGAGATTAAATATACAAGAAAGGAAGCGATAAACAGAATGAATATTAAAAAAGGACAAGATGGGAGAGTATGATAGGTAAATCCCAAATACGAGCACTGGGGGTTCTCTGCTGGTGTATATTTTTCTGGGATATAAGAGGTAAATTAAGGGGGAGGTGTGGGGCCTGGGAAGTTTGATGAAAGTAAAGATTTAAAATTATTGTTGCCTGGCTTGGTACTTATTATACAGTAGGTGCTCTATAAGTGTTTTCTTTCTTTCTTTCTTTTTTTTTTTTGTCTATTGATATGTGCATGGACTTTCCCAAGGTTTTTAGGGCAGCATCTGGGGAGGGTTATAAGTGAGCAAGGGCTCTTCTGCCTCTGAGTAGGCACCAAAATCTGGATGTGAATGTAGGTGCCAATGGCTGGAATTCATTATAAGGCAAGCCCATCTTCTGCCACACCTGGAGGAGCTCGATCACTGAATTTCTCAAGAATCTTGTATAAATTGCTCCTCTGACCTGGAGCCCATAGACACGTGCTCACCCCCTGCCAACAGCTGCAGAGCCCTGGCTGCAGGATGGAGGTGGAAAGGCGATGTGTATTGAAGGGTGTCAGGTGTCCGGCAGGCTGTCTGGACCCTCGGAGTCCATGCCTTGCAGCCTTTGCCTTCCCTTCTCCGGTCCTCTTCTTGATGCCTCCAGAGTGGAGAAAACCAGACCTCAGAGTTAACAGGCACCTGCTTCCTGCTGCATGTATTTAGGATTAGGTCAGAACCTGAAATGAATGAAATAAAAGGTGGGCACTCTGCCAGAAAATAATGAATTTATAAAGCAAGCGCGCTGGAGCCCTCAAAAGACGGAGCCTCTGCTGCCCTCAGTGGGCCCCTCCCCTCTCCCCCTCTGCGTCCCTCCCCCCTTCTCACACCCTCTCACTCTTTCTCCCCTGTTCTGGTTCCTTCCTCCTCTCCTCCACAGCCCCTATTTCTGCTCCTCTTGTCCTTCTCTGACCTCGGAGGGGCTTGAGCTGGCGACCCTGCAGCCAAGGGCTCCGGCAGCCTTCCTGGTGCCTGCTGCTCCCTGTTATTTTCATTTCCCTGTAATTCGAGGGGACAGGTGAGATGTGCTTCAAAACACTGTAATCATATTTTAAATGGAAATGAAACGTGTGAATTAAATATAAATTACAGTAGAATGGAAGGACAATCACTATTAGTTAAGGTCTGACACCTAGTTTTGCAGACCTTTCCCAAACGCCACAGCTTGTTTCCCACACGTGGGATGAGAGTTGTAATTACGGGGCAGCTGCTTGGGCGCGGGGCTGATGCTGGCTACTCAGTCATTTGTGCCAGGGGGTCTGGATGTGGGGCCGCGTATGTATTTTAAATAGATAGGGACTGCAGTTGGTACTATAAAATTACCCAGAAGAAATGATATTTTTATACGAGGGCCTTGAAAAGAAACCTTTTTTTATTTTGTTATTGTTGTTGTTTTCCCCTTGGAAAGGTGAGGCGGTAATATAAAGGGACACTTTTATATAGTCAATTTATTTACGGATTCTCCATTTGCTTTTATATTGGAAAAATATGTGCTGTGCCAATGGGTTGCAATTTTGCCCTCAATCTCCGCCTGCCTGCTTCTCACCCAGTGCCGAGCGCCTTGGTGGCTCCCAGGGGAGCCCACCGCCCTTATGTATAACTGTTCCCCGAGCATTTTTCCAGACAGTACCAGCTCTTTGCTATAATTCCTTGGATGATGAAGCCAATAATTTCATTATCTATCTACACAATGCCATGACAAACAGCAAAAAAGATTTAAAAAGAAAATCATTTAATTTCAATCAGTCCAGCCTCTTGTTTTATGTGGCCAAAATGGTTGACTGAGTATATTTTAAACCTTTCTAAGCCATTTCTGTGGTGTGGTTTGGGGATAAGAGCAAATCTGGATAAAATAGATCAACTTAGAAGTATGGGAAGATCAGTAAATTCATTATAAAGGGGCCTATTTATATATCCGTTGTTGATTCGACTCCTGTTTGCTTTGATGAAACTCCTCTGTCTCCATTGGAGCAGTCAGCAGATAATACGTGTTGAATAATCATGTGTGTCATTGAATTCTACAAATCTGGCATTTTTGAGGCAAGAAAGATGTGAGCTCAGTCAATGTTTAGTTCTTAGGGACACTTTCAATTAGGGTGTAATGTCTAGCCTGTGATTAGCCAAGGTTCTACTTCAAAGACTCTCTGGAATCTGGCCAATTCCCCCCTCCACTTGGCCTTGGACCAGCTTTCACCCATGATTCTCTCCTAGACCATGGCCCCAGAACAGCCTGGACCCACATTGCTGCCTGAGAGAGACAGAGTCAGTCAGGGGTCTCTGCCGTAGCCACATATAGCAGCTCACTCCTCCCAATACTTCAGACAATGTCCCTCTGCTCAGTCCAATTCTTCTTGGAATGTCTGTTCTCACCTTCTCTGACTGGCAATCCCTCTTACTCCCAAAAGGACTCTCTCAGACTTCTCTTTTGGGGCTAAGCCTTCCCCAGTACCCTGTAGGCCAAACCAAATGCTGGTGGCTACATCCCAGGCATGCTGTTCTTACTACACTGAATCACTACCAACCTTAACCACGACTACTTCTATATTGCCACCTATATGCCCAGTGCAGAGAGAGCATCTCCTGCGTAGCTTGACAGCAAACCAGGAAAAGCCTTTTAGGGGGTGGCTGCTTCTTTTTGGAAAGCTGAGGTGCTCAAATAAATAAACAAATGAGAATAGGTGCCAATTTTTGAATTCCTGAACAGTTTTCCTCTTGCTGGCAACATCATCCATCTTCATTTTTAAATAAAACATAAAACTGCCATATACAACAAAATGTAAACCACATGGAGAGTCTTCCTTTTGATTGCATTATATCTACCATCACCTTGTTTATGTTCATGGGGAAATAAGATTAGTTAGCAGCCTGTGTTCTAAGGGCAAATCTGATCATGGCACTCCCCTCCTGCTTTCTGGTTTAACGTTAGAAGGAGTGGTAGGGATGGACAAAAAGTATGAAAGGAAAATTTCCATGACTTTATGGGGATAGAGTGACATTATGATTTATAATAATAAATATGTTATTTGATTTTCATCCTATTGCTGGTACAGAAACCCTTAGAATTCGTCTTTTGTTATGCTGATGAGGAGACTTTTGGACACACTTGTGGATGGGAGCTGGCTGTCAGGGGAACCAACCACATGATTGGAGGATTAGAACTTTCGATCCCGCCCCCCTGACCTCTGGGGAGGGGAGATGGCTGGAGGTTGAGTCCAACCACAAATGACCAGCGATTTAATCAATCATGCCTATGTAATGAAGCCTCCATTAAAAGCCAAAGGATAGAGTTTGGAGAGCCTCTGGGTCAGTGAACTGATAGAGGTGCAGGGAGAGTGGTGAGCTCAGGGCTTGGAAGCTCCACACCTTTTCTCCTTACCTCACCCTATGCATCTCTTCCGTTTGGCTGTTCCTGAGCTCTATCCTTTCATAATCAACTGGTAATCTAATAAGTAAAATGTTTCTCTGAGTTCTAATTTGCTAGAGCCACTCTAGCAAATTAATCAAACCCAAGGAGGGGTTGTTGGAACCTCCAATCAATAGATGTTCAGTCAGAAATACAGGTGACAACCTTGACTTAACTGGTATCTGAAGTCTGCAGGGGGCAGTCTGGTAGGAAGGGACCCTTAACTTGTGGGATCTCCAGGTAGGTAGTGTCAGAATTGAATTGAATTGAATTGTAGGACACTCAGCGGGTGTCACAGAGTTGCTTGGGGGTGATGAAAACCCCACTCATTGTAATTGGTGATCAGAATTATTACACAGTTAAAAGGAAAGGGTTGGTATTTCTAGAGACCCCTTCCAACCATCTTATTTCTGTTCTATGCAATAGAGAAGGTATTAGTATCCCCATTGTAAAAATGAGGAAACCGATTAAGAGGGCTGACACAAATAGGAGAAACAGAGGCAACAAGAGCTTATGTTCAGAGTTAACAGCAGCTCTTAGGGCTCATGAAGTTTCTGTGGGTAGTGGCATGCTTCACAGCTATTAACAAAGCAAAAGGGTTTGGGGTCAGATTTGGTAAGTGTCCCATGAGAACAATTATTCTTATGCAATTTATTATTAGGAAGTGTGGAAGTTTCCTGAGAAGACAGTAATTCTGATTGGGATTTCCTTGGGGTATAGGGGTGAAGTGCCATGGGGTGAGAGCAGCCCTTGCTTCTGACCACACCCATGCCATAATGCCCCTGTCAACCTCCACATCACACGTGAGAGAGTTTTGCCGACTGTCCTTACCTGAACTAGAAGTCAAGAAGGTGCCACCAACCCCCCGAAAGCTCAGCTGCCAGATCAGCTCTTTCTATTAATACAACTAGACAGCCTCTGCAAACCTTGGATTTATGCTGGTAAACCTCGGTCTCGTGAGGGCCCAGCTCAATTTGTGCAGAAATTCCACCAACGGTGGAGAGTTGATTTAGTGTCAGAAAAGCGTGTTTGAAACAAGTGCATTTTCCTTTACGAGTCTTTTAACATCAGGAGAGAAATACAGCTGATTGCAATTGATTTGTATACGTGGCTCTTTGTGGGAAGTGTCACAGCATGTTTTACAGGAGGGTGGAAACAAAGAAGGAGACGGGAAAGAAATGCTCTCCTTGAAGATGCAGGACGGATGAGAAAGAGCATCTTTGGGAGCATGGTTTGACTCCAGGCTGACAGACCCTGGTCTTTGCTCTGTCAAGGGCCTGCTGTGTGACCCTGGTGAGTTTTAAGCCTCAGTTTCAACACCTGTGAAAGGAGAATGACAATCGTTCCTACCTCACAGGCTGCAAGGAAGGTTACATCGGAATGATTGGGTGAGGGCAGCACCGGTCAGGTTGTTAGTGCTCATTAATGATTGCTAAGAGAAAAGCACATGACCCAACTGCTGTAAACCCACGGAGGCAAGGCCCCAGAGGTGGTTCAGAGGTCAGTTTTCAAACTCCTACTCTTCTTTAAAAGTTGTGAAATGGGGGCTCTAGGCTTTCTGTTCCCCTCTCCCAACCCTGGGTGCTTTTGTTTTCCTCCACTTCTTCTCTCTCCCCAAAAGCCTGCTTTCAGGAAAGTCTTACAAGAGCCCATTGTACTAAAGTATCACAGTCTAATGACCATGAAGAGTGTGTCCCACGTGGGAGATCCCCAGAGCTCTTTATAGTTTAAAAACCACTTTTACCCATATTACCACATTTAATCATCTCAACAACTCCATGAGTTATAGATAGTGGGCACTATTTATCCCTATTTAAAAATGAAATATAGGCATTGAGAAGTTAAGTAACTTTTCAAAATTCCTATCTTTGTTTCGTATATATAGTTTGAGGGATGCATAAATGACTCCTCAAAAATTGCACAATTAATAAAGTAAGGATCTTGGACTTGGTTTTGTGTTTCCTAACTCCAAGTTTTAGTATTTTTTTTTTTTTTTAAAAGAAAGAACCTCAGGGGAAAGGAAAGGCTAACTGTGGCCCAGTCATTGTGGCTCAGTTGGTTGAGCATTGTTCCATGCACCAAGAGGTTGCAAATTCAATTCCTGGTCAGGGCACATGCCAGGTTTTGGGATCGACCCCCAGTAGGGGGTATGCAGGAGGCAGAGGATCGATGTTTCTATCTCATCGATGGTTCTATCTCTCTCTCCTTTCCTTTTCCTCTCTCTCTCTCTCTAAAAAATAAATAAATAAAATAAAATAATTTAAAACTATTAAAAAAAGAAAGGCTAATTTTGGAATTCCAGCATAAGTCAACAAATCAAGGAATGGGGGTGGGGAGCTATTTCAGTGTCTGTGTTTTAACATTCCACAGAAGCCTGGCTGTCTATGGCGAAGGCCCATCCCTGCCCAAGAGATGTAGCCCAAAACCAATAGCAAAAGCAGAGACTTTCCCTTGGTCTTACTTAGCTTTCTGAGTATGTCTGTAAATCCTTTTGCTTTCTCCTCCACTAAGATGCTTATGTTAGTTCCCTTTTCTGGATAAGAAGTTACTCCCACACATAGCAACTTAAAACACTTTTATCATCTCACAGTTTCTGTGGGTTAGGAATTTGAGCATCACTTAGCCAGGCCCTCTGCTTCTCAGTCTTTCATGGGGCTGCAGTCAAGGTGTTGGCTGCACTCAGCTGGGGTGGGTCTACTTCCAAGCTCATCTAATGGTTGTTGGCAGTACTTAGCTCCTCGTGGACCTCAGTTCCTCAGTGGCTGTTGGTCACAGCTCAGTTCCTCGTTATGTCAGTTTCTCCACAGGGCAGCTCACTACATGGCAGTTTATGTCATCTGAGTGAGAGAAAAAGAGAGTGCAAAGGAGACAGAATGCACAGCTTTTTTGAGGTTAACCTCTGAAGGGACATCCCTCAGTTTTGCTGCCTTCTGTTTATTAGAAGTGAGTCACTAGATCCCTTCCACACTCAGGGAGATGAGAGTTTACCAGGGAGAGCATACGAGGGGGTGGGCTTTTTGGGGCCATCCTAGAAGTCCCTCGACCATAATACCTTTGTAGGAAAGCCTCAGGGCCACATCCCATCTTTAATAACTTCATTTGCTCATTTCTGGTTTGAAAGTAGTAGTATCTCCTAAAACTTTGTGGTAGCCATTGTGAGGGTGTTATACGGAGTCAGCCCCTAGCCAACTGACTCTACTGTGGAGCAAACTGAATGAAATCTAAGATGCACATCTCCAATATCCAAAGCTTGGCTGGAATGAATGAGAATGAACACACTTCAACGTTGAGCAAGTCTCTGATTTGGTTTTCTTTCCTTTACTCAAGTGGTTATGATGATATGGAAATGCACAGAACAAACTTTTACAAAACAATAATAGGAAATCCCTTGTCCTGGTGCTACTGCCCTCTGCAAAGCCAGGATAGGGGTAGAATCCTGGAGCTAGGGATGCTGCTGCCAGGCTCTCAGTCCCCAGGTGGTGGTGGCTGTAGACAGAGAAGGCACACTTGGTCCCCTGGTCCTGCCGATACTCCCATGGGGGCCGCTCCAGGCTGCCTTGAAACAGGAGCCTTTTGTTTCCTAGGAATGCTGGGTCCCATGTGCACAGAACCATGCCATTACTTTGGCAAGTTCTTTTTATTTTCATTCATTTAATTGCTTCTCTCAGCTGTTTGTTTTATGAGGAGTTAGTTTCATTAGTGCTACCAAGCCCACGTGCTAGCTCAGTGCACTCAAGCCTTGGGTCGATGTCGTTTTCCCTCTAATGTGCTGGGTACTGCAGAGAACATACAGGGCCCTGGCTTTGCCTCTAGGAGTTGACTCATGGCCAGGATTGCCTAGCATGGGACCAAGAAGCTCAGTAAACCTTTGAGTCTGTGTCACTCCCTTACTTATAAGCCACTGATGGCTCCCTGTTTGTCTGTAGGAAATGCCAAGCTTGTTGGCATGGATGCGGGCCTTTCACAGCCTGCCTCCTCACAGGCCTCTCCAGCTGCCTGTCTGGACCTCCTGTGCACACAACAGCTAGAAACCTACACCACTTTCAGGCTGTTTCTTTGTTCATGCATTCCCCTCACTTTGGAATGTGTGTCCTCTCTTGCTGATCCCCTCTGCCCATCTCTGCTTAGCAGTCTCCTACCCATCTTCCCAGGCCCAGCTCAAATGTCACCTCTCTTTTGTAACTTTCCCTGACCTCCTCCTTCACTTTGGGTTAGAACTCATGGATCTATAGCAGCTGCCATCAGCACCTCACCTACATCCATTTTCCATTTACCATGTTTGGACACTCCAGCCTGACTCCCACTGCCGGCTCCTGTAACTCTTGTTCTCAGATCTTTCTCTGTCTGCTCTGCCAAGTGCAAGGCATGTTGGAAATGTTCAGGATTCTGTCTCCAGAGAAGCTTCTACTAATAACTGATGGTAGACAAATACCCCACTTCCCTTACCTCTCAGACAGGACATTTCCAAGGCATGTGCTCACAGGAGCTCCTGGGGGGTCTCCTGTGGAATTAAGCTCTACTTGTCCATAATAGTAAGTAATGAATGCATCCTTTTGGGGTTTCCTCCCTTTCCATTCTCATTTCCCCATCCCTGTCCCCCAATAATGTACAAATGACTCTTGAACTACAAGGGTTTGAGCTATGTAGATCTACTTATATGTGGATTTTTTTCAATAAAAACTGTAAATATATTTTCTTTTCCTTATGATTTTCTTAACATTTTCTTTTCTTGCTATGGTAAGAACACAGTACACAATACATATAACATACAAAATATGAGTTAATCAACTATTTATGTCATCAGTAAGGCTTATGATCAACAGTAGGCTGTAAGTATTTAAGTTTTGGGGGAGTCAAAAGTTATACATGGATTTTCAACAGCTTGGGGGTCAGTGCCCCTAATCCCTGTGTTGTTCAAGGGTCAACTGTGTTTGCCCTTGAATGTTTCCTTCAGGGTCTGCTTCTAGGGGAGTCCAACTAGGGCAGACTCCCTCATCTGTGTTCATGTTCTCTCTACACATTGATTACAGCCCATTTTGCCAGGTATTTGGTGTTGCTATGGTGTCCCTCCTGCACTGTAATCTCCTTGAGGACAGAAACTGTGCCTTGTCTCTCTCTGCATCCTACGCACTTAGTTCAGGGCCTGGCACACAGCAGGCACTCACACTGTTGTTGAGTTGATTCTCTTATACTCATTTTCTTATTTAAAAATTTTCCATTTCTGTGAAGCTAGTGGAGCTTGCTCCTCTTGCTCCAAAGAATGAAGTGACCAGCCAGACCATCTTGGCACCACTGCTCACTGTGGGCTCTGCCCCTCTCGTGGCCCTTTGTAGCAGGAAGTTTATTCAGAGAGCTATGCAGCCAGGTGACAAGCGCAGCCTTGGGCTGGCCCCTCTTTAAGAGATGGTGAGGTTGCTCTCTGTATTTTGTGTAGTTGCGTCAGTCCCAGTTTGGTACAGACAGCATCTGATCTCATCTCTTTTATCCTGACTCTCTTGTTATAAGTGAGAAATCAGGGAAAGAAGGAAGACTGTGCCACTGAGGGGCTAAATTAGATGTCTGCTGAGCTACTCTCATAGATGCTTTCTGTTCATATTTGGGACTGGGAACAGAAATTCTCACCCTTCCTCAGAGAAGGGGGTTAAGTGAGGAAGGGGTGGAGACTAGTTCACTGGAAGGCTGGCTAATGTTCTCAGCAGAAAGTTTTTATCACGATGTTATTCTGTGCTGACCTTTCCCAATCACAGAGCAGGAAGTGTTCTGGGGCTGTTTGCTGAGCCTCAGTTGAGAGACAATTGTCCAAGGTGAGCAAGGAGGCTGGTCTCCCTGTTGGCTGGCCACCATCTGGTTGAGCCTGATATAGTCCATACCCCACTTGCCTCTGGGGCTGCAGATGTTTCTGATTGGGCAGGAAGGTGATAAAGTACCTCTCTTTTCCATCTCCTTGGTCCCTGTGTGGTTAACATCTGTGTACTTCCCACCCAGGAGAAGCCCAACTGAGCCATCGCTGAAAGTAAATCTCTGGTCCAGAGGAGGGTTTTTTCAACAGTAGGTCCCTAATAAGTTGTTATGGCCTTGGGCACAGTGAAAAAAAAAATAGCATGAGACATTGAAGGTATAAGGTCGTCCTCGTTTTTCTGAAGGACTATGCTTTGTTCTGAGATATGTCTTTCTCACTTTATTAGAATTGAGATATTTTCTTTTATGAATGTAAATATATGGTAGGTTTTTGTTGTTGTTTAATGTCCTTACTTGGCCCAACAAAAAGTTGACAACAATCCTATAATTTCTAACACTCCCTTTAAACATATATATTTTAATAGATCTGTGATTTACAGAAGAAAGGGAGCTGATTTATAGGACAGATTAAGTACCTGGTGAGTCCTTACCTCAGCCTGATTTTAACTTTCTGTGGAGGACTACCCTTAGCCACACATGGCTAACTTTCCTTATGTGCAAGATGAGGGCAGAGACCAGGCTTCCTAGCCTTACACAGACCAACTGAAAAAAGTGATTAGGAAAAGAAAATCCTATGGGAACTGAGGCAGGCTGAAAGATGGCCCCCAAAAGACGTCCACTTCCTAATCCCTGCAACCTGTGATAGTTCCCTTATGCAGAAAAAAGGGGGGTCTTTGCAGAAGCGATTAAGGATCTTGAGATAGGGAGATTGTCCTGGATTATCCAGATGGGCTCTAAATGAAATCTCATGTATCCTTACAAAAGGGGAGGCAAAGGGGGATTTTACACACAGAGGAGATGTGAAAACTGAACAGAGAGATATTTGAAGATTCTGGCCTTGAAGTTTGGAATGATGTGGTCATAAACCAAAGAAAGTCAGGGGCTGCCCGAAGCTGAAGAGGCAAGAAAGGTATTCTCCCCTGGAGTTTCCGGAGGGAGCACAGCCCTGCTGACATCTTGATTTTGTCCCATTGATACTGACTTTGGACTTCCGACTTCCAGAACAGTGAGAGAAGAAATCTCTGTTGTTTTAAGCTACCAAGTTTGTGGTAATTTGTTACAACAACCACAGGAAACTCATACAGGAATCCGGACTGTCAGCTCCTTTAGGCCAGGGACTAATCCTATAGCTCTTTCATCTGCCCTACAATGCCTGCCCTTCTCTTGGGTACCATGCTGCCTGGACCTGCAGACGGAGGTGTCTGGGCACCTCTGCTATGTAAGGGCAAATCTCTTGAGTCTCTCTTTCAGCACCTGCAGATAATTCCTGTTAACCAGGACCATTGGGGTCACCCAACCATAGCTCTTTCTCGCCTTCAGCTCTGGAAACATTAGACTGTCTTTGATGTTGCACAGAAATATATATTCTTTCCAAGGAACTCTTTAGGACTTGAAGGAAGCTTATTATTTTTTTTTTTAGCAGATAGCTGAGAAATGGGAGTCCATACCATGCCCCCCTTCTAGACAGTGCTGTGATGGCATATATTTTCTTGGCTCAGGTCTCTTCTGAGTAAGAATTTGTTTCCTGGTTTGCTTTTTAACCTGATAAGGAGCTGTTATGGGTTGATTTTTATCCCCCCAAAATCTATATGTTGAAGTCCTAACCCCCAGCACCTCAGAATGTGACCTTATTTGGAAATAAGGTCTTTGTAGATAAGTTTGTTAAGATAAAGTCATTAGGATAGGCCCTAAACGACTGGTGCCCTTATAAAAAGGGGAAAGTTGGACAAACACACACACACAGACACACACACGGAGAATGTCATGTCAAGTGACCATGAAGTAGAGACAGGGATGATTCCTCTACAATTCAAGGAGCACCAAAGATTGCCAGCCAACCACAAGAAGCCAGGGGGCAGGCATGGAACAGATTCTCTCCACAGCCTCAGAAGGAACCAACCCTGCAGTCATCTTGCTCTTGGCCTTCTGGTTTCCAGAACTAGGAGACAATGCATTTTTGTTGCTTAAGCCACCCGGCATGTGGTACTTCATTATGGCAGCTTGAGCCAACAAATGCAGTAACACTAAGCTGTGCACTGTTCTGCTTGTTTGACCTGTAGTGAGCAGCTAAATGGGGGTGGGTGGGGGGGAGAGAACTTGTGTGCACAGAGCCGGACTGGCTTTAGAAGTTCGGTCTTGATGTCTGAGCAGGAATCCTTTTACACCCAGCAATTTGCCTGGTGCCTGTGATAAGAAGCTCGGTGGAGTCTCAAAGCCACCTCCTGGCTCTAATCCCTCCCCAGGGATTCAACCTTCCTTCTAGATGGGGTCAGAGAAAGAAAGTAAAGTTTCAATCAGGCCTTTCAAGCTGCCCTCCTTTCCCCTCCCTCTCTGGTCTCTCCCCTCCCCACTGTTTCCAAGTGCCCAGCCTTGTCAGAAGAGAGGGGACCATCTGGTTAGTTCTTGTTTACTGCACACCCTGCCAGTTTGAGCTTATTAATCATATTTACCCAAGTATCTTAATTACTCCCTGTCTAGCAACTTGCTTTGCACTCAGCTGTTGACCCCTCTTTTTTTATTCCTTTCTATCATTAATCATAGGAGCGGTGTGGGTACAGGAATTCCTGCAGCTTGGATTTTGCTGGCACTGTTACCACTCCCAGAGAGGAGCGGCTGGAGTTCACGGCTGGTTCCTGACAAACTTCCTAATTAATCTGCTGAAGATCAGAGGAGAACTAATAGGAGCTGAAGACTGTGTGCTGGGCCCATCCCTCCACCCTTTCCTGTGTGCATGTGCGTGTGTGTGTGTGCGCTCACGCTCGCACTCGCGTCTGTGCACACATGCGGTGCTGAGCTTGGCAGGAGAGAGATGGACTCAGCACAATAGCATTCCTGCTGCGGCCACCTACCTTCCCTGTGTGGGGAGAAGGAATTTTCTCCTCTTGATTAGAAGTTTAAAAGTCACACACCCCTTCTCCCAGATACCACGGTGGAATAAACTATCTTCCAAACAACTTTCCTGTGGAACCAGAATTTTGATAATTGGAGTCCTGTAGGTAGGGGTTGTCTCATGCAGAGTGGATCACAGCTTTCCCCTGTGGACCCAAAGATCCTTAGTAATCTCAGGAGCTAAAGATGTTCCAGGGGGCACAGGACAACCCAAGAAGGCCAGGGGTAGTACTGAGGAAGGCAGAAACCCCCCCTCAACCGCTGTTCCTGCCATGTCCTGTGGTGTCCGGCTAACAACTTTGCAGCCAGACTTTGCACACGAAGAGCTACAGAGCTGAGCGGGAGAAGGAGATGATTCCCATTGGCCTTGCCCTGTGCCCCTCAGGCAGCCCCTGCCCTGGTGCAGCGGGTCCTCACAGGGTTACCTCATGCAGGAGACAGGGGGTGAGGAACAGGGCTGTGCCTCCATTCTCTCTGCTGGGCCTGGTCTCCAGGCCGAGAGACACCATTAAGGAGGATAATTTGTTGATCCAGGCTCTCCTTGCGTTTCAGTGCAGAGTGGCATCGTTTTCTTTATGACCTCGTAAAGTCACAGCCGAGAGGCCGATTTGGAAAACAAACTGCCTCAGGTTGACAGATAATTAGATACAGGGGACATATTATATGCCTTTGCATATAAATGTGCTCCGAGGCGTGTTGGTTCATCTGAAGTTGAGGTTAAAGGCGCGCCAGGTATTCCTGACACATCAGGATATATATTTTCATACAGTCTCAGGCGCGGTGTTGGTTTTATAGCCCTTTCATCTGGTGCTGACTGATGGGGTGTGAGCGCTGCCCAACTTAGAAGAAAGGCGCAGTCTCCTGCCCATGAGCCTCCTGGCGGTCTGTTTAGGTCCCTCCCCAACCCCCACTTCCCTCATTTCTGGGAAAGGGGTTGTTCTTTGGGCTTAGGTTCTGCAGTGAATGACTAATGGCTAGAGGAGGAGGGGCCAGGATCCATTCCTCTTTTCTTCTTTCCCCCCTTTCTTTGGATGCTGATAGGCCCAATTAATGACAGTTATAGCATAGGGGCCTTTCAAGACTGGGACAGACCCTGGTGGATTCTGTACTGGGGGCAAGGAAAGAGATGGAGGTAGATATTTTTTGGAATGTTCTGTGGACTGTGGGGTTGCTCTTGGACAGCTGCAGCTTCCCAGTATAGTGGCTTGGCTACATCATGAATGCTGGCCTTCCTCGGAGAGCTCCCCTTTCCCCGGAATCCACTCTGGGGGGAGCAGAGTGTGAGCTTGAGACAAACCAGAGAAAGGATGAGTCTTCTCTCTTCCCTTCAGCATCGGAATGCTCTGGGCTGGGGAAATGTCTCTTTGAACGTAAAGTTCCAGTTACATTCATCCCCACTAAAATGTAAAGAGCTTAATCTACCGCCCCGTGGGAGTAATTTCAATTTAAAAGTAGCATTACAGCTAGTGGCTAAAAGAATGGCTTAGCGGTGGTTAACCATTTTCTGTTCAGGCAAGTCACTTAATCTCTTTGAGTCGTTTTTTTATCTTAAAAATATGATTAAAAAGTAGTACCCACCTTATCATGTTGAGAAGATTAACTTAGATAAAACATGTTGCCTAGGGCTTCACACACAGTACTTAATAAATGTTAACTATTTTTAATAATAATTACTAACAGAGGGAATCATGATAAAAAGTGGTTAGAGAAGAGCATGTCTCAACCCCAAACAAGGAGCCAGCATGGCAAGGAGCTGCCTGACGGAGTGATCCCAGCGGCTGCCACACTGCCGAGGAAGCAGCCAGAGTGGTGAGCTGGAAGGAGCCCTGATTCTTGGGAGGTCTGGTCCTCTGCACTGATTAGCTGTGTAATCCTGGGCATCCCACTCTCTCTCAGTCTTAGTCTCCTCATCCGTAAAATGAGGGGCCCCTGAAGGGTTGCCAGGGGCAGCGGTCTGACCCATGACTGGCATGTGAGGCACGGTCTGTGGACACCTCCCCTTCCCACTGCCAGGCCTCAGGGCAGCTCTGCTGTCATCCTTGCCTCTGGAACCAGCCTGCACTGTTCTTCAGGCCAAAGTGGAAGACTGAGGGGGCCTATTAAGAAGACTTTGGGGAGCTGGTTGAACAATTCTCAGCTTGAAATTACCTTCCTCCTTAAATCTTATTATGATCCTTTTTAGAAAAGGGTGGGGGGGGGGGAGAGAAGAGGAAAGGAGAGGAGAGGAGAAGAGAGATGGGAGAAAGAGGAGAGAAAGGAACAGGATAGGGAGAGACAAACCCCACGGGCCAACTCAGCCCTGTTGGAGGAGATGACATAAATAGAGTTGCTGTCACTTTGATGAATGAAATCCTCTGTTAATTAGGATGCATCGATTTAAGGGTTGTCCAAGCAGATAGTCCTTTCCCCCTACCCAGCAGGTTACAGCAGAGGGAGGAAGCATGAGAAGGATGGCTTTCACTGTTTCTTGCCTGGTTGCTGGTTCCTCAACCAGGCTTTATTAATTATCCCAGAACCTGGACATTTTCCTTTCAGCTGGATCTTGGCCGTGGGCTACACAGGAGCTCTCTAGAGAAAGGACAAACTTTAAACCCCACAACCTCCTGGAATATTGCCTATAAAGTGGTCCGTTGACTTGAAAGGGAGAAGGGAAAGGGTGAGAGGTTGGATGGAAAGATATATATGTTGCTCTCTGGGCCTGAGATGCAGTAACTCCTGAGAGACAATGTCAGCGACTGCTGAGAACTAGCTTGGCAGATCACACCCAGCTCTGAATTGACTCAATGTCAAATGGACTCTTCCCAGTGCTCTGCGAGGTCATCAAAACCTCAGGAGAACAGTGAAGGCCATGTCATGCTGTGTGGACAGCCCTCTCTCTGGAGCCTGCATCTTCTGCAGCCGTCACTGGGCTGGCCGGCTGGAAGGCATCCTTTTAGTAAATCACTTGCTGTACCTTAGGCCAAGACACTCTTGCTCCCAGGGGTCTGAGGCTCCAGCTGCTTTCTCTGGATTCTGTGTCCAAAGAGATGAAGATATATGGTTCACAGGAACCTGGGAAGTCTGAATCTGGATTGAGTAATCCCTGAGCACCAGTCGCTCAGCATTTCATAATACTGGATTAATGAGTTGAAAATAGCTTGGAGGAGCAAGACACGATAAAGCCATGACATGTTTTTCTGTGCAATCTAGGTTTGCATTGCTGATCGCATGCAATGATCCCAGTGTTTCATGTGAACCTAAACAAGAAATGAGCTGTTAGCCAAGCTAGTCCTGGGAGTCAGGGTGTAACCCTTATGGAAGAACCCCTGACCCTGGCCCAGGGAACCCTTAACAACGTAATTCAATCATCCTTGAAAAGTGATTCATCTTCACTTTGGCCCTACTATCCCAAGGGTCCCTACATAGGGAAAGAGAATGTGTTTCTCAGGGGATGAAGGACTTTGGAGAGGTGGCCTCTCATTGGGCTTCCTTAGATGTAGTCTTTCATATCAAGTCTCTAGCTAAAATTCCTGGCATGAGTAACGAAGGGAGTTCTCATATATCCTTTGATTTTCCAAATATATGCAGATATCCCAATACCAACACCGAAAGTATCTTTCTGGAGTTGCCCCAGCATTGAGTGAGGAACAAGTTTTCTTAGTTTGAGAAAGAAAAATAAACTCATAAACATGGAACCCTGCCTTGAGTGTGTTCAGAATTGCAAACCCATTGACTCTTATGGTGTGGAAGGGATTGGCTGTGTTTCTGCCCTGGCTCTCAGATTTCATGTTGTCCTGGCTGCTAAGGGAGAAGCCTTGCCTGGCCATCTGGTCACAGGCCAGCATCCCTCTGTCCTCACTACTGTCCTCTGTAACGGGTCTAGTGTGGCCACAGAGCTGAGGTTCCCATTCATGGAAATATTGCCTTGTGTCTTCTCTGTTTCCATGCCGAAAGGATTTGCTGGGTCTATAGAGGTGACATTTTTCTTAGCAGATTGGGTGAGTCAGAAGGGTTGAGGTAGAGAAGAGGGGGCCAGGGGAGAGGGAGAGAGAGGAGAAGGAGTAAGTGGCAGGGGAGGGAAGCAGAGGAGAAGAGAGGAGAGGAGGGGAGAGAAGGTAGAGCTCAGAGGGAGCAAGAAAAAAAATAGGGAAAAGATAACAGAAAGTAAAGATAGAAACTGCAAGGGAGATTAGCAAGGGGCAAAGGAAGAAAGAGAGAAGGGGAAGGAACAGAGGAGAGAAGCAAAGAAGAAACTTCCAAAGAGAAAGTGACAATCAGGAGGGAGGTGAGGAAGAAACCAGGGGAAAGAGTGAAGAACCAGGGAGAGGGACAAGCTGGGGAGAGAAAAGAGATGAAACCAGGAGAAGGAAGAGAAAAGAGACAAAAGAAAGAAAACCGGGTGCTAGGAATAAGCTGAGAGAGCTGGGAGGGGAAGGCTGGGAATAGAGGAGGCCCAAGGAGAGGAAGCGGGAGAGGAGCGAGCAGGCTGGGTGGGGGAAGCGCGGGGAGAGAGAAAGTGCTGTGCTCTGTGGATTATTGTGTGTTTGTCATCTGGAATGGTATAAGCTGTAGGTACAGCATCTCCTGCCCATGATTTATGGTCCCTGTCAGGCAGGGAGCGTGCTTTGTCTGCCGTAGCGTGGAGGATGAATGCATTGCTGTCATCGCAGCCTGGCCAGCCTTTCTCTCTCTCTGCTCTGAACGCTGGCTCCCCATTTCACGCCAGTGAACATAAACAATCTTTTGTAAACCTGACAGTCACACTTGCTTCTTTGGAAACATAAAGCAGAAATGTATGACTCGGCTTTCATTACCCAATTTCCTACGCTATATAAAAACACTCAGGAAAGACATGTAAGTGGTCGCGAAACCTGGGAAATTGGAAGTGTCCTGGAGGGAAAAAAAAGGTGGAGAGGAGGAGGGGAGTCCGGGGGTGGGAAGGAGCTGGGCAGGAGAGGAGTGAGGTGTCCAACCCCACCACAGCCTTCCCAGAAAATGCTGCCTGATAAACTGGGCCATTCAGACACATAATTATATTACATTTCTGAATAATAGACGTTTCCTGCCTGAAGTGTTGCTTTTTTCTCTCCTTTTAACCCAGGGTGCAGTAATGAAACAGTCTTGAGATCAAAGCTGGCTGATAACGTTGCTTTGTTTTTTCCCCCTTTTTTTTCTGCTTTACATTTTTCTTCCCTACTAGCCATTCGGCAAACGCCACCACGTCAAAAGTGTAACTTATTTTTAAAGAGCTATTAGGGTGCCGATTGCAGTGATTTCTCAGCTGGAGTGCCTCAGCTGGGAACTCCAAATCCGCAGTGGAGAGTCCGCATCCATCCCTGACACCTGGAGCCTTCTAGGGGCCAGAACAGGTGAAGGCTGCCTGGCAGGATGGAGGGCTGGGGGCGCTCCAAGACACGCCGGGTCCTGGTCTAGAAGCCACTGGACACCTGCCCAGGCTTTTCTTTAGAGATGGATGACTTCTCTTTCTGCCTTCAGTTATACTCAGTATAGTCTCAGCAGAGGGGAGGGGGCTCAGAGGGGCTCTGGTGGCTTCTACTGTGCTGGGGTTCTGCCTAAATGGCCTGGATAACAGAGTTATTGGTGAGGTCACTTCAGCACATTCCAGGCCAATGAGGTACCTGACTTTGTGGATCTGGGAGTGGAAGGCTATTTGTTAATTATTGTAATCATCTCCTGCCCCCCCCCCCCCCAACTTCTTTCAGCTCAAAATCTTTGAGAGGCAGTGAGTTGCTTTAGTTTGTCTGGTATTTGCTTTTGAACAGAAGAGGGCCTTGCTGCATCCACTGAGGACCATGAACAACATTGAAACTCAGCAACTGCAAATGCCAATCCCAGTCGTGTTCATTGACACACAGACCTGGAGAAGTCACTTTGCTTCCTTAGATCTTAGCTTTTCCAGAGAGACAGACACCTCATCCACTCGTCTCTCTCTCTCTCTCTTTCTCTCTCTCTCTCACACACACACACACACAATAGAACACAATTTCAAGGACTGAAATATTACAGATCAAAAGTGTTTTTGAATACCTACTATGTGTTCAGCATTATGCTCGGTTCTATAAATTGTGTACCACAAAAAGTGATTTTGATTTAGTTTCCAACATGCTGATACTTATATGGAAGTATAGAGATTGGTCAGAAAGACCTGCTTTAGAACTGCATGTGGCACGCCTCCTCCTCTCTCCCTTTCCCATTCCATCCATGCTAAGTTTTAATTATGATTCTTTCAAAGTCATACTCTCATTGACATCCTCTGTAAAAACCTCCTGCCCTCTACAAGCCATGGTGAGTGGTCTGTCCCCCGTGAAGGTCCAGAACTTATGGTCTATTCCATCTCTGTGGTAATTACTCGTATGTTATCTTGTGCCAGTTCTCTCATTGCTTTTAAGTCTTCATGTGCAGTATCTTGAGGGGTTGAGATTTCAATCTTGTCTCATTCCTCTGAGTATCTTCCCAGCAAACATTGTGTGGATTTGCCCTACAATACTCCAAACTTTTGGGAAACATAGCCCTCAAGACTGTTTTAGATTCTCCAGATTGCCACAACGTATAAAGTCATGTTTGTGTAGATTTCTGACTTTTTTCTCTAAGAACATGTCCATAAGGAGTGATGTTTAATTACATATATGTAAAAATACATATAATTTAAACATCTTTTAAAACTCATTCCATTTATTTTTCACAACAAAATAGTTTTATTATTTCAAAAGAATTACAGTGTGTAGGGTGGGTGTTAAGAATGAGAACACAGCATGGAGATCTGGGTGGTGGAAGGTGGCTAGGCTCTAGGCTAGTATACTGGCTGAATTGCTCCCTTCTGTTACCAGTCTCTCAACTTCCATGATTCTCATTTATGCCCCAATAAAATTTCAATTCTTCGTCTAGTTATGGGGCTGTGGGTTGGCTCACAGAGTAAACCACTAAGGAAAAAAACACAAAACTACCAAGCATTTATGTAGTTGGTACCAAAATTCTGTTGATTATTTAAAAACTAAGTATACCTTTAATGTCCCATGAACCTTCATTTACTCATTCCCACCCAGGGGTCCTCAATCTTTCTTATCTGTAATCTAAGGAGGCAGCATAGTGTAGTGAAAACATGTAGACTTTGACTTCAGACCTGGTTTCAAATCCTGATCCACCATTTCACTAGCTATGTTGTTTAAGGCAAATAACTTCTTTGAAGCTCAGTTTTCTCATCTGTATAATGGGCAATGTGATAACCTACCCAGTGGGGTTGTTGTAGGATTAAATCTACAATGACTATCCCATAGTAGGTACTTTTCATTGTGAATCCTTTTTTTCTCTGTCATCCACTACAATAAATATATGGCCCCATTTCATGGCATTCAAAATATGGGCTTCAAAAATTCTCAATGCTGGCAATACTTAAGGATGAAATAAACAGGCAGCTTGCTGAGCACACCTAACCACGATATATAAACTATGATACAGACTTTCTTTCTGATACAGGTTTCTTTTTGATACAGGTTTCTTCAGAGCTCCAGAGGAGCCCTTCTCTGTTATTGTTAGGTGTGTGCATTGGACAAACAAAGTAAGCACAATGAGGTGAATTTAATACCTGCCAGGCAGCAGAACAAATGTTGTTGATCTTGCCGATACTATATAAAAAGCAGGAAAGTTGATCTAGTCTGGTCCTATGGCAATTTATAAATCTTTTGCCTCACTAGGACATTTTCACTAGGGCAGACATTCTTTTGCTGCTGGGGGGAAAGACGCCTGCTTATACAAGCTGTCTATGCCTCATCATTAGGGGAGCCTCAGAAGTGGGGTTTCTCACATACCCAGGAATTGGAGGAGTAAAACCCAAGAGGGAGGAATTGGAATACAGTTTGGACTTTATCTTAGGAGCATTCAATATATGGAAATTATAGATCTCTTCTTACCTAAACCATCCCCCACCACAGATAAAATAAAGGGAAAGTATTCATAGGGCAGAAGAAGAATTTCTTCCCTTTTAATGATTCCTAGAAGTAGCAAGCCTCCTGAGTATGGGTTCAGAATAATTTACACTCAACTGCACAGGTATTCTTATTTTATAGGAGAACTTGGGAAGACAAAAAGATAACATGGAAGTGTTGTTTCAAGGCTGTAAGATGATGGATCTCATTCCCGACTTCCCAAAGTGGAGGGCATTTGCTTTGAGAAGCTTTTAGATGATAACATTGGCATGCTAGGTCTTCTTAAAGATCCTGTCTGGGGCCATGGAAAAGAGATTCACATAGTTATCTCACCAAACCTTTGGTTTCCAAACCCTGAAGCTGACTGGCCATTGGCAGGACTTTGGAAGAGTGTCCTTGCAACAGAAAGGCCCAGCCTAACAAACTCGGGAGAGTCAAGCTTCTTTCTCTCATTATTAGGACCATACCTGAAGCTGCTGGTTTGTGTGAACAAACTCACCACAACTCTTGGTCTCCTGTCTCATCTTGTTTGGAACATTGAGGTATATTACTTTCTGTAGTAGTTCTCTATTGCTGTGTAAGACATTAATTACTCCCCAAAGCTTGGTGGTTATTATCTCACCGTTTCTATGTAACAGGAATTTGGAAATAGCTAATATAGGTGGTTCTGGCTCAGGGTCTCTTCTGAGGTCATAATCAAGGCAATGGTTGAGACCACAGTCATCCAAAGGCTTGATGGGAGCTAGAAGATTCCTTTCCAAGTTGGCTCAATTTCTCACATAGCTTCAGTCCCTCTCTGGTTGTTGTCAGGAAGCCTCAGTTCTCTGCTGCATGGTCTCCTCCACAAGCCTGCTTGAGTTTCCTTATTATGTGGCAACTGGCTTTCTTGAGAGCAAGTGATCCAAGATAATAAGGAGGAAGCAGCAAAACTTTTTACAGCCTAGTTCTGGGAGTCACGCACCATCACTTTTACATTCTATTTGTTAAAAGTGAGTTGCTATGTCCAGGGGGAGAAAAATTAAGGTTCACTTCTTGAAGAGACCTGCATAAAGAATTTGTGGAATGTTAAAAACCGCTATGTCATCCTGTTTCTATTCCTATACATTCATTCAAAAACCATAGTGTTGAACCTATATTTTCATTTCTGGACATTTCCATTTTCATTTTATAAAATTACCAAAATATGATGTTGAAATGGAATGAGAATATAAAATACAAATAAATGCTTTTACAGATATTTATGTAAAACCAAACAATATAAAAGGTTTGTGTTGAATATTTTCTCTTTATGATTCTTTTTTACCAGTTATGCTGGGTAAGCTCCATTCCCTACCTTATAGATTTTCTTTATAGACTTTCTTCATTGCCCCAGGGACCTTCAATTTGTGTTCAAATTTATGGTCATTTATTTTGGAAATATTTAGGAAGTTTGTATTGCCAGCTCAATGAGGTTGTTCAACGGATGTTTTGAATAGTAAATAACAGGGAAGGTGTAGTGTCCACAGTAGAACCTCCTCTCTTTTTTTTGCTTCAAGAATCTGCTGCTCTAAATGCAGCACAAACTGTGTCTGCTAAGATGCTGCCCAACTTGACTTTGGCCAACAGACCAGTGTTTCATCAAGCATCAACACTGGGGCTGGTAATTTTGTGGATGGCTATGGATATGCTTTGGCTATTTAGTAGAGAGGGTACCATGCTAAGGCTGGAGACTATTAGCAGGCTGCGGAGCAAGGATGACATTCAAGTACACAGGAAGACTGGCCCTATAAAGCTTTCCTAAGTCCCCAGTTAGGTTCATTCATACATTCATCTAACACACATTTACTAATCCTCTACTGTATGCCAGGCATTATGTAAAAATCAAGAGATGGTAAAGAGTTTCCAAATAGGTGGGGGAAGTATGGAGATGAGGGAGCCAGGATGGGGTATTTCTCCTGACAAAGAGTCAGCCACTGGACTGATTGATGTTCAAGGGACACCAGAGGGCAGTGACTAATAAAAGAGAGGGACCTACGGCTTTTTAAGACCTTGGTACAGAAGCCCAGATGTAAGAACTGAGATTCAAGGTGAGGCCAACTGCCAGAGGTAAGGAAGACATCCAATGACAAGATCTGAGATCAAAATAGCAGCAAGTGAGACTCAAAGCTAAGTCCCTGAACTTGGTGAACATCAAGGTTCCTGTGAGAGGAGAGCTGTGAAGATAGGAAGCCCCACTGGACCCAACACAGCCAGTGGCTTTCACATGGTGGGATTTTTCCAGGATGCTCTAGAGCAAGGAGTCCTTGCTATTCAGCCACCCCTGCCTCTGAATGCCAAGGGAGAGGCAGATGCCTCAGGTGCAGGCTCTGAAGAAGGCACCGGTCTTAGCAGATCAAGTCACAGGCACAAAGCAAGTTTCAGGCTCAGGGAGCTTTCAGCCCTCCCTGTAGGCAGAGGCAGGTTCCTTCTCCTCAGGGGATTCATTTCAATGTTAATGAGACTAAGAAGGTGGGCACAGTTGTTTTCTTCTAAAAATTCCATTTCACCCTTCCTTGCTCTCTGAGCATACCTCTCTGATTTAGATACACTGTGTTTAATTAAAGCTTTGGTTTGTTTTTTCTTCCTCCTATGCTCTCTCTAATTCATGTCAAATCCCCTCCGCTCCCCACAGTTGAGCAGACTGTTCTCCCTTCCCCCAGCCCCATCTTGCCTTGGGGGGAAACTCTTGAGGCTAGAGGGTAGGCTTTTCTTTCTTTGCTTTGCCAGTGGGATGGAGTGGAAGTTCTGCTTTGGGAACTTATGATAGCACTAGATGGTGAGTTAGGTACAAGTACACCTCACTTTAGGTAAGCCTGAGAACCTGGGTTGGAAAGATCTGGATTGCCCGAAAACTACAGAGGAAAGATTTCCCAATGGATGGGAGAATGCTGGGATAAAAAAGCAAGGGGCAGTTCTTTTCTTTAGGGAAGTACTCCCTCCATCAGACAGGGATCCAGAGCAAGTTTCCGTTAAATAGCAGGCTTCTCTCCTGCATTTGAAATAAGACTTCATCAACACAATGAAGAATATAATATACAATTTTATAGGAGCAGAGACCAATCAGTAATAGCTACCACTTATGTGCTAGGTACTTGAAAACCCTTGCACATATCCAGTGAAGTTTTTCCTGAAGCTTTACTATTTTACCTGTACTACATATGAAGAAGTTATGATTCAGAGAGGTTAAGTTTGCTGTCTAAGTTCATAACAGCTTGTAAACAGTAGAACCAAAATTTGAATCCAGATTTGTCTACCCAAAATCCACATGTACCCACTACATCCTGAAAAGACCTCAAAGGTCACCTACTCTGCAGCAACTCAGGCTGTTCTGACTTTTCAGAAACCATGTAGGAGGGTAGGGTAGGGAATGCTGGCCTTGAGGTCGGTCTCTAACATCGGAAATGTCAAACCTTTGAGAGGAAGGTAGGGTGGTAGAGAGCAAGGTGTAGAAGGTGTACCAGCATGCTCCAGCCACAAGTGGCCAACCAGAGGCCTGGACTTGGCTTGACTTCCTGATATGATCACATATACACTTGGTGGAGTGACAGGGTTTATATTCTTGGTGCTTAGGCCTATGGTCTTTCCACCTCTATAGGTTGACCCTCACATCTGCTGGGTAAACTGAGGCACACTTGGTATTCAGTACTTTCTACACATGGGGTGCTCAGCTAGGAAAGAGCTAGTATTCCTTGTCCAATGCTGTCATTGATTATTCATCTTCCAGCTCAGGGCTGCCCAATAGAGATAGAATGCCAGCTACATGTGTAATATTAATATTTTTTAGTAGCCACATTATAAAAAGTAAAAACAAAGAGGGAAATTAATATGAATAATATATTTTATTTAATCCAGTATATCTAAAATATAAGCAACATAAAAAAGCAATATAAAAAGCAATGAGATATTTTACATTCTCTTTTTTTTGTACTTACTATTTAAAATCCACTGTACTTTTCATTTATCACAGGCCTCAGTTTGGAAGAGTCACCTTGAGAGTGCACTAGTCATATGTTGCTGGTGGCTCCTATATCTGACAGTACATCCCTGGTTTATGAGTTCTTACGAAAGCATAATAGTTGATCCAGTTACAGGCTCTTCTCCTTGGAGTGGAGCTTTCACAGAGTTGGGGGAGCAGACAGATGTGTCCACTTTGGCTCTCCAGGTATTCCCTGTAGAAAGCACCCCAGGGCTGATGTCAACCTTCTCCACAAAGATGAGCTGCGGGGGAGAGGATGTGGTTCCATGTCAAATTGTGGCTGTAAGTGCAGAGAGCAATTCCAAGGAGAATGCAAACTATGGCTCATGAGAGTGTACCCTGTTCCTTTTGCGCATTTCTCTTTAGACAAAGACTGATGAAGTTTTTGCAATCAGTGAAGGCAAGCTTGGCCCTGGGGAAGGGGTGAGGCAGGAGAGGTTTGTCTTCAGTTTCCCTATTTCCAACTGAGGCTGCCTTTGTCTTTCAGCCTTCAGGCCCTTACACCCCAGTCCAGTGGAAAGCTCAGCTTCACCATGCTCTACATCCCAAGGACACTGATGATTCTTTGTAGCTGTTGGGCTGAGTAGAAATACAGTATATAGGCAGTGATCTCCTCTGCTATCACATCCAGTCCTATGTTGAGTTCTTGGTGATTTGAGATTTGGGGGAAAGAGAACTTTGCCTGGTATGAAAGATGGGGGTAATGTGTGTAGAATTGACTATAGACATGGATGGAATAGACTGAAAAGATATCATGGCTCTTGTGGTGATGACAATCACCTACTGACTCTCTGGAGCTTTCCCCCTATCTCCTTGGAGACTGGGACAAGTTCACGGCCGTCTGTGGAGAAGTACACCTTGGACTCAGACCAGCCTCCATCCTTGGGCAGGGATAAAATAGGACACTTGAGACCAATAATCCTCAGATTCAGCTGTTGGTTTTGCTTGAACTTGTGCACAATTACAAGGGTTCTTAATTTCTTTTTGGTACTTCCATTTCCTTTGCTTCTGGATCCCTCCCTTCTACTCTTGGTGCTTTCAAACTTATATCAAACTCAGCTTCAGATGGGAAGCTGAATTGCAGTCTTGTCTGGTTGTTGAAGGTAAGAGAATTCCACTGAACCAAAAGAAACAGTTGTGTTTTCCAAGTGTTAGTGCACTTTAGACAGCACTATGTGGTATGTGTCTTACACGTCTATTGGTCCTTCCAACAATGGGTTGACCAGGTGGAAGTTGTTCTACCAGGCCCCGGATAGCATATGTTAGTCAGGCCAGAAATTACGCCAGCATGCTTCTCAGAATGATGGAAATCAGGACCTGGTAGTGCTCAACATTAGGACTCAATCACATGGTCACGGAATCAGCTTTGGAAGGCCACTTGCAGCAACTTGGAATCTACCAGCTTCGTTCTTATGTCCCGACTTACCTTGTCTCCTACCACTGACCTGCCACGTACAGCTGGTTTCTGCCATACCAGCCTCCTCACAGTTCTTCAACAGGCCACTCATGAGCCCAGCTCCAAGGCTTTGTTCTTATTGCTCCCTTTTTTTCTGGAATGCTTATCACCCCAACATTCTCAAGGCTCACTCTCTCACTTCCTTCAAGTCTTTGTTTGAATGTCACCTTTCTGGTGAGGCTCTCCTGACCATACTTTCCCTCCCCTGTTCCAGGTGCACAATTCTCCATGTTTTCACCTGTTTTTGTTTACTTCATGGCACTTAATGTCACATGTCATTAGAGCATATTTCTATTGCTTATTGACTGTCCTTTGCACTGGAATGTAAGTTCAAATAAGGGTAGAAGCTTCTTTTTGTTCATTACTATGTAGGGCACAGAATAGCCCATGGCATGTGGGAAATGAAGAATAAATGTTGAATGAATGACTGGATGAGCATCTGGTTCCACACCCCACCTATCCATAATGCCCTCCACAGATTCTGGTTTCTGCTTAAATATCTTTAGAAACAGTAAACCCAACAATACCTATTACTGGATAGCTGCAGTTATATGGTTATGTGTGGAAGTTAGGTGTGGTGAACAGTGTCCTGTCCCAGAATAGGACACTGTTCTGGGCTCTTTCCAACAAGACAAGCCTGGACCCTGGGTACAAGCCTGGGCAAAAGCAATGGGCAGAGAATCCCAGAGGCTGTCCTAGTCCTGCCATCCACTTCCCATGGATATAGGAAAATTCATTTCATCTCTCTTGCCTCTGCTTTCTCTTCTGAAAAACAAGGTTACATAGACATGTAAGAAAGAGGACCCCATGACCAAGATAAATTCCTACAGAGATGAAGAAATCAAACAGAAGACTAAATTTTGACTATTGAGAGTGTCTCACCTCATGTCTGTGCATGTGCGTGCATGTGTGTGTGTGTGTGTGCATGTGCATAAGCTCATATGTGTGCAGACATGTCATCTCAGACTAGACTAAAACTCTATTTGCCAGGATCACATCACCTGGTTCTTTCCTTTAACTCCAAAGAACCTCTACAGAGAACTGGACCAGTTCAAAATGTTGTTAACTGACTTAACATGAGCATAAGAGTAACTATGCATTTATGTAAAGCCTTTCTCAAAGGAGCTCTGCAGGTAATGGACTTATTTATCCTGAGAGCACCTCTGTGAGGCAGCTACAGGACAGGGGTGACCAGACTCTGTAATAAATAATGTCAAGAACAGCATGAAGCAAAACTAGCCCATAACTCTGAGGCCCTGGAGGAGATGAGATGGGCCAGGGTCACCCGGTGAGTGGAGAGCAGGGTACGCGTTTGTGCTCCAGCGTGGTGATGCATTCCTCCCAGAGCTTCTGCTCCCAGGACCTGGCCTCATGTCCCTGGGCTGAGTCGGGCCTTTCACATGCATGTCCCAAGGTGCATCCCATGGAACATCAGACGTGTTTTTATTAACCCATGGCCTAGAAAGCTTCGGAAACACTGTGCTTCACAGAATTAAACAGGTTTCTTTACTGGAGGACTTTTCAGGCACTTTAACAAGTTACTTGTTAACTTAATTTCCATGAGGGGTATCCAATATGCAGTTTCCCAACTTTACTTGTCCATGGAAACTTTCTTCCCCGGAATCTCATTAGATGGATGAAATGCTGCTTTATCAATATCTGGCACCAGAGCCCTGGCTGGTTTGGCTCAGTGGTTAGAGAGTCAGTCTGTGAACTGAGGGGTCCCGGGTTTGATTCCAGCTGAAGGCACGTATCATGGTTGCAGGCTCAATCCCTGGCCCCGGTCGGGCAGGGGCACATGCAGGAGACAACCAATCAATGTGTCTCTCTCACATGTTTCTCCCCCCCCCCCTTCTACCTTCTCTGTTAAGCAATGGAAAAAATATCCTCAGGTGAGGATTGAAAAAAAAAATCTGGCACCAGAACCTCCATTGTAGAAGGCGGATCTAGGTTTAAGGCCAGCCAGCTTGGGACGTTGGTGACTTACTTTGTAAATATAACTGTCATTGGGTGCTGAGACATCAAGAGAGAGAGTTACTCTGCATGAGACAAGGAGAGCAATGAACTGAGGAGGAAAGAGGAGGGGGAAAGAGCAAAGGTGAAGGGAGGAGCCGGGAAGAGGAGGAAGCCTTGGGCTGGGTGAAGCCAACCCAACTCCAGGGTGGTGTGAGGAGGAAGCGCATTTTACAAGGATGTCTACTGCCTCTCTGAAGTTGGAGGCACAGTGTAAACCCCTCCTCCGTGATCTCCTCCCATTTAATAGGAAAGTCTTTTAGGTTCATATATGCTCTGTAGAGTAGTGTGTGTGTGTGAAGGAATCGAGGAAGTTTTATTCCATCCCTGACCTTTTGTGAATAGGAACATACAGTATGCACTGAAGCAGGAGCCTAGGGGCAGAGAAGACCATGAGAGGAAGCCTTTGGGTGTTCACATAACTCTTTGGGAGAGTTGGAGCACTATGAAGCTTGAGTTAAACTCCCTGAGATCTCCGCTGCACCCCAAGCTGTAACTGGGTGTATTATAGGCATCTGGAGTCACGGAGAACAGACATCTTCAGGTGGTGATTCTGTTTCCCTTTAGCAGTCTGTTCTCCAGATTAAACATACTTAATTCCTGTCATATGTCTCATCTGACTGGTTGCCAGACTTGTCACCATCCTGGTCATCCTTGTCTGGACACCCTCGAGGGCTAAAACATGCCCCTTGGGGTTTAACACAATCCAGCAACTGTGGTCTGCCCGTCACCCAATATAGCAGGGTCTTTACTTTCTGTGATGTGGAACTTCTGCTTCCACTAAGGAAGTGTAAATTTGATCCAGCGTTGTTTTTATTTAGCAGTCACATTGTGTTCTTGGCACCATTAAACTTGTGGTCAACTAAAATCCTTGTCAGGTAATAAATAAGTTTACCCATTTTGGTTACAGCTGTTTTGATTGCATGGTATTACTGCCACGTGGGTGCCGACGGCTGCGCTTCATGTCATGTTATATAATGATTATGGCTTGTATTGTGATGGGGGGGGATGTCTTCAAATACAAGCACATGTGCACAGGCACTGAGAGCTACTATGTGCCACTTTGAGGAGTGCCTGGGTGTAACGGAGTGGTAATTAACAGCGTCAGTCACAAACAACTTTTTTCTTTTCTTCCTGGACTACGGCTTGTTTGTCAAAGTGCGCAGATGGGCCAGTGATAGGCGCTGTGGAAACACAGAGGGAGACGAGAGAAAGCCTGGCAGACAGCGGTTGTAGAGTGGGTCCTGGGACCTCATCGCAGACATCCTAACAGCACTGACAGCCACGATGCAGGGACACCATTCACCTTGAACAGCCTTTAAGTGTTTCTGAGGTAGGGGAGGGAGTAAAGAAAACAGTAGAAGAATGTTGACGTCTCCAGTTACACCAGCTGAACTTCTCTCTTATCAGGGCCATGTTGCTACCACCTGAAGGAAGTGCTTCTGGAGGGGCTGAAAGCCCCTGGTGAGCCGCTTGTCCTTAGCCTGTGGCCTTGCTAAGGAGCTTGAAGTTTATCTGATAACGGCTGGAGAGCCACCGATGTCTTAGGCAGAGGAGTGACATGGTTAAATTTGAAATTTCCATGGCTGAAATAGCATATAGTAGTATTGTCCTGGGTACAGTTTTTTTGTCGTTGTTGTTTGTTTTTTGTTAATTCTCACCCAAGGATATTTTTCCCATTGATTTTTTTTTTTTTTTTAAAGAGAGAGTGGAAGGAAGGGAGTGGGAGCGAGGGTGGGGGGGAGAGATAAAGAGAGAAACATCGATGTGAAAGAGGCACATAGAGTGGTTGCCTCCGGCAAATGTCCCGACTGGGGCAGGGGATCGAACCTGCAACCCAAGTATGTGCCCTTGACTTGGAATTGAACCCATGACCCTTTTGTGCACTGGCCAATGCTCTAACCACTCGGCCACACCAGCTAGGGCCTCCTGGGTACTGTTTTAAGATTTTTGCAAATAATCCTCACAATGACCTTATATGGTGGGCGTTTTTATCATGCCTATTTTATGGATGAGAAAACTGAGGTTTCGAGCTTAAATGACTTGCCCATGGCCACACAGATAAGAGGGCAGAGCTAGGATTGAGTGCCAGATGATCTTATCCAGTGTACTCTTCTACACTCTGGGGACACCAAGGAGATGTTCCAGGCAGCAAGTATAGAAGTTGGGAGGCCCATAGGAAAGCTGTTGCAAAAGTCCTGGTGGGAGACACTGAGGTCCTTAACTAGCAGTAGAGAAGGGGCTGTGTTCCAGAAATGTTAGAGAGAAATTCATCAGGTGTTGGTGACTGCCAAGGGGGAGAGAGGAACCAATGTTGGGCAAGCCTGGGGTTGGCAAACATTTCTGTAAAGGCCCAGATAGTAAATATTTTAGGCTTTGGGGGTCATATAGTCTCTACTGCAACTACTCAACTGCCTTTGCAGAATTTTAAGAGTGATTGTCCATAGATAATGTGTAAACAAATGAGCATGACTGTGTTCCAATAAAACTTTATTAATGGACACTGAAATTTGAATTCCATATGCCATGGAGCATTATTCTGCGTTTTATTTTTTTCAATCATATAAAAATGCAAAAACCATTCTTAGTTCCAGGCCTGTATAGAAATAGGCAGTGGGCCAGATCGGGGCTGTGGGGCGTAGTTTGCTAACCTCTGAGCTAGCTCCTGGGAGGGTAAAGTGAGTGGTGGGGAGGAAGATACCCAGGACGATCTGAGCAGAGGACAATGAAGGCCGCACGGTGCGTTCCTGAGTCAGAGGCCCCTGCCCTGTGTCCTCTCGCCAGGTGTGCACGCTGTGATGGACTAATTCAAGCAACGTGCCATGCTTGACCCCCTTAGACCTGAGCTGCTGCTAATAACAGAACCTTTGCAAGGACAATGATAACAAGCAGTGGCTTCACTTCTCCTAGCTCCCCTTCCCACCCCGGGCCTGGTGGTAATGAAAACACGTTTACATAAACACGGAGGTCATTGTCACATAGCCACCCTCATGGTAAAGTGTTTCTGAATACTAATAGTTTTCATTTAATGCAGAACCCAAGTTGTATGGGAGAACTTAAGGTGACCCAAAATACTGCTCTCAATTGTACAACTTTATAAATAAAAAATCACTCTGCAGATGAAATTACTCCAGTGTTCTTCATCCATGTTGGAGACAAGGGGACAAAAAGTCTAAAACTGTGCCTGAACAAGCATATCATGGCACCAATGGTGTGACCATTGGTTAAACGTCAAATCCTTAAGAAAAACCTTGGTACAGGGCCACCCCCTAGGCTCTCCCATGCCCCTGACTCTAGGAAATCTCTTATTGTGCCCAGGAGGCAAGGCAACCCTTCCATTGTGTCCATCATGAGAGGCGCTGCTTGGATGATAGTTTGTAGCTGCCATTTTTTGAGCACTAACTACATGCCAGGTACTTGGGCAACCCCTGTAAGTACACAGTGGTAGGTGGTTGGTTGATGTTGAACATAGGAGTCTTAGAGTGTCTTGTGTAAATGCTTTTAAACATTGATATCTTTTTTATCAGTAGAATCTCATGCACAAAATCACTTTTACATAGAACCCCGAGATATAACCTATAATGGAGGGGGCACAGTAGGCCCCTCTCTCATATCGTAGACCCTGAGGCGTCCTAGGGTTTTGTGTCATGAGTATGCTCTTCATTTTATAAAGTAGGACACTGAGGCCCAGGGAGGTTGAATGCCTTTCCTAAGAGCACACAGCTCTGGCTAAGGCAGTTATGCCCCAAGTCAGTGCTCACTTCACTCCACAAGGCTGTCTTGCATCAGGATTGTCTAGAGATTGCTCCAGCTATGGGCATAGACATGCCCATGTCAGCCGGCAGCCCTTGACCTTCAATAGGGGGAGTGTGGTGACATGGAATTAGCCCTGAATTACACGGCAGCAACAGCTATGTGACCTCAAAACAAGTGACTTCCCACTCTTAGCCCTGGCTTTCTCATGTGCAAAATTGGAATAATAATCAGATTTGTTATGAGAATCTAGAGAAAGAAGTGAAAACATTGTGTAGAAGGCTGTATCTAAGAGTGTGATTCTGGCTGTTCAGGCGGGCCTTGGTGGCTGCCTTGCAGAGGCCCACAGTCTGCCCTTGTGCAAAATGGAACCATGTGGGATGTTTAACCAGCCCAATAGCATGCTCAGCAATGAAGGATAGGCTTTTTAGGGTTGGAAAAAAAAAAAAATACTGCTGCATTTCAATCCTTGCTCTGTGCCCATCTTTCTAGCTCCAACCGCGTCTCCCATCTGCCATCCATCCAGGAAAGTGGGAAGGAAAAAAGGACCTTTCTTTACCCTCTGGTTCCTCGGCAGCATTCAAGAGTTATGGGCTCTTGCTCCCCTAAGAAAGAAACATTATCCTGAGCCTTTGAGGGTGAGGATTCCTGCATGTAACAGGACTGAGCGATGCCTCTTCTCTACTCTCATACTGGAATTTAAGAGGACCCTGGAGCAGCCGAGTTTATTAGGACCCATAAGAACCGTACTATAACCAGGACACCCGCAGCCATAAACCTCTACCTTGAAGTCTGCAACAAATCCTGAGATGGTGAACTAGGACGAGCTCTTGTCTCTGTCAGCAGAAAAAAATAAAATAAAATAAAGGCAGAAATGCAAACTCAAGCAGAAAAAGAGAGCTGAGAAGGGAAGGCAGGCAGAGTGAGAGAGTAACAGCAACAGTGATGCTGTTAATGGTGGTCAAAATAATAATCAGGACATAAAAAGGCAGGCAGTGCCTCCAAACCTCTCCAGACAAGCCTGGCGAAGTCACCTCCCTGATAGGACGGGGCCTGTCTCATGAGAAGAGTAGTAAAGGGGCAGTGAGAGAGGACGATACACACACGCGCACACACACACACACTCAGGCACACACACAGTACACTCACACATGCACAAGTACAAACATACATGCACACACATGCACACAAGTACAAACACACACAGGTGCGCACACACAGAGTGTAACACATGCACAAGTACAAACATACATGCACACACATGCACACAGTACACTCACACAAATGTGCTCAAGTACAAACACACACACAGCCAAACAGAGGGGAGAATAGGAATGTGCTTGGGGGAAAGCAAAACCCAGGTAAACAATAGAGGAGACATCTGAGGGCCTTCTGAGCCCTTCCCACGGATGAAAGAACCACTTGGAGCACGATCTGTGGTGAAGGAGTGAATATTTTCTCCCCTCTCCTTCCCAGCTACTCAGAGGGCTGACCTCACTTTCCTCTGAATACCTTGAGTTACTTTCAGCTGCACAAAGGCCATGGGCCTTGCCCTTGGTAGAAAAGAACAGAACAGATTCTAACACATCTGTCCAGTGTGGCCATGCACCCTCAGCAGCAGCAATCCTGTTAGGGCGGAGCTGGGAAGCAGAGCTTAGAGGACCAGTGCCCTTTCCTAGTGGGACAGGACATTTCTGTAAACAGCATGACACAAACACATACACAGCTGGCCCCTCCTCTGCGGCTGCCTGCTTCAGCCCGAATCCCACTTCAACATATGGCAAACCCTGTTAGTTGCTAACACAAACCCCAGTCCTCTCCTCTTCACTGTAAACAGAACCCCATTTTTATTTAGGGTAACAACAGGTCCACTTCATCTCCCAGGTTCTTTGGTAGCAATTTGAGACAATGTTGGTCAATATGAGAAATACCTAAATTTATTGGGGGGGGGGGGAGCTCTGGGAAAACTTCGGCTTTCCTGATAACACAGATAACAAAAAACAGTCATCCTTTCTCCTCTCTTCTTCCCTTGAATATGGTCATGATGTCTGGAGGTGCAGGAAGGCAAAAGACAACACCCTAAGGATTATAAGGCAGATATTCAGAAAGCCAATGCAGCACCTCCCACCTCTGGACTTCTGTTATGTGAGAAAGATAAACACTTCCTTGTTTAAGTCACTGTGAGTTGGGTTTTGTACTTGCAGCCAAACTCAATCATAACTGGTACATTCAGGTAGAAAGGATTTGGCACTTTTTTTTTTTTTTAACTTCCAACCTTCCTGCTGCCCCTTTCTAGCCTGTGAGACCTTGTTGCCAAAATATTAAATAACTCTAGCATTCCTGAGGGTGTGAAACTGAGTGTCTTGGGTTGGGCTAGGCTGGGACAAAGACAGAAGCGTTGGGGCCCGGGGCTGACTCAGAACTCTCCAGCTGGGCGCCCGCATGGGTGTCAAAAGCCCCCTTCTCCATCGTTGGCCCCACTTCTCACTTCCATAGCATCGCCACTCTCTCTCATCTATGCTTTGTCCTTGCTTCTTTGATGCCACCTCTGCTCTAGAATGAGTTAACTTTTTTATTGATTTATTTTTCTTTTTTGCTAGTGTGCAGGGAGGAAGAAGAGGGAAAATAAATTATACATCTCCCAAGATACGATCTGTAGTTAATTCTTAATTAGGACTGACAGATGCTTCCCCCCATAAGCCTATTCCCAACATGTTCTGTTTGCTTTGTTTGCTGCTGGAAGATATATTGTGACACAGTAATGACCTTTCTAAGCTTGTCCTGGAAGTGTTATTGGCATTCTAATGATTTATTGCATGTTCCAGTTGATTACAGGGCCATTTGTCAACATTTTATTTCTCTCTCCATAAACCTGTCTCCTGCGTCACAGACCTTCACTGGCATGAAATTTAAACAAATACAGTATATAGCTCTTACTCAACTTCTGTTTTTAGTTGGAGCCTCTGGAGAAACCCATTCTGGCCAAGAGAGGGCTTTTTTATGACCCATGTTGTCTCTGCTTTCCCAGGGCAGGAATCAGCCTCTGTGTGCGAGGCTGGGGATGATTTCTTGTCTATTGATTTGCAATTCCTCGTGCTGGGAATTTTTTTTTTAAAAGCTGAGTTGGTCAGTCCAGTTTCCCAATTACTTACATGGAATCTGTCCCTGGGTTTCCAAGCAGTCGCTTTATGCCTGTGGGCGTGCAAGGAAATGCTTGGCTGGAAAAGGAGGTGTTGGCCTGTCTTAACCAGTCAGTCCGGCAGATTTACCGCCTAACACCTTACAGCCACAGACTCCACTGGGGACAGGACTGAGCAAGCCTGAGGGACATTCAGAGAGAATATGAGTCATGCCATCACCACACAAAGGCTTGGGCAGTTCCTAACTCACTGGGTGACCTTGGCCCATCCCATCTCCTCCAGGGCCTCAGAGTTATGGGCTAGTTTTGCTTCGTGCTGTTCTTGACATTACTTATTACAGTCTGGTCACCCCTGTCCTGTAGCTGCCTCACGGAGGTGCTCTCAGGATAAATAAGTCCATTACCTGCAGAGCACTGAAAGCTCCTTTGAGAAAGGCTTTACGTAAATGCACAGTTACTCTTGTGCTTAAATTGTCAGTCATCAACCTTTTGAGCTGGTCCAGAAGACAATGTGTGGTCAGGTGAAAGAGACAGAAGATACTGCTCCCTTGCAGGTGGAGTGTGAGAAGGGATGAATATTCATCGCACTGCTTTCACACCCATACCCACGCACACAATCACTCACAGGAACCCTTAAGAGAGAGCACTTTTTAAAGTTAAAGATTTACTTTAAACAGTGTTAGGGCTTATTGCCCTCAGATTCTGGCCTCTCTAAGAGACTTCTATCCTGATCCATAGTATTGTTTCTCTTAAGCGAGGTGGTGAAGCTGGAAGGCTACAGCTGTGTTCCTGTATATTGTAAATATCTCCACATGTGTTTCCACAGGCATCCCAGAATCACCAAGTTGATAACGAAACTCGCAATTAGTTTGCACGTTTTAGTTCCTTGAAAGCTGCTTTCTCTTGAATTATATTTCTCATTGAATGGCATGAACACCTGCCCAGTGGTGCCGTTAGAAACCTGGGAAGCACCCTTGCCTGCCTCCTTTCCAGCATCTGCCTCAAGTGCTGTTGGATCCTGTGCCCTACATATTTATTAGCTCCAACCCCTCCCCACCATCACATCTGTTCTCAGATTCTCATCATCCGTCTCCTGGACGATGGCAGTAGGCTCCTCATCAGTTGGGGATGGGGTTGCAACAATAGACACCCAATCTTGCTGTGTCACATAGCTGGGATGTCTATGGGAAATATATTTGCTGACACAGCACTGGTGGGAAGGTAGAGGATCAGGACTAGAAAATAGCTAGGAGTCAAGAGATGTCTGGAGACCGGGCAGTTGGATCCCCAGTCAAGCTCACCATTCCAGTTCTGTATAGCAAACTATCCAAAGCTTCGTGACTTGAATGACAACATTTATTTTGTTCATAAATCTGCAATTTGGGGACAGCTTGGGGGGACAGCTTGTCTCTACTTTACCTGGCATCAGCTGGGATGGCTTGAAGGCTGGGGCCTGGGATCATCTGAAGTCTCCCTCACTCACATGTCTGGTGGCCGATGCTGGCTGTCAGCTGGAACTTTAGCTGGGCTGTTGGCTGGGACACTTATACATGGCTGCTCCATGTGGTCTGGGCTTCCTTGCAACGTGGTGGCTGGGTTCCAAGGGCAAGCTTCTCAGGAGAACATGAGCCAGATGGAAGCCATCTCACTTTCTGTGACATAGCCTCTGAAGTCTCACACTGTTACTTTTGCTGCTTCTATTCTGGAAAGGGAGTAGACTCCACCTCCTTATGGGGGGGCTCACGATCTGGAAAAGCATGTGGGATCACAAATATTGCTGTGGCCATTTTCGGAAAATACAATCTGCCACAGTCTGTGAAAAGTCTGCTGTTTGGTTACCCTCTCAAAACGCAAAGTTCCTAGAAGGGAGCATCAGACTGGCTGTGCCTGTCACAGGCCTGCTCCTGGCAACACCAGTGTGGTGAGATGGAGACTGTTGTCCCTTTGGTGACAGAAGAGAGAATTGTCCTCTTCCCAGACTAACTAGAATAGTGGGGAGTCTCTCCCAAAAGGGATAACAGGGGGATGTGAAGAAAACTATTAAATGCTAGACAGCCAAAAAAAAAGACAGATACCTTTTACAACCTTACTACAGACTTAACTTGCCAACTCCATTGACGTCATCACAACTTTAATGCCTTTGTGATCATGTGACCCTCCTGCCTAAAATCCTCTGATGGCTCCTTCAGTTTCAGAATCAGCTCCAAACTCCTGGCATACTAGACACTATGGACCTGCCCTTGCCTGTCTTTCCAGGTGTCCTCTGGCCACAGCCTACAGCCCACAGCCCGCAGCCCACAGCCCACATATAGCCTTAGCTTCTCCATGTTACTTTCTGGCTCTTTCTCACATTTGTCATACTTTCCATCTCCTCTGAGTTATTGTGCTAGTAAACGTGCAGTTCCTTCTACATCAGCAGTCCTTCTCCATCTTGTATACCAGGCAAGTTTTCATTCATTGATATATATCTGTGTCAAGTCAACACTGAGAAGACTCCCCTGGAGTTACCCTCCTGCTAGCCCAGGCTGAGTTGTGCTCCCCTTCTGGGTTCCCATCGGACCCCTCAGTTCTATTGCAGTTCTAGCCTTTGCTTTTCTGGCCAGTTTCCTCAGTTAGATGGTGGGGCCCTTGAGGGCAGGGACTGTGTTCTGGATGTCTATGAATCCCTCAGAACATAGGATGTCGCTGGCCAACACGTGGTTGCCCAGTAAATGCCAACTGCATGGCACTGAATAATGCTGAAAGGTGGTCTCGATTTCATTTTCTAGGTTGACTGTCTAAGGCTCAGTGTCATGCAGCTGCGTGTTGGAAAGCCAGGTGAGAGCTGTTCCCACCAGCGTGCTGTGGTCTGTGCACAGCAGGACTGGAAGGGAAATCAGCTTGACCCACGTTGCTGGGCCACATAGACTTTGAGGGCTTATGGGTTAGTCACAAGCTGGGCCTGAGTGGGATATAGATGAAAAAGGGAGGCATAGATGACCCAACAGAATCCTTGACCAAAATTGTTCTTTAGTTCAACATCATCCCAAGAGAAACGAACATTTGAAAATTGCAGAGAGAAGCAAACCAATGTCATTGGGAAGGAAAATTGTTTATTTTTCCATATGTTTTTCTAATACAATTACTCTTGCCTTATAAATGAACACAATGTGATGAAAAGCAGGAGTGGTTAAAATGGGTATGGAGAGTGGAGGTGAGGTTGGTGAATGAAGAGCAGAGAACCAACTTTGCGCCTTTCCTACACAGATCGAGGAGGAGATTAGGCCTGGGAGCATCAGCTTCGGGGAGACACAGGGCAGAGATGAGCAGGGTTTTTACTGTCTTTTGGGGGACTGATTTCTCAACCATTGCTGGAACCCCAGTGTTAAGACACCGTCTCATCAGGAACAGCCACATCACATTGGTCACGCCACAGCCACATGAGTATCAGCTCCCAGCTCTGTGCGGGTGGCAGCAAGTTCTGTGCAAGGGGCAAGCATGAACTTTAGCCCTTGGCTGAAGAGAACAGATGGGGTGAGAGGAGGGGCCTCCCTGGGAGACTCGGAGGCCGAGGAGCTCCCAACCCCAGTGTGAGCTGTGTGTAACGTATGGCTTAATTTCCTCTCAAATTAGACACTTGATAAAAAAAGTTATTATATCTGTCAAATTGCCAGGGCATTTTATGGGCGTGATAAACTAAGAACCACTGCTTTACAAACCTTGATGGGATGTTTCAGTACCTGGAAAACAATTTTATGGCCGCCCAGGCTACTAACAAATTGCAAATACTGATTAAGCCATAAAGTTACAACAACATTAAAATATAATGAGAGGTTATTGCACACGGGAAGGCTCTTAAGCTACAGCCACAGCTGCATTCAGCCAGGGAATTTGGCTGATCTCTCTCTGGCAGAAGGAGGTGTTTTAGGCCTCATTGGGCCCCTCAGGGACAGGCTGAGCCTTGAGGTTTCCTGGGTGATATTTCCTTTGGGGCAGAGCAGAGCACAGGGAGAGAGCTGTTCTCACAGAGGGCTGGTAGACATTGGTCTGAATGTCGCACTTCTTGAGAGCCCAGGACATAGGGTTGGGCAGAGAAGGAGAGCTCTGTGCCTGCTCCACATATGGTGGCATGTATGGGACACCCTTCCGGGAAGTGTGACTTCCCTTTTTGACCCTTTGTTCTTGATCCTGATGGAGAGTCTATTCATCATGCACATGGAATTCCCTGCTCTGCACAATGGGCATATCAAATGGTCAGTGATCACCATTCACTAGGGGAAGGCACTGTGTGGTACCCCAGGTCAGTAAGTCCCAGCTGCTGCTTCTAAAGAACTGTAGTTCAGTGAGGGGATGATGCATATGCCTGAGAAGATAAAAATGCTGAGCAGAATTTACTAAGACCTGGCCAAGTCATTGTGTAGAGGGTTACTGCGGGGGGAGAGGAGAAGTTGGCACTCTCTCTCCAGTTGTCTTAGCCTCTCTACACTTCAGTCAAACTGAGATTTTCTTGCACTCAGTTTGTCACCCAGGGAAGCAACAAATCTTGTCTGGATCACTGGTCCATACCTTCAGTTAAAAGAGAATGTCAATCATAGCCTAGGCCTCCCGGTCCCCCAGTGGTTCTGCTTGCCTCTCTTAGTCCTGGAGCACCTTGAATTGCCCCAAATCCCTCAGTTTCCTTCTCCATCCTGCCCTCCAGGGCTGAGGTCACTTGTGTGGTTCTCTTAATCTTAGCATCTTAGCTCTGGTCTTCACCCCAGAGGCTGGGGTGGAGCTTCTCAGAAGTGGTGGGTTGATCCTTTGTGAGGGTGTCCTTTGCCAAGCATAGGTGATAGGCTTCATAATGGCACTTAGATGCCCTGCCTTTTACCCAGTGAAGACACGGATGTGTATGACACCCTGTGTCACCCAGGGTTGGGAGGTGGAATGAAATACTTTTAGGAAACTTGTATATGAGTGAGTAACAGTAGCAGCTGCTTAGCTTGGAAGTCAGAGTGGGGACTCTGGAGTCAGGGGAATGGGGTATGAATCCTTACCCATGACTTATCAGCTACGTGGCCTGGAGCAGGTTATGTAGCAGCTTTATGCTTTAGTTTTAAATTTTTATCTATATATATGTATCATATTATATTTATATTATGTTTATTATTTGTGTATTTTTTATTTTATATTTATCCCCATTTAAATTGCCTACTCATAGAATTGCTGAGAGGATTAAATGAGTGAACATATGCAAAGCCCTTAGAATGGAGCCTGGTACACAGTAAACCCTTAATTAATGTTGTTATTGCCATTTATTGAGCATCTGCTACGTATTAGACTCTCTGTACATCATATGAATTATCTCTTTAATATTCATAAAAAACATCAAAATAAATATTATCAGCTCCATTTTATAAATGTAGAAACTAGGTGAGGCTCAGGGAGGAAAAGTCACTTGGCTTCAGGTAGTTGAGGTAGAGCTTGAATTCAAAACTAGGTCATTCTGATTTCAAAGTCCACACTCAAGAGGAGACAATTAAGACTTATCTTCTGGGACCTTTGGAAAACTGAGCCTAGGGGGAAGATACCCAGAAAGTGGGAAGGACCCTCTCTTCTTAGCATCTCATTCATCCTGCACAACAGGGCACCTGTCCACAGGACCCAAGCTTGGGCTGTTGAACCTCAGTCCCACGACCAGCTCCAACTCCTGGCAGCCTTGGGCATGGTATGATAAAAGCCATCTGGTGTGTCACCTTATGAGACCCTGCTCACCTGCCTCTTCATAGCTCTTTAGGCACTTACAATAAACAATGGCTCTGCTAGTGTAGTAAGCAGTTAGACAGGCATGAGCAGAGTGGGAACGATAGGCCAGGTACTGAAGGTGACCAGGGTGGAAGACCCTGGGTATCTAGCAATGAACAAAACTAGGGTGACATCTTGCCCTAAGGGTGACCTTTTCTCTCTAGCATATCACTGGTCATTCAGTTTGGACACTCCCCTGACAGGTAGACCTTCTTAGAGGAGGAAGAAGGGGGTTGGAGAACAGCCTCATAGGACTCCTATATAAGCCCTTGCACAGCCACTCTCTTAAGCATTAAGCCCTAGAGGTAACATCTAGGCCTTAGTTGTGTTTCAGCTCCAGACTCAGAAAAGCAGCAAGGTCAGGCAGGGCAATGCCATGTCTGACATCAGGACCAGCATGGATGACTAATGACCCCTGCCCTGGTGCTGACCAGTCAGTGGAGGCCACTAGCCTGTAAGGACACCCCTAGAAAGCTGGTGAATAGTCTATTGAGATCCTCCCCTGAAACCTCCAGATTAAAAGCTCTTTAGAAAAAGGACCCATCTCTCTTCTCTCTGTCTCTCTCTTTCACATACCTGTGCTTAGCCTTCTCCTTTCTTTCCTCAAGGTGGGTACCTTTGCTTTCTTTCTCCTAAGCTCCAAGGGCCCTTATTCTGCCTCTGTAACTTGTTTCCAGAGCCCACGCAGCCAAGCTGGCTCACTTCTTCCATAGCTTACTTTTTCTACTTCTATGACTTCTGCTTGTATTTGAGTCTTGGCTCTGAATTCTTTCTTAGCCAAAACTTAAGGACTGACATCTAACATCTGGTGCTATTTTGTGGTTAACATTAGGAAGGGGTTTAGAATGGAAGCATTCTGAGGCGACGACATCCTTTTTACTGTATTTGTATGGGGAGGTGGGCAGATATAAAGGACAGTGACAAACTTGGGGGACAATGCCACTTATGGAATAAACTACATATTTTGCTCTTTTAGGGTGGTGTGCTAAGTATGCAGCACATAGAGCAATAGTACTCAGAGACTCCTTATTCCTTCATGCTTACTCATTCATAATTTAATGGTTAGTAACTATCTAGGAAAGAGCATTACTATACTAGGAGCTAGGGATCAGTAGTTGAATAAAGGAGGGTGTGTGCTCCCACCCTCCTTTGGGCTATTGTAATGACAATACCTGCACAGTGTGTCATATACTACAACAAAAGGGAGGTAGAGAACAAGGGACCATAGGGGAAAATATGACCCTTAGTCAGCTTGGGGAAATTCTAATCTGTGCTGAATTTCCTAGGCCAGAGAGAAATCAGGACAATCACATTTCAGTTTCTTTCCTCTTCTCTTAAGAATATGCTCCTTGGGTCTAGGCTGTGAAAATGTTAATGATAATTACTGACATATTTGTGTAGCATATTACAAAAAGTTCCCATGGTGCCATAAGGCAGCTATCATTCTGATTAGTACCATGTGATAAATTAAGAAACTATGATGCAGAGAGGTGATGCCATTTGCTCAGGGTTACTGGTTCAGCATCAGTTCCCAGCCCAGTAGAAAGTGGCTCCCATCAAGCAGGGACTTTTGCATCATTTAAGTTATTATTTATTGGTAGATTGCCAGAACCTAGAAGAGTACCTGGTACATGGTGGTCATTGGATGGATGAATGAATAAATAAAACACAGATTTTTTTTGGTTCCAACACCTATGTGCTTTATACCATATCACCAGCTCCTGATTAAGTACCTTGGCTTAGAAAGAGCTTCTATGGGCGAGAATGTTGCATACGGCAATTACTTTCTTCCCTGATAAGGCACATGGTTTTAGTGACTACTGTTTGTACAAAACACACTCAGCTGGAACCTCTTCAAGATATGTGGGTATTAGAAGCATTGTGGGGGGTGAGGGTGTGTGTGTGGAGGTGGGAGAAGGTCTTTGGCACAGTGGCTGGCCAAGCTGAGAGCAATCGTCTCGTCATTTCAGCTCATCAGGCAGGGCCCCATTGCGGCCCAGCTGGAATCAGACACAAACAAAGTAGCCTTCTCCGTGCCAACAAGAGTGGAAATAAGATGTGTCAGCAAGACAAAATCTCTCCTTGAGGCTCCTCTGCGGTATCTAATAGAAGTGAAGTCAAGAGGCTACGGGTGGCAGTGCAGAGCCTGTGGTTAAGAAAAGGGGAACATTAGCGCGGACACACCGGGCCATAATGGAAAATGTCACCTTTTTCAATTCCTTTGAAAGAGTTACCTGTGGTATGTTTTCTGATATTGCTGCCCTGTTCTTAGCTGGGTCATTCCTCCTCCTGGTCTCCTTGGGAGAGGAGAGAGGTGAAATAATAGAGGAGAGGCCAGAAGGAACATCTGTCTCTGTGCCTGCCGGATTCCAGAACCCAGGCTGCACCTCTCTGCGCCCAGTCAGGGTTCTGTCTCGGTGACTGCTGCCCTCACACTTGTCCTCATTCTCCTGGAAACTATAAATAGGATGAAATACCTTCTCTTCCTCCAGTAGGAGCAGAGCTGGTAAATGCTTGGTCTGCCCCAGAGGTTTCTGCTGGTCAGCCATGGCAAAGTACCCACTGAGAGATGACTACCAGCCATTTTTGAGTCTTTTATCACTTTCCAGAGCACCAGCCAGTATGTGGGTGTCTTAGTGTTGCTCCATCTTCCCAAGGGCACCAAACTTTGAGAAGTGTAGGGGAACATAATTTGGAAACACTACGAACTGTAGTAAGAACAGGATAGACCAGTGACTGCATCCCTATGAAGCACATCTGAGCAGCAGATGCCTGTAGGCTTGTCAGCAAAGGGTGCAGGCTCACTGGACTCTTCTTGGCTTTAGCCCACACTGTACCTTCAGTGTGTCCTGGGAACAGGGATGTCCACCTCCACAGGCTTCTGGATATTGTCTAGAGTGCATGACTGTATAGGTCGTGGGTCCCACGGAAGGCAAAAGCACCTAGCTTCCCCTGTGGGCAGACACAGGGATGCTAACAGCACACTGACAGCAACAGTGGCACCGTCCACATCGGTACCTGTGATGCCTAGCACTCTGGTAGTCATTTTATAGACCAAGCTCTCATTTTCACAAGCTTTTTGTTGGGTTTTCACTGGCAGTGGTCTGTCTTCACAAGATCACATTAACTTGCTGAGGCATTCCCAACTTTCACGGCTGAGTTGGTTAGAGTTTGGTACATCACATTTTTGATTTGTCCACATTTCTCCCCCAGGATTGTTGTCTCTCAATTGTCCCTCCTTCTAACTTTCTCCCCACACAGGCATTTCCAGCTTCGGCCAACCCCCTGCAGAGTGGAGCTGGGACATTGTACTGTCATGTTCCTCTGTGGCTCGCTCACATCCTCCATCTCCATACCAAATGGTCTGTGCTTGTTTAATTTGAGCCTGTGATGTCTCTAGCATCCCTTGGTTTTCTGGGCCAGGCAGTCCACCTTACCCTTCTCCCCAGGACCTCATTTCCATTGCCTTGGTTTCCTCAGTCCCAGGAGTGGACCTGATATTTCTCTTATCTTGTGGTCTACCCGGGAGCCACCAACTTAAGTAATTCTGAGTAAAGAAGTTGATTGGGGTGGGGAGTAATGGGATTTCTCTGTTCTGTCAGTGTGTCTGTGGACTCTAGAGGGTAGGGATTTTACATACTATAAGAATGAGGCTAACAGACCCTAAGTAACTGGTTCAAGATATCATAGGTAAGCCTAGGACAGAGGTGAGATTCCACCCCAGGTCTGACCCTAGAGCTTTCACTATATTAAGTTGCTTCTTAACAGAAAGAATATTATCAGTCTGGATTTTTAGAAACTGGCTGTATGGCTCAGGCAATCTGTCTCTCTAGAAAATTACCCAACACTACAACAACTGTATTAGTCTGGCAATAATTATTATGCTACTTATAGAAGTTAACATATACTGAGTTTTTACTACCCTTGTCAAAAGCACTTTACGTATATTAACTCTTTATCCTTATAACACTCCTCCCCAAATTTATCCCATTTTTGGGGTGAGGAAACTGAGGCTCAGAGAGGCTAAGGGAATAGCCATTCAGTGGAAGGAGTGGTATCAACTACCAATATGATAATGAGCATGGTAATATTTTGATGTACACCCAAACTTAAAAAAATTCAAAAGACTACCCCCTCCCCCCAAAAAAAAACCCGTTGGTCAGGACAACAAGGAGATGCAAGGAGAGTAAAGCCTGGCTGAAAGAGTGCTCAGCACAACATTGTAAGGTACGAAAAAAATTATTTTTATCCTATTAAAAAATAATGTAACATTTATTAATGCCCCCAATGTTTAAAAACAATTACTTTTTTTAAAAAAAAGAATATATATTTTTATTGATTTTAGAGAGAGGGGGGAGAGGGAGAGAGAGAGAACCATCACTGGGGATGGAGCCTACAACTCTACTGGTGACTGAGCCCAAAACTCGGGTATGTGCCCTGACCAGAAATGGAACTGGTGACCTCTCAGTGCATGGGATGCCACTCAACCAACAGAGCCACACCGGCCAGGGCAGCATTTGCTTTTATAAATGTGCCAATATGCATTTAATATTGACATGGGCATGACACAAATATACTTCTGTGTGGCTGGTGACTTAGGAAGCTAACACTGACACTGTGTAGGTGCTTGTCAGGCTCAGCACTGTGTGTGTTGTGTCTTGGGCAGGACCCTGTCTGGAGCTCTTGGAACAGTACCTCACCAGCGCTTCATCAAGGTGGGGCCTAGTAGATTCTTTCAGATGAGGGCACAATCATGTTTTTGAATAGTTTGATCCTTAATGACAAAACAGAATGAAGAGGTTTAGACAATCCTGCAGAGTGGATAAGGGGAAGTGTGCAGAATGCATAGTTGTTCCTGGGGACTCCAAAACCATTACATGGTGCAAGGGGCCCAAGGCTGATGGTCATGGGGCTTGGGTTTGCCCCTCCTCTATTGCCAACTGCTCATGTGACCTTGGATAAGTTGTTTTCATCTTCCGACTGGCCTTGTTTTTCTCATCTGTAATATTAGAGAGTTGGGCTAAATGATTTCTATGGGCCTTTTCTGTTTTTACTTTTCATCTCCAAGGCCTGGCCTTGTTCAGGCATCCTCACTTTTGCCTGTGGGGGTCTCCTAGAGACATTCTGTCCTCTTATCTTGTCCCTTAAGCGGCATTCTGTCCTCTTACTTTCATAGTGGTCTTTCCAAATATGTAAACTTTATCACAGCACTCTCTCACGTAAAACCCTCGCGCCTGTGGGATAAAGACAGAGCTTGCCATGGATATAAATGAGGACAGAGAGGACATAGATAGCATAATCCTGATGTTTGAGTTCCCAGTTACCTATGGAATCACGTTCCTCACAAAACCTGAAATACCCATTCTTTCTAAAGGGCAGTGAAACATCTACAAAAGCTGAACTTTTGTAGTAATAACTTCCCCAGAAATGTTATCGGCTGCATCCTCTGACCACAGTGCATCAATGAAGCAAAATTTGAATTTATTAATAGAATAATACTTGCCAAACACTTAAAAATTTTGAGATAAAAAAGACTCTAAAACTTAAAATAAAAAAAGTAAAAAATATGAAAGTAGTAATTATAGGTTATTTAAAATTATTAAAATCTGAAGCCCTGAATATTAAAAGTTACAGAATGAAGCAAAAATCTCTTTTTAAAGGATGATTCCCAACTTAAATGACTTTACTAATAAGAAAAAAACAAAAGTAAATGATATAATAATTAAAGCCAAAAAGTGATGAAATAAAGAAAACCAAGGAAAGTAAGAGGTAAGGATCAACAAAGATAAGAGCAGAAACAAATGAATTAGAAAGATAATAAAGAGTAGGTTCTTTCTAAATACCAAAAAAAAAAAAAAAAAAAAAGGTTAAACTTTGATAAGAGAAAGATTGCATGTATTGGTTGTTTATGGCTAGTGTAACAAATTACTACAAACTTGGTGGCTTAATACAGCACAAATTCATTCCCTTACAGTGTCACTGAGTTATCTTCTGACTGGCCTTGGCTTTCTCATCTGTAATATTAGAGGGTTGGGCAGTGCTGGCTCCATTGGAGGCTCTGTGGGAGAATCTGTTTCCTTGCTTTTCCTAGGTTCTGGAGGCCTCTTACATTCCTTGGCTCCTGACCTCTTTCTTGCATATTCCAACCTCTTGTTTCTGTCATCACATCTCCTACTTCCTCCTTTGACCTTCCTGCCTCTCTTTTACAGGAATTTTTGTGATTATATATAGGATTCTCCCGGATAATCCAGGATAACCTCCCCATTTTAAGATCCCATACCTTAATTGCATCTGTAAGTCCCTTTTGCCATATAAAGTAAAGTTCTGGGGATTAGGACATGGGGAGAGGGTATTAATCAGCTAACCAACCACATCGTACAACAACAAATATTTTAAAATGAAATACTACAAGTGTTGAGGAAATATTATATGCAACATGATTTCAATGAATCTGAAAATGTATATGCAATAGTCTACCCCCTGGGAAACTGAAAATGTTCAAAATGGACTCAAGAATATGTAAAAAATAGAAAAATAAATTGCCCTTTCTCTTAGAGGCTCACCAAAAAGGCACCAGGTCTAGATAGGTTTATAGGCAAGTTCTATCATGGCTCTAATGAAAGATAATACCCAGATCACATAAATTTCTCCAGAGCATAAAAAATACAGAATCTCTTTAACATCATTTTTTGACTCTAATAATGAAACCTGCCAAAGTCTGGCAAATAAAAGGCACAGAACAATCTCACTTGACCGGGGATGCAAAAATCCCAAGAAAAATATTAACAAACCCCAAACAGCAATATATTAAAGAAAAAATATGCAACAACCAAGGAGGCTTTATTCTAAGAAAGATTAGGGAAGCTTGTTTCAGCATTAAGAAATTTATTAATTTTTTAGAAAATTTATGTAATTTTTGAATGTGATATAAGTTATTACATTAATAGGTTAAAAGAGAAAAATAGATAAAATCATCTTATTAGGTTCTAAAGCTGCGTTTTATAAAATTCAATATCCAGAACTGAAAATAGTAACTTAGAAAATTTTAGAATACATCAGAAATAGAAGAAAAGTGCTTAACAACAACAACAACAAAAGTATCAGAAACCTATACTAATTATCACAGTAAACAGTAAAAGAGTTGAAATGAATAAATAAGGCTCCTCTCTGATACTGTTGCCATTCATATTATTGGTGAGGTCTAGCCAAAGAAATAACAACAACTGCAACACCAATACCACCAACAAAAAGATAAATATTGGAAGTAAGAAGCAAAAAGTGCATTATTGATTACAGTATTATTATAAACCTAGAAAATCAAATGAGAGTCTACTACATATGAGAGCTCAGTAAGTTGGTTAATATAAGACAAAAATCAACAATTTTCCTATGCATTAACCAACTGGAGTATAAGAATGGAAAAAAATCCTATTTACAAAGGTTGCTAGAAATTAAAATAACATGAAATATGGGAGAACTACATAAAAATATTATGAAACACCATTGAAGGAGCTAAGAACATAACTGAAAAAAATTGAGAAACACCGTATTTTTGTTGGAAATAGTAATGCTTGTAAATAAGTCTTTTATACTAGATTAATCTATAAATTTATGAAATACCGATCAAAATCACAGTAGGGTATTTTTGAACTTTATAAATCAATTCTAAAGTTCAGCTTGAGGAGTGAAAATATAAAAACAGTTAATTTTAGAAAAAAGGTGAATAATGAGGGTAGGTTTGCTTTACTATCAAATAGGCTATGAAGTCATAGTAATTAAATGTTGTTTTATTGGCACAGGAATTGATAAATTAGTTAATTTATCAAAGTTAATTCCAAAGGGATTTGGATTTAAATGCTAATATAAAATATAGGAAAATGTTCTTTAACCATTAGTGTGGTAGCAGATCTTTCTAAAGATCTTCTCAAGAATCACATAGAAGCTGGAAATCTTTAAAAAACTGACGGATTTGATTGCACAATAATTTTATACTTTTCCACTTCAAAAGACATTGTTAACAAAGTTACTAGACAAGCAAACTGGAAAAAATATATTATGTGAGTTAGACAAAAATTTAATAATCACACTATATAAAGAACTTCTACTCACCAATAAGAACAAAGTAAATAGCACTAAAATGATGCTAATTGATGGGTTCACATAAAATATACAGATTCCCAGTAACTGTAAGGAAATATCTTTCACTAATGAAAGGAACTCATATTAGACCTGTGAGACCCCGTCTTGCCCCTCTCAGAAGCAATTGCAGCATTGTGTTTTGAGAGTGTGTGGAAACATGCTGTTGGTGGAGGTATGCATGGGTGGGTGCAGTCACCGGAAAGGCAACTTACCCACGTGCTTGACATTTAAATGGGTCCCTCTGACCCAGCAACTACACATCTCTCTATTTCTCCTATGGAAATAATCCCACAAATTTGTAAAGAGCCACATGCAATGTTAACTGATAGATTATTTACAATGGTAAGTAATTTTAACTGACCAAAATTTCTAACAGTTAGGTCTTTGTTTTAATACATTATGGCTGATTCAGACCTTGATGAATTAGTATCAAGGGTTAGCAGTCTTGCACTGAATATTTTCAGGACTGAAAGCAATAGTACAGAGAATGACATATCTCAATGTATAAAAGTTACACATTAAAGAAATGAACTTTTAAAATAAATATATTCTATCCCCCCTCTTTGATAAATATGCCTTTAAACATGGGTAAAGCTGTAGATTTATTTGGCTGAAGGTGGGCAAATATCAAAGATGACAGAATTTAATTGTTGTATTGGTACTCTCTTGATGGGCCCGTGGTTTTTGGATGAATAGCAAAAAAAAAAAAAAAAAAAGACATTCCTAATTCATAATAGCTATGCATTTATTCTGTAAAACTTATTTTTCTTGTCCTTACGTCAGTGAAATCACTAATTATATTGTTATGATTGAGATTTTCACACAATTTGTATTGCATTAACAATGCCAAAACAGACAAACTTTCTTGAGTCATTGTAGTTCTTATGTGGTCTTTTATTAATTTCAATTTGGAGCAGTTTTGCTCAGCCGAGGCAGTAGCAACTGCAATTGCACATATAAGTCTTAAAACAATACATAGATTCAGAAAGGAACATGAATATTACATATCTTGTTCAAACACTGAAATGGGCCACATATGATAAATTATCCTTAGTTCAGAGAATATTACAGGGTATATCACTTTCCCCATATACATTGCTATTGCTTATGTGTTGATTTTCACTGCCATTTAAAGCAATATTGAGATACATCCACAAATGTGAAAAGTTGGCATCATACTTTACCCATTTAAATTTATATATAGATATGTAAATATAAAGCAATATGGATTGTTTAATAATGCGGAATATACCTCGGTTACTCTGTGCAGCTCTTGTAAATATGGCAAGTCATGAATACCTCTGGGACCATGGATTAGAACATGAAAAGCAAGAAAATGGACACTTGCCTCTACTAGAAACAGTACTTCATTGTGCAAGAATCTGCAGCACTCACGCTACTTGTGAGAAAGGGTTGGGCTGGCTAATTACTTGTCTTCATTCCTAAGCCCTTCTGACTCTCAGACCATCTCAATGCTCTAAAGCAGCAACCGTCTCTGATAACAGTAGTGGTACAACCCACAAACCTTTGTATTTGGAGGGCAAGAGATGGAGAGAAATTCACTTGGAGCCTGAACAGCACTGATCATGAGCATGGATGTTGACGGTGGTAACGGGTTACTGTGTGCTAAAGCCGAGGGCTGGGTTCTGAGCAACAAATGCACCTTGGTGTTCTTGAACAAATTTATTTTGGGGGGAATTTGTGATATGGAGAGCCTCTAAGCCAGGCAAGCTGGCTCCACTGGTTGTGTAGGGCTGGTGCCCTCATGGAGAAGAGAAACCGGAGCTATGGCTATAGGTGGACTGTCAGGCCAAGAGCAGGAGTGCAGCCAGTAATGGGGGTAAGGGATGGGGCCAGCCTCTGGGCAGGAGGTTGGCTGATTCAATGTGTGAATCAGCACCCAGGAAAAGATTCATGTGGATGGGCAGGCGCATAAGGGTTGGGGGAGAAAGAGAACAGCTTGGTAAGCTTATGGCTCAAGAGCTCCAGATTGCTCTAGCTGAGGGTGAAGCATCTAGAACATCCTCATGTACAACAGAGCTAAGCCTGCAGGTGTCTGGGAACTACCAGGGAGGGTTTGCCCATAGGATGGCTTTGGTGGGATCCTTGAGATAGGAAGACACAAAAGGGATGGTGAGAATGATAAGGCACCTGCTTGCTTATTTAGTACTGAGCACATCTCTTTATAGAATATTTAACACCACATGGTGAACAGAGTTGGGACATAGATATATTAGAGTTACTTAGGTTCATTACTAAACCAGAGCCCCTTCAAGACAGGCTCTATGTTTATCTTCCATTATATTCCCGGTGCCTGGCACACAGTAGGCATGAACAAACATTTCTCCAATGAACTCTGAAGTGGTAGAGGTAGGAAATGAACATGAACACTTGAACATGAACATGAACCACAAACACTTCGGTGGTAGAGGTAGAAAGTCTGTTTTGCATTTTGGAGGGGGTGGGGTGCAAAAGAAAATTCTAGAGATAGGAGGTCAGGGGCATTTTGTGCCTCTAAGATTCAAACTTCCTGCATATGAAATCTCATTATGGAGATTTTCATGCACCGCAAGACTGAAACAAACATCAGCGGGACAGCTACAAGAATGCAGGGACCCATAAAGCAGAGATTCCCAGCAGCAAATAGCTAGAATTTCTCTAGCTCTCCCCTTCTGGTGTACCCCAAGTGTTTCTCACAATGTAATCTCACTTGCTCTAAGCATCATTTGAAGTTGGCTGGCCGTGGGTATCGTTAAATCTAATTTATGTAATGGGAAATGAGGCAGATGAAATTAGAGATCTAAGACAACATCAAGGGTTAAGGTTGCATTTGAACAGGGCCTTAGATCTCTGAGCTCCCGGGGAGGAGCATGCTGCTGGCCACCACCTCTTCCCGCCCTGAGGCATCTCAGTAGTTTTCTTGGCTGTGCTGAGCCTTCAAAAACATGGAAAGGTATAGGAGAGTTAACGAGGACCTGCAGCAGGCCACCCCTTGCTGCTTTCCCAATGACAAGGTGAATCCTTCCCCTCACATCCACCAAGCATTTGGCTTTGAACACGATGGAGCTTGCAGAGGGCTTGGAGATCCCCGAAGGTGGCAGGTGCTAGATATTAACATAATGTCAGGCAGAACGCGCACTCAGGCTGCTGATGCGGTGCTCCCCAAAGTTTAGAAATATGCAAAACTGGCTCACCGGCATCTTTACACCTGGCCGAACCTCTTAATGGCATCGCTCCCCTCACCCTGCCCAGCAGCAGGCCGCCTTGCACAGCTCGAGTGCTCTCACTCTTCCCTCCTCTCTCTGCCTCTTCTCCTGTCACTTCCTTCCTCCCAGGCTTTTATGCAGCAAGTCATTTTTCTGGAGTTGTCATTTACTGCTCCGCCTAACTGCTACATCTGAGCGTGGCTGAACTAATGATGCAGCAATTAAGAGTGATTAGGGTTATTGATAATAAAGAGGCTTCATAAACTTGATTAAATGCATTCATTAATGAACATGGTGTGGGTGCTTGTGTGGGGGGTGGGTGCAGTGAAAGGTGGGAAAGACAGGAAAAAGGAACTGGCCTCATAAATGTCCCAGAGTGGATCTGAAGATGACTGGGAGGCTGAGTTATTTGGCAGGAAGATCAGGAGTCCCCAGGGGCTTGGACTTTGAGGAAATTGCAGCAGCATCTCTGTCCAGAGCGCATCGCTCATTTTTATACAGTGTAAGTGGGAGACAGACAAAGGCAAGAAGATGCTGAATGAGACGAGCCCCAAGAGTCACCTGAAATGGTCCACGCTTGAGAAGTGTTTTGGTCCCCACCTTTCCGGGGGTGAGCAGCAGAGGTTGTTGCTAATTAACACAAGCAAAGCTCTTTCTCTTCCATTCTCCTGCCGGCTCTGCTCAGGGACCAGGAGGGCTGCAGCATTCAGGCTCCTTTGATCCGCTCTCTGCTTGTTGGGGACAATAGTGTCACGGTAATCACAGCCTTCTCTGTCCCTTGTAAGGCTTTGGAGTGCTGGTGAGACAGAGGACAGGGTCCTCATCCCTTAGTGCCACAGCTAAAAACTGCGGAAAACCCATACAGCTCATTCCCTTCGAAGGCTTAGAAAAACCTCAGTAACTCTGACCTCAGCTCAGAGCTATGACAGTTCAGAGGGGAATGCGTGAAGTCTACCCTCATGTAGCACATGCAGATTCCAGGTGGTGCAAATAAATAGGAGTTCAAATAAATTGAAATATTAAAAAAAATAGGAACAGCAAGCTTTTTATTAGAGGAACCTACAACACCCGTCCCTCACACCCACTTACCGAAGGGTGGCACCTGCTTACAATGTACTCCTGCCCCAGGGCAGCTCCCCAAGGACCTGCTAGGCTAGGAAGTCATTAACTTGGCTGTGGTTACTGGTACTTCCAAGCAGTTACACTGAATTTCTCTGAAATCAGCCAGTGATTTTAAAAATGAATTGGTTATGGCCCTCATTTGGCTCCAGTTAGTCTGAGTTAGTGATATTATGTTGTGTATCCTCAAACCATATTCCGACCCCACCTGGGGGACTCTCTCAGCTGGAGAAGGGGCTGCTCCCCATCCTCGGTGCAATGCCCTGTGGCCCTTTGTGTCCTGAGGCTTCCCTGGGTGGATTTCTCGTTTTGGTCCTCTGGGTGGAATTTGACATGTGGGAAGCACGCCGCTCACTCACTCCTGCAGTAGAGCCACAGTTGAAATGAAATATTGGAGTCGTTTTAAAAGATTTACACGGCCATCGTGTAACTGATACAGGGAAGAAAGATTTAATAGGCATCTTCGGTTAGTGAACACCATTGATTCAACCCTCAACCCACTTCTGTCAGTTGTGGAGCTGGGCAGGGATCCTGTCATTTAGTCCACAGCGTTCATTGAGAAAGCCCTTGAGGTAGACTGCACTACCTTGGGGTTATGGGAATCGATAGCAATGAAAAGAATCCCTGGGTCTCAGGATTTGATGGTCCTTAAATTTCATCTCAGGCTGAATCCCTTTAGCACATCCCTGGCATGTAGTGCCCACTCACTACCATTCAGGGAAGCCCATTTTGGGGGAAGGCAGGCTGTTAGGAAGCTTTTCTTCAGGCAGAGATGAAATCATCAGGACCTAAATGTTATGGTGTGGGGTTGCTTTGCAGATGAGACCAAGTAATAATGAAGTTTTTTGTCCCTTGAGCAACTAAATTCCCTGGGATGGATATCAAAGTGAGCTCTATTTAATACTTTCTGGTGGAGAGAAGACTGACTGAGATTCTGTAGTTCTAATTTGCTCCCTCAGCACTCGTCTGTTGTTCACTGTGCAGGGCGCCTTGAGGGATAACTGCTTCCTGCCTTAGAGGATCTTACAGTCCAGTTGGGGTGACCAGACATATCCTCATGAAATGAAGAGTTATTGTAATAATTAGTAATATAATATTAGCTAATCCATGAAATATAGGTCATTTGGAAAGATGGAGAGAGATGCAATGTGCATCAATAGCCTTAAATTATACAAACACCGACCAAGAAGTTCCATATCTAGGAATTTAACCTTATAAAATAGTCTTAGGAAAAGATTTATATACATGATATTCATTGCAGCACTATTTATAAATAGCTAAAGCTCAGAAATAACCTCAGTGTCCAACGATAGGGGAACAGTTAGATAATTTATGGTTAAATCCATTCACTGGATTATAACACAGTCATTGAAAACCATACTTTCAAATAACATTTTAAGGTCATGGGAAAATGCTCACAATGGGATATTAAGTGAAAACAAACAAACAAACAAACAAACAAACAAAATATCAAGCTGTCTATCCAGTTTTGAATTTGAATTCTCTATATCATCTATCTATCTATCTATCTATCTATCTATCTATCTATCTATCTATCTATCATCTATCTATCTATCTATCTATCTATCTATCTATCTATCTATCTATCTATCTATCATCTATCTATCTATCTATCATCTATCTATCATCTATCTATCTATCTATCTATCTATCTATCTATCTATCTATCTATCTATCTATCTATCTATCTATCATCTATCTATCTATCTATCTATCTATCATCTATCATCTATCTATCTATCTATCATCTATCTATCTATCTATCTATCTATCTATCTATCTATCTATCTATCTATCTATCATCTATCATCAATCATCTATATTTAACACTGGTGACTATATTTTTTATGATTGTCTATATTTTCCAAATTTTACAATTAGTGTAAAACAGTATTATTCTTTATAATAAAGAAACTCAATTTGTTTATTTTTACTTTATTAGTTTTTATGGTGGAAAGGAGAAGGCAAGACCAAGTTAGATGGGGAAAACATGGCACTTATAATTGAAATAGGGAGATAAAGCAGAAGAGAAATTGGTCAGTATTTATGACTTTCTGGTGTTCTACTCTTAAGCCTGGAAGGAAAGCTGGGGAAGAGGAGGGACAAATGTGGGCCAAAGATATGTCAGAAAGACTCTGTAGAGAGGTGATAAAGAGGCAGGTGAGAAGATCAGCAGTTCTAGGCTCTTGCTGGCATTGCAGTTGCCGGCCTGGCAAAAGGAAAGGCATGAGGAATGTTAGAATGCCCACGCCAGGTGGGGAAAGCTCGCCATGCATTTCTGCTTTCCATATCTGCACCTCATATTCTAGAATTTGACTTCCTTCAATTTGACCTGAATTTAACTGAAATTTTAGGGAATGTAATCATTCTAGGTTGTGCTTTGCATTTCAGCACACTTTGCCCAGAATGCCACCCCTCCCCTTGCTGCGAATATGATGTCATCTTACCTCCAAGGTGCAGGCCTGGCCTCACTTCCTCCAGCCACCAGCCCTCTGGTGTGCTCTTTCTCTTCGGGATGCCCAAGCACCTACCCCTTACCTGTACTCCTGACACACGGCCTTCAGTTTTCAGATACCTTCATGAAGGACAATCTTGACACATCTCATTAGCTAGGTTTTAAAGCTTGGGAGAGCTGAAACTCCATCTTAAACCCTTTGTGCCCCCACATGGTCCCACTCAGCTAATGGAGTATCAGAACTGGGAGGCTGCCTCAAGACGATCCCACCCAACCCTGCACTTTAGAGGCTCTGAAATAGTGAGAGAGATTTGGTAACCAGTCCAGACTCACCTAGAGATGGGTGAGAAGCAATTCATTTATTCAACAAACATTTAGTGAGCCTGTATCTTCTGGCTTTAAGATCAGGGCATCCAGTAAATACTTCTTTGTCTGGTGATTGAATGAATGATTTGTCGACTACATCCCTGAAGTGGAACCTCAGATTTGACTGTAATAAATGTTTTCAGCATCAATTATTTGCCCAGCACCTTATATGCAATCAACATCTCTTTGTCCTTACATCCATCCTATGTCACCCTCTAGGTTTATAGATGAGAAGATAAAAACTGAGGACGATTAAAAACTTGAGCATGGCTCACAGAGAGAAACTAGCAGAACGAGAATTTAAATCCAGGCCCTGTTCCTGCACAGTCAGTGCTTTTGCCCCTGTCCCACCTCCCAGGCTGTCCCAGCACTGGAGGTCGGAGGTGTCGGTACAGTTTTACACTGCAACTCTGCTTTCAAGGTCAAATACTGTTCTTTAGTCATTCAGTAAAGCTCTGACCCAAAATATCTGCAACGTACAGTCCTGCTATGAGCTGCCCTTAGGATCATTGTTTTCTCACATAAGGAAATGTTTGCCAGTTTGTTCAGGAGAGGGCACGGGGGAGGCCCGTTTCCTAGGGTGGCTTTGCACCTTTGGCAATTAGGTTTGCAGTCTAGACAACAACGGCCGGCAGCCTGCACTGGGAGACAGAAAGAGAAAATTCTATCATGTCAGAATAATGAGATCTGTGATTTCAGCACTTACTGGGTCAAAGACACACACAATGTGTTATCTGTAATGCTTTCCTCCTGACATTTGGGGAAATTGCATTTATGCAGAGAACACGGCGTGCTGGAACGTGGTACTCCACGGATGCCACTCAGAGCTGACAGGCTGCAGTCTCTCCTGCCACAGCCTGGCCCTGACATTTCTCTAGGAGGACAGAGGCCTGGCCCAGCCAGGTGACAGAGGGGGTCCTCGCAGCTCCCGAGGACCTGGCATGCCTGGCGCTGCTCCAGGAGTGGGGACATCTCAGAATCCATGCACGGGGCTGGTTAGTTAGCTGAGCAGGTACATGCACAGTGATCTCCTTGGCCATCCTACCTGTGTGAAATGAGGTTCTCTTCCCACCCTAGATCTTACAGAGCCTTCCCCTTCCAGTCTTTCCTAGCACACTGGGTATTTGAGGACAGCCCGGGGATCCTTTTGGAGTGAGGTTAGATTTCTGTTGGGGACTTTCTTCCCCACTCTCCAGTTCCTGCACACAGGGGCCCTGAGCGCCAATGGATGGGGCTTGTGGCTCTGAGGCCCATGGGAGGCAGGGCGTTTATCGCTCCCTCTTACGGCCCCTCCACCCTCCCTCCTGTCTCGCTGCTCTCTTTATCTGCAGTGGCAGTGATGAAGTGATTGATTACCCTGCCTCAGAGGTCCTGTGCAGTTTAAATTTAATCCTGCCATACAACAGCAGGCAGATCGAGAGGGAGGTGTGTGTGTGCGCGCACACACACACACACACACACAGACACACACACACACACACACACCCTGGACCAAAACAGAGACTGAGTCTTCCCGGACATAACATTTCAAAGATACTTCTCTCCAACAGCAGTCTGGGTACTGTTTTCTCACCTGGTTCTATCAAGAACCCTCGGTTCGTTAAGTGGGCACCACAGCACAACCCACAGCAACATTTTTCAGAGGCTGGCATCTTCTGTGGCAGTCAGACCAGGCAGTTGCACTGATGCATAGCATTCGAACATTTTTAGAGCAGGATTCTTTTTAAAAATGGAAACCTTACCTGTAACTCCAATGTAAAAAGCAGGCTTGAGTGAAGAGGTAATTTCCTGGACAATCTAACTCGCCACTGTTTGGTCAGGTTCATGTCAATGTTCTCGGTGCCTCTAACGGACCTCTCAGAAGCCCAGAAGTCTGTAAAACTCATCGTAAACCTACCGGACCCGTTGGTGAGCCCTTACCAACCAACAGTAAGGACCAGAGAGGAGAAAGTGATTGATCAAGGTCACACAGCAAGTTAGCAGTTGAATTGGATCTATAAATTGGGTTTTCTTTGCCCAGATACATTAACCATATTTATGCCTCTATAAAGGTATGTGGAGTAGATTTTTTCCCCTGTTGCTCTAGAATCAGTGATTAAGGCCCACAGCAGAAGATAGAAGGCACTAAACCCTACATTTTAAAGAGAGCCACTAACAACTGGGCTGCCATCTTCTCCCAGGGCTCCCTGTGGAGTGGCAGCATTGACCCTCCTACAGTCATCACCCCACCCCCTCCACTGAACCTCAGTTCATATAAGGAGAGAACGGGCCCAGGAAGGGACAGTCATCAGCATTGTCTGCTTTGTGGGGAGTACAAAATTAATAGTGATGGAGGGAGGGAAGGAGGGATCCCGTCCTTTCTTTTCCCCACCAAACCAAACAAGGAGGACCCGCTTATAAGCATGAAAAATTAGCACTTTATTTCCTGGGCGGGTGTCTTACCAGGGGACCCCAAGACCTGTTTCAGAGCAAGGGAAAGAGAACTGGAGGTGGCGGGGCTTGGAGAAAGGGCCACCGTGTGGCAGCCTGTCCCCCACCACACCCTGGCAGGTTCTTCTAAGTTCAAGGCGGTTCAGTGGAAGAACACTGCCCTGGCTGTCTTGCCTGCATCTCACTTGAGACAGATATTTCTTAAAAGGAAACTAGGGGCAAGAAATCTGGAAGTAAATCAAGGACATCAGGAACTAAACGGGATGGTGTGTAGGTGTGAGAGCAGAGGTAGGTCTCACCTATCAGAGAACTGTGTGTTGGGGAGGACTGGCAGGATCCACCAAAAACCCTGACATGTGCCATACCGGAGAAAGTAACTCCTGGGCAGTGGTGTTTAGGGGAGCAATGCAAGCCCGATATGGATGGAATGATGGTCACACACAGCTAGACAAAGAGGCTTCTTCCTCCAGCACATTAGGTTGCAGGCTCTAAATCCTCAGTGTGCCAATCATGGGGAGCAGGATAACTTTAAATTGGATATAAAGTTGAAGTTTAAAATGAGCTCAACTTTTTATTATGTAAAATAAAGATATGCAGAACTATTGAATGACAAGAAGAATGAACACCCATTTAATATCCCCTGAGTTTCACTAATTGTTAATGATTAGTTGGTCTATCTATTTATCTATCTATCCGCCTATGAATTTCAAAGTAAATTGTGCTGTCATAACCCTTTACCCCTAAACATCTTAAAATTAAGGATATTCTTCTTCATAATCACAAAACCAAGATCACACCTAAAGAAAATAATTCCCTAATGTCATCTTAACACACTGAACCAGACTATTTTAATCAGTGAATGTGACTAGAGTGCCGTGGAATCTACTTGCGACGTCATTAAGTAACAGGAGAGGGTTAAACTTATCACAATTTGAGGCCATGATTGGAAGAAATAAAACGGTCTCATGCTTATATCCTGATGAGTTGAGACTCCTTAAGGAACTTGTTATATATATCCTTTTTACTCCTGAAGGGACATTAAGGTTGATGGCAGTTATTAGAGGATATTTGTCTGAGGAGATGGGTTTTCTGCTCTCTCCTTTCCATCTTCTGGATTCAGAGCCAGTCTCCAAGGATGGTCCCCAGCACATCATGTCCCTTGGTGTTCATGCCTTTGTCTACCCCCCTCCTATGCTTAATCTGAGCTGGCCTGATGACTCATTTTAACAGATCCTCTCTGTTAGTCTTGGTAGCTTTCACCGTTGTGCTTTTGTGAGTATTCGGCCACCATGTTGGAAGTCTAGACACTGCAGAAGCCACATGCAGGGACCACGGGGAAAGGCCACAGGGAGAACTGAGACTACGTGATGGAGAGAAAGGCTCAGCTGGTCACCTGCCCAGCTGAGTCTGGTCTTCCTGCCTTCTACACCAAGGCACCAGACATGTGACTTTGCCAACTGGGACCTTGCAGCCCAGGCCAATCCCCAGATGACCGCAGCCTCAGCTGATATCACATGGAGAAGAGCAACCACACAGGTGATCCCAGTCAACCCACAACATTATAAGAAATAACTGAGCCACCAAGTTTGGGGCTGGTTTGTTATGCAGCAAAATCAGAGCTCTGAAAGCAAAGACCGTGTTCGATTCAGAAGCAGGCTCTCTACAAAATATAGTCCTGTGGCAATGGGAAGGGAAAGTACTCTGTTGAACCCCAGAGTTACATCTTCCTGCTTCTCCATTCTCTTGGCCAAAGGGCCAGCTCCCATGAGGACCAGGAATACACTTCCTTCAGTTAGTTCTAGATAACAGGCACTACGTTTGGGGCTGGGCAGCCAATGATATGATCCAGCAGATGCAGGAGAATGATATTTGATGGGGGCAGTGATGACAGATCATGTCGTCTATCTATAGACAACATTCCATCTTACCCGGAGCTTTCCCTGGAGAATGATGGAAGCACCTTTTTCTGCGCAGGCAGGAGACCAATAGGAGCGAGCAACTGAGGGCTGAGCCCGCCCCAGGCTGGAACCAGCTCCCAGGGGCTCCTTTGATGATGATGAAATTGACTCATAGTGATGTAAAGTGGGCAGCCCTGTCCAGCAGCCGATCTTTTCGGGCAATTATTTGGAAGTAATGAAAGTGAATGCATGACATTTAAAAAGAAACTCCTCTGTCAGCAGGAAAGCTGCCACATTTCCCTGTACCTCTGAGAATACGCTTAGCTTGAAATAATGTTCATTTTAGCCAAGTTGTAAATTACAAGTGTGTCGGGGTCCGAGGGGATTTATTACCATTTGGAAGGAGGTTATTGGGCCTCGTGCGTGGCTGCTGCATATGGTGCATGTTACAAAGTGGCTGTGTCGTGAAGTTTGCAGCCAGGGAAGTACCTTTCTCGTTTGCTTTTAGCTCTTTTTCTTTTTTTTCCCTCCACAGCGTCTCTCTGGAGGCTTCTTATTGCTAATGTTCCACAGAAACGCCAGCAATAAAAAGCACAGTGTGGCAATCTGGTTTTCCAATTGTTGCTTGGATTTGACCGGACACCATTAATGACAAATGACCATGGGCCTGTTGATGAGCGGGTTGGCAGGGCTCTCAGTTCCCCCAGGCGAGGGAGGGCAGCAAAGCTGAGGGCCCTGGAATGGTGGGTGAGCAATGGGGCAGCTGCAGACCTGGGCCCCCAAACCGGGCTGACCCCTCAGTGCCAGGCCCCTGCCCACTGACTGGGTGGGAGGAGCGAGGGCCACTAATAGGATGGTGTCACTCAGCCTCCTCCAATCAATCTGCTTTTCCTTTTCTTAGAAAGTTGTAGACACTCAGGCCCCTGGGACTTGCATTTAAAACAATCTTTTTTTCTTGGAGAGGATGGTGCTGGGATGGCAATCCAGAGCATGATCACCAGCCCTGGAGTCAGCAGGCTTGAACTTGAGTCCTGGTTCTGCCGCAGACTCTCTATGACTTCAGAGCAATTTATTTCAGCTGAATTTCTCCATCTGTGAAATAGAAATTAAAAAAAAAAACCAACCCCAAACCAAAACTGCCCTCTCAGCCTCTTGGCATTGCCTAGAATGTCAACATAAGATGATTCATTTTGTGAACACTTTCAGGCCACTGTGTGAAGGGGGTGGGCACTGGGAGGGCAGAGATGGGTAAGACACGTCCTTTGGAAGCACTTTATAAACTGTAAAGGGCATGCATGTCCAATTGTTTTTATTGAATTGCATGTTATATTAATTTTCTCTTGCTGCTTAACAAGTTAAACTGTCACACCTTAGTGGCTTACAGCAACACCCATTTATTATCTCTTGATTTCTGTGCATCAGGAGTCCTGGTGGGGGGTATCAGGTCCTTTGCTCAGGGTCTCACTGAGCTAAATCAAGACCAGTCAGTGGGCTATGGTCTCTTCTGAGGCTCTGATTCTCTTCCAAGCTGATCCAGGTTACTGGGAGTTTCCTTGTGGCTGTAGAACAACATGACAGCTTGCTTCGCCCAAGCCTGTGGAAATCCGTCTCTCTAACTTGAACTTCTCTTAAAGGTTCACCTGATTTTGTCAGGCCCACCCCGGATCATTTTCCTTTGAATTAAGTCAAAGTCCACTGATTAGTAACCTAATCATCAGCGATATCCCATGCTATTCACCGTTCCTGCCCAACCCCCAGGGGAGGGTGTTACATACAGTGTGCCCACCAGAGGGCGGGACTCCTGGGGCCATCTTAGAGTCCTGCTTAGCACAGAAGCCCATGTCAAAATAGCCTGGATACTGCACATGGGGCCTCTCTTTCTTTTGGAGGCAGTGGGGACCCATGTCCTTCACTGGCTTCACTGCCCCTCTGTTCCACCCCAGTGGACAAGGTGACCCACTTGCTCCTTTGGTTACCAACAGGCCTACAAGACAGTGCTTCCCTCCACGGGCTTGGGTCAACACTTTCTTTGTTAGAATCATCAGAGAATGTCAGAGCTGGAAGGGCCCTTGGCTGTCATTGAATCCACCTGTTCTATGAGAATGGGACTCACATTAACTACAGACTCATAGGAGATCCCCAGTAAGTAGGTCTGGTTTGGGTGTAGGAATCCCTGTTTTTAACAAATGCCTCAGAGGATTTTGATGAACAATGAGGTTTAAAACAAACAAAACAAACACACGAAAACCTTAAAATCTAAGGTCCAGAGGAATGAGCTGACCTAGTTAGGCTGAACTGCCTGGGGTGTCCTGCTTGTCTTCTTCAGAGCTAGATTCGGGTTTATAGGTCTGTTTTCACACTTCCCTCTCCGGTGTCCAATGCTCCTGTTTCTTAGTCTTCCCCAGAATATGTGTGAGCTTTGCTATGAGTGAGAGTGAAAGGGAGCCCAGGCTGGGGGCAACAGGTTGTGGCCTCAGGCCCAAGCTCCATCTCCCACAGCCCCCCATGGATGGCTTCAGGAGGCCCGGGTGCTTCACCTCTGCATTGTCATTGACAATCTCCAAAATCTCACAGCCATGCCTCCCTCCGCCACATCCAGAGCGGTTCGCAGGCCCAAATTGAGTTGTAGATGTGAATTATTTAGAGGCACCGGTGGAATATTGTTGTATCGGTAACACAGACTATCAGCTTGTGGCCTTGGGGCGTCTCCGACAAACACTCCATCACTATTTTCTCTCATGAATAATGGAGCAGCCGAATTACTCTGTGTGGAGGATTCATACCCTGAGAAAACAAGGTTGCTCTGAAATTAATTTTCTGTACTAAAAGAGTGACAGAAAATCAATTAATCGCATATTATTCTATACGGAGACAGAGTAAAGGAAACAGTGGAAATGGCTTGGGCCATGTGTCAGCGAATGCCCAGAGTGGCTGAGAGCTCTGCCGGGTGCTCACCTCAAGTGGGGGCACTTGGAGTCCACCCAGCCTGTCAGGGGAGCCACAGGTGGGACAGGGGTGGCTCCCAGGCCTGCTTCCTTGCTGAGCACTCTCCTGGCAACTGGTGGTCACTTCTGTCCCTCCCTGACCCTCATCCTCCCACCTCCCTTGAGCCACCTTCGAGTTAAAGAGAAGGATGGGTGAGGAGGGCGAGGTTTTTCTCTCTTGGTAGCACCTGCCTCTGTTTGTGTCCCTCAGGGAAGCTCCTTCCTCTTCAGGTTTGCTGTCTTTACTTCTATCAAAATTTCATCTCAATCAAAGACCTCTGATGCTGCGTTTCTCTGAAGTTTAAACACCCCAGGTGACTAGGCGGATTGTCTATCCCAGGTATTTGTAGCTGATCAGGGCCTCAAACAAAAGAAGGAGTCTTTAATGGTGGATTTCAAGTGATTAAGTAATTTGGTTGAGGTCAATAATGTCAGGTCTGTGGGGCCTCAGATGGTGAGGGGTCCCAGACCTCTGAAATTACTGGCCTACTTGGGTAGCTATCTATTCTGCCTATTTGTAAAGTTGGTATCTTTTTGAATAGATAAATCATTCTGCTGGGAAGGAGGCCAGAGACTATTTGTTGATAGAATGTAGATGACAAAGAAGACAAAGACAGTTAGGTCTGCTTGCTCCCAAGGAGAGCAAGGTTAACACCCATCCCAGATTCTTATTAAACTGGGCCCCGGCTTCTCTCCTTATCATTCAGCTACCTGTGGTGTCCATCACCAAGCTAAACACCAAATATCCTTGCAAGAGGGCTGGCAGCCAGGAGAGCGATGAAGCTGTGATAACCCTGTGACCCATGGCTCCTTCCCTGTGTCATCAGCTTGGGTGACAGAGCCACCTGCATACAAGTAGAGGAGTAATCACACAAAGACTCAGTGAGATGAGGCTGGACTGCAGGAAAAGGGCCGACATCAGCTTCCAGGAGATGGGATGGTTTTAAGAATTCTAACAAAAACTGTTCTTCCTCCCTGCACATTTCCCCCCCACTGGATTTGCCATGATGCTGAGTTGATAGGTTGAAGGCTAAGATTTTGAAGAAGCCTTTCTCCCTGGCTTGTGCTTTTTGTGACTGTTAGACTATACTCCCCCTTCCATTAAGAAGAAACAAATGGCCTGCTTCGCTGCCTGTGTCCTGACACGCAGGTGTCCCCCGACGGCTGACACGCAGGCAGCTGTGTCACATCCTCCGATTCTGATGGGAGGCCTTGGCACCTCAGCTGTAGCAGCTGACAGGCAGAGGCAGGGCATGCCCTGCTTGGCTCCAGCGACTCCGAGTGTCCTGCTCTGTGGTGTCTGGGTGGTAGGCTTGCCCCTGAAGTCTTGTGACAGGAGATAACAACCCTCCCCTGTGCACAGTAGCAGCCAGGCTCAATCAGGCCTCGGCCCTGAGTGGAGGGAGCCAGCTGGGCACTTCCTACCCCACTGCTGGAGCACCTATCTTTGACTACGGAATGCTTAGAAAGTCAGTTTTCCAAACAAAGCCATACTGGGGAGTTCTCCATTTAAAGGAACTAGGTGTGGGGGGGCATTGGTTCACTCTTTGGTGAGGAAAAATACTTCTGGAGATACGGAGTTTAGCTTCTCCTCACTCTTGCTGAAATGATAGAACCCTTGTTTTATAAACATGATTTTAATGAGATCGTAGCTGCAGCCCACAGGGAAGAATGGATCTCCCTAAAGAACCAGGGCTTCTAGAGGGGCATCTGCTGCCCACTGCAGGTCTCTGAACTGGGACCAGCAGCTCCTGGAACGGCTCTGAGCCAGCGAGGCCTGGACTCCCATTGTTTCCTTTCCAGGTGAGGGCACGGGAGGCCTGGTTCTTCTGTGGTGGGTTTTGTGGTGAGGACCTCAAATCCCTGTTATGCGGAGTCATTTGGTTAGAGTCCCCTGCCTCAGTTGCCCTTTCCACGGAGAGGATCCAGCAGACCAGGCATTCCCTCCCTCAGCGAAGTGGACGGGTGAGGAAGGAATGAAGATTCAGCCCAGAGTCCCCAGCGCCTGCTGCACATGCTCCCTCCCCAGCCACCCTCCTCTGTGAGTTGCCAGACATGGAACTAACCCAGATCTTCTCCAGTGGGACAGTTGGACCTGTTCTCTCAATCCGCCCAGGCTCATTGACCTATAAGTCTACTCTGTTTAGCTGCTCGTTGGAAAGATGCAGCTTTCTGGCCTGTGCCTCTTTCTCCTCCTTGGCCTCCTTTGCATCCCTTTGCCAGAACTCCAGGCCTTTCCAAAACAGCCGCCCAAAGTCACACAGGGGGTGGAGCCAGTGAAGGGAGGACAGGGGCTTGTGACACACAGTGGACTCCCCGTGGGGAATAGAAAACATGCTCAGACTTGTTAGTAGTATTAGTGTCTCAAACACAGGTGGCATTTCCCAGCCTGTTTCTGCAGTCTTTTTGCTATGGAGGAAGAGGTTATTATTCCTTTTTTACAGATGAGAAAACTGAGGCACAACGTGTTCAAATGGCATAAGTAGAGGGAGTCTCCATTCCAGTCTACTGCCTCTCTCTCACTCCACGGTGTAAAATGGGAGAGATGGGGCTTGCCTGTTGATTAATTTTTATTGCCCACCCTAAGTTAAGACTGACTGAAGTTTCTTCCTTGTGGCTACTTGTTGATTATTGAGATGACTATAGAGAGCTTTACAGATAGACAAACAATCTTTCTACCAGATTAATTCACTAAACACAGGACCACATTGTATGCCAGCCACTTCACCACAGGGATAAGAATTGGGCGTCCCAATGAACAAGTTAGGAAATATAAATCCAAAGTTTTATCACCTCCCATTTCCTTGTTTCTATTGGCCATAAGAAATGAGAAAGGAAGTGATCACTTCTTGAACACCATCTGTGCTTCATAGCTATCTCTTTACTTAAGCATCACTATATTCTTTTGAGATAGGTGAAACAGTATCCCATTTTACAGCTAAGCAAACCAAGGTTCAGAGGAACCAGACAGCTTGTCTGAGGTTATAGTTAATAACTGACAAGGGTGGGATTCATCAAAGAGTAGCCTGACACTGGGTCCTCAGTGTCGCCAATCTGTCTTGGCCCCCAAAGTGGTTCTTCTATAGGTTTAACTGAATCTTCTTATAATGCTGGTTTTGCAGTGGTGCTGACCAGTGCTCAGGCCTCTCTTTACATCCACCAGGTCCCTTTCTTCAGGATGGAGAGACTGACTCTGCAAAGAAAAGGAGAGATCAGGTTTTGCTGACCAGCCTTGTCTGGTGAGGAGTCCCTCTGGCAAGCTGGTTTGACACTAACATGCAATTAGCATCCAAATTCTGGAGGCTTGCAGTTCATGCCCCATCTACATTACATTGTTCAAGACCATTTTATAATATATTTAAAAAAGAATGTAATGCCTTAAAGTTAAGTTGGATAGAGTCACAGCTATATATGGAGGAAAGAACAATGCACTTAACATCTCAGTGTGTAGATTTGAGCCTTGAATTGGCACTATAACCAAGTGTGTGAAGGTAGCCAAATTAGCTATTCCCTGAGCCTCAATTCTTTTAAGATGGGTATAATTATATCTTCATACCTACTTGGCTTGTATGTATGTTAAGTAAATAATGCATGGGAAAAGTTCCTCATGATTTGCCATCTTGATTTCTTTATTTCTTTCTTAGAAAAGTGGAGAGAAATCTACACACCTTTTAGGTGTCTCCACCACAACCAAATTGCCTATGTTTTTAGAAGAAAAACTTACCTGAAGAAATATATTTTTTTTGTATATTGAAAAAACATCTTAGATAACAATGGATGTTCAACAATTTTATTAGTTGGATAATTTTTTTAAAAACTGCAAGGTACCCTGAAAATATATGGAACTTGAGGCAAAGAGCCCTTGGAAGACTGTTTTCCTGCTGAGTGGTATGAACTTACTCAGCTGAAGTCATTGCTGGGTTAGATCGCAGTGGAATGACTTCCTGAGATGCCAATAAGCACAGTCCACATTAGTGAAAGTGCAGATCTGACATCCTTCCATGTGGACAAAAAGGTCTGCTTTCCATACCCTCCTTCATTAGTCCATCCCTATTTTTTTCCTGCCAGCCTATCCATAGCAGTCTATAAGATACTGATATTGATTTTCCATGATTTTCTTCATGGGATATTTATCAGTCTTTGCCTGTTTTTCTGGATGGCTTAGCACATGACTATTTCTGGCCCTCAGCATATGCTTTACCTGAGAAGGTAGATGTAGAATCTGCTTAATAAACTAATCCAAAAGGGATATTACACTATTAACTTGGTGCTTCTCAGGCTTACAACTGTGGTAGAAAACTGTCCAGAGATTCAGAAGCTTCTAGGGTCTAAAAAGTTTTTGGGTTTTCTGTTTGGACTAGAGGTATGATGGGCTGGGGTGTAGCAGAAAGAGGAGAGTCAAGGATAACCGAAAGGTTTTGGCTTGAACAACTGCAATAACAGTCCTGCCATGCCTCCTGACTCCAACATCTGACCCATGTGATGGTATAACATCGGTCTCCTGCTGCCTGGAGAAATGTTTAATGAGATGACAGTCAGTAAGACATTTGTAAAATCCAGAGTTTTGTGGTGATGCTAAATAATTCTTTCTTGGTCTAGGCCTATGCTATGAAGAAGGTGGGTGTACTTCTGCAGGTCTTATCAGGTCCCTCCCACATGCCTGGCACCAGTAAGTTAACTTCCTAAGCTAAAATGTAACCTTTTGAATACTATCTCCAGGGAACGTAAGCCATGCAGAAAAAGCACAAGCTGCTGTGCTGGTCCAGCCCTTGCACAATCTCTATTTCTCTTGGCCTCAGTCTCCTCTCAGGTAAGATGAGGACAATATTTCCTGTCTTGCTTACCTCCTTACAGGGTTGATGTAAGGACCATGTGCGCTCACCTGGGAATGTACTATAAAATGAAAAAGCCATGTACATACTCTGGCATTTGGGATCTTCACACATATAAGCAAACATGAATGCCTGTGTTTTATGTTTTGACATCACTATGATTTGCATCCATGCTGCTTACATTATTTTTTAAAGCAAGATAAATAAATTAGGTTAGACAAGCTCTAAAGTTGTCAATTCAGGGACATAAAGTGTTCAAGAATCTGATCATCTCCCAGTTAGTGCTAAGTAGCTGTCAGGTGCAGGACCCCACTGGACATTCCTAAATGATGGTGAACTGGCATTTGACAGTGAAGCACACATCAGAGGAACCAATAGACACAGGAGAACTGGGGACAACTCCTAAGGACATGGAAGGCTGTGGCGAACTGGTATGTGTGTGTGTATGTGTGTCTGTGCGCAGGGAGAGACTGAAGCCTGGGGTGCAGATGAGGAAGAGAAACCTTCACTTCTCCATGTGTGAAGTGGCCCCAAAGGAAACCAGCAGTGATTCTGTGGTGCCTGGGAGTGTTCATTTTTGGGTTCATTTCTTCCCTTTTAAAATTTTCTGAGTGGAACAAAGACGAAGCCTTGACCCATGGCCCTTCACCAGTATACGTTACCAGGCAAAGTAGATGAAATCCACAGGAGTAAGAAAATAAGCTTGCAGGTTAAAATAATGAAACATTTGAGAGACATAACCAATAAAAAAGAGAGAAGCAAATTGAATTATACATACCCGCTGAAGTAGAATTACTGGAACAGATTGACACACATTTAAAACAAGCAAAATAAATATACAGCAAGATAAAGAATAATATTATCATAATGCAGCACAAAAAAGAAATTATAAAAAAACCAAGTGAAAATATTAGCTATGACAAATATATTATTGAAACAAAGATCATAATGTATAGGATAAAATAACACTAACAGCAGCAAAACACAAGATCGAGGAATTCTTTCCCCAAATGCTAAGGTATATGGAGGAGAGAATTAAAAATATCAGTATCTATGCAATAGCTGTTTCTGACATAAAAAACTTGATCTGCTCAATGGAAAGCTGGACGGAAGGGAAAGGAAGAATAAAATCATTATAGGAAGTGAATAAATAAAAATAAGGTAGAATAAGTCACAATGTAACGGCTTAAATGAATCTAAATGAGTTAAATTAAAAGCAAATCCTCTGTCTCCTCACACCTATTAGGATGACTTCTAAAATAAAAACAGAAAATAGCAAGTGTTGGCTGGAATGCAGAGAAATAAGAACCCTTGTGCCCTGTTGGTGGAATGTAAACTAGTGCATGCAGCTGTCATGGAAAACAGAATGGGGATTCCCCCAAAATTAAAAATAGAATTACCACCAAATAGTGATCCAGCAGTTCCACTTCTGAGTACTTATCAAAAAGAATGGAGAGCAGAGACTCGAAACATTGAAACACTGAAGCCCTATACCCATTAAACAATAATAATATTTGTATATCCATGTTCATAGCAGCATTACTCATGGTAGTCATAAAGGAAGCAACCTAAGTGTCCATTGGCAGATAAATGGTTAAACAAAATGTGCTATACACACATATAATGAAATATTACTCAGCCTTAAATAGGAAGGGAATTCTGACACATGCTACAACATGGATGAACCTTGAAGCCATGCTGAGTGAAATACGTCAGAGACACACACACACACACACACACACACACACACACACACACTGCTGCATGATTCCACTCATATGTGTACCTAGAACAGGCAAATTCCTAGAGACAGGAAGTAGAATGGTGGTTGCCAGGGGCTGGGGCTGGGGGGAAATGGGGGATTATTGTTTAATGGGTATAGAGCTTTAGTGTTCCAAGCTAAAAAAGTATTCTTGAAACGGATGGTGGTGATGGTTGCACAGCGACATGGGTGCACCGAATGCCACTGAACTACACACTTAAAAATGGCTAAAATGGTAAAATTTATGTTATGTGTATTTTACCACAATTGAAAAAGGAGACATTCTGAGATTGGATTGTAAAAGATTAATAATAGGCTGTTTGCAAGAGGTCCATGTAAATGATACAAGGGGGACGAAAATAAAAGGATTGGTGGAAACAGATATTCCAGGCAAATACAAACAAAAAGAAAACTTGGATATCAATCTTAGTATCTGACATCCAAGGCAGAAAACATCACAAGACACCAAAAGGAACTTTATTACTTTGCTCGCAGGAAGAATCGAATAAGATATAACCCAAGGTGAGAGAGTAGGAGGCCGAAGGGTTGGTTTCTAACCCTAGAAAAGGGCATGGAAGGAGGTTCCTGGGTCTGGGAAACTGGCAGCAACTTGAAGCTTAAGATACAACCTGGCAGCATTAGCCTGATATAAAGTTTGAACCTAAAGATTAAGCCAGACAGGCTTATTTACTTGAGGGTCTGGGGGCTAATGGAGAGGATCTGATTGGCCAAGAGGTGAAAGTGAACTAGAACTGGGTGAGAATCCAGCCTGATGGGGTGAACCTGTCACCAATGGCCCCATAAATGTGCTGTATACTGACGATTTGGAAATCTGCAGGAATATAACCACGAGAGTCAAACAAAGCTGACAATCAGAATTTGATAGATTGGCTGTGGAGGAAGAAAACGAAGTATCACTTATTAAATAACTGCTGTCAGGCCATGAGTTGGATGAAGGTTGAGATGACAGACAGGGTAATGGGCCCAAAGATACACATGGAGACACAGCACCAATGATCCTGGCTTTTTCATCCCAAGACACACTGGTTAGGAAAAGACTCTAAGTCAAGAATTAACTTTGCCCCAATGAAGAAGGTATCACTGGCTGGCCAGGTGGCTATGGGCATGTGAATGAACATCAGTGGGCATTCCTTCTTTAGAGCGAGGTTCCAGGCACAGCCATGATCATGGATGAGGGAGGTGTCCAAGACCAGAATGAGTTGGGGGAACTCTCTAAATGGGCTGGAAGGATGTTCCCTCTCCTGGCCACCATTGGAAGTGGGTTTCTATCTGTATAATTAGAATTCGGTCGAAAGAGTGAATCATTCAGAAGGAGAACTCATGTTGATGTTTTAAGAGATATTTTGAGACTGCCAGTCTGTCTAGGTTTTCCTAGGTTCTGTTGCAGTGCCCAATGTGGTGTTGTTAGAAAGTTAATCAGTGGACTCGCCAGGGTGGCCTTATTGTAGAAGTAACATCTATGTGAAGGGGGTGCCCCTGGGGCTAATTATACTGCCAGGCCTAGAGTTTGCTTATATCCTGTTCATGGCTCTATCAAGGAGGATTCAAATATAATAATCTATGGATTTATTTCCCTAAACAAACAAAACAGGACACTTAGTTTCACAATTTTGTTTTTATGTTTTAGATATTTATTTGTAAGAAAAAGTCTTGCAGAGGAATACAAATGAAGTCACACCTACTTGTATATTTAATGAATTAACCTCCACTGTAAGGTATAACACTGCTTTACATTGGGACTGTACTCGGCAACCGGGTGTGTTCACTGCCATGTCTATGAGACAGTGATATCTCAAATGATGCAAAAAGCACACACTACAAAAATTCCCTTTCTCCCACCCCCAGATCTGGCAAATAGGGCCTTGGCTTTGATGTGACAGGTGAGGTGACTTGCCTCAGGTCGCACACCAGGCCTTGACAGGGCTGAGATATGGATTCAATTTCCCTGTCTCTCTCCATACCCTTCAGTTCTGGCCTCTACATTATCTTGTATTCCTCTATTTAAATCACGATCCTCACATCATTTAATATCTCCATTTATATATAATATCTCCATTTATATAAGTGAACACAAAGAAACTCTTGTTTACACTGAGAAGCAGGTAAACCTATAAGACACATAAAATGTGTCTTGGGTTGGATAATGGGCTGAATAAAGGTAGAGTCTGACAGGAGGCAGGCTGGCATTGAATTATCCTGCTATCAGAGGTAACCTCTTATGTCTATACCATGGAACTCCCAGACTCTCTCTGACACTTGCTACTTAGAGTGATTAATTAATATGTCATTGGCCTCTAATCATGAACCCAGATAAGATTACTAATGATGAAACCATGGAAATTAATTTACAACCATGTACATACTTTTCCTTGACCTGGCAGGGTTCACACTTCCTTTTTGAAATTGGGAAACAGCAAGTATGCAAGCAGGGAAACAGAGGACTTGAAGAAAATGAGAGGTTCTCAAGGCCACAGCTGAACTGGGAAGAATCCCCTTGACTAAGCAATGACACCATGGAAAGGGTGGCTTGAAGGAGTTAGAAACTCAGAAATAGAGTCAGTCAAAAAAAATAAAGGATTGCCCCAACCCCAAACTAATCAAATTGTATTCAGGATTTTCAAACCAAATTAAAACCTAAATTATGTCACCTAAGGGTGATGTGTACGAGTTAAAGGTACTGGGAGTCAGGAAACCTAGATTGGAGCCTCCATTCATCCTCTCACTAGCTGTTTACTGTTGTTTTTTCTGAGCCTCAGGACTATTCCAGTGGGAAAAGATAGTAGATGACATTCTTGGAGAGTCATCCTCAACTCCTTGTTTTCCCTCACCCTCCTCTACTATTCTGCTGTAAATCACACGATTCACTCTCTGCCACTTCTTGTAGCTCTCCCGCATCGCCCCCTCCACTGCCCCACTGTCCCACTGCCCTACATCAGGCGTTTGTGGTTTCCTATTTGTATCCTTGTAACAGCTGCCCAATGAGCTTTAAGCCTGTTTCTATCCAAGTCAATCCATTCTCCACACTAAAATAAAAACAGAAACAACAACACCATTAATAATTAAATACATTGCACTCTTTAGCAGTCAAAACTCTCTAGCATGGCTCTTAGGTTCCTTCACTATTTGATTTCAGCAAGTCTGGGCCATCCATTTCCTTCCATATCCCCACCGTCTTAGAGTACCTAGGGCTTTTCCAGGTCACACGCTTCCCTGGCTTCTGCTCCCAAACCAAACAGAAACTTTGTACCCATGAAGCAACAGCTCCCCACAGTCTATGGTAACTTCTAATCTGCTTTCTGTCTCTATGAATTTTCTTTCCTATTCTAGATATTTCATATAAGTGGAATCATACAATGTTTGTTTTCTGTCTGGCTTATTTCACTTAGTTTTCAAGGTTCATCCATGTATTACAATTTCATTCCTTTTATGACTGAATCATATTTCATTGTACGTATAGACCACATTTCACTTATCCATTTATCTGTTGATGGACAAAAGAGATTTTTTTCCACATTTTAGCTGTTGCGAATAATGTTGCAGTGAACGTTGGCATACAGGTATCTGTTTGAGTCTTCGTTTTTAATTCTTTTGGTTACATACCTATGAGTGGAAATCCTGAGTCATCTGGTAATTCTATGTTTAATTTTTTGAGGAACAGCCAACCTGTTTTCCACAGCAGCTTCATCACTACATTCCAGTCAGCAATGTATGAATGTTCCAGCTTCTTCACATCCTTGTCAACGCTTGTTATATTCCACTGTTTTTTAAATTACAACCATCCGAGTAGCTGTGAAATGGTCTATTGTTGTCCAAGTTTTGATTTCCATTTCCCTAATGACTAATAATGTTGAGTATTTTTTCCCTGTGTTTATTGGACATTTTAATATGGCCATTTTAATAATTCTCTTTTTGGAAAATTATTTATTCAAGTCCTTTGCACATTTTCTAATTGGGCTCTCTTTTTGTTGTTGAGTTGTAGAAGTATTTTATATATTCTAGACTTTAAACCATTATTAAATATATGATTTGCAAATGTTTTCTCCCTTTATGTACATTGTCTTTTCACTTTCTTGGAAATGTTCTTTGATGCATAAGATTTTAAAATTTTGATGAAGTCCAATTTATCTGTTTGTTGTTGTTGTTGTTGTTGTTGCTCATGCTTTTGGTGTTATATCTAAGAATCTATTGCTACATCTAAGGTCATGAAGATATACCTTTATGTGTTCTTCTAATAGTTTTATAATTTTAGATTTTATATTTAGGTTGTTTATCTATTTTAAGGTAATTTTGTATATGGTGTGAAGTATGATTCAACTTTATTCTCTTGCATGTAGAAATTCAGTTGTCCCAGCACCATTTGTTGAAGAGATTATTATTTCTCTATTAAAGGAACTTGGCATCCTTGTTATAATTCAGTTGGCTGTAGGTGTATGGGTTTACTTCTGGACTTTCAATTTTATTCCATTGGGCTATATGTTTGTCTTTATACCAATACCATGTTGTTTAGATTACTGTATCTTAGTAGTAAGTTTTGGAATTGGGAAATGTGAGTCTTTCAACTTTGTTCTTCTTTGAGATTTTTTTTTTTCTTTTTTTTATATTTAGGCACTTAAGCAATTCCATATGAATTCAAGGATTGGCTTTTTCATTTCTGCAAAAAAGGCTGTTGGAATTTTGACAAAGATTGTACTGAACTTGTAGATCTCTTTGAGTAGTACTGACATTTTAACAGTATTGTTTTGTATTTTGTGAACATGGAATATCTTTTCATTTATTTGGGTCGTTAATTTCTTTCATTGATGTTTTGTAGTTTTTAGTATAAAAGTCTTTTACCTCCTTGTTAACTATTTTATTCTTTTAGGTGTTATTGAAATTTAACTGCTTTCTTAATTTCCTTTTCATATTGTTCATTGTTGGTATATAGAAAGACAGTTTACTTTTTGTGTGTTGATCTTGTAACCTGCAACTTTGCTGAATTCGTCTATTAGCTCTAGTAGCTTTCTTCTGGATCATTTGGGGTTTTCTATATATAGGATCATGCCATCTGTGAATAGATAGTTTTACTTCTTTTTCAATTTGAATGCCTTTAATTTCTTTTTCTTGTCTAATTGCTCTGGTTAGAACTTCTAGTACTATGTTGAATAGTAGTGGCAGAACTGGGAATTCTTGTTTTGCTCCTGATCTTAGGGGGGAAAGCTTTTACTTTTTCACCATTAAATATGACTTTAGTTATGGGTTTTCAAAAATGCCCTTTATTATATTGAGAACATTCCCTTATATTCCTGGTTTTCTGAGTTTCCTAATGCAATTTTTTACTGCTAATGACTTACTTAAAATTTCTCTTCCTTGAAATTTACTTGCCCTGATCTTCTAGGTAAAGAAATCTTTCCTCAAGCCTAATCCAAATGTCACCTTCTCTGAGACCCCATAAGCTATTTGTAATTAAAATCTTGTCCCATAAATATTTGCTTTTTGACTTTGTACTCTGCTGATCTGTGATCTCCTTGAGTATGGAGATTATTCATTTTGCTATCCCAAGAATCTAGGATAGTGCCCAGGAAATATTTGCTGGGAGAATGTTGGGTGATTAACATTCTCTGACTTCTCAACATCTCCTGAACATTCCTCAAATCTTTGGCTTAGCTTCCCACCATTGGCAGGGGTAGTCTTCCCCTTCATTTGACATAAGACTGCTCGGAGGGTCTTCTGAGAGCCAAAGTCAGCACAACAGAAGAAGCCCTGGATGCTTATGACACATGAACTCCAAAGCAGAGAATAGCAATTCATCCTGTTCCACAATTAACACATTAAGCAAGTGAGAGATCAACACCAGGTGATCTCTCATTCCTGGATTCACTCTGGTATCTGCTCAAAAGCTTTGGCTATGCCAGGGCACCAAACCATTTTCTTTCCTCATTGCTAAATCAAATCAAGCTAATATGTACTACTGATTGAATGATTCGTCTGTTCCAAACACATTGCTAGGAGCTCTGGAGATGCACAAAGAATTCCACTTGACCTTGCACCTTCCTTCCCCAATAATATTTATAATAGGCCAAGAAAGGAAAATGTTCAGGCCAGGTTATATTGCAAGAGTACTGTATTAGTTTCTTAGTGCTCCTGTAACAAATACAAACTTAGGGACTTAAAACAACATACATTTATCATCCCATGGTTATGGAGGTTATAAAGTCAGAATATATTTCCCTGGGCTAAAATCAAGGTGTTGGAAAGGCTGTGTTACCTCTGGAAACCCTAGAGGAGTCTGTTTCCTTGCCTTTTCCAGTTTCTAGTGGCTGCCTGAGCTCCTCGATTTGTGCCAGCAATCACATTACTCCAACCTCTGCTTCTATCATCACATCTTCTCTGACTCTGACCCTTGTTCCTCCTTCTTTCACTTACAAGGACCCATTTGATTACACTGTCCCACCCAGATAACTCAGAATAATCTCTGCATCTCAAGATTCTTAAGTTAATCACATCTCCAAAGTCCTTTTTGTCATGCAAAGGGATATATTCACAAGTTCTGGGCATTAGGACATGACATCAGTCTATCACAAGGACAGGATGATCTTTCGCTAACCAAAAAGGATCCCTTGTCACTACTCCTACAGTCAAGTTCATGTAGGCATCCTTCTATTTCAGGGCCTCTTCATTTGACAAAGAAGGAATTGAAACCTGGAGAAAGAGTGACTTACCTCAGATAACATAGTGAGAGGTTGGCAGAGCTCAGCCTAGGAACAGGCTCTTTAATCTAGAATTCAAAGTTTTAGTGACTTAGTGATTGACCAGAGAAAGCAGGACAGGAGAAGTAATGGTGTAGGAGCCATTGCCCCCAACCTTCTTTCTCTGGATGCACAGAGCCTCAGTCATTCCCATGCCAATGAGCCTATTTTCAGATCTAGATAAATTTAGCTTCCTCAGTCAAAGAGGGGCAAATACATTTTGTGATTCTGTGTCTTCTTTCCGTCCTTGAAGAATCTTATATTTTCCCCTTCGTTTTTAATTCCATTCCATTAACAGTAAGAACTTCAAGTTCATTATGCTATAGATCTTCACAGAGTTCAAACCAACAAGGATTTTCTTCTGGACCAGAGGACCCTCAGGGATCTTGGAATGGACCAGGGCTCAGGAAACCCCAGCTCCCAGCTTGCTGAAGCTGACAGATTGCATTTCCCGTGAGCTCAGCCATTAGCTCCTACCTTCTGTCACTTTGTGCCCACACACGGTCTCCCCACAGACATCCAGAAATCTGCCTCCTGCCCACCCTTGCCACTCCAGTGCTGCTCTCTGCTGGGAGTGACACCCCTCCCTGCCTGCCACTTCCCCCCTGTTGTCTGACACTAACTCAGGGACTTGCCTCAGGGGCTGGAATTTTTTCGTTACTATGGTAGTGGGAACCAGCTCAGCCTTCCAGACTCACAGAGTGTCCAAAAACACACGCGGCATCTCGCGCTGACACACCACTGACAACCTGCGATGACGGGGATGTACTTTTGAGTGTCATCTTGACAAGGAGCAGGAGCCTCTATCTGCTGGCCCATCCGCCCAGCCATCTGTCTCCCGAGATTGTCTGCACTTGACTGGCTCAGATCCTGAGCCTCCCTTGCTGGGGGGCTCGTCCTTGCATGGCCTCGCTGCTTCCAGGGTGTGAGAAGGAAAGAGCCCTTTGTCAGTGGGGCTGTTCTGCTGGGAGGAGAGAGGGATCTGGGGGAAGCTCAGGGTCACTACTTGGCTTTGGCAGCTCCAAGGCCATGGGTGGGCATTTCAGCTGAGTGGCAGAGGGAGAGGAGCCAGATCTCCTGCCTTGTTTGCGGCCTGAAGCCACAGCTTTTGGGATTTCCTCGGCTCTTGGAAAGGCAGCCCTTTGGGGAGGCGCCAGTATTTCCAGGTGGTGCAGGGAGGGCTGCCCAAGACATGTGGATTCCTTTGCTTCCTATCTCCAGCTCCCTCTGTGAAGAGGGGATAGAGGAATTCCTGGCTTTGTGGACTTGCCAGCCAGCTAATGTCACCAGCTATTTGTCCATCAAGGTGAAAATTAGGGATCTGCAGCGTGGGGAGGGGGAGCGGGAGTGTCTGGTGGGAAGAAGGCATGATGGGGAAGGGGCAGAGAAGGTAAAGATCTCTTAACACATTGTATGCAGGAAACGTATTTATACGTTTTATGTTGACTGGTAGTAGAGCTTGCGATAAAAATTACCCTCAAACAATGTGTTAACACTTACTGTCCAGGGACTTAACAGATTCTGCCTTGCACCTTGGGTCCTGCCCCACTCCCCATTAGGACCATGAGCAAGGTTTTCTGTCTCCAGCCATGCCTACCACACCACTTTAGCTGGGAAAGGACACATAAGCACATGATCACAGGGGTCAGCCCCTCCCCAGCCAGGGCTTCTTAATGCCCAATTTTGCACTCTTTCCCCAGTCTACCAAGAACTTTCAAGGCCTGGTCCATCTGTGAATGGCTTTGTGGGACCATTATTTAGTCTTCTATATTTAGTCCACTCTGAGCTGATTTATTTGGGATAATTTCTTCTCTTGTATTCCCTTCCTTCACTTCTCTAACCCATGAATATGGGGTGCCAGGTTTTGGTTTCCTGCATTTCACTCCTGCACAGGTTGGCCAATGCTGGAACTTCCTTGCTGTGGCTGCTTGGCCCCTGGCTGGGAGGCGCTGGCTTCCGTCTGCCCTGGGGTCAGAGCCTGCAATGCAGCCGTCCGCACTGCATCTCCAAGATGACAGCTCCCCTTCTGATGTGGAGAGGCTACCGGCCCCAGCAATTATTAGCTGATAAATATTTGGCTTGTGTATTCTCCTAAAATAATCCTCACACATGATGATGGCTGTCAGCCCTGGCTCTGGGATCTAAATCCAGCCTCCTTCTCTGCATCTGGTACCGAGGCTCTCATGTGACTGGTGATCTCTCAGGGAGAAAATGAAATGTGTTAATAAGTTGATGGAACTTAAATGCTGGGATGTAGCAAAAGGTAGAAAACAATACTTCAGCAAAGCATTGCTGGGGCTCAAGTTATCACTGTATTGTTAGGGTTTTGGGGGCCACAGCCAAGTCCTCTTGCCATCCAGCATTTGGACAATATAGGATCATTCTCTCAACAAGAACCAGGCTAACCATAGCCCAAGCTCAGTGGTTCTTAAAGTTGGTCCACAAAATGCTCCAGATCACAGAACCACCAGCCATAGCAAAACAGTGCCTCTGAAACCCATATTAATTGGGTAATGAACAGTTAAATAGCAAAATCTCAACAAGATAACCAAAGACAAATGATAGCTGATTGAAAGAAACAGAAAAGAAAGAACAGGTGGGAGTTTCTGAGTAAGTCTTCAGACACTGTTCACCCAACATTTCTTGTGCTAAAATTTTCTCATCTGGATTTCAGGGAGAAACAAAACAAAAGTTTGCTAGTTTAAGCACCCAAAAATGGATTTATTGGAAATTAATATAATATCTTTTAATTCAAAGAAAATTTGAACAACTAGTTTTGAGACTTGCAAAATGACTTCAGGGGACTTCTATCCAAACTGTTAGTGTTAAAGCAACTTGATTCCAACTACTTTCAATTTTTATGTATTTCTCCAAAATTTCAAATTTTTGGAAGAGAGAATTATATTGAGCCTGCCTGGATCTAATGTCTGCCTCTCATCAGTTGGCATTGGCTCAGGGTATGTAATGTTCTCCAGAGAAGGGAGGGCATTGTGGCTGTCAGCTCCCAGAGAGGTATTTGGGTAGAGGTCTAAATATCTCCTCCATATGAGACAATCAGGCATTTCTCCTGGGAACTGGAGGTATCCACAAGCATGCTGAGACAGGCAATTTTGCAGAAAGTGTTTTCAGATTGTGGATGCATCTGAGGAAGTTCCTTCAGCTGCAGAGATCTGTGTGGAGCAAGGAGGAACAGAAGCAGCTGAGATTCTGCAAATATTTATTGAGCACCTACTATGACCCAGACACTCTTTTGGATATTTGAAATACATTAATGGAAAAAAAAATAGAGATTTTAGTCTCATGGGGCTTATATTCAGAGGAATCACATTGTTTGATGACATGCTAAAGGTCTTGAGAGCATCCTAGTGCCTATTTGTGAAGGACCTCACTTAGTAACAATAGAGACACCCCTTTGCCACACCCCACATACCCAACGCACCACCAAGTCTAACAAGCTCTTGAACACATCTACTGTTCTCTGGTTCCACCACTACCCAGGACTGACCTACCATCATTTTCAACTGAGCTGCTCCACAATCCTTCTACCTGGTCTTTGCAAATCCTTTATCTTCCCTTGGTTCATTATTTATACTGTAGCCCATCATTTTCTTTTATTCAAAATGAAAATCTGATTACGTTCACACTCACCCTTGCTTTAAGCTCTCAGGTAATTTCCCATTGGTCTTAGGATAAAGACCAAATGACTAAACAGCCTAGAAAGGCCTTTGAAGTGCAGCCCTGCTAGGCTTGCCAATCTCATCTTATACCACTGTCCCCAGTCCTCTGGGCTGTGTTTGTTTCACCTCAGGGCCCTTGCACAAGCTCTTTCTTCTACCTGAGATCCTTCTTTCTCTCTTCACCTAAAACACTATTCAGTTCTTCATATGGTTACTTCTCATCTAAAAGAGGGAATATGCCCTGATGCTGTCCTCCTGTCCTCCTCCCACGTACCCCCCTTAGCCACATGCTGCCACAGAGTAGGAATGGTCTATAATTATCTATTCAAATAGTGTGGTCATTGGGTTCACGTCATTCTCTCTTATTACTAGGTTGTGAGTTCCCTGAATGTGAGGACCTTGGCTGTTTTTCCTCACCATTGAATTTCCAATGTCTAGCAAAAGGCCTGAGTGACATACGAAGGAAAGAATGGCTAAATGAATGAATTAAAAAAAAAAATAAGTTGTCCTCTATGAGAGATTCTATCATTATCCTTTCCAAAAATTGCCACTGTACCTTCCTAAAAGGAAGTTCAGAGAAATCTAGAGGCCTGCATTATTGGCACATTCCTCAACATGGCCATGCACTTTCTAACACCAGGAGGAAATGGGGCAGTTTAGAAGACATAATTCTAGACACCTAGTGGATAACCAGTAAATACTTGTTGAAAGGAAGTTTATACTGAATGGCATTCTAACATCCCAAACAAGTGTCTGCTGAGGCGAGAGCCTACCGAGGGATAAAGCTGCCTTAGGTCTTAGGGTCTCCAAAAGACAGGGAATTCTGTAATGAAAAATGGGGGTGAAGGGTGAAGGAAAGAGGCCCAATCATAGGCAAACGTCAAGCATCTTTCAAATTAAAGGGTCTCTGATTTCTTTGTGAATTCACCAAAGTACCTGGTTGATGAATCTGTGCAGGGGAGACATTTCAATGAGAAGAAATGCACTACTCTGTATTTGGAGCCTCACCAATAGAACTGCCTGCGAAGGGGCCTGCTTTCCAGGTGGATGATGGGAGAAAGGGGGCTGAAGGAGTGGGGTCAGGGGGTGGCAAGGTGCAGGACTCTATGGCCTCAGGCAAGTCATAGAACCTTGGAGCCCTGGGCTGTCTCCTCACCTCCATTTAGCATTTTGATTCAGCGTCTGCAGCTTTGCTGAGACTCTCTGTTGCAGCATGTTGACTTATCATTCATCCCAATAAGTTCCCATTCTCTCTCCTCCTGACAGCCTTGCCTAATGTACTTATTCATTCAATTTAAATAAATCGAACATGGGCCTATGACAGCCGATAAGTGAGTCACACAAGAACAAACAGAAGGGAAAGCTCTGCAAATAGTCAAATGTCAAGTAAGAATGGAAAACTGTCCCCATGGCTTCAACGAACCTTGGATGTCTAATATTTATGGCCAATTGATGTCATTAGAAAGTAAATAAGCCCTCTTATGCTGCATTACATAAGATTAACTGCAAGCAATGGAGTTTAAATAGCAGAGATAAGTGCAGATGGAAATAAACCTGTTTAAAGCTAGAAATATTTGATGGGCCTCCTTGCTGCTTTTAAGATAATTGATCTGTATATCTGTATTGAATCTCACCATAAAAGCTTTGAAGAGACTTGTGGCAAAGCCTGTTCAGACCCAAATCGCATTTCTCTGGGGCCACCCAGCCACAGTTAGAACCTCTCAAAGAGGAGCTCCAGGCCTGGGAAATTGCAAAATCCTGGGGAGAAACAGGAGTCTTCTAGCTCCAACCCCCATCCCAATTTCCTGGATAACAGCTAGGATTAAATGGCCAGGGTGGTAGGGGTGTGAACCTGTCATAGGAGAGATAACTGAAGGAACTATGATGGTTTCCCTTGGAGAAGAAAAGGGTGAAGTAGGGTAGGATGGGGTAGGAGGGGGCTCAGTCACTCTCTTCAAGTATTATATCAATTCTCAAGTTAGTCCTGGTAAAGGACCAAGTTTTACTCTTTTTAAAAAAAATTCTAATTCTTTGATACTTAGTCCTAGTGTTTATCACTAGCATGAAGCTCTCACCACATTCAACTCATCACACAAGTTTGAAACATCTGATTGGTTTATGCTGTGTTCAATAAGACAGGTCCACTGGTCATGTGCTTTATGTTGTATTAACGTCCAATTGTTATAATATTTTGTAAACTCTTACTTTCAGTTTTGTTTTTGTTGAGGCCAGATAACAATGGGTTTGTGGACCATCACTAATTTGCACACTGCCTGTTGAGCTGTGCTGCTGTAGAAAGCTTGTTCTACCTATCTTCCAAGGGTGGAGAGAGAATTAGGAGCAATGCATGGAAGGAAAGGAGACCAATTTTATCTCAATAGGACAAAGGATTTCCCAACAGTTGTGACTGATACAAATCTCAACCCGGAAACTCAGATGTGCAGGAAATTTAAATTTTAAAACTTTTCTATAACAAAGTAATTCTATTATAATACCACGTTGCTTGGGCTGAAGAAACTTAACCACAGTTTGTTTGAAGCCTTGCTTACCCACCTAGCCCTGGGCAGGTAGAGATTGTGGAGAGCTTATAGGCAGCAGAGGCTAGAGTGCGGCTGGAGGAGCTTCCGCCTGGATTGCCATCATCTGTCCACTTTGGCATCTATTGAGATGTCTTCCTCCCCACCTGCCTTTCAGTCTTCAGTCCGGGCAGCTTTCTGCAGTGTCTTCCTTGTCTCCACCATGAGGTCTTGTCACATTTACTGACTCCCTGTGCCACATTCACACCACTGTGGCTTGATGGAGAACTCTCTGCTGAACTCTGGACTGGGAAATTATGTGAGGTCGTTTGAGGTCTATCTGCCTTTCCATTCCCCCCATATTTCCCCCTGCATTGGCAGGAGTTGGCGAGATCTTGGGGATCTTGCTGGGTCTTTTGGCTCTATCATAGGGATGGAGGGAGTTGAGGTGGGGGCTGGGACAGATGACTTCCTGCCCTCACTTTGCTCTGGAAGGCCTATCCCCATATTCCTTCTTTTCTTTTGGACTCATGGTTTTCTTCCTCTCAGTTTAATAAAATGTGTATATGTATGTATTACTTATGCATTTATTTTTTGGTAAGGGTAACCTGGTTTGGGCTAATCTTATATTCTTTTAAATCTTTGTCTCATGGTCTAGACATTGAACTTTAAACTTTAAAGTTGTAATTAGACTCTTTTGTTTAGTCCCAGGAATTCCTGTCACCTTGAGGCAAAGGGTATACAAAAGCCTTGGCTGCTATCTACTTGGGGGAAGGGCCCCAAGGTGGCAGGAATTCCTGGGACTAAACCACGTTAGATAATACCTGAGAATGTCTTTACAGGCCATAATCTAAAGTTAAGAGTAGAGAGACTGGACTGAGTAGATTCAGGTACTGGGTAATAGGTTAAAGGTTTATAACTTCATGACTTTCAGGTGCCTAAAGCAGAGACCATGTGTGGGACCTAAGGGAAGAAACCACAAGAGGTTCCATCTGACTGCACTGGGGCTCTTGAGCAACCAACCAGTGCTGGTGAAATAATGGCTGAGAGCTAGGGCTGGAGTCTGGCCTCCTCCATGGGGACCATTTCTCCTATGCATCCAATTTACCTATGTTTTGCTTCCCTTCAAATTAGGGATTCCTAGTGTGGGTAGATTTAAGTGTATCCCGATATTGTCCTGTGGTACCAGGCCTGTAATTGGCACTCAGTCGGTGTTAATTAGGGATGGAGATGGCATCCCATTTCCCTTTGTAGGGATGCCAGTGATAGACGACACATCCTGATAGTATCATCTATATTACTCATGTATCACTTAGAAAGATCGATAGCAGAACTGAGTAGCATCTGCTTTGAATGTGTTCTGCAGACAGTGGATTCTATTTCTCCTCTAGCAGCATGTGGCACAGGGCCCTGCTCAGAGTAACTGTACAGGATGTGCTACACGTATGAGATGGGATTTGAAGTAATGGAAATAATTTCTTTTGTGACTCAGAGGAAGTTCACTGGCTTGAGCTAGTACCATGTATTAAGACAGACACTGTCTTCTCTATTGGTTGCAAACCTCCCTCCCTGTTTCAGTTTAGTTATTAACTGTTTATGTTTGAAGATTAAATCAGTAGGTTTTCTCCTTTCTTTATCATCTCTTCTCTGCCCTGATGCAAAAGGGAGGGGGTAACTGTGCTCCTTGCATATTATACCTGCAGAACGTCTTTCCCCAGAGAATCAACTAGGAAGCTTATTAACAACACAGATTTCCAGATCCTATACCTGGAAATTCTGATTCACTCATCCTTACAACGTGAGCCCTACAATGTGACTTTTTCAAACATTCCCCAGATGATTGTGATATGCAGCTAAGTTTGAGGACAACTGCTGTATGGGACTCAGAGGAGTCTCACTGAAACCTTTATCCAGGAATTTTTCCTTAGAAGCACTATTTTCAGGATGAGAAATTCTGGGATATTTAGAGAATGAAAAATTTGTAGATAATAATATCATAGATTAGGGCCCTTGATCAGATCCAGGTGAAGATGTTACCCTGATCAGTGTGCTGTTGGTGCTCACTGCTGACCTGGAGGGAAGCCCATTACCTGGAGGGAAGCCCATGTGCCCACACCGGGAATCCTTGTGCAGGCTTGGGAGAAGATGGGCAGAGGTGAAATGGGGCCAGGCTCTGGGGACAAAGGGAGACCTGGTTTGGTGTTTCAAATCCAGAGATGCCCAGAATCCTCCTGACGATTTCTTCCTGGGAATCTTGTAGCCTGACTACTCTATCTAGTGACAATATCAGGCTATTTAGATTTTAAATACTCTGTATATAAGAAATAGGTCGGGGTAGTTCTCTTTTGAAGTATCCTCCTGGATAATTAAAATACTACATGTTCAGGTGTTCTAGGTGTCCCAAGAGGTTTTCTGGTTGGAGAACAGTTGCCTCCAGAGGGCTGGCTGGGGTCTCTCCTACATTTGACATGCTTAAGGTTTTAGTCTTTTGGTGTGTTGGGGCACCCATCCATTGAAGTAAGTTTTTCATAAACATGTTGGCATGATTGTGGCCTGGTTGTGTGTGTGCTATTGACCCAGGGAGCACAACTCTGTGTAGAGAAATGGAGCCCTAGGCATTCATGGAGCTTTGTCTATGAATGAACGGAACTGCATGTAAGTGCACATTGGAGGGTCTTGGGCTTGGCAATGCAGGGGGTAACCACAGGCAACTGTTGAAGCCCCACCTTGTCCCCATACTGTTCTTGGCATGCCCACCAGGCACCATCTGCAGACCAAGAACATGCCCAGGCATCACTGCTACCACGATTTCCATCATGGAAACATTTCTTTGATCTTCCAATGTTGCTTTCAGGATGATTAATCTCCGCGTGGCTGTGTGTTTAGGCTCTCCATAAAGGCAGGTGCATGTGTCCGCGCGCGGCTCTCTCAGGACTGCTAATGTAAGCGTCTGTTTTACAGCCCAAGTGACAGCTGTATTGTTCTGGCAGGGTTACAGCTCTGACATGTGGAATCAATCTTTTTAACCTGTCAATTAATCAGCGGGCAGCTGTCAGCCCAGCTGAAAGGCCTGAAGGACAGTGCCCTTTCAATGGATTATACCGGGGGCATGGCGAAGTAAAATTGAACACTTCAAGCTTCAGGGAACTCTCGTTGCATTCAAAGCCAGGCTTCACTCTCACTTAAAGGAAACAGGCGATGGCTCCAGCGTGGGCCCCTCCCAAGGAGGCTCCGTTGAGGATATAGGTAAAGAGTGGGGAGTACGTTCCTATAGCTACCTTAGCAGGTTCAAGAAAGGAGAGCCTCCAGGGTCCACCAGGTGGACCTCACCTATGCCTTGCTAGGTAGAGCTGATTTGTTTCTGGTGTCCAAAGCAAGCAGTGGACAGTGGGGTACTTGGTCTGTAGGAGAATTTATAGGGTGCCCACTAGAAGGGAGCTTGTTTGTTGAGCCAATGTTGAGTAAGCCCTTCTTATAGATGGGGTGTTGTCCTGAGCGCTCAGAGGGAGTACGGAGCAGACAAGCTTTCCTTCCTTCATCACCTTACATGTGAATTGGGGAGACACCAGCAGAGAGCTGCATAAAAGAAAAACTAGTAATTCAATCTTCAATAGGCAATTATTGTTTGTTAAATACTTGAATAAACACAGGTTAGCATATGCTAATGACAATCAGATGTCACTGAAATAAACTTCTAAGCAGTTTAGAAGACGAAAGGGTGCTGAGAACTTGAGCTGCCTGTGAAGGTTTCTCAAAGAAAGGGTGATAGGCCACTCTTCAAGCCTACACTGCTTTTTATTTTGCTGCTGTTCTTGCTTGTCATTCCATAAACAACTTTTTCTATTCCTCTGTTCCTTTATACCTTCTGAAAATATTTATTTAGCACCTAATTTTTGCAAAATACTGTGTAAGGTGCTGTGGGGAATATAAAGACAATTCAGACAAAGTTGTGTTTAACAGAAAAACATCAAAGCTGCTGTCACTCAATCCTGTGGAGGGGAAGCCCCTCCTCTTGCTCACCCCAGTGAGTCTGGGCATGAGCAAGACTGTGAGTTATTCAATTTCTTCTTGGTCCAGGGCCAATGATCTGGCCATTTGTATTTTCTCCCTCATACATACTGAAAGTGAGAACTGGATTCCTTTTGCCCATGTGACAGGGGACTTGGTTTTATAGGCCCCCATTATCATGTCCTTCATCAAATAAGGCATGTGATTACTGTCTAACCCAGTGTGCCTTTGAGCCAGACAGGTCTGGGCTGAATCCTAGCCCTGCACTTGCTAATTGTGTTAACTTGGGCAAACTTCATTGTCTATCTGAACCTTAGATTTTTCATCTCTAAATGTAGATAAATGATGTTCAGCTTTAAAGTGGTATTGGGAGAATTGACTAAGATGATGAATGCAAAAGACCTAGCAGACTGTTGACATAGTAGACACTCAATGAATGATGGGTTCTTTCTATTTTTATACATATTTTTTGAAAGGAGAAAAATGGCTGACTTCATCAGTATCTCTCCTACTGCTTCTTTTGGTGATTGCTTTAGAACACATGCTCAGAAATGCTTTAAAATGGTATAATTGAGTGGCTAGTGACTCTGAAATCTCGATGTGGTTGTACTTTCTCTAGGACTTAAAGAATGGGCCCTAACTGTGGGACATGTTCTGGCTATAGGTCAGGAGGTTGTTGATTGACTTAAATCTTCTACCAGGGCTTTGGCTAGAAGCCACACATTACTTTAGCTGGAGCTAAGAGCAAAGTAGCCACGAGATCACCAAGGCCAGTTGTGGAGGATTTGAGAAGGGAGTCTAGATCCCAGTAAACACCGTGACAGGAACATGATCAGCCCACATGGTGCTCAGCATCTGCTCCAAGGAAACACACCCACGCCTGTTGAGACTGGCATCTGAAAGTTGTATTTTTGGTAGGATGTGTGTCTGCACAGTCCAGTGAAAGGAGCTGGGAAAACCTTGTACCTACCAGGGAAGCTTATCTGCCATCCTGACTTGTAAAAATGGGGTTGCTTCTAGATGAGCAGATTATTAAATCATTTTTTTCAAAATGATTACTCAGAAGTGCAACGGACTTTCTTATCTGAAGGACAAACAGTCCATGGGGCTTCTGTTTTCTCTTCTTGCATATTAGGGTAGAAGAAGAACTCCCTCCAGTTCAGAATATTTGATTCAAGTAACTGGGTGTATTGTTGGATCCAACCACTAGGGGCCAGGTTTTTACACTTCTCAGTTATACCATAGAGTTTATGTAGTGTATATAGAGATACACTATAACTCTGCAGTATTATTTTCATAAAGTTTCCCATGTTGTGGCTAGGCAGATGTACTCGCATGAATGAGTGAATGTTGTTAGCAGAAGCATAGTTATTAGATATGATTGGTAGTCAGCAGAAGACTTGGGTTTAAGTCCAGACTCTGCTATTTATTAGCTCCATGATCTTGAGCAGTCATTAAGGCTTTCTCAGTCTCAGTTTATTCATTTGTAAACATGGAATTATTTTACAGACTTAATATGAGGGTAAAGTGAGATAATACAAAGTACAGTGCAACTCTTGAACTGCTCAGATAATTAGAACAACTAATAGCACTTTATTGGGCCATCTATCTCTGTTGCCGTGAAATTGGATAGAGTCAAGAAGGCATCCTGAAATGAGGTAAATTTAATATTTGGACTAAGCTTGTGTAAAGCCATTTGCTGAGAAACAAGGGATTTAATGAGAGTAAAATTCTCAGCAATATCAAGTCTTTCTCTCAAAAAAATTTTGGAAATTAAAAGTGAATAAGAAAGTTAAAGAAGTGTTTGGAGGTAAAGAGAAGAGAGATGAGACTGTGGAGTAGGGAGAGAGGAAGAGCTGCTGAGTTTTTACTGAGGCAGCTTGCGGAATGGTTCCCTATGTGAGAATGTGGTATCTGTTTTCACAGCCTTAGCAAATGTCCCTGCATACTACTTTAACCTCTAGCCTAAACTCCATTCTTAAAATTTGCATTAGGCCATTCGAATGAGTTGTTACTTCCTTAGTCCATTCAACAAATTGTGAAGATGTTGCAAATACTCATGAATATTAATGAAATGCTAGATACTGCCTAGGTGCTAGATTTTACAAAAGTGAAAAAACAGAGTCATGCCCTCAGGAACCTCCTAGTCCAGTGGGTGAGACAGCCTGCACACCCGTTAGTTCCATGTAGTACGATGTTTGTGCAACGATAGACATGTGCAGAAAATGTAGTGCAGGAGTGCAATGTGTGTGAACTGGGAGTGGAGAGGAGGGGTGGCTAAGAAGGGTTTTGAAGAAAGGACAGAAAATGCATCAGGTGAGCAATAACTTTCCAGGAAAATGTTGAAAATACCTGAAGGAAACATAATTTGATCAATTTGGACGCTTTAAAGACCTTCGTATAAAAAAGAAACAAGAAGAATTATGATCCACTTTAGATATACTGCAGGTCATTGTTATGGTTTCCAATAGACAATGAGTTTAAAATGAAAGGAGCAAAAGCTGATTAAGACTAATATAGTTCACTCCTAAGAGCCCATGCTCAAAACAACCTTCTCAAAATTCAGCCTCCGTCTGGCTAGGGGGCGTTTTGATTTCAATTAAGTCTTTCAGGTCAAATAAAATAAAGCAAAGCCATGACCAAAAAACTGAACACCCAAACCAAGTGTATTTTCTGGGAATCAATGTCTTTGTAGCCCCGGGCAGGTCGTTTCATACCAAATGAGATCTTGTTTCCTACTATGCACTAAGAAAGGGATCTGAAGTTTGTGATGAAAAAATGATATGCCTGAACCCGATAATGAGTCCAGGGGGCCCACATTGCTGTACCAATCACAGAAAAACTGAGCAGTTCTCCACACCCAATCTCCCCCCATCCCCTGCTTTTTAAAAATTGTAGTAAAATAACATTGTGCCAGTAGGCTCCGCAGATTAAAATAGGCATGGAAAGTCAAATGTACTGAGGTTGGTCCTCCCTCCCTCCCTCCCTCCTTCCCTCCCTCCCTCCCTCCCTCCCTCCCTCCCTCCCTCCCTCCCTCCCTCCCTCCCTCCCTCCCTCCTTCCCTCCCCTCCTTCTTTCTTCCCTCTCACTTCTTGCCTTCTTTCTCTTTCTCTTTTTTAAAAACCACTCATACAATAATGATTATGCTCCTCCTTGCACTGTGAAACCCAATTCTTTAGTGAAAGGGATTAATGATGGTGGCTGCAGTAGGGCCCCCTGCTTAAAAAGCTTTCACTTCTGAAAATATTGTTTTATGCCGCAATCACCTTGGTGCTCTGTCTTCAAACTACTGATTAGACATAGAGTCCAAATAGGCCCCCTCTCTTTTCTTTTTTTTGGTTTTTACTCTCTTTCCTCCCAGTCTCTTTGTCTTTACTTTATTTGCTTTTCTTCTTATTTTTATAACCTCAGATACATAGAGCTGAATTAATTCTGTTTCTTATTGTGCTACTCAACACTCTGATTTTTATGTAAATTTTTCATTGAAATATAATGCACACGTAGAAAGTTGCACAATTTATAAGGGTACAGTTTAATGAATTTTCACAAAGTTAACAAAGGTAACCAGTACCCAGTAAAGAAACAGAACATGATCTGAATCTAGGAAGACCCCCTTGGGCTCCTAGGCACAGTCCTTCCCCTGCCCAGGGTAACCTCTATTCTGCATCTCAACACCCTAGATTAATTTTGCATGCTTTTGACCTGCACATATATTGAATTTTACATTATGTTATCGTTTTCTGTTTGACTTCTTTTCCTGAGCATTATATTTGTGAGATTAACCCACGTTGTTCGTTTATTCTCATTGCAATGCAGTGTTCAGTTGTATTTACTTATACTACTCTTGATAGTTTTGGGGGTTGTTTCCAGTTTAGGGCAATTGTAAGTAGTGCTGTCACGAACACTCTTATAGATTCTTGTGATGAACATATATATGTGTATCTGTTGAGTGCATAGCTAAGAGTGTCTCAGAGTATACACGTGTTCAGTTTTAATAAATACTGCCAAAATGCTTCCAAGCGGTGGTACCACTGGCGATATGGGAGAGTTCAGGTTCCTTGCTAGTGCTCAGGACTGTCAGTCTTTATCATTTTAGCTTCCTGACTTGTTCTCTGTGGGTGTGCTCTCTGCCCCTAGCTACTCTGCTCTACCTGGAAGTGGAAGCCAACACTTTTTAAAAAATCTGTCTATAGTACTGTATATACCTATAGTTAATTTCCACAACAAGTGTGTATTCATCACATTTGTCCATTTCCCTAATGGTACTCTTTAAGCTGTCTCCAGTTCCTGCTACTTCAGTCCATTATGAGATTAAGATACTTGAAAATTGCTGGATTTTAGAGCATACATATTCTTACTTTTACTAAGTAAAGCCATATTTCTCTCCATATTGGAAGCATCACTGTTCATGCCCACCAAAAATGTATGAGGGTTCACGTTTCTCCCTATCTTTCCAAAATATATTATGTGATTTTTAGGTTTTGGACATTTGGATCATCAGTAGTATCTTACTGATACTTAAATTTACAATTATTTAATTGCTGATAAAGTGGAATATCTCTATGTATGTTAGCCATTTAGATTCCCCCCTTCTGTGAATCGCCTATGTCTATCCCTTTTCCATTTTTATGTTGGGTTCCAATTTTATTGTGTTTATTTGTGAAAATTGCTTGAATATTCTAGACAATGATCCATTGTTAGTTTGAAGCATTGAAAATAACTTTATCTTATCTCCCACCCATTTATTATTTTGTCTATAATATTCATGGTATAAAATTGCATTTTATCCACGAAATACTTTTATATTATGATTTGTATGTTTGGGGTCTTATTTAAGAAGTTCTTCTGTACCCCCTACCATAAAATCATTATATTACATTTTAAAGTTATATTAGTAGTTTTGTCTTTCATACTTCAGTCTTTAATTTATCCAGAGATTTCATTGTATATAATCTAAGTCAGAGGTTTAACAGGTTTTTCTTCCCCATATAGTAATGCAGTTTCCAAAGAACATCTATTCTGTTTAAAACTATGTTTTCCCACTGGTTTGTGGTGATATTCTACCATCTGTCATGTCTCCATATGTACATAAACATACTTTTGAGCCTCTTACTGTCTTCCAGAGCTCTATTTGTCTGTTCCTTTTACTGTGCCTCCTCTTGTAATTGTTCTTTTTGTTATTAACATTGACTTATCTACCTATGAGCCTTATTTTTTTATAGTGTTAAAATAACTCTGTCCATTTCCTTAAAAAACTCTGCTGAAATATTATTTGAAATTGCTTTGCATTTTACACTAATTTGGTTAAAATTTGCATCTTTATTATATTGAATCACTTTATCCATGAAAAATGGTACAGCTCTCCATTTTTCTCATTTTCCCCCCAATAATTCTTGTTGTTATTTTTAAATAGTTTTAAGGTTTTTTATTTTATAAGACCTTATGTGGCATTTGCTAGTATAAATACGAGATATTTTGTTATTTTCATCGCTGTCATAGTGCCCTTTCTATTTGAAATTTAACAATGCTGTGGCCAGCCTACACAAATAAGAGAGAATTAGGTAGGATCGAAATGCAAAGAACTAGTTTCCTCTTTGGAGAATAGACCTTGTTAGTTGCTAACCAAAGACTGAATCAGGAGAGATGGACTTTCCAGAGCAAGGGGAAGTGAGGGTTTCCTCCTATCTTGCAACTTTGGATTAGTCTGGAAAATGATGTTAATTTAAATTCAGGCTTTCAGAGTCCCTTATCTGTTCAATAAGAAATATTTAGAGAAATAGTGAAATTCATATTCTCTTGATAACAAGATATGTTGGTCTCAGTTTTTTAGCTTTTCTCAACATGCAAATAATTTGAGAAGATGTTACAACTTGTCAAGAGTTATTATGACTCTTGGGTGATTTTTCTTTGTTTGCCATTCTACTCTTTGTCTAGAGACAAGTGGAGTGTGGGAACTATTACAATAGTCTTTCCTCACCCTCTTGTACTTTCCCAGGTTTTGAAAGCTAACTTCTCCATCCCCACCTTCATTTACTCAATCCTGGGGCTTGTCTCCCTCTATTATTTATGCCTTTCCCAGGACACATCTCCCTCTTGGTGATCCAGCTCCCCACTCATGTTGGACCACTCACAACAGTCTCTCACTTATTTTCACTCTGTGATTCTTAGTCTCTCCCTTTTAGGGTCCCTTTTACAGGACACCTTGCACTCACTGTGCCTCCAGAGAATGCAGGTCTTATCTCCCCTTTTCTTACTGGATTCAGGAGAGGAGGGAAATTTCAGGAAGCCACTAGGTAACAAGCTTCACCCCTCCAGTCAATGTATACTGAGTCTGACTGCATCTGGGTTTGTAGGTTATTATTCTAGCAGGGATAACATAGCATGGGTAGGGCTGAGGTGCTGAGGGGAAGGATCTCGAACACCACAGAACTATGATTTGAGTTCTCTGCTTACATTGTACCTAGTGCTGAAGCACTGGGCATAGACGGTGGCCGCTGATCTGACTTTGCTGCCTTTTAGTTTAGACATGGGATTCTAGCATGTTCCGTCCTTTCATGTCCTTTCCTCCCTGTTTACAAACCTTTGAGAGGAGTCAGCAAGTTCTTTGAATGTGTTATTACCCTCTTTGCTACATGTAGTTACTATTCATCCTAGCACAAGGGTGGAGGTCAGGCAGGGAGAGCGTGCCTTCAATCATTTGAGTCATTGGTGACTCTTAGCACACTTGCAGTTCTGAGGTAGTTCAAATAGTTGCCCTTAGACATGAACTTGGGCTGGCAAACCTACTCCAAGCACGTACCGGGGTGTATGGGCTTGGGAGTTAGTGAAGCTGGAGTTCTGCTGAGAGAGAGAACTGGCAGAAGTGGTCGGTGTATAACATAGCTGGGTGCCAAGTGTGCCCGTTTGACCTGTGGCTCAGAGCCCCGTGAACAGCAGAGGTGTCTCTGGAATGTACTCCAATGCTTCACGTGGCTTGAGTAGCTACTGACCAAGAGAACAAGTGTAAGGTTTCAGTTTAGAAAGAGTCGGTCTCACTCGATGAGAGAAGTAGTGGCTAGCATTTATTACTCACGACTACGCTAATGCTAACATAAAAGCAAGCTTGTGTGTTCTTGGACAAGTTACTTAACCTCTCCATGCTTCAACGTTCTCATCTGCAGGTTGGAAAGAATAATATTTGCCCTACATGGTTATTCTGAGGATAAAATAATTTAATTACAACAGCAACTACTGATGGAAGTGCCTATAACTTGTCAGTTATTTAAAATACATGATCTGACTTATCAAGGGGGTCATTTTGTAACTTATATACATACTTAATCACTATGTTGAACACTAGAAACTAATATAATATTGTATGTCAACTGTAATTGAAAAATAAAGAGAATAAAATACATGATCTGAACTCCACAATGTCATTGTGAAGTATCTTTAAGATTGGAGTTTGGAGAGGCCAGTGAGTGGTATAGATAGGATGTGGACTTGGGGTCTAAGCCTCAGCACATCCAGACTTCATGATTCCGGTGACTTTAGGTGGAAGCTGAACCTGATCTCCATTTCTGAGGCAGTTCCCACTCTCTGAGAATCCTTCCCAGGCCGCTGTGGGTGAAGCCACTTCTCTGAACATCTCGTAGGCCAGGGCCAGGGAAGGTGTGAGAGGAGACCTAGCCTGCTGCTGCTTCCTCATCTCTACAATGTTCCCCCTTCCTGCAACATTTGCTCTGCAGAGGAAGGGGAGCATCGAGGGCAATTCGGGGAGATTTGCAGCAAGGCCAGGGCTCTGGGAAGTAGCTATTGCTGTAACAGCAGTAGCAGAAAGGGCAGCCCCTAAACTCTGCGTACAGGAAGGTGAAGTAGAGGGGGAAGGAGACGGATACGGGCTTGAGACAGTAACCTTGAAAATCGTGGCATTTCCCTTGTCTCTGCAGCCTAATGTGCTGTAATACCAGTTGATCAGCCACTAATTTGATTCATATGAGAGATCTGACCCTATCCTACCAAGCTTTCTCCAGCCTTAATCTCTCTTATTTATAGACAGTATATGGAGCCTTTTACATTTTGTTCAGCTGTTTAGGAACTCAAATTTCTGTTTTCCTCTTGGTCTCTGGTGATCAAGGTCCCAATGGCAAATATTCCTCCCCCCCTGTGCCCCACCCCCATACTGCTTAATCTATTAGTGCTAGTGCCAGCAGGAGACAGGGGCAGGGGGTCCTTTATTTGATTGTCCTATCATTTATGTGGCTGTGGCTTCCAAGGCTATTATCTTTGTTTAGCACAAACGGAGAGCAGTTAGTGCTCCTGGTAATCTATCTCGGAATCAAAAAGCTATGGAGACAGAGACAGCCTCCTCTCCAAGCCTTTATCTCTCACCACCATCATTTTCCCAGCTGGGAGCAGGCGACGACCCTGCTTCCAATATGCTGCTCAATGATTTTAGATGATTGATCTTTCTAAAGTGCTTTTCCGTTTCTTGCCACACAGACGCGGATAGATTAAGCAATTATGGATTATTTCAACATCAGATGGCCCAAGACAATTAGTCAGAAGGGAAGCAAAGAAGTGGCCCTGCTGGCTTTCGGTGAGCAGGAGGTTTTAGGAGGCTTTAAAGGTGGGAGCGAGGATATATCCACCCACTGGGATGGAAAGAGGAGGGCACAGGGCTCAGGGGGTGGCGAGGGGGGGAGAGAAAAAAATACATATATTTATACAATGACAGCAGTTAGAATTTTTTACTATACTGTGGAATAAAGAACCCTCACGATCTTTGAATTAAACCTGCACTTCTGAACAGCCTTCCTTTAAGGGAGATTAGATTGCTGGTGGTTCTTGGAAGGGAAAAAAAAGTTACGAGAGGGAGAGAGACTGAGTAGTGCATGTAATAAAAGACAATAGATTAGATAGTCTCTGAATGGATCCGGGGCTCTAAATCACTCCCGGGCCCGCTGCCGGGGCGCAGACTTCCCGAGCCGGGCCTTCATGTTTTATGGCGTCGGCGGCACTCTGGGGAGTGAGTTACAACCTTGCAGTCAGTGGGCGGCTATCTGTTACCCTCCATGTAAACAGGTATTCAAATCCCGACTCCGGAACCTTCGCCTTGGCATTCAATCATCCCGGTAATCTAACCCCCGTCCCCGCCAAGGTCGCCGTTTGGATGGCGTGACTTTCAGACTCTTCTCTGGCACCGAAGGCAGGAGCAGCCGGGCTGACAGCCGCCCGGCTCATCAAGCGGGCTGACAGGCCCAAAAATTAACTTTGATATTTTGTGTGGAATAATTCAGTGGCAATTGGGCCAGATGATGGTCTGTAACCTAAATTCAATTTCCATCAGAGGGAAGCGTCAGAGCCAGTCACCCGCCTGCCAAGAGCACCCAGCAATCCAGGGAGCACGCCTGTGTGTACATACACTGCGCACCCATGGTTTCTATGCCGTCTATCTGTGAGGCGCCCATGGCTGATCCTGGCCCATCCTTTCTTCCCTCCTCCACCGCCTGTGCTTCACCCTCTCCTTTCCCGATGTGAGGGGCAGCCCGGCAGGGGAGGGGTGGGGGGGGAGTGTAAAACATGCCATTATGCTCCTTGGCGGCTCTCAAAAGAGCCTGGGGATAAAGGGGGATGTAGCTCTCATGGTAACCTTGGGACTCGATGAGGACTTCCCTGTGATCCCCTTGGGCAGGGGCTTTGCTGAGAGGAAGAAGTGGTGGGGTTAGAGAGGAGACTCTTCCAAATTAGTTGCATGATCATGAATATCAGGACTGGAGGGACCTTGGAGGTCAAGCACTCTCATGTGGGCTTTTCCAGAATGAGACCCTGAGACTCAGATAGCACAGTGACCTGCTCAACACCTCACAGACGTAGATCCTGAGCTTCCTGCCTGGGCCATTCACAGTGTAGAGCCATTGCCCCTGCTCACTCCCTGGAGGTTGTTGGAGGTTTGGTCTTGGGGCCAGGCCACAGGATGACAACTGGGCTGTTTAATCATAAGGTCCTTTCAAGAGGGGGGCAGGGACTAAGCCAGAGCTTATATGCTAAATTCTGCTCATTTGAATGTGGTGCTCCGTTGACCTTGTGACAATACCTCCATCACCATTGACTTAGGTACCACAGCTACAAAATTTTATAACTATTTTTTGAACTAGGTGAAGTTGGTTCTAGGAGAAGAAAAGGAGAGTGAGAACAAGCATAAGAAGTTATCTCCAGGTATCAGCACATACAGCATCTTGTGTGACTTCACACTGCCCCTTCAGATGGTCTCACTATCCTATTTGCATCAAAGCAAGAGAATCTGAGAGGTTTAGGAACTTGCTCAGAGTCACACAGCTAAGGCATGGTGTCTCATTCCAACTCCAGTGCTCTTGTCTGTGACATCTTATTGCCACCCAAGGCAGGTTCTGACTGGATTTGCATTTGTAATCCTAAATCTAAGTCACCAATGAATGTCTCCTTCTGGTGAGGCCTAACATTTATATGTTGGAGTCCAGTGGACCTCGGGAATGCACGAAGGGCTGTTTGCCAGATGTCTGGATCTTATTTGTTCCCTCCAGCCTCCCCAGGAAATGCTCTTGTTCATTTTAATACAGACGTGACTATGTTTGTTGGGGGACCATGTATTTTTTTTTTCTTTAAATGGAAACACCATGTGTGTGATTTTTTTTTTTTTTTTGAAAAGGAAAGCCCAGGGATCGTCTGCATCAGGTTATAAAATGATCCCAGGGCCCATTCCTGGCTCTAAGCAAGTTGAGTATACATCACCTCGTTTAATTTCAGCAATATCATCAATGTCAGTGCGTATCCAGCGGCTGTTGGCTATTGGTCATCCGGACCTGACACAAACTCAATAAATACTCCATAACCCCTGACAGCCGCTAGCAGATTAGCCTGAAATGAGCGATTGCCCGGCCAACACCTGCTGAACCAAATCAGCCCCGTGACGGATGGGCCTGCGCTGAGCTCTGACCACGAGTGAGATCAGTGGAAGAATGATTTTATACTTTAAGAAAAGAATTAGAGATGGTGGTGGCTAGAGTGATTGGAAAGCTTTCAGAGGGGCCCATTTTTCTTCTCTTTCTTCCTCTTCGCTGGACAGATCCCCGGCTGCAGCTCTCTTCCCACACCTGGGACCATTATGCCTTCTACGTTTCTGGAGCAGCAGGGACGGGGGAGCCGGAGATGGCTGAGGCAGGAGCAGGGGGCAGCTATCGGGCGCGTGTAGGAGGTGCCACCCTGGTGGGAGGCAAGGAGCCATCTCAGAGCCATCGGGGCAGGGGATGCCCACCTGACTCCCCGGGGCAGGGGACCACTGCTCAGGGCTGAGCAGGGGGCAGGGGACGCACCACCTAACTGAAAGGAAGACTGAGGCTGAGGATCCCAGGGGGGTCCCTGCTTGAGGATACACTTTGGGCTTCCTCTTGTCCTGGAGCAGCCATCAAGAGGTCTTCTAATCTTAATAGGTTGCCCCCCAATTGTATTGTATAGATTAGAACACAGTCTTGGTGAAACAGCAAAAAAGCAAAGCAAACCAACCCCTTTGTTTGACTTCTAGCCCTTCTAGTAAACGGGAGACTGTGACGTATGCATGATCTGGCCATCTTTCAAGCCTCAGTTTTCTTACACATACAATGATGATGATCTGATCCGGTCTACCCATTCTTCTAGTTTCTTAAAAATCTATGTTTTAACTAAACCAGACTTTGGTACTCAAAACATTTGTACCAATCTCCTGAAGATTTTTTTTTTTTTTAATAACAATTCAGCATTATGACATCAGCTTACACTGAGGGATGTTTTTAAAAACAGACCTGCGGAACTCCTTGCCATGTTTACACAAAGGCTGCTTTGAGGATGTTATTGACTAAATCACAGGCCCCTTTCCATGCGGGTCTAGGGGAGGCATTTCTGTCTGGTTTCAGTTCCAGGAACAGTTATGTTTATCCTGAATGAGTGTTTTGATTTCATGTTATGAACTCTGAATTGTGTAAAGGATCCTGTTTTCTTTTGTTTTGGGGACTACAAAACTCAGAGCCAAATTGGTGGCCTATCTCTCACCAGTGTGTTGAAATCCAAGATGTTTCTGTGTTTTGGTGCTAAGTTCATTCAATTGTGTATTGTTGTTTTTTACCCCCCTTAGTCCTCTTATTATAAATGTAATTTATTTTGTGGAATAATGTGGGGGTTTTTCTAAACTACCTCAAATCATTTGTTGGTCCCAGGTGAGGGTGTAAGGAAATCAGGACACTGACAGGACTAAGACACGGTGTCCTGGACTTCTTACCAGTGGGCTGGGACAGCTGAGTTGAACACAAGGATCTTCAGTAGTAGCCAGAATGCAAGCACAGATTTCTGACAGAAGAGCTGAAGGGGTAGCTTTTTGCCCCCAAAATCCGTCAAGTAAGAGGCAAATGGTTCTGGCCAGGCCAGGCTTGTAGATTGGCCCCCATCTGTCCAGTAAGCTACTGCCAGGAGAGGGAGCTGCTGAGAGTTCCTTGGCCCCTTTCACTTACACCAGAGGGTCCGGCCAGGTGAACCTGGCCCAGGTAATGTAGAAGGGAAAGCCTCACAGGGGGGGCTCACATTCCTTCCTTCCCCAGTGCAGGGTCTGGCTGTTTTGGGCCAGATCACCAGCAAATTTGCAGCAATATCAACCACAATGGCTCCTTTGCTATCTAATGGTGTCTAAGAAGTCTTACCTGCCTGCTCATGCTTTCCTGGGCTTATAGCCTGGGCTGCTCTTAGTGATTCTTGGTGAATGACCCAAGCCTCTCCCTGCCTAAAGCCCCCAAAGTCTTCTGTTTCCCTCAAAGTTTATTCCTGTCCCCAATGCCCTATGAGTCACTTCGGCTCTGACACCAGGTCCATGTTCCTTTCCCATTTTCCTCTCTTCTCTCAGTATCTGAACAGCCTTTGGGCTTTATTTAGCTCAAGAAAGTCAGCCTCAACTGCAGTGGTGGGCTCACCGAGGATTCCAGATGGCATCTATCGGGATTTTGCTCCAGAGTAAGTGGTGATTCTTAGCTCTGGCTGCTTATTTGAATCGTGGGAGGAGCTTTTGAAAAGTACTAATGCCAGGGCCACCCCAGATCTATTGGAACTGGTTCTCTAGTGGGGAGGGGGACTGAGCAGTTGGAGTTTTCTTGAAGACTGTGAATGCATAGCAGAGTGGTGCGAGTGGGGTACTAGGAGAGGTTTGGTTAAACCTGTAAGAATTTGGGGAGATACTTATCTCATGAGTGGAAGTGGAAGGTCTGTTGATAGTCCATAGCTATCAGCTACATCCACACCCCAGCTTGGGTGCCCTGTGAAGAGGGAAGTACAATGTGGAAGGGACAGCAGAAAAGAAGGTAAGGAGAGGCAGAACCATGTGTCTCCAAGATCTCTCCATGACACTCATTCTCAAGAGGCTGGACACACTTCTGTGCCCCAGGTAGGCACTAAAGTAGAGGGGCCTCTGCTCCACACTGCAATAGACACAGCCATTCCTATAGTGCTGCATGGACCAGGTTGCTGTTGGAGGGGTGGGGGGCAGATCTCAGAATATTATGAGCTTCTGGAAAGGTTACGGGGTCTATTTTCCTTCCTCAGCCCAGGCGCAGTAGCCTTTGTAGGTACAGTGCAGCCTCATTTATCTTGCACTGTCAGGGAAGGACAGCGTTCCACTTAAGTGAATTTTCCTGAATTCCCAAGCTTGTTCTTTTTAGACCCCAAATTTCATTGATTTTAGGTATTCCGCAGGTAAGGCTTGCTAAGATGTGTTATACACCTCCTTACCTTTTTAGAAACATAAGAGAGTTTTATCTTTTTTTGATGACCCTGCCTGATTTGTATGACCACCCAGCACCCACTCCTCTACTCCCTTTCAACTTTGTCCATTTGTTCCTCCACGAGGCTGTCAGCTGTCAACTCTCATTGCTCCTATTGAGCTGTTTCTAATGCGTCACTCTTTCTTCCTGAGCACATCTGATATATGCTACACACAATTTGCAGAAACTGGGTAACCAAATTTCTGAGATTGTTAGATTTTTATATTAAGCAAGAGTGAGGAGGCTTTGAATGAGTGCCTTGGTCTTTCTTCTAGGCAATGCAGTCCATGAATTTGGTTGAAGACTGTGCAAGAGTTATTTTAGGTGTCCAGGCTTTCTCTGCCTGCACACAATGGAAGTTACTAAATGTCAGACTTCAAGATAAGTGGGGGTGATGCTGTAGCAGGTTTGAAGAACAGTGTAAGGATTTTCCCCTGACTGTTCTTTTTCAGGAATGTCATGTGTCTTATCCAACTAGCTGATCCCTGCGTGGCACATGTTATTGCCTTCACCTGCCAGACTACCTGTCACTAGGCTTTTTGTCTGTAGGTTTTGTGAGCCTGGACTTTGTCTGACAAAGAACCCTCCCACCCAGAAAGAAATGAAGATCAAAAGCCCCTTCAGGAATATGTCCAGGTCTTCAGGCTCAGAGAAAGGGCCCAGTTTGAAGAGCTGTCAGACTGAGACAGATGCAGTGACATTTGGAAAGTAATTTGAATCACCAGAGGACCATGTATATGGGATGGTTGGCAAAAATGTCTCCTCCACACCTGCTGTCAGCACCAATCGACCACTGGTCTAGCTCTCTCCAGAGAGGAGCATTGCTCTCACCTATGGTTTGGTGTCTTGCGGGGTTATATCATTTGGGCTGGCAGCCTGGCTGTGTTGTTAGTGAGAAATATAAGCCTGAAACTGGGATCATCTACAAGGAAGATTCTGGGGTTTAGAAACTCCAGTTTTGGTGCTTTATTTTGTTTCCCAGCAAAGGTGGGGCCTTGAGTACTTCCTTCATGACCATTGCCATCATTGGAAGTTACTGTCACCACCATATGTGGGCCCTACCTATTCCCCCAACATCTTACTACGTTGGTGTTATCAATCTGTTTTAAAGGTTAGAAGCTGAACTTAGGTAAGGTTTATTTCCTAGGTCAGGCAACTGAGAAGTGGTGGAGCTGAGATTAGAACTTGGGTTTTCTGTTCAAACTTCTAACCTTTACCTTTTTTCTTGTCACTTGGCCTGGGTGCTGCTCTTCGTATTATCATTCTACTTAGATGCCCTGGCCTCACACTCGGTTTTGTCTTGAAGCGCAAGCAAGGGGGTTGTCTGGAGCCTGTTGGGTTGATGGCAGGCCTTGGAAGACAGAGACCAAGGCCAGATTGTCTCATAGATGGGCCAGGCAGCCGTTTCCATGGTGCTCAGGGACACTGACATGACACTATTACTCTAGAATTACTACTGCTCATGTCTTCTGGGCCACCTCAAATCCCCAAAGTAGAGTTGGAATCCTTTAGCTTTAAGCTTCTTTTTTTAAGATGCAAAGATATAAATAACTCTGGACAGGTACTACTTTAAGCTGCTACCACTTATTTGCATCTGAGGGAAAAGAAGTTTTAAATTTTTCTGAAGAGTAGATTTTTCTTAAAAAGGAGGCCACATGGAAAGTGTGAGCAATATGGGCTCAGGTTATCTGATGAGCAGTGGAAAATGTACAGAGGAGCAGGCTAGGGGCACAAAAAACCAAATTTATTCTCCTCACAGCTTCATCAGGGACTTGCTTGGGGACAATGGTGAGGTTAGAGATCAAAAGACAGCCTAGTAAGTACATACTTGGCATATCCCACTCAAAGCCCAGAAGACACTGTGATAGACATGTGGCTGGGAGCCAAGCAGTAGATTGGTGATTTTGGAGCCATAAACATTAATCTTGAGCATGGCATCTTGCTGAGCCTCCTGTTTCCTGGAGCAGTCACCATCTATTCAAAATTGAAAGAAACTTTCCAGTACTTAGCAGCACCTTGCACAGAAAAAAGGCTAATAAACATTTGTGCAACATTTCGCCCCAGCTACATACTCACATGGGTTGATGAATGAAAACCCATCTGGACAGAGGTGGTCCCATGTGTATTCAAGCACAACTGCCCCATACATACAGCTGATAGAAGGAAAATACCCCATGCTGATGATACATGTCATTGTGAGAAGACAGAATCTCCTGGCCCCACTGACAGAGCTAAGAAGGCTTCTGGGGCACTCTTCAAGCCCTGTGTCAAGAAAGACTACCTCTTTCCACCTGGTGAATAAGAAGAAATGGAATGACTGTAAGGATGCAGGAAACCATGTTGTCCAAAAAATATATTCTCTCTGCCTCGCCACCCTGCCCTGCCCTGCCCTGTCATGGCCTAACACCTCAACTCCTCCTCCTGATCAGACTTCCACCCATGTTTTCTGTCTCTTCTAGTCCCCTTCTGCCCCATACTCCTCAATTTTAGTCACACTGGTCTCCTAATTATCTCTCAGCACGCAATATGCATTTGTGTCTCTTCCTTTTTGCTAAAGGAGTACACTTGCCTTGAAAACTCTTTCCCCTGAGTGAGCCTCTCCCTTTGTTTGGGTCCCAGCCTGATGATGGAGTTTGTCTTCTGAAATCTTATAGAACTCATGGTCTTATAGAACTTATAGTACTCATGATTTCCTGAGTACTAATCACCTAATACTTGAGATTTGCTACCTTGGTTTGGCTACCTTGAGGGCAAGGTCCATGTCTTATGTGCCTTATCTGAAGGACTTAGCATGGTGCCTGCACCCAGAAATTGCACACTAACAATATGATTATGGCAGTATTTCTAACGCAATGGATCTTTAGCATTGCAGGAGGTATTAATATGTGCTTTATGAAGCACGGGGTCTCTGGTCAAAAATGTTTGGAAAGCACTAAGTTGAATTAAATATATTTCTTTTCTACAGAACTTCTGAGACTCTATATAATATGCAGAACTTCCTACCTATTTACTTGAACATGGGCCCTTCGTACGGACCTATCAACCTCTGAACACATCATCAGTGTTGTGTTGGATTCACCTTGTACCAGCTTGCAAGAGCCAATTGTTAAATTTTCAGGAACTTTGCAAGCTGGTAGATGTCACATTGGTTGAAATTGGCCCATAGTGGGAGTATTTACACAACAGAAATTGCTAAATGCTACAAATCAGGGCTCTACTAGAGCCATCATTAGCCGTCATTTATCAGCAAGCTACTGACACTAGCGTTCTTAAGAGTACAGCATGGGAAATGCTGGATTATAGGGACTCAGAAGGGAACGCCGTGGAAGTGGACAGAAAAAGGAAGAGAAAGGAAGAATTTATCTGGCAGCCAAAAGGTCATAGGATCCTTCTAAGAGCTTTCCTAGGGGAGAGGTGCACAGCATCACTGGTGGGCCATGGAGGTGATAATGAAGATAATCAGATCTAACAAATGTGAGCTTCTCGCTCCAACTTAATTTGTTCCTTACTGTCTTACAGAGCTTGCTGCCAATTAACCAATTAGTAGCTAATTTAATTTCCTCATCAGGGTTGCAGCAGAAGGTTTTCTGATTTGAGTGTGAGGCATGCCAGGGCAGGTGCAAGCAGGCGTATGTGCCTGTTAGTGACAGCCTGTCCTGCCTGGAGGCCATGCATCTTCAGGGAGAGAGCAGCCAGGCTGTTCATTCCAAATCTGCCACCATCTGGCTGAATGACCTTGGACAAGTCACTTACCTCTCTGGGTTGAGTTCTTAAACTGCAAAATGAGGGTTTGAAGCTGACAAGCCCCTAGGACCATTTCTATTGCAGGGTTCTCCAAGTCATGCCCCTTAACTTTCTCTGTTACTCTTACTGCTGGTGTCTCAAGGGAGATAGGCCAGTCCCCAGCCTGATTTTCTGCAACATCTGCTCCCATAGGCACACACACACTTCAGATACAATAACCTATGGCTTTGGAACCAGAGTTCTCCTGTAGGCAGGTGCCCCCCTTGAGCACTGCCCGTTTGTCTTGTGGCAACTGAGAGAATCCAACACTCAGTGCTCCGATGTCCTCCTTCAAAAATAAAGTACTGCACTCTCTTAACTGCAAATAAGACCTTCTTTAAGTAACCCTGATAGGTTAAAAACAGACTAGATTGGGAATTAATTTACTTTACAAATGGATCATTCATTCTGAAAAATGATGCTTGAAAAAAGACATTTGCCTTAGTGAAATGAATATGTGAGGCAATTTGGAATTCACTGTTGAGCGCCCCTCCTCTCTCATCCACCCAATAGTTGCCTATGGGGCTCTCACCTCCCTTCTCTTCTGACTACTCCCCTCCAGGTTGGCCTTCATTACCACTGTCCTGTACCTGTGTGTCCCCTGACTGGTCTCTCCCCAGCCATTTCTCACATCCAGTTCACCTTACTCACAGCCTTGGATTCTGTATACATTTATATTCAGAAACACTCAAATCACAGCCCCTCCGCCCATCATGCCCTTATTACTCTGTCTACCTGGACTCTTTCTAGCACCCAGTTTGAGTGTTGGGTAAGTTCTAGATCAGGAAGTTGAACTGCTCAACAGGGGGCTCTTGTAGTATAGTAGAAAGATTTCCAGAAGACTCAGAAGGATTCATCTGTGAATTAAGGAGTTAAGTTAAGGGAAAACACCCTAAATGATGTTCAACTGCACACAGGTATGCAAAGGTAAAGGATACTAATTTACTGTAAAACTTTTTGTAAAGCAGAAATTCTTTCGTATAGACAAAGTCATGCCCCAGTGAACTCCGTTGGGACTCAGATTCTTTCAAAGCACAGACACCACAAGTATCCTGGTCTACTTAGCAATTCATGGACCCCCTTCATGGGCTGTCTTGGTGGTAGGCATTCACAGGGTGGGGAAAAAGTAGGTTAACAGTCGTGCGTATGGAAAATAATATAATAATAAATAATAATACGAGAGTAAACTGTGTTTTGTGTACTCACACTGGAAACCTACTTTTACCCCACTCTGTATTTTTTAACAACTTCACTGAGATGTAATATACATATAAAATCTATCCACTTAAAGTATACATAATGGTTTTTAACATATTCAAAAGTAACACCATCATAACAATTTTAGAACATCTTTGTCACCTGCTCCCGAGAAATAAACCCATTAGCAATCACTCCTGTATCATCCACTTCACTACACCTGTCCTGTGCAGCCAACCAATCTACTCTCTGTCCCTAGAGACTTACCTATTCTCCTATTTCATGCACACAGAATCATACAACGTCTTCTGTAACTGCCGGTTACTCTCCCTGAATCGAGAAAGATATATTAAAAATAAATAAATAAATAGATAGATAGATAGATAGATAGATAGATAGATAGATAGATATATTTAAAAAAAACCCAACAAGCTGAAATTTTCATAGAGATTATGTTGAAACTATAGATCAATTTGTGAATAATGCCATTTTCATAATATTAGTCTTCCAATCCCATGAAAATGGGATGTCTTTCAATATATTTAGACCTTCTTTAATTTACTAAAAATATTTTACAGTTATCAAGGTACAAGTCTTAAACTTCTGTTAAATTCATACCAAGGCATTTTATTCTTTTTGCTGCTACTATAGATGAAATTGTTTTCTTAATTTTATTTTCATATTGTTTATTGTTAGTGTATAAAAGTACAATGATTTTTACATATTGATCCTGTCTTTGTAATCTTAACCAACTTAGTAGTTCTAATAGCTTTTCATTAAAATTCTGTAAGATATTCTATATACAAGATCATGTCATCTGCATTAGAAATACTTTTATTTATTTGTTTCCAATCTGAATTACTTTTATTTCATTTTATTGCTAATTGCCCTGGCTGAGACCTCCAATACAATGTTGAATAGAACTAGCAAGAGCCCACATACCTTGTTTCTGTTTTTAGAGGAAAAACTACCAGAGATGGTTTTGCCATTTAGTGTGATATCAGTTGAGTTTATTTGGTAGATGCCCCTTATCAGGTTGAGAAGTTCCCTTTTGGTCCTAGTTTGTTGAGTCTCTTTATCATGAAATGGTATTAGATTTTATCAAATGCATTTTCTGTGTCTATTGTGATGTGATGATCATGTAGTTTTCTGTTAATATGGTGCATCACATTGGAAACGTTTCAGTTGTCAAACCAACTTTGCATTCCTGGGATAAGTGGTATTTGACCATGATGTATAGACTTTATTATGTTGCTGGATTTTGTTGAGGATTTTTGTATCTATATTCATAAGTAATATTGGCATATGACTTTCTTGTGATGTCTTTGTCTAGTTTTGGTAAAAGGGTAATATGGGTCTCATAGAATGAGTTGGGAAGCAGGGAAAATGACTATGCCTTGTTAATGAGGCTTTTTAAAGGGAACTAACAGAGGAAATAATGATAATGCCCTGGAGGTGGGACTTTTTAAGTGGCTTCAAACCTGGTCTCCAAACCATCTCTGGTAGTTGTGAGGCAGCTGGTTTTCAATGCAAGTACAGAACTGAGAAGAGGGAGACAGGAGTAGGTCAAGTTACAATGCCAAAATCTTTGCTTTTCTTATGGCCCTTCCACCAATGCCATCCTAGTTCATCCTTGACACCATGCCTTTCAAGTGTTAAAAATAGATTAAATAGATTCCACATATAAGTGAGATCATGTGATGTTTGTCTTTCTCTGCGTGGCTTATTTCCCTTAACATAATTTTCTCCAGGTCCATCCATACTGTCCCAAAGGGTACAAGAACCTTCTTCTTTACAACTGCGTAATATTCCATGGTGCATATGTCCCACAGCTTTTTTATCCACTCAGTCAGAGGGAAGGAGGAGGACAGGTAGGTGGAGGGGAAGAGAGTAACCAAAGAATTTATATGCATATATGCACAACCCAGGGACATGGACAACGGTGAGGAGGGAGATTGGGGAGGGGGGTGGGACGGGGTAGAATGGGTCATTGGGGAGATAAAGGGACATTTATAATATTTTAAATAAAAAATAAAAATTAAAAAAATTAAAAAATTAAATACACTAAGCAAGCAGAGCCTTTATAGCAAATATAAGCAAAGGGATGTTTTTGGCAGTGAGTGGCAAATAACTCCTGTAAGTTTTACATGGGAAACTTATTGTGTTCAGGATTAGGGACAGCAGCCTTTTTGTTGTTTATGTTAATATTTGTGAGTTCTCTTAAATATTACTGTAAAAAATCATGTTATTTATATAGTACTTTACATATGCTTCTATATTCATTACATCAAGCAACTGGTGATTTTAGATGACAAAATCTTGACCCCCAGATGTTAGGACATCTCCTCAAGGTCACACAGCTGGGCTCTGATAGATAGAGCAGGATTCAGCCCTAAGGTTTCTGACGCAAGTTTATGGCTCTCCCACAACACGGCTGTCTTTGTTGAAAAGGGAGTGAAATTCAAATCAATCATTTTCTACCATTCGGAAAGCTGCTAAAAGTGTTTGGTGGGGAAGGAGTTGAAATGAATGGCTTAAGTGAGGTTTTTCCGCCCCATCTGTGGTTTCCTTGGCTCATGATAGGAAACTCTACTGGATCACCCTGCTTCTCTTGGACTCCTCTGCTGGCTCCTCCTCTAGTGGCTGCGTATGTCTGATGCTTCTTAACCCTTGGCTAGATTCTTTTTTCTTATTAACCTTCCTTCCCAAAAAGTGGACCTCCTCCTGGACCTTCAGGAGATTCCAAGCCTACTTGTACCCTCAGGGTCCCTCTTGCTTGCTGGGCATTTTCATTTGGAAGCCCACTTTAGAGGGAGGTGCTCTGGTCTTGAAAGCCATAATTTCAAGTCACTGAACATGCCTGATGCTGGGCCAGAATTCAGTCCTTGCAGAAACCTCACTCCAACTCTCTCTTTGGTACTGTTCACATTCTGTCAGCTCTAGTGAACTTCACAACTGACAGCTTTATACGCTCCTGGCCTCCACAGTTCTAAAGTAGTTGTGTGTGTGTGTGTGTGTGTGTATGTGCTTTAATATATAATGAGAGAATGGGCCCTTTCTTAGAGGACTTAGCAAAACAATAGTGGGTTATTTGTGTTCCATGTGTCTGTTGGGGAGAGGGATGGTTTCCACCGCCCTCACACTCTGCCATGCCCAGCGAAGACCTCTATGTTCCCTTTCACTGCCTACCCAATAAAATGAACCCTCAACGTGAATGCTTGTCCCTTTACTTTTGTGATTTTATTTATATTTAAACCTCCAAGGGTTTTGCCCAATTTGGGTTTCTTCATCTGTGAGGTTCCAGAGGTCAGGGACAATAGGCAGTCAACAATGTTTGCTGAATGGGTAAATCTTTTAAACTTATTTTGCATGGAAAATCATACAGCCATGTGCCACTCATGAGTATAGTTTAATTAATGCTTCTGTTTGTAATAGATAAATGTAGGCCTTGGGTGCAGGGGCTTATATAGAGAATGCAGCCTGAGGTGGGTTTTGAAAGATAGAATTTTATAAAAAGGAGACTTGCTCATGTTCTCCTCAGCTGGGTGAGATTAGAAATTCCCTTTTCTTGTTTGACATTTAGTTTCTCTCCTGTAAAATGTAGGAGTTAATGAGAAGATCCCCCAACTCTGTGGTTCTCACACTTTATATAAAGGGGGGTAGAGGGGGGAGCAGCTGTTCCACGTGGGGTCAGGGGAAGGCCTCTGTGTAACCTCCAATTAGGATTGATTTTATAGCTGGGGCACAAGTTTTAAACAATGTTAGTTTAGGAAACTGAGACGTCAGAACATCTACTTCTGGTCTAGTCTCATGTTTTCTGTCAGTGACTTTTCTTTCTCCTGGATGACGCCACTCAGGTCCTAAGTGCCAAGTGTTGTCCCTGAAACGAGGGCCTGAGGTTTCAATTAAAAGGTTGTTTTTTTCCACTAAGGTCTTAATAAATGAATGCTTAACACATTTATCTTTCCCATGAGGTATTTTCAGGTGAGAGGAGACCTCTGATAAAGAAGAAGTCTCCATGAACAATGACTAAGTAAGATCGTTTTGAGGAAAGAGCCTTCTGACTTTTCTCAAATCGAGTCTGACCAAGGGACTAACTACCCGGCCCATCACTCAACAGCTCAGCACTTTGGCCTCACTTGCGTATTTTATTCTTTTGCTTATGCTCCCACTGCACCCCCTGAGCCAGTCTGACATTCATTCTGGGTGCAGAGGGCACTTGGAGCTGCTGCCACTGGCTCCTGTCACTCCCTGTCAACTCCAATCACCCTCATTTTGTTTCTTCTCCACAGTCCATTAATAGCCATTCTCAGAAGGCTGGGTGGTTACCTGAAGCCCTGACCCTTGGCCTCAGGTATCATGTAGCCAGAGAAGGATTCTCGATGAAAAAGGGTGAGCAAACCTTAGCCTCTCTCAGCCCCCTGTCACCTTCTGAGGAAATGATTCTTGAAAGGGTGGATAATCCTGAGATGTTATATATATATATATATATATATTTAAGTTAATTCTGCATACTGCTGTGTTGGTGACATTTCCTTCAAATTGCAATAACTAACCTGTCACAGCCCTACAAATGCTGACAATACAGCACCATGTGGGGTTGACTTAATAAACCTCATTTACATTTATTTTGATTCACTCAGGCGTTGAAAAACATTTCACAGGAAGAACCAGGAACCTCTCCAAGACGACATGATGTTTGCTGATACGGTATGAACAGACTTAATAGGCAGCATATATGAAAACATGCACTTCTTAGGTTATTAGTAAGCTCAGTGCTTTATTTTTTTAAAAGCATTTAAAATTTTTTCCTTAGAATGCTGGGCTTCTAGCTGGGAAATGTGTCAGCATTTAAAGTCTTTCTGTTGAAAAGGCAGATAACTATGTAGTTAACCTTCTCCTTTGAGCTGTGAATTTGGACAAATTCTTAACCTCTCTCTCAGTCTTTTCGTCTGCTTAATGGGCATCCTAATAATACCTGTTTACCTAACTGTATTAGTCAGTTATTGTTGCAATAGTGCTACATGACAAACATTCCTAAAATATAGCGGCTTACAACTATAAGCATTTATTTCTCATTGATAGGTTTTTAGGCACCTGTGGTCCTGCTAGGATTGGATAGGGTCAGCTGCATGGAGTGCTGGGCCATGGGTCTGATTTGCATCTGCTATCTATGTCTTCTCCTCCTCCTTGGATCAGCAGCTAACTGGGTCATGCCCTTTCAAGGTCGAGAGCAAAAGCATAAGAGCCAAGTCGAATGACAGGAACACACAGAAAGCTTCTGCTCTTGCCACGTTTCTTTACAATATATTGACCGAAATAAGTCACATTGGCCAAGCCCAAAGTCAGCAGGCAAGAGGATGTATTCTCCCCTTCTCAAGGTGACAGGGAAGAGTAAAGAATCAAGAATGCCTACCACCCCACCTCATAGAGACCTTTAGAAAAAAGGAGAGGATGTCTTTGAGAGCTCTGTAAATTGCAGCGTGCTATGCAGAAGTTGAGTCTTCTGTGACAGTTCTACACAGGGATGCTTTCTCCCGATGTGATTATTTTCTGCTTACCCAATGTTTGTGTGCATGGCTGCCATCTTCCTCATCACCCAGGTTTGACACATTGTCACCATTTCCCACTCGGTCCTTTCCCTCTTCTGCCATGTTGCATCAGCATTAAGGAGTCTATCCAGAGATAATCCCTTATCTGCCTCCTCCTCTTCATTTTCTCCACTTCTCCTCAGCCTCAGCCTCTTCTTACCTAGCATCTTTCCCCTAAAACTTGGCTCCTAATTGATTTCCCTTAACCCAAGTTGTCCCTGCTCTAATTGATCCTAAACACCATGCATGCAGCAAGGCACCCCTGTGCTTTAGATTGGAGTCCCCAGATGCAGAGGTAGAGAACAGGGGCCCTTGTCTAAATGATTTATGGAAGGAGTGGCCTCAGGAGAAACCTCTTAAGGAATAAGGGAAGCAAGAAATCACAGGGGAAGAAGCTAAGCTGAGATGTGGCTTCAGGAAAAGTCTTGCCTCAGCCTGTTGCACAGGGAGCCCTGGAGCATGCACTGCACCACAAAGGTTGTTCCATACAGAGGCAGGAAGACTGGGTTGTTTACGCCCTTGGAGCTCATGATTGGCCACAGGCTGTCCCTTTGCAGAAGCACAGGGAATGCTCTGGAGGAGGGTCCTGGTGTCAGCCGCTGGAGAGGCCTGCTCTTTGCATGTGTAAAAGAAACGATTTGATGCAGGAGGCACTAGAAAGGAGTAGGCAGAACAATTCCTGGAGCCACGGGGCTAGCAATAATTTATGTTCCCTCCAGCCATTGTCCATATCTTTGTTGTTTTTTGTTCTGTTATCTGGAAAATTTCCTTGAGTTTAGGGTCAACACTTCAGTTAATTTTAATACTCTGCTATTGTATTTAAAATGTGTAAGATCCCGTTATTGTCCTCTATTCCTTGTGCTGTATCTTCTCTCTCTTTTTGTGTTAATTAATCTTCCCTAACACTTCTATCTATCAATTCTTTCAAAGAACCACCTTTTGGTTTGTTAACTTCTCCATTTTATTTATTACTTTCCTTATGATGGCAGTTCAACTTGATTACTTCCCAGCTCCAAATCCACCTTTGCTTGACCTGCTTGTGCTGCCGGAACATTTCAGCCTCGCCAGCTGATGCAATGCTAAACTTTGTCAGTAGAGGGCGCGGGAGGGACACCGCAGGAGGAAGGGGTTTCCCTTCCTGGTTCCAGGGTGTATTTTTCTTCCTGTTGGCTGCTGTGTTGTACAGGACACTCAGTGGAGCTCACTCCTAGCAAGGCTAGGTGGCACTTCTGCAGGCACTTTCCCTGCGAATTCTGTGGGTGCTCCAGCTGGCCTTTAGGTGATGACTTCAACAGCAACCACCATGGGCAGCTTCCAGAAGTTTATCATCAACATTCCAATGGGCAGATTCTTTCCCACGAGGAGTGGCCACTGGCACCCTGGTGAAGGTTTCCTACTTGCCAGTCCTTGTCCTGTACCTCCCTTCGCGTCACCTCAGCCCATTGACTGTGGATCAGCTCTGGCTCAGAACAACCCAGCAGACTTCTCCACATCTAGCGGATGGTAATCACAACTTCTTCAACAAGAAAGGAACCTCATATTTGCAGTCTTTGGGGATAGCTCATTGATCACAGTGTTCCTTGGGACAAAATAGATGGGCAGCTTACTAAAGTATTTCTTGATCTATATAACAGAAAAGTCTTTAAGTCTGCCTAAAAACCTGACTTGAGCCACCAGTTTCCAGATCTAAATCAATACACAGATCCAGAGCTTCTTGATTGAAGGGGACACTAGATCCTTTTGAGGAACGACCCTGCTGCATTTTCACAAGTAGGCACTATAAATCTTCTTCCAAAGGGACCAGGGTCATTTACTGGAGTGACGGGGAAATACCCAAACCTTTTGGAGATTACTAGACACTGGCTAGGAATTAACCCTAATTTATGGGCATCCAAAACATAACTCTGACCCATTATAGTGGAGGCTATAGTAACCAAGTAATAGATGGATCCTTAGCTGAAGCCTTTGACTCACAGTGGGTCTAATTCCTCCACAGACTCACTCTGTGGGTGATTTCCCCAGATCTTGAATGTATAACTGTAGTACATGTACTTGGAAAGTAAGTAACCCCCATATGGACTCTCAAACTCATGGATTGAGAGCCTTTATGGTTGGAAGGGCTAAATAGAAACCCCTGGAACATCTCCTCATACCAAGGTAATAAATCAGAAGCAATATTGCATCTCTGGTGAAATTTCAGAGATTTATGCAGTCATTCCAAACACTGAAAGAAAGAAGCAGGAGTGATAATACCTATTATATTCCCATTTAACTCACCTGTTTGGCCTGTGCAGACGTTGGATGGACTATTATAAACTGAACTGGCTGGTGATTCCAAATGCAGCTGTTGTCTCTGTTGTACCTTTACTGCAGCGGATCTGCACATCCCTGGCATTTGGTAGCAGTTATTGATGTAGCTAATGCTTTTTTCTCCGTACCAATTTGAAAGGACCTCCAGTAGCAGTGTGCTTTTACCTGGCAGTGTCAACAGTATATCTTTACAGTGCTGCCTCAGGGCTGTGTCAGTTCTCCTGCTCGCTGCCATAATATAGTCTGCAGAGATCTTGATCATCTTGACATTCCACAAAACATCACACCGCTCACACTGATGCTGACTAGATAATGAGCGGGGGAGTAGCAAGCATTTTCGATGCCTTTGCGAGACATATGCAAAATAGAGGGGGTTTAGCAGAACCCCGGGGGCAGCTTCTTTGCAACTTCTGTTGTTCTCTTGCCTGCCACTCTGAGCTCTTTGGCCTTCTTGTCTGGGGTTTCTTGTTTGTCAGTTCAGGTCTGTGGTTCTGTGCCTGCCAACGTTGGCCTGCAAATGGTGACACACTCTGGTCCAAAAAAGCTCAGAGAACTTCTCTGGCATCCAATGGACTGTCACCAACCATTCTCTAATTAGGTCTGAATTCTAGCCTTGAGGATGGATCCCCTTCCATGTTTGTTTTCCTTCCTTGGGTACCTGTCCCTTAGACCCTAGGCATTTTTTAGGGTCCTCTTTTTATCCCTACCATAGTAGGTAATTTCTTGCTCAAATTACTGTTTTTGTTTTTCTGACTGGATCATGAATAATATACCTATTTTTAATATTTCCTCTCTTGTTTGTTTGGATTTAATCTCTTTCTTCTGTCTAACGTCTTATGTTGAATCCTTAGATTGTTTTGGTTTTGATCTACCTTGATTTCTAATAAGTTTATTTATATTTATAAATTTCCTTTTAAACATTATTAGTTTTGTACCATAAATTTTGACATGTGTTTTCATTATTATTCAGCTCTAAATATTTCTTATTTTATTCACAATATCTATTTTTAACTCAATGCTTATTTAGTAATATACTATTTAATTTCCAAACATGGGATTTTTAAAAAAGAAGTTTGCTTTGTTATTGATATCAAATTTTATTGTTTTATTGCCCAAGAATGTAGATGGTGTTACTTCATTTTTTAGAATTTATTGGGTTTCCTTTATGATCCAATATTCAATTTAGATTTTTTAAAAATATGTTTTTATTGATTTTAGAGAGAGAGGAAGGGGGAGGTAGAAAGAGAGAGAGAGAAACACCAATGTGAGAGAGAAACATTGATTGGCTGCCTCCTGCACACATGCACACATGCACACATGTCCTGGGACCTGGGATTGAGCCCACAACCTAGGTTCTCACCCCACCAGGAGACCAGGAATAGAACCCGAGACCCCTCGGTGCACAGAGGATGCCCAACCAACTGAGCCACACTGGTCAGGGCCAATTTAGATTTATTGATTCTCTGTATGTGCTCAAAATAACACTGATTGTCTATTCATTCGGGGTAGAGTCTGTAAGTGCTGAAAGTTATTTTAGTTGTTCAGATCCTCTACATCTCTATCGCTTTCTTTTATCTGCTTGATCTGTTGAAATCTTCAACAATTGTTGACTTACCTCTTTTTCCCTCTAAGATATGTCAGTTGTTGCTTTTAATATCTTGAGGCTGAATTGTTAAATGTTTTTATGTTCAAAATGCTTCTATCTTTTTGTTCTTTGGTTCCGCCACCAGCATATAATAGTTTTTGTATCCCTTAGGATTTTTTTGCTTTAGCTTTAAATTCTGTTTTGTTCAGTATTAAAAGTGCTAACCTAGATTTTTTTGGTTCATGTTTTTGAGGTTATTTTGTTTTTTCAATTTCTACATTTTCAACTTTACCGATTTCTACTCTAAGTATTTTCTTATAGACATTATATCGTTGGATCACTTTTAAAATCTAATCTGAAAATTTTTATATTTTAATTGGTGAGTGTATCAGTTTGGTAGGGCTGCCATAATGAAATACCACAGTCTGGGTGGCTTAAGAACAGACATTTATTTTCTCACAGTTCTGGAGGCTAGAAGTACAAGATCAAGGTGTTGGCCGGTGAGGTTTCTCCTGAGGCCTCTCTCCCCATCTTCCAGATGGCTGCCTCCTTACTGTTCTCACATGGCCTTTTCTTTGTGCTTTGTCATTCCTAGTGTCTCTTATGTGTCCCAATCCCCTCTTTTTATAACAATGTCAGTGATTTGCGGGGAGGGAGTTGACACTCTGGGCAAATTTTTTGCCTTGGTGAAAACTGAAAACTTATTTCTATAATCCCATTTTTTAATAGTTTTCTGTTCTTGTTCCATGAATATAAGATCTTCTCTTACCTTTTCGAAATGATTTATTATAGTTTTTATTTTATTTTGAAGTTTTCTCCTTCCTCTGTTATTTTCATTTATTCCAAGATTCTTATGTTTGTTTTGTTTGCTTATTTTAGTTTAGTTTTGTTTTATTTCAGTTTTGTTTTATTTCATGGTTGAGGATTTCCTCAGACATCTGGTAATCACTGAGTGCCAGTTCATCGTTAAGGGTGACAGGAAGCTTTCTCTGCCTGCCTGGGCCTTATAGGTGGTGGGTTTCCTTGTTGGCTGATAGCGCTGCGACCCTGCCATTTCCTTTGGGGATTCCCTCTCATCCCCACCAGTTAATGTCACTAGATGAAGATATTTTCTTTTAGGCCCATTAGTTTCCCAGGGAAGATATCCTGCCTAGGATATATCATCTTGGCTGCCAACTTTTGGGGAGCTTGGATGTGCATTGGGGGCTCAATGTTCTGTATGTCAAGTTCACCTAAGCAGCCAGTAGTTGTCTACTGTTTTCAAATCCTGCTGGTGTCCTTGATGCCAGACTCTGCCTGGCTCAGCCTCTACATAGAACGATAGTTCTCAGACTATTGCTTGCATCAGAGTCATCTAGAGTGCTCGTTGAAACACAGATTGCTGAGTCCCATCCAGAGCTTCTGATTCAGTAGGTCCAAGGTGGGGTCGAAAAATTTGCATTTCCAACAAGTTCCCAAGTGACATCGATGCAGCTGGTCCCAGGGCCACACTTTGAGAACTATCACTATAAAGTGGCCCTTCAGATTCCTGCTATAGCAAAGAAGAAGCCACCTGGCTAATTAGGTAGAATAGGGCATTTCTGAGCCTGACTACTGCTTTTAAATACTTTAAGTGACCCTTCTATGTTCAGTCCTGCCCTCACCCCTGCTTCAGAGGTATTTGATGCCTCTGAAGATTCCTGGGCATTTTAAGGATAAGTTGTAAAATAGCTGGTTCTTGAGGCTTTCCCTTCCCCCTTCCACCTTCCCTGCCCCCCCGCCTGCTTCCCCTCCCTCCCCCTCCCCCTCCCCCCCGCCCCCTTTCCTGCCCCCCTGCTCCCTTCCCTGCCCCCTTCCCCTCCCTCCCCCTCCCCCTCCCCTCCCCCTCCCCCTCCCCCTCCCCCTCCCCCCTCCCCTCCCCTCCCCTCCCCTCCCCTCCCCTCCCCTCCCCTTCCCTTCCCTTCCCTTCCCTTCCCTTCCCTTCCCTTCCCTTCCCTTCCCTTCCCTTCCCTTCCCTTCCCTTCCCTTCCCTTCCCTTCCCTTCCCTTCCCTTCCCTTCCCTTCCCTTCCCATCATTCCTGACCTTCCTTCCTTCCTTCCTTCCTTCCTTCCTCCCTCCCTCCCTCCCTCCCTCCCTCCCTCCCTCCCTCCCTCCCTTCCTTCCTTCCTTCCTTCCTTCCTTCCTTCCTTCCTTCCTTCCTTCCTTCCTTCCTTCCTTCCTTCCCTCCCTCCCTCCCTCCCTCCCTCCCTCCCTCCCTCTCTCTCTCTCTCTCTCTTTCTTTCTTCTTTCTTTCTTTCCTCGTAGTATCATTAGTCAGAATCAAGCAGAATAAAGTGTATGTATTTAACAGTGAATGAATGAACTTGGACACACAGTGAGGAAAACACAGTCATGAGACTGCCAACTCTCTCTGAAATGCATCTCCCTCTTGTTGTTCATATACCATCTCTTAAAGTTTCAGATACAGATGCTGAATTATTGCTTTAAGCAACTTTCAGGGTTTAATTAAAATAGGTCTGACTGGTGGGACTTCAGATGAGTTTCAGTGTCTCAGAGGCAAGCTGAGATGTGGCTTTGAATTAAGGGAATGAAACAATTCCCAAAGAAGCAGTATATAAGGTCACGAAGGAGCTCGATTCCGAAAGGAAAGGATAGAATAAAACGGAAGGCAATACATGGCCTGTTACTTACCTTGGTGTGGGGGTGTACTCCATTTTAAAAGCTGAAGACTTTATAACAGGGCTCCAACCATAGATAACTGGTCTTAAAGTTGATTTTTGTCATTTTGTTGACTTGAAAGAAATGTTTCCTGTCTAGAATCATTTGTGAAACCTAAAACTTGGTAACCCAAAGAACAGTGAAAATGGGTTTGTGCTGGTGAACACTAGATATTTCCATGCAATCTGTTATCTGTAAGTTGAATAATTTAATTTGCATTAAGACAATTTACTGAGGAAACTGACAAAATGGACAAATCTCTTATAATGTGAAAATAACAGTTAAAATTCTGGGGCACAGAATGGGCAAAAATAACAATCAGCCTCTCTGCCACCCCTCTCCACCCCCATATAAAATGTTGCTTTAACACACTTCTATTTCCACAATGAACAAGTCGCATTGCTTTACAGGGGCCTGTGTTTCTCCTCCACTCAGGGTGATGATCAGTGTGGGACAGCAAACCGCTCGGCCAGGGGCTGGGCCAGTCCATGGAGCAGATAGGCAGGGCCGGCAACAGCCCTTGACCTGGCTCCTGAGGCTGCTGAGGACCTTTCTGAAGGATGCTCCCCATCTGGACCCTCACCCCCCAGCCCACCTCCTGCAGAAGCACCGCCTCTTGGATTTTCTCTTGTCCTTTTGATGCAGACAGTGGCTGGGGGGATGCCCTGTGGTTTTATTGAGACTGTCGGGTTTCATTCTCTGAGATGTTTTCAAACACTTGAGCTGCTCACTTGCTTTGTCCACTTCTCTCCCTCCTGCCCCTCCCTCCTCCTCTCCCTCCTCACCTCTCCCTCCTGCCTCTCCCTCCTCTCCCTCCTGTCTCTCTCTCCTCTTCTTCCTCCTCACCTCTCCCTCCTGTCTCTCCCTCCTCGCCTCTCCCTCCTCTCCTTTCCTCTATCAAGAAAACCAAGGGAAATTGACAAGCAGCAGGACAGGGGAAATTGAGCTATATTATTTCTCCTTCGGGAACCTCACTTTGCTGCCTTATCTGAAAGCTATCGTTTTCTACATCTCTTGGCAAGAGTTCTCATCGACCAGTGACCCCTAAATGCCTATGCTGATCAATAGTCCCGGTATCTTATTGACATACCCATTGACAGCTCTCACTGAGCACGGGAATTAAGAATGGCAGCCAATTGCAATCGGTTCAGGCTACTTGAGAGGCAAGGACGGCCCGCGTTGGTATTGACACTGTAAATGGAGACGGTTTACTTAGCGCTCAGGGAGCTGCATTTGTAAGGAGACCGATAGACCTCATTACTATTTAAGGGCAGAGGATTTTCTGGCAGCCAACAGGGCTTGCCTGTATCAAGCCTTCCCACTTATAGAGCCTGGCGAAATAAACCCTGAGTGATTTGCCCCTCACCTCCACCTCTATAAAGAGAACCATCAGATGGAATTGAATGTAAGGAATGGAGGACGCAAGATTGGACAACAAGGGGCCTTTGGTAAGTCAGAGCCTCGGTTCCCACTCACGGATGAGTGGCAGTTTATCAGTCTGACAGTTTTGAGCTTGTGTGCTCCCCCTGGGCAAAGGCAAAATCAAGAATCATAGGCTCTCAGGGCAGGAAAGGATTTTGGATTTTCAAATGCATCTGCTTCAATTTTCTATTCAATGCAGGTGTTCCTGCACCAACATGGCTATCCTGCATTCTGTTGGTTACCAACAGTGACGTGGAACTTGCTCACTTAAGAAACATTCCATCTCATTGTTCAGTAGCTGCAGCAGTAGGAAAGGTCTTCCTTCTCTAGGGCTGAAATCTGTCTACCTATAGCTTTTGCTACTTGCTCCCAGATCGACTTTCTGTAGCCCGTGTGTGTACTAGAGATACTAGCTTGGCATTTAACACTCTTCATCCCTTATCCTGTCGATAACTCCTCATGAAGGCATCCTCTGACCTCCACCTCCTCCCCCATTTACAGATGGGAAAACTGAAGCTCAGAGAATTTAGATAATTTGCTCAAGGACACAGATCTGGGCCTCGGTGTGCCTGAACTCCATGTTCTTTCTGCAGAACTGTCTTGTCTCCTTGTGCCATACAGAGGGTCTGGCCCAATTTTCTTTCCCTTATCTCCCTGAACAATAGAATTCATTTTCAAAGAATCTCATACCACTTCTGGAAGGTCACTACTCTGGTTCTTAAAAAGTAGTTATTTTATTTTTTCCCCTTGAATTGCCCCTGGCTCACTATTTTTTAACTCAACAAAAATCAGCTATTCCACTTCCCTATGCAGCCCTGCTACCCCAGCACCAAGCTCATTCAAACTATGACCAAACTCTGTCAGTTCTTGGCCCCTCCTATGTCCTTGGCCATAGAAGAAGGTCGGTACAGCTTGCTCCCCCATCCTGTTATAAGGCCCGTAGTCTAAAATACAAGCAGAGAAGGGCCATAGCTGGATCAGTCAAGGTCTCTGCCAAGCCCTGGAGATTGAGGGCAGATTTTTCTGTGAAGGATAGAATGAGAAAGCAGTTTTTGATGTGTGCAGGGAGACTAAGGTGACTGCTGTGGGTCAGGTGCACCATGGGCTGCATCCACTAGGGAGGAATGGGGGCTGGCAGGAGCAGAGCATAGAGTGGAGTCCAGCTGCTTGGCTGGAAATTTAATGTTACCTTTTCTGGGCACCTGTGCCTTTGAGGTCTGGGGTGAGTAGAAAAGCCCTAGATATCTGTGGTCTCTAGATAGAAGAGGGTCATGGAGAATCCTGGGTACCCAAAGGATATTGGAAGGAGCTGCCAACACTTCTACCCTTGGACACAGAGTAGAAGTGGCTTTATGAACCCCACTGGGACAATTCAGAGGCAATGATTGGGCCAGAAATAATGAGTAGAAGTAGCAGAGAAGCAGATTTTGAGGGGAAATTATTCCCAGGTGAGGGGCTAGTGGAAACTAATTATGAATGGGCTATGGTGGCACCATTTTCAAAATTAGCAAACCATGGTTTTAATGCTGGTTCTGAATATGTGAATATATTGACATATTGTCTTCCAAAGCAATTGTCAGTGAAGGATGCCACTGACTGATTTGATTACATATTGGAAAGCTGTAAAGGGGCTGGACAAAGACAAAGACTGATGTTCATTGCCCTGTGCTAGCCATCACCATCCATCTGAACTATTCCAACACCTAACTTACCTTCCTGCCCTTCAACCTCTCAGCTCGCCATCTGACTGTCCCACAACTGCAGAGGTGGACTGTGTCACGCTCTCCCATCTTCCTTTGTATTCAGAATGATGTCAAAGTTTTCCACGATGGCATTCATGATTCAGCATGGTCTGGCACAGCTTTTTTTAAAATTTATTTTTCAATTACAGTTGACATGCGATTTTATATTAGTTTCAGGTGTACAATATAGTAATTAAACATTTATATACATTATGAAGTGATCACCCCAATAAATCTAGTACCCACCTGACACCACACATAGTTACTATAATATCACTGGCTATATTCCCTATGCTGTACTTATATCCCCGTGACTGACCTATGTTGGTTTCACCCAACTTTATATCCCACATGACTCAGACATCCTGTGGTTAAGTCACTTTAAACCCGTTGCCTGGCCCTGAACATGCCCAGTACTCCCAAGCCTTTGTACATTTCTTCCTGCAATTTTCCTCCTTGACAAGCTTTTTTCCTTACCCTTTTTGCCTGTTTAATTCCTATTCATTAGCTGAGACTTTGCTCTGAAGCTTTTTCTGATCCTTCTCATTAGAATGAACTCTGCCTTTTGTGCTCCTACTCTCTGTATACACGTCCTAGAACATTTAACTCACCCTGCCAACATTGTGGTTAATTGTTTTTGCACATTTTTGCTAAATGACTGAAAGGGAAGGCTGTAACTCATTGGTTGTTTTCTCTCTGGGGGTCCCAACAGTGCTTGCACATAGTAGAGATCCATTATTGGGAATTGATGGGTAGGTATTGGTGCTGGTTGTATCCAATCAATATCCTGGAGCTCTGACAGTAGGAGAGAAGGTTAGCTCTCAGCAACATCCACCCCCTCCTCTTCTTTGGGGACATGTATAGCTAGTCCATTGTTCTAGCCTTTCCAGTAGTTAGGGACAGGCCATTAGGATGTGAGCAAAAGTAACAAGTGCCACTTCCAGGCCTGCCCCTAACAACCTCCCCCATGTGAGCCTCTCTATCTTTTTCTGTATTGAATGCAGGAAGCTCCAAGGACCTAGAAATGCTGGTCCTTAAAAGAAAAGTAAACCTACCAGATGCAAGGTACCTGGGCCTCTGAAGGATTCTATGTAAGAGGGCCTCCACCCCAACTTCACAATGACTCTGACCTATGGGAGAAATACACTCTCATGGTGTGAAGTTCAGGGAATTTGGTTTAGAAAGGAGCTACCCCACCCTGATATGCTGACCAATCACACTGGCAAAGCTGTGTGGGTGGGTGTGAGTAGCTGGAAGGCATGGGCAAATGTGGACTCACGACAGTTACAAATTGGACCTCTTCCTCTATCTGTTCTACTAGTTTCCCTTTTCATCTGTAAATTCTAATGCTGATGTTCATCCAGTAAGGAAGAAAGACCCCAGGCCACCCTGCATCACGGTCCTCCTGTAGCAGCCAAACTCCTGGCACTGGAGGCAAGAACTCCATCTGGCCATGATAGACACACATGCTCACCAGAGGTCTCCTAGACCATGCCAGGAAGTAGGCCACTGCTAGTGAGTGTTCTGGGGATGGAGGCATGTATCTCAGGCGTGTAAGATGCCCAATTAAAATGACTTTGATTCCAACTTCTGACTCTGGAACAGACTTTTTCATCTTTCTATGATGGAAGATCCCAATTAATTCATTGTTTGGTTCTCAGACTCATTTCTCATTTAATAATATTGTTAACCAGTCCATTACCCTCCCATAAACACTTATATCCATGACTGAGTCTCAGGCTATTCTGACTTTCACTCATTCTTCTGTAAGTTCATCTTTATTCTTCATGGATGCCCACGTTCACCTCCTTGTATCTCACCTAGAGAGCTCCTGGCTGTCATTCCTGCCATGTCACCAGGTCATTCTCCTCTGCCTCTCCAGCTACCCCTTATTCAGGTTAGTCAAGAGAGCAACGCATGTGTGAATATTGGGGTGGGAGCGAGGAAATGAAATAAATGCATGACAGGGAATATTGAACTTCTAATGCATTGTAATTACCAAATGATCCTATCTCCCCTGTGATGGGTCCCGGTGGGATTTATTGCCATATTAACAATGGTTTCCCCATTGCATTACTTAATGAATAATGCCTGAGTGATTAACCCACCAAAAAACCCCAGCAATGACAACACAACTCCCTTCACTGTAATTATTATTTTTCCTAATGTGGTGGTTTTTATATAAATACTGATGTCTTTTTACTAGGTTCTTGTATAACTACTTGCTTAAATAATGGGCCCCATTAAATCACCATCAATAGTCACATACCACATGTTAGTGTTTTACTGGTATCTCTCACTGTATGGATCTGGGTTTTCAGGCTGTCTTAAGGCAGATGGTGTCACCTCCCTCTCCCCCCCTGGCCCATCCTACCCTACCCACCCATCCCTCTCACTGCCCGCAACCCACCCCTCTACCTGGACTTGACGGCATTCGGAGAAGCAGGAAGAGGGCCTCAGCTGTGCAAACACAGTGCTTCTGTTTATTTTGGTAGCCTCCGAAATATTTGTTGAGAGTTATTCGAGCAGAAAGGCTGAATGGAGATCATTGCAATGTGTCAAATTAAGGAGTGCTTAATGCCTGCCTAATCTCTTGGTAATTACTGTTGTGGCAGCGGAAGGCTTCTGAGCCTGGTAAGAAAGCTAATGATAGTGAGAGACGTGTGGCTGCCCGGGCATCCGTGGCATCGCACAATTAGAGGCCCCACTTAGATCTGAGAGATGGAGCCCCCATCACTTAGAGAAAGGGTCGGCCTTTGGAGGGGAGGGGTCAGACAGGAGTGTCAGCCTGGGTCACTGGACAGGGAACTCCTTCAACTGGGTGCCACTTTCCTAATGGTGTTCTAAAATGTGACAGCCTCCCTTGTGTGTGTGTGTGTGTGTGTGTGTGCTCGCGCGAGCACATGGGTGTTGTGCAAGGAAGGAGACTGACCTCAGGGTGTTTGGGGAGAGGCAGAAGAACAGAGCTTTCTAATTTTCCCATCTTTGTCTATCTTTGTGTGACCCAGTCTCTCCTGTTCCCCTGATTCTCTTTCTTTGGCCTAATTTTCTTTCTGAATATCCGCTCTCTTCTCTCTCTTTATCTCTCATGTTCTTTGCCTGCCTTTCTCAGCTCCCCTCCTTTCTTTTTCTCTTTCTTTCTGTCTACATTTCTGTCTCTGGTTGATCTATTTAACTGGCGTCTAAATCAATCAATCACAAATTGTTATAGGAGCAAAAACTAGCACAGCAATGAATGAGATAAAGAAAAAATATTTAAAACCCTCAATATTCCCAAACTCTGCCTAAAGAGAATGGAAAAAATATGGGTCTTTAAAAGAACCAGCAATCAACTTCATATAAAAAAAAGTTGGAAAAAAGAAGTCTGTGACATGCAGCTCTGTGGTGGAAAAATTGCGTAAAAGAAAAGTTGCATTTCAGTGCTCAGTGGCAGCCCATGGAAATACTTAATATGGATTCCTAATAAGGAATATGGAACCCAGGTCAAGGTTCATTTGGAACTTCAGTGACCTGAGAGTAACCCTCGACAGTGGGTCAGCCCATGCGGGTTCCGGTCCCAGTTCTACCATCCACTAGTCCTAGGGCTTCGAAGAAGCCATTTTACTCATTGGTAAAATGGGGATGTGCTTAGATGACAGTGTAGGAATCAAAGGAAATGTGTGAGAGTGCTCTGAAAGGCGTAAAACACCACGGACCAATCAAACAGGCCATCAGCAGGTTTACCCAGATAATTGGGGGACTCACAACTTGGGGTAATCACTTAGATCATCCTTGCTGCTGGCTTAGTGAGAAGCTCTTGCTTAGTGGGATTGCTACCTTTTGTAACAGAGTGGCCGGGATGGGACTCTCTGCCTTCCTTGATATTTCTCCAGCCACCCTTGGGATCTCAGGGGACCCAGAGGTGTAGCAAGCACTTGCAGGGCCCCAGGGAGGGAGACTTTTAGCTTGAGGAAGGGAGATGTTGGAAGGCAAATGTGGATTTAATGGGAGTATGGAAGAGCCAAGAACAGGACATAGGGCCCAAGTCACTTCTGAAGGGATCTTGAATGTCACTCCAAGAGCGCAGGGAAAGAGTAACTTTCCTTCCACACATTGTGTCTTGCCAATTTCTATTTGCTCATAAAGATCTGGGGTAACACAGGGAGGAGATCCTGAGGCCCACCGGTGCTTCTTGAGACTCTCCATCCATCTTGTGCAGAGAGGAGGCAAGCTATGACTTCTGGAGATGATCAATAATCTAAAATATGATAGACACCTAATCAAGAATCAAAGACGGCTTCCTTTTGGGACAAATTTATGGACTATCAGGGGCAGAAAAGCCCTTCCAGTTCATCTCATGACCCCTCATTTTTGGAGGAGAAGCTGAAGCCCTGAGGGTGGAAGAGCTTTGATCAGCAATTGCCTAACTTCTCCCTCTGCGGAGTGTGGTGCCAGAGGCATCTCACCAGTGAGAGCAGCTGTGTGTAAATGGTGAGCATCTTTAAATTTCCTCGTCAGCTGAGAGTGTGTTGCCTCCCAAAGGACAGCTCCAGTAGACCCATCTCTCTGAAAATCGGCCCCAGCACCTGATTGGAGGGAACATATCAACTCAGCAGTCTGGTAACTTCAGAGTTCCTTGGACTTCACAGCAGGGCAGACGTGAACCTCTCCCACAGATGTGGTGGGAAATTCAGTCTTCTAGTGAGACACAGGCCACGGCCGAAGCCAAGTGTCCCGGGCTGGCGATGCTTCCTGGTGACCAAATGCTAACTGGGTGTTGATTGAAGGTGATCCTTCCCTGCCAAGAATGCAGAGTGGGTGCTGTGTGAGGTGGGGGTGCAGAGGGAACCCGGGTTCTGTGAGGGAGAAGGTGCAGAGGACATGGGGATTATGCTGGTGTTGGGTGGGGAGAGGAGGAGGGAAGGGCAGGTCAGTGATGCAGGAAGGGGGAGAGGACAGCCTGCACCGTCCGGCTCCATCCTGGAGCTCAGTAAGCAAGAGGTTCATCATTACCTGTCAAACGGTGGTTTTAATCAGCTCTGCTCCTCAGTGGAAGATAGATTTAATATCAAGGCACATTTTCAGAGCCATTAGTTTAATTATGACAGGTGTCTGCAAACTGGACGACTCTGCTTTCAGACCTGAGTGACAGCGTTTAATTCTCCAGGCCCGTGGGGACACCAGGGTGTTTTACCAAAATGAGCCTCCATTAAAGCCTGTTTTTTTCCCTCCTTCTTCCCCTTCTTTTCATTGCCCTCTATTCTACTGTACATCTCAAAAGAAGGAAACAGATAGAAAATTGTGCTTCAGTGGAAGAGAAAATAATTTACCTTGCCCATTGGAACTTATCTCATTGGGGCTTCCGGCAGCCGAGTTCCTGGTCAGGCGAAAGCCATTATTTCTCTTATAACCTTTCCATGAACATTTAGCACCATGTCTACAATAATTGCCTGCTGGTGTTGTGTTTGCTTTTTGGCAGAGCCTGCTCGGCTCCTCCCAGACTCAAGGGATGTCAAGTCTGACTGCTCTCATTGTGCAGGCAGGGAGTTGTGTGGGGGGGGGGGGTGCTGAGAGGGTGCAGAGGACAATCCCCTGCTTCTCAGCCTCCAGCCTGGCTCTCTGCTACTCTGTGCATTTCCTGAGCTACTATCCTTTTGTGCCTGCCCCCCACTTTGATTGACTAGCTGACCCACACTTGTGACTATGGTGAGCGGGCACTTGGGCTCTTAAACTTCCACCCACAGATACAAATGGTTAGGATAGAGTCATCATGCTTTTCAAGCCTTTTCTGATTGGTTTAAATAGAAGAAGATTAAAAAATAAGATGTTAGGGGCCCCCAAATTAAGAAGAAGAAAGTAGATATTTCTGGTGGGAACATGGCCCACCCATGGGGTGCCCTCTCTCGCCTCAGAAGCTCCTGAGATGCTCTCAAACCCATGGCCCAGACCACCTGCAGACAATGTTCCCTGAGGGCCCACCGAGCCTTGCTGTGGGTGACTCTCGGAGCTAGGGCCCTCGTTCAAGGTGACCATGCCCTCAGAGGCAGCTATTGGTGGGGAGGAAACAGTGCAGATGCAGGTGGGCAGAACGCAGCAGTTAGAGTGCCTGGCAGGGAGGAGAGGGTGCTGGGTCAGGGCTGAGGACACCTTTTATTTCTCTCGGGTTAGCCTACATCTAAGGTCAGCACTCTAGCTTACCTTGCTCCTTCCCTCAGGTTCTCCGTAGAATTCCTCTGGCTTCCTCTTTTCTGTAAAGGATGTGAGGCAAGACAGAAGTGTGGTCTGGCCTCATGCCTACACAAGGAGCCAGGGACAGGGAGCCAGCCTGGTGCCTGTCCTGTCCTGAGGGGCTGCTGAGCAGGGTTCCTGCCCTGGGGCACGGTGACCCTGGTTGCATGGCCAGGCTAGAGAGAGAGAGAAGCAAAGGCATGGGGCCTTCCCAAGCTTCTGCTCACCCTTTACCTTGGCCACCCCAATGATGCAGCTCCCACCATAAAGCTGCCCAGTTGTTCACTGCTTTCCCTACATCAGGTAGAAGTTTCTAAACTACTTCTTTCAAAGGGGAAATCAACCGCCAATCTCTGGAGACCAAAGCAAGCCAGTATGAGTCAGGAAGACCATGGTCTGAATTTCTCAGGGCCAGCCCTTTCCTGAACGTGGCTGCTGAAACCAGATTTGGAGGTTTCAGACTCTGTGGGGTTCTTTGGTTTTGCTTCCTTAAAAAGAGAGAGTTTGTGCGAGGGAGGGATGAGAGGAAGCACACTCTGGGCAAGGGTCTGGTGAAATCACAGGCAATGAAAACTGACCTCTGACCAACTGGAGCCCACGTGTCCGGCTGCTGTGGGAGGTGGTGTTCCGCAAAGTTCCTCAGTCTCAGGGGACGATGAAGCCATTGTGTTGATTTGCTTGCTCACTGGTTCGTTTACCCAGTCACAAGCTCAATTATCACACATGGCAGCAGATGCTGGCCGGCCCATCATGGGAGGTGGAGGGCCTGCTCTATATTGGCATATAATCAGATGGAAGGGAGGCTCCCAGGATAGCCTTTGCCTATTAATCCAAGAGGCCCTGCCTTTCCATCTGAGAGGTAGTTCTGCCGGTCCCCTGGGAATCCCTTACTTGGAGTTATAATATAGGTAAATTGGGGATATAGGAATCAGGCATAGCAGAGACCACTGGACTGACATCTCATTTCATCCCTATTACGCACAAGGCCCATGGATGCTTTTCCTTAGGTGCCTGGAGAAAACGTGTCAGCCTTTGCAAAGACAGCACAGACTGCCCACTGGAGGGTGGACATGGTATTCGGTGGCATCTGTGCATACAGTGGGCTTTCCCAATATTATTCCAGAAGCAGTCAGTGGTCGAGTAGGGCTATCTCATGTTCTTTGTGCCTGTTAGTTGGCTCTCGCTGTGGAATGCCCTTGCTCATTTCTGCCAAGTGCTGCCCTCCAGAAACCCCCTCATACCTCGTGGATTCCACCTCCATTTCCACTTAGCACTGGTCTGCTCCACTCTGGAGCATTTGCTTTTACATAGTCGGTGTCACGCTCCCATGATACCTTATGCTAAGTCCTGTTCCCTCAACCTGATTGGAAGTGCAAGACCAGGGCAACATCCGACTCTTTCCTCGCCTCCCCCAGCCTCTGTGGCCCCTTGTACAGTGCCCGGGAGAGACTTGAGCACATAGATACACCAGTTAGATTTAAATTACTCTCTTTAGAAATCCCCTTTCAAAACCACAATGAGACATCACCTCACACCTGTCAGAATGGCTATCATCAATAAATAAACAAACAATAAGTGTTGACGAGGATGTGGAGAGAAGGGAACCCTCCTCATGCACTGTTGGTGGGAATGAAGACTGGTGCAGCCACTGTGGAGAACAGTGTGGAGTTACCTCAAAAAATTAAACATGGCACTGCCTTATGACCTAGCAATTCCACTTCTGGGAATAGATCTAAAGAAACCTGAGACACTAATTCAAAAGAATATATGCATCCCTATGTTCATTGCAGTGTCTTTAACAATAGCCAAGATTTCTATCAATAGGTGAGTAGATAAAAAAGCTGTGGGACATTTACACAATCGAGTATTACTTGGCTGTATAGAAAGAAGGAAATCTTACCCTTTGCGACAGCGTGGATGGACCTGGAGAGTAGTATGCTAACTGAAAACAGCCAGTCAGAGAAAGACAACTACCATATAATCTCACTCATGTGTGGAATCTAATGAAAAATGAACTAACAAACTTAATAAAGACAGACTCATAGATGCAGAGAACTGACTGACAGTTGTCAGATGGGAGGGGGGTTGGTGGGCCTGGTGATAAAGGTGAAGGGATTAAGCAAAACAAAACAAAACAAAACAAAACCTCATAGACACTGACAACAGTGTGGTGATTACCAGAGGGAAAGGGAGCTGAGAGGTAGGAGAGGGTAAAGGGGGATAATGGTGGTGGAAGGAGACTTGACTAGGGGTGGGGAACACACAATGCAATATACAGATGATGTGTTATAGAATTGCACACCTGAAACCTAGATAATGTTATTAACTAATGTCACCCCAATGAATTCAATAAAAATAAATAAATAAATTTTTTAAAAAAGAAATCCTCTTTCAGTGGAGTACTGTTTAAAAATCATTTTCAAATGTTCTCTTAATGCTGCTTGGCCTGGAAGTTCAGTTTAAAATTGTTTAGCTTCAATCAGTCTTCAAAGGGGCGAGTGCTGGCAGGATGCGTACAATTCACCAGCAGCACCCATGCAATTGAACAATCCAGGGCTCCAGCTATTTGGAATATGCAGGATTTACATTTCCTCCCCTCCTGATGGCCCAGAACAGAGGCTTCCTAGACACTTGAGCAGAGAAGAACTTCCCGTTCTATAAATCTTCTAGACACTGTGGAATGGGGCTCATGGTTCCCAGGTCTTCGATGAATATTTACAAACCATTTCTGCATACCTCTCACGTCCTGAGTGAGGAAAACCCAGAAAGCGCTTGCATTCCTCTGTTTCATTGTAGGCCCCCTGCTTAGGAGGGAGTCATTGCATCTGTTTGTTTTTATCTGTAGATCCTATGGAGAGAATGTGGCAGTAAGTTTTGCACTTTAGACAACCAGACAAAACACAGAGTCCATATAACGAATTATACATGTAAGATTCAACCCCAGGATATGAAAATCTGGCATTCATAGGAGATACAAGTTGCCACAGGACAGCAGCTGTAACTCAAGAGCTGACAAACTATGGGAGTTCAAAATGACAATTTTTTTTTTTTTTTAATTTGATAGTAAAAATTCCCAGCTTGGAAATGGCAACATCATCTCATCATGCTTTCGAGTTGTTCTACCTTCTAATTGTAACAGCTGCAGCAATGCTCTATAATGGGGCTCTAATTTTTCCTCTGTTTCTTACAAAGGAGAGAAAAATAAGCAGAATTTAAAAAATGCACTAAGTAATTAGTTTAGTGACTAATTAGCTGAAATTACTGTGACTAGTGTACCTCACTGAAGTAGCAATGAGTTACTTGAAAGAAATGCAAAACATAGACAGCTCAGAGCATTTCATGTTCTGAATTTGTACAAACCTAATCAGTATGGGGATCACACTGTGTTCTGATTCATTGGAAATGGTTTAGTATGTATCCAGGTTTTCTTGGCTTGTGTTTTCTGGGGGTTAAACCTGAGGTCTTTATTATTTCTGGGTTGCTGGTACAACCAGGACAGTATCTCTGGATTTTTCTCGCTCGTCTGCAGAAGCACAGTGCTGCTTGGGCACCGTGGGCACCTGTGGGGTCTATTATCTTCAAGAGATGATCTGAGATAAAAGGGTCTCCTGGCCAAATAATTTTGGAAAATACTGTGCCATTTACCTCTTGAATATTATCAGTATATATAATTTACTAAAGAGCGACAGTAATGACCATCTGTTTTACTTTGTTTAACCCAGTATTTCCCAATCCTAATTGACCAAGAAGACTTATATTTCTGATATAATGCTCACTAACAGAAACATGGCTAATTAACATCTTGAGAACCTTTCCGTTTTGTGGTTTATGGATATACGCTTGAAGTTTTCAGCACTCTCCGAAACTACACTCATTGGCTACCCCTCCGATCTGCTCTGCTCTCTTCTCCCACTCTGGATCTCCTGGGTCAGAAGCCTCATCCTCATAGAAGCTGGTTCTTCAGACTGCCAGCGGTTCAAGCCTTTCTCTCTCTTCCATCCTGTGGCTGTACTGATTCTTTCAATAGATGTTTCATAATGTCCTGGGCCTGAGAGTCTGGGATCAGGCTTGAGGACTGTGGTCAAAACTTTGTGGAACTTTCTTTCTACAATCCACTTATTATACACAATGATAGTGACTACTGAAAACTGACTGGGGCTCATTCTTCAATTACCTAGACTTAAAGAAAATTTTGCTTTTAGAAGTTGAGAATACTATGGAGCAGGGGAACAAACATGGACAGTAGACTGCCCTGGATTTGGTATTGATCCTGCTCAATACCACCTTCACCACTGCCTCCGAAGGCCTGGTGGCTCACCATGAAATCCAAATTCCCATTGTCTGACTCAAGAATCACACTGTGTTCCTTTGCCCTGTTTCTCTCTTCTTGTCCCACGAGAGTGTACTTGCATTTTGGTGTATTTCCTTGTAGCTTTCCTGATGTATGTATATATATAATGCAGGTATTCTTATACTGAATATGTAGCATTTTCATTTTTCATATTATGTGCTTTGTATTTTCCCATGTCATTAAATATTCTTTAAAAACATTGTAATGGTGGAATAATAATCTATCTCATGCATGCAACATTATTTAAACAGTTCTCTATTTGAGCAATTTAAGTAGCTAAATTAATATAAATAATGCCATGTTGATATAAATAATGCTGTGATGAACATCTTTGCACATGCATCATTGTACTCTCATCTGATTTCCTTAAGAGGCTTTCTTTAAAAGATTTATAGCAAGAATAAGTTATAAATATTTTGAGGGCTTTAATGCATATTACCAAAAGCTTTTCAAAAATATATGAACGTAAGCTTCATATATAAAATATCCATCTCACTTATAGGACTTCCCACCTTCAAGATGTTGTAGGGATACCTCTCTCTCATTTATTCACTCAACAACATGTATATATTATACTGCCATGGTGTTAATCCTGAAGCTCCCCCCAGAGAAATAAATAATACAGTATCTTCATATTCGTATTTTATACCAGATTCAAGCCTATGCTGTCTGGAAAGAAAAGCAGAACTTCTTTTGAGTATCATTTTAATGTATCAGTCTAAAATTTATGTCATGCCTCTCAAAATGGGGTGCACCTCTGTCTGGGGCAACATTTTCCTCTGCCTTCAGGGCATCTTAGTAGAAACATTTGGGGATCACTGGTTTCACAGTTGATGCAGAGTCACTAAAGGCTTTGCAAGCAGAAACATTATTTGAGAAGAGGAGGGGGACACGCCCGGAAGCAGGGAGACCCGTAGCACGCACCTGCAATAGCTCAGGACGGAAAGTGATGAACACCCGAAATAGGCTGGTGGCACAGGAAAGCAGGGAAAGGATGGCATTTAAGAAATATTTATGAGGTAGATTTGATGGCCTGGTGGAAGAAATGAAGGAAAAGAAGAGACATAAAATGTCTCCAAGGCTTAAGACATGTGTAGCTGGGAGAATGTTGGTACATTACTTGCAGAAGAAGATTTGGGAGAAAGAAATGCTGTATATTGCAGGAACGAGGCCACAGGGGCCAGGTCTCTAATGAAGGGGCTGAGGCCTGATTCCGAGTACTTATTCAGTGTTCCTTATATTAATATTTAATAAAGAAGATATAGGGAAACATATTGCTCTTATTATAGTGATTACCAAGAGGAATACTGATTACATAAAAAATTGGTCTCTGAGTAAGCTGCTTCCAGCAACACTTATTTGTTTTGAAAGCACAGAGTCCTTGTCATACCCGCAAAGACTGCCTCTCTGTCATCGAGTTACCTTCCTATCCCTACACAGGAATGTAATCCTGTAGATATGATATCTTGTGATTTTTCATCAGTCCCCATGACCTTTACATAACACATTGAGAAAGCTATGAGACAAAACAGGGAGAATAGATTACAAATGCTTTTGAGGTTAATGGAGTCAGGGTTGCTGAAAACCAGGACCTTAGGGAGACTGGAAGAGTCAGGGAGGAACCGGTTCATTTCATAGAGGGGAGCGGCCTTCATGGTCTGAAGACTCTGGCGTGGAAAAGTGAGTGGGAGCAGGATGCAGGATATTCTCACTTCATGAACCTGTTCCTAGTGAGACTTTCCAGTCTGGTCCCCTAGTGGAAAGCACCCTGGACTAGGAGTCAGAGACATGGGCTCAATGCCACCTGCAGGCTCTTTAGTCACTTCTCTGTTTCGGGTTCGGTTTCTGTATCTGTCATATGAATGGGCTCCTACAGTTCTAAGGCACAGAGGCTCCCCAACACTTCCACGTGCCCTATGGTGAACCTAATGCCAATCACGAAGGAAATACTGGTGACAAAGCACCCCTGTTATTCAAATGAGTCACACGAAGACCAGTCCTTTGGAGCTAGGCCCAGCAAGAAGAATTCTAGACCTCGTGTCAGTATAAAGGTGTTCTGGTGTCCGTTAGTCCAGACTCTGATCAGCTGCTTTCTCCCTGCCTAGGGGTCATCTGGGCACCATGAGGACCTCTATGTGTTCTATCACTGAGAAGCTCAGGCAGTTTGTCTCTCGTTGGCGCCATGTCTCTTTAGTTTAAATCACCGCCACTGAAGCTGCTCTCTCACAGCCACCTCTGGATGAAACAAGGTGAAGGTGCTGTGCTCAGTCCATCCTCGAGAGAAGGGTGTCACCCACAATCAACAAAAGGTGGCTCCTAGGAAAATAATTGAGATGATATCCCTTCCAGGGTTTCAGCTACCGCTCGAGAGGAGAGTGGTAAAGGTGGTCTGATGACAGGAGACCCAGTAAAGCACATTCTTCAGCCTGATAATGGAGTGACTGGTCCTATTACTGAAACCAGAAACAGCATTATGCTGGGATCCTCATACAGAAGACACTGTGATATGCCATCCTAAACATCAGCCCTACACTAGATGTGGTGATGAAGGTCATGGGGAATTTCCTCATAATACCTATCAAGTAAGCTGAGAGTGTCATCCCAAAGAACAATTCCATATAAGAGTTTTAGAGATGCTATCACAAAATGAGAAGATGAGCTCTGCTGGGTTGCCTTGATCCAACAGTAATGAGTGGTCTGCTGCAGTTTCAGGCACTCACCAGCACTACATTTGTCATGAAGAAAATCCATACCAAGGGATTTTTTTGATTGAGGTGAACTCTCCCTGGCAACAGTATCACTCCTGTGGTCTAGTGTATAGGTTAGGAATACTTTTGGTTTCATGTAAGCTGAATCCCATTTAACAGTAGCTTTATAACACTTTTAGTTTTACTTAACAGGGAGTTCTAAAGATAGCTGCCTCATAGTTCAGCAGTTTCAATTTGCCATAAAAAAATAAAAAATAGGCTCTTTCTTTTTACTCTGCTACCCTGAGAACATGGCTTTTTGTTTTTGCATTTGGTGCCTCATGGTTGCAAGATGGTTGCTGTGGTGCCAAACATCTCAACCATATTCAAAAGGAGCTAGTATGAATTATGCAACTGGCTTTCTCCTCATAAGGTTCTATTTATTAAGAAAGTTCTGCCTTTCCTACAATCTCTTAGCAGACAACCCCTCCCATTTCATTGGTCAGAACTGAGACATGGGGCCATCCCTGCCCTAAAGGGGAGCTGGGAGAAGCCAAAAAAGCAAATTGTTAAGAATGTCTTCTGAGTAGCCAAAACAAGAATATCTTCTATACCCAGTGAAGTGCCTGAGACAGAAGCCTTCACCTTGCTTGAAGACTGCTTCTTCTGTTTACCAGGGCCACAAAGACCTTTACAGGAGGAGCAACAAACTATAGCTACCTTGGACAAAAACCTATTTAAGCTTAAAATGCAAAAGCATTAGCTGCTCAGAGCCATCACCAAGGAGAGATAAAATACGTCTGCTCTCTCAAGACCTGGGAGATGCTTGCAGTGTGATTATTTTTTTGGCCGGGAAAGCTGCTTAGCCGACAGAAAAAGGAACGTACCTGAACATTTATGAGTCGGCTTTTCAAAGACAGTGACCCATCTTCCTTTTCATCCCCCCTCTTTTCCTTTCCCTGTAAGGGAACACTTAGCAAAACTAAATAAATTATCAGCTGGGCCAAGAAGAGAGGCTCTCACTGGGTAATGCAGGGAGTCTTGAGGCTATAAAGGCAAACACACCAGAGCTCAGGTCATGCCCAGGGAGAGAGCAGGAGGAAGAGGCTCCAGAGGGCACCCCATGAGAGAGGTGGGCGCTGAGCTGCCTTCCTCACCTTGCTGCTCTGGGGACTGGAACAGAAGCGATCTGGGGCTTTTTTGTGCTGACCCAAAGGACAGGGTGTCCAAACTGTTATCATCTGGGGCCTCTCAGAACCATGTGGTTGTTGAGTGAGAATGAAGCACAGTGTGGAATGAGCTGAGCATGGGTGCAGAGCCAGGAGTCCTGACTGTCAGGCCCCACTTCACCCCTTCTAGCTGGCTGATCTCCAGTGAGTCAGTTAACTGCTCTGAACTTTGACTTATCTGGAAAATAGAGATAATCATAGCAACATTGATCTCTGCTATAGACTGAATTGTGCCCCTCCCATTTATTGTTGAAATCCCAAACCCCAATGTGACTGTATCTGGAGATAGGAGGTAAGGTTGAGTGAGCACATAATGGTTGGGCCCTAATCCCATAGGGCTGGCAGGCTTATAAAAAGAGGAAGGGAGATAGATCTTTTGTTCTCTCTCTGCCATCTTAGAGGAAAGGCCGTGTAAGGGCATAGAGCAGATGGTAATTTACAAGCCAGGAAGAGAAGCCTCACCAGGGACCAAAACGCCAGGCACCTGGGCTTCCAGCCTCCAGAACTGTGAGAAAGTACATTTCTGTGGTTTAAGTCACCCTATCTATGTGTTTTGTTATGGTGCCCAAGCTGACTAATGCAATCTCCTAGGGTGCTTGAAAAAGCAACTAAGAGGGAGCGGGTGAAGGGCTTTGCAAGCTCCTGCACTCTCTACAGACCATAAAGGTCATTAGGCTACGCAGCCCACAGCCAGCCCAAACTTCTCCTTTAGCATTTGAAGAGTCTGAGGCCAAGAGGTGGTGAGGGACTCTCCCAGGGTTGGCCAACTCTGGGTTCTGTGCTGGAGGCTGTGCCCTTTCCCCAGAGAGGCAGCCTGTGGGCACCTGAGGAATGCAGACAGGCCTTGCCTGCCTGGCTCTCGCTAAGCTGGAATAGAAGCTCAGCTCCCTTCCTTTTTGCAAAAACACCAGGACAGACACTTTCTGTACAACTCTCCTCCTGCGATTTGCATGTCCAGGCGTTTTAGGAAATAAACAATCAAAACATGATTTTTTACTCATCAAATTCATGATCCAAAACCTGCTGGCCTACTACCAGATGATCTATGTATGTGCTTAAAATAAAAACATTTGTGAGGGTGGAATCCTTAAGAAGTGCCATTTCTAGTAAGTTAACAAAATTACATGTATGCTCTAGAATATGCACATTCTGTCCCCTTTTTGATTGGGAAAAAACTGCTTAAAAACATTTTCTAACTCTCCAGTGCCTACTCTCAAAAAGAACTGGACCAGATGCTGACCCTTCCAGTTGTTCTTTGGCCTTGATCAGCCCAAGGGGGACTGAGGAGGGAAGCGATGGCTCTCTGTGGGACCCTCAGGCTTTCTGTGGGAGTTTGGTGGCCCCGCTCCTGTCAGCAGGAAACTGGGGCCTTGAGAAGTACTTCCTCAGTCCTGTGAGTTTGGGCATAGTTGTCTGCCTGCCGGCACATGGGAGTGAACTGGGAACAAGTGTCCTCAGCCTGGAGCCCACACATGGTGAGGGATGGCAATGCCCTGCTGCGGATGGGGTGGGGGGAATAGCGGTCCATGCACGGTGTTTACACCAAGTCCTCCTTGTTGCTTTGGACACGGTATTTATTTTAACATCAGCCTTTTCATTTGTGTTTGATTGTCAGGGAAACACACACACACACATACACACGCACACACTGCAAATCTCCTTGTAAGGAGAAAAGCTAGTAGGTTACAGTTTCCTTCTGGGAAAAAAAGAGAAGAGAAAGCCCCCCACACTCCTCACAGTATGATTTCATAGGCCATGCTAATTATTTTTTAGGGCAAGCATAATAAAGCCCAGGTGATTTGCCTTCAGCAGTTTCTCTTTATCTTCAAGCAGCTCTGGATCATTTACCCACATGGTAAGCAATTACCACGAGCCCTGCAGTTTTTACCAGACATTCTTTGTGGGAACCCTGTGAGGGTCCACAAAGGTTAATGCGCTTTTGCACTACGAAATCTGGGCATTATCTTGTGTATTGTAAGACATGCCTGTGACACGTTGAATTCAGACGATTTACAAGATCAGTGAAACAGAAGGGGTTCCCTTTGGGAGCTTTTCCCACTAACGATTTCCTCATCAGAACGTGGCTCAGTGAGGTGTGGTGTTTTGCCCAGGCTTCCTGCCTGGGGGGGCGGGCCTGGCTCTCCTGCCTGCCTGCCTGCCTGCCCTCCGCCTCTCCAGGAGAGCTGGGGAGTTTGGGGACCTTCACGCTGGTAAGTGCAGATGCCCAGGGATGTGCCCAACCTGGGAAAAATAGGTTTTGTTTCTTCTAATTCTTGTATAATTTATTTAAACTAAGGTCGTCCAAATGTTAACTGTGTCATCCATACGTAGAGATGACAGCATTGGCCACCACTAGAAAGGGGAATGTGGGCCAAAACACTGGCTAGGATTGTCAGGCATATTATCTGCTCGCCACTGAGATCTCAGCTCAGACGTGACCTCCTCCGAGGGGTTCTCCCTGACTGCCCGTCCTGTAATGTCCTGCCACTCGTTCACCGCCTTCTCCCCCACAGGCCTTGTCCTTACCTTGCCCATTAGTATCTGAAATGCTTGACTTTATGTGTTATCCTAGGATCTCACCCCACAAGGCAAGTACTCTGCCTGTTTCATTCACCCTTTGGTCCCGACGACTCAGTGCCCAGCTCAGAATAGGCCCCAATGAGTACCTGTTGAACTTTCACATGTTTTGTCTCTGTACCTATATAGTGAGCACAGGTGTGTGTGTGTGACAGTGTTGGGCATCTGATTAGGCATCTACCCTGTTTAAGGATCCATCATCGGTTTGCTCTTGTGCGTTTACTCACATATCTGTTCGTGGCGATGTTGACACCTGCGCCCACACTCTCTGCTAAGGCCTCTGCCACAGTTCAGTGCAGCTCACAAGTCCGCGGTTTTGACAGCGCCGTCTGGGGTCAGTCAGGGAGAACTCGCAGGTGGTTTTCTGACCCCTCAGACTAAATCACAGGGTAAGTGTGATTAGGAGCCTAGCCTGCTCTGTCACTGGAGAAGCATAAGCTGGACGTGCTGAATGAGGCGCTCTCCCAGAGGTCACCGTCCCTTATGGCTTCTGGCATTTCCATTCAGTATCTGCTTCACCATTTCACAGAAGTGGACATCGAGGCTCTGGAAGATCAAGCTGCTTAAACACCCAGTTGGTTAGCAGGAAGAATGCTCAGTGAACAGGCATTTTCTCTGACTCAGTGTGGATGGGTTTTGCTAGTAGATCTCAGTGTGGCCTTTGTTCACACAGCCAAAGAAGGGGTCTCTGCTGGCTTCCCTCTGGCCTGTTGTTCAGGGACACACAAGGCAGAGTGGCCATAGCCGTTAGGGGGATTCAGAGTTAGAAATGACTTTTCCAGATCATCCAGCCCCTCAATGAGTCCCCAGGTCAGGGGAGGTGAAATAATTTGCTCAATGACTTACAATCAATCAGTGTCAATGTAAAGGTCAAAAGCCAGGTCCTGGGGTTCCCAGACCAGTGTTTCCAGGCACATGAGTCTTTGCGACCTAATAGGGGTGGCGCTGCACAGCCTCCCTGTGAGGTCAGTGCTGCAGAGCCCACTGCAGGGAGCCCTCTCTGCTACTCTTCTCGCCCCCTGCCTCCAGCACTGCCTTCCATCTGTCTCACAGCTGTCCCTGCGGAGCCCTTCCCATTTCACCCTTCACCTCCACTTGGCTCAGATGCAACTCCTGGCTAAAGCTGATGTAACTGGTAACATGGCCATTGGGCTGAGACTGTCCATAGACGTTCACACAAACATTTATTCCCTGGTTGTTTATGCTGTAGGAAACCCTATTCCGTTGGACAGATAGGATCTGCCTGGTGTTCAGAGCGCCCCCATCCCACCCCACCCCACCCCACCCCACCCCACCCCACCCCACCCCACCCCACCCCTCCCCTCCCACCCCACCCCACCCCACCCCACCCCACCCCACCCCACCCCACCCCACCCCACCCCACCCCACTCCACCTTGCTGGCCCCACCGGTTCCCTTCACTACCCCCTTCTCTGTATCTCGCAGCACCTGTGCTCACTCCCCACTGCTCTCCTCTGCCCTGAAGCGCCCTTCCCCATAAGCTGCAATCCAGTTCATGCTTTCAGCACAGACTCAGGCACCCCCTATTCCACCAACACGTCTGCTCCCTCCCATCTCCCTCTTCAAATTCCTGCAGCAACTATGATTTATATTACCCAATCCTCACTTAAGGATATAGCCTTGCAGGCTGTTTTTCTGTTATTTAACATGGGCCGTCTTGTCCCCTCAGACAGATTATAAGCCCAGATCATGTTACATCCTGATCCCCCATAAATACATATCAATTGACTGGCTGAAACAGAGATTTCTATCTGTTAATTTTCTTTATAACAGATTATAAAATACTGATATGGATTTTGGCAGTCCAGGTGAGATAAATTGGTTGCAGGCTAGCTTCATGTTCTGGTATCCTCTGTCTTCCAATCCTTCTGTTAGATGTGGGGATATAAATTCAGACTTCTCTCTACCTCACCCCTCCTCTAACCTTTCCATGAATTCCTATGCATTATTCATCAGCCACACCCTTTCTGGCCTGGAGGTACCATGACTTCTTGTAGCCTCTGCTCTTCCTGAAAGGAAGTGGCTTCTAAGTTCCAGACATCACTTTGACAACTAGGGCAAGAGTCCTTGATGTCACAGGCCCCTGATTATAATTGTGTTGCTGGAACTGGTCATTGAGAGAAACCACTCGGGCCAGTTGGAAAGCAGCCGTAACATTTTTTCCAAACAAAAGCAAACCTGCTCTGACATCAAAGGGGGTGCTGGGGAACATCAGTCTGAGAGGTTTCCGTTTTTATCAACAAGCTCTCCAAACTTCCTCCATGCTCAGTAGTCTGACAGTTCCTTTTAAAACACGTCTCTGACCCTGCAGAGGCCTCGGGAAGACGGTTAAACACGAAGGCTGTGAAAAGCAGGGGTTTCGACTTCACAAAAATAACAGCTGGTGAGACTTGAATGGAAAAGGTCTTGGAAGTCCAGGGAGAGAACATGCCCAACGACCATGCATCCTGCAAAACGCTGTTGGGATGACATCCATCTTCATTTAATTAAAAAAGTACAAACCTGAAAGATAAAAAAAGAAAAAAAGAAAAAGTTCAAGCCTGGAGTCGTGAGGTCTGAAAGGGAGAGAAGAGCCAGGGCTGTCTCTGCGTTCCTCTCTCGAGGCGTCTTTTCCCTTCCACCCGCACCCCAACTGCTCCTCTGGCTCCTCCCTACCCCGAGTTTGCCCCCGAACAACTCATTTACAAGAGATGGCTGTCGTGGTGCATAAAGAAATAATTAAAAAAATCTTCCAAAGGCTGGCAGCATAAAAATCCCTGGCTCTGTCGTTTCCCTGTTTCTGCAAGCACCAATAGATCCATAATTCTCACACTTAATGTAATTCCAAGGCATCTAAAGTGATTTACAGTCGGTTTACTCAATACTTTCAGCTTTATTTAATGTAACAGTTATGGCACATAAAAAGTTTATTGAAAATCCTTTGGGAGTGTGATTGAGTAAGAAAGAGTCGTTGCTAATGCCATTACAGGAACAGGAGGAAAGGGCCCAGCCTGTGTTCTCTGTGACCTCTGGTTCCGCGAACAAGGGTCACAGAGGGAAAGGCTCCTCTCCCGCTCTCCCGCCGTCACCTGCACAGGGCCAGCTGCGGAGCTGCCATCGTGGCTGTTTCTGGGCAGCTCTTTCTCAGGGCTGGCTGGTGACTTGGATAACAGCCCTCCGTTTAGATTGCCCTGGAGTCTCTATTATTAGGTAGAGTCTGGGTTCAGAAGGGCCTCCTGACGGGAAAAGAAAACATGATCATTTTTTCCCCTCTCAGGCTGCCCTGCTCTCTGTTTGTTAATAGGCCCCGCTTTCCAGTTGGCCCTTCTCCACGGAGTCCAGCCCAGGCCCTGGAGTCCCCGCCGCTGTGGAGGTGACGCTCCACACCCTTTCATGAGATCGGGTCTGGTGACTGCTCAGGAGGGCAAGCTCGTGAGGTTCCCATGCTGCCAGTGTCAGGAAGGAAAACTGTTAAAACAGTGCCTTTTACCACTGTCTCCAAACGCCCGACATGGGCCCACACAACTGCCCACTGGCCGTAAAAGAAAACTGAAATCTAGAAGATAGCTGGGGAGGAAAACCAAGGAGCCTGACTCCGCGATGTCTGTGGATCCCGTGACATTATTTGTCTCTCAACAAATAATGTCATGTCCTGTATCTGCCCTACACTGTGACTGCTTATATTTGGGAATTCTAGGAAGAAACTTGGTGGTGAAAGAGTGGACTTAGTGCAGGTGAATATCAGCATTTAGTCTTTCATTCATTTCTCTATGAAATGTACACCTAAGTTCTAGCCATAAGGCATTTTTTTCATTTCTTTGGTAAAAGTAGTACAGTATTCTCTCTTCTCTCTCTCTGTCTCTCTCCCTTTCTGTCTCTCTCTCTCTCTCTCTCACACACACACACACACACACACACACACACACACACACACTATTACCTGCCTAGCCCCCGGCTAGCTTTGGGAAACAAGGTATTATTTCATACTTATAGATTTCATGACAATTGAAGTTCTCTTCTGTACACAAACTTAAACAACAAAACAAAGCATTCACAATAAGTATAATTTCAAATTAAATTACCCTCTTTCATTTCTGCCTACACATAGTACTTTGCACTAAACATATTTAGAGATTTCCATATTGCCTTCCAATCACTGATGGGACAGTTGTTTTACTGAGCCGTAATGTAACGATGCTTTCAAGATCTTTTGAAGCGATTTCTCCCGACTCTAAACGGCTTCTCTTGCCTTTTGAGTTCCCATAACTATTTCATACACACACACATTACATTTCAGTTTCTTACTTTTCTTGTTACTTTTAATTTTATTTCCTTTCTAGCTTTCTAATATCTATTCTGAGTAAGACACCATGCAATCACATTTCAAGCTTGATTTTGTGATAGGTATTTTAGTTTTTCAGAGGTATTTTTCCAGTTGCCTCCTGATTCTTGCCTGTGCTCCTAATATTTGTTGCTTTCAGTTAAATGTTCAGTATATATGTGATATACATGATGTTGTATACATGTGTGTGTGAACTGTGTATTTACTCATGCAGGCATACACTTGAGAGTTAGTTTAAAAATTAATTAACAAAATTTCTTTCAAAGATTGTGTATGGGGAAGGAGACGTTATTTTCTTGCTATCTCATCTCTGTTAGAGAGATACAGTGTGACTTTGGTTCGCCCTTGTAAACTCTCAATAATGCCTCTACTTCAGACACACAGTCTGTAGGACCTAACTTCGTCATTGTTGATTTCACCTGTTTGAAATCCATTATTGATTGAAGACATTCTCTCAGTATGTTTCATCAGTCTGACAACTCGGTTTTGTGGTGCAGATGTCTTCTGCATTCAAACAAAGCAAAACAAATGCGATTTGCCTTCCAGTAGGGAAGCACATGCTAAGGAGAGTGGGCCTTCCTGATGGTGACTGCACCAGTCCCAGTTCTGCTGACATGCTTCCTGGCCTCCCTGTAAACCTGGTACAATACTGCACTGTTCCCAGATCATTGCTTCCCACCTCTGCACCAGGAAATAACTTTATGAACATAGAAAGGTATAACAAGGTTCATCATAAAGTTTGTATCTTTCTACACAGTTGTCTTCATACCTGCCTGTTCTTTGTGTATTTTAGTCACTGCTGTCAAAGAGTCATTTTCCTTGCTGGAGGACCCTACACAAATCCAGACAATGGTTGGAGTGACAGGTTGAGATCTGTAGTACTCAATCGGTTCAGAACCCTGTGGGGTTCATCAGAAAATGTCTAAAAACTGATAGGCACTAGCTCCTGAATGACACAAGGCTTTGCAAAATGCTTTGACATGTGTACCTAATTTAATCTCTTGCAAACAACTTGCTGGGTAGGTATTATCACATTTTCCAGTTGCGGAAACTGATCCTTAGATAAGTGATTCAATCAATACTACATAGTCGGGAAGTGGCAGAGCTGGGACTTGAAGCCAGACCCAGTAATTCAAACCTTGTGCTCTTTCCATCCTGGGGAACAATATGCCCTTAGTTTGCACGGTAAGAAATGCCATCTAATCAACTCTGGGCAGCTCTTGGCAATGCTGAGGTGGTGAATGTCTAGATTTGACCCTCTCTGCTCTCAGATATCACATTCTATTCCCTGAAAGACCTTCCTCTCGGCAGATACTACTAAAGAGTTATTCAATAATGGATGATGTTGCCAACAGTCCCAAGGGTATTTTATTTTAATCAGGAACCTCTTTAAGACCCCAAAGCCTTCAAGACTGAAGTAAGTAAAGGCCTAATGGCAGAGAGAGTAGAAGAAAAAAGTGGAGAGAAGGCTCTCTTCGGTGCCAGTGACATTTCAGCATCTTGTTAGTGCCAACTTTCTTGTAAGAATAGCTTAGCAGTCACCAGCTTGCTTGACACATTAGTCAATGTGGACCAACATGTGTGGCCTTTCTGGTGGGGTAGTTGGGTAAGCAGCCACTAGAGGGCAGCAGAGGGCTGGAACCACTGGTTAGCATGGGAAGCAGGTCAATTTCTCAGGAAAGGGCTGAAAGTGTACAGCGGAGGGACCCCAAGGAAACTGCCACATGTAGTGAATTCTGTGAAGCTTCTCCCAGGCCGAACCCTCCTTCAGACCATTGATTACCAGGAACATTGGAGGCTCACAGCGGCACAGTCACTGCGAATTACCCTGGGCAGCCGGGGGCTGCTTTGTCCAAGGTTATGCCTTCTCCAGGGGGATGGCCAAGGACTGACTAGTGGAGGGATATAATGACCTGGCCCCCTTACTACAGTTTGGGACAAGCCTCAAGGGCCATCCAAGATCCAAAGCTCCAGGACTGGCTGAAGCCTCAACTGTGGGTCCGTTTTTCCCTCTGTCCGATCCTGTCTTTCTGGTTTCCTTATTATAGGGCTATCTCCAGAGACCGCCTCCTAAGAAACACACACATTTCTCAGAGGCAGTTTCCAGGGAGCCTCACCCAGGACACTCAACTACGTGGTACACAGAGGCTGACAGTTGACCCAGAAGAGTCAGGGAGTGGACCAGCATTCAGCCCCAAGCACTCATGAAACACAGGCAGGGGGTCCAAGGTCAGGGCTAGAGGCAGACCCACGAAGACAGATGCCAGGCTAAATTAGGCAGGAGCTGGGATAAACTAGAATCCAGTCCAATGTCCACGTAAGCCAGAACCAAGAGGAGCAGAGTGGGCCAAAGAAGGAAGTAAAGTTACTTCAATAACACTAAAGCAGAATTTGTTCTTTTTTGCTGGAGCAGATGTGAAGGTTAAAGGTCTTCTCTTCTACCATCCTTTCCCCCACACCTCCCGACACTGACCACTGGCAGCACCCACCACCTCAAGGCCCCACCGAAGCACTGTGCGTACTCACGTTGACTGTGGTTCCAGTTACTGCTCCTGGGGCGATCCCCAGGCCCCTAAGCTAAAATCATACCGCACATTCAGATGTGCCTAGAAACACCATTTCCTATGAAAACTTGGCCAAAGGAGAGTGGCAGAAAAATAGAGTTGTATTGCTTTTAGGCTCATTCTCCAATTTCCCTGAAATTCTTTTTAAACCAGGGGCATATAGACCATTGCCTGTTCTCACATCCCTCGAAGAATTATTCCACTTGAATAATGGAGGGGCCCTGCCTTTTCTTCACTCCAGCAGAGCCTCCTCCATTAAGCCTCCATTGTTAAAGACATGGGCTCCTGCAATCTCGGGCAGCAAATCCAGCGATGGGAGCAGGCACCGGAGTCGGGGGCCTCCGCAGGGAGAGGGCTGAGCAGCCTATGGATTAATGTACTATTATTACATTACTCTTTAAGCTTCAAAGGTCTGCCAGGAGAGCTAAGCTCACTATCTATTCCATGACATTTTAAGAACAAATAATACATTAATATATTTAATTTGAGAATAAACACATACATTACAGGCAGGGGATTTTGTCTATGCTGATAAGGCACCAAATGACCTTTCCAGAGCAATCCCAGCACGCAGAGCCAGAAAGGGACGTGTTCCAAAAAGCCTTTTGTATCTGCCGGCTGTGATATGTGTGCTTTAATGCGGGTTTGGCCCGTGCGGAGCTGCAGCTGCTACGCTCTTCAGAGATGGAAGCTTTCGCTATAATTACCCCTTCGACACTAATCTGCAGGAACACTAAATCTTGTTGCCTCAAATTAGTTAATCAATTAAGTGTCAAACCACAAAATGTCGGAGATTTTGGTTTGTATTTATTATCTTGGCAGGCACTTCCTCCCTCAGCCCCTTGGCTTCATCTCTCTTCCCCTTGCAGGGGAGCTGGCTTTTAAAAATGACCAGTCACTCATTGTTTATTTCTGGCCTATTAGCAAAACAGTTGACGTTACATAAGCCCAGTGCCCAGGACTGGAGCAGCCCTAAGATTGACGGCTTGGAAGGCGTTCAGGCGAAGTCGGGTGTCTGTAGAGTGCCTTTCCTGGGCTGAACTTAGACCAGCACATTGCTGATGAGCCAGCATCTTCCACTGTGTTCGCTCAGGTCAGCCATTTCGGAGCCTACATTAATTGATGGGAACCATTGTTTATTGTTACATCACTCTCATGAGCAAGTGACGGGCAGAAGTGTTTCTAGAAGTCCCTGGTCAGAACCCCTCTTTTCTCCAAGGCTTCTGGCTCCCTCCCTCCCCATAGCTGTGTCTGCACTTGCTTTGGCTGCGGGCTCCTGGGGGACCAGGCAGTGGCTGAGTAAGCTGCCCCAGGGCTGTGCCCAGTGCTCTGGATCTGGCTGCCTGTATATCCCATTGGTTCTACTGACATGACTCCCCCAAAACATATCCCTTCCACCTCTGCCCACTCTCACCATCTGCCTCAGTTGAGTCACATAAATGAGTTCACCCTCCAATCTCAGATAGGCAGAAACAAATTAACAAGGTTAAATTTACTTGGTGGTAAAAAACTCAAGGAAAAACATGGTCCCAGTATTTTAGGAGTGTGAGATTTATGTACTAGACAATAAGACAAGCAGCACAGGGCAGTGTGCATATATTCACTTACCAAGCTGTGCACCGTGAACGGGTGGGCTCACAGATGGGGTTTGCAGTGTGGTCATGGGGGCAACATCTCTCTCTCCTCCAGACACTATGCCTTTTTAAGCTTGATAGGTGGGTAGGCTGTTCCCCTGGCTCCAAAGAGTGGTACGTGGATTGGAGTCTGTCCACTGTGAATTACATCCTTTGTAAACTTTAGGGAGTTAAAATGTCCTTTCTTTCTGATATAACGGTAAGGGTTGATGGAAATTCTTTTCTAAAGAATAGTTTATTGATTTTGGGGGAGAGAGAAACATTGACATGAGAGCACGCTACATCCATCCGCTGCCTCCTGCACGCCCCCTACTGGGGATTGAACCCACAACCCCGGCATGTGCCCTTGACTGGAATAGAATGGGCAACCTCCTGGTGCGTGAGAAGATGCCCAACCAACTGAGTCACATGGGCAAGGGCGATGGTAATTCTTTTAATGCCTAGACTTTGCCACATAAAAAGTTGACAATATTATGTTAAGTGAAGATTTTGTTTCATGTTTTTATTTAAAAATTTTACTTCTCCATGAACTCTAAAACTCTGAGTCCAAAAATATAAAGCCCCAAATCTGTGTCCTGATCTAATCTTATTAACTCCCCAATCTTAGCTAAGGAGATTAAAGACAGAAGTCAGCATGCATTTGCCAAGTGCCCACTTCCAGTGCTCTTTGAACCAGTGTCCTTCAGGGCCCACAGAGCTGAGGACAGATAGGACTTTGGCCTGCACTGGACATTCCAGTGAAAACACTGAGGGGGTCACAGAAGTTTTCCATTTAGAGAAGATCTTAGGCATTATAGAGTACAACTCTTTAGTTTTGGACCTGAGGAAACAGAGACTCAGAAAAGAAAAGGACTTTCCCAAGAACAGTAGCCACCCCTCCTCACCTTGGGGTTCAATGTCTGTCAGCTAATGCATGGCCCACTCCTGCAGCGCTACTGGGTCCTGGTCAGTGGACCCCTGGAACTGCTTTCCTTCTGAGCCCTGCACTTTCTTGGTCACCTACCCTGTGATCAAATGCAAGCTATCCCCAAAGAACCTCTTTGGGGTCCCCCTGGTCCAAGTCGGATGACTCCCGAGGACTCAGATTAGTATTGGTTATTGCATAGGCTTGGATTTGGAATCCAAGAGATCTGTGTTCAAATTTTACAGCTTGGACAAGTAACTAAAACTCTGTGTGGCCACCCATCCTTGAAATATGGACACAAACTTACCTTGCAAGCTGTTTTCAGGATCCACATGATGGTGTACAGAAAACACCTAAAGCACAACAGGAATTAAAAGTAGAAATTCTTTCCCCCCACTTCCCTTAAGCCCTGCTATTCTTCATTAGGCTGAGAAACTGGTGGTGGAGGGAGGGCAAGTGGACACCTTACAGGTCTTAGTGATCACCTTGCAAGCTTCCCTGTGAGGTTAACCAGCCACACTGCCTAGAAGCCCTAAAGTAGTTTGATAGCCTAAATAGTAATGGAAAAACCAAAGCAAGATGGACATCATGCTTGAATCTTCCCCAAATGTTGGGTTGTCGAGTTCCTATTATCTTTCCTGTGTTTGAACTGAAAAATTCCCTCTGACTTCCTAGGCCACTTGCTGGCCTCCATGCAGTCTTGCCGTTTGATCATGACTCTGTCTCCACCCCCGTAAACAGAGCAGGTAAGGGCCCTGTGGACGTGGTGTGTCTATCTGCGTAGAAGAGATTGAATGGACCAGTCAATCAAGGCCGCCTGGCCAGCCTGGTCTTATACATGTGCCCATTTTAAATCAGCCTTCTGTGCTTTTCTCAACCCTTTAGACCCTTCCATTTAAATGTCCCCTTAACACGTATAAAACAATGTGAAAAAATTCCTGTAACCAGTGTGCCTCTGCTCCAGTGGGGTTTGGGAAGGTGAGTCACTATTTCCACTATTTCCTTGCCTCCCTGCCCGCCTGCAAGACACGCTGCTCAGGCAGGGCTTTTGTTTCCTCAGGTTATGATTTACGCGGGTGGACCCGGGCAGGGAAGAGTCGAGTATCAATTTCGCTGGGTTACCGTGTTAAATGACCGATGCATGGATGGTTATTGCTGCCTCGGGAGCAAATGAAAGCCCTTCGCCTCCCTGACACCACCGTCCCCCCTCTGCTGATGATCAGTTAAAAATGTAAATAAAAAGACTGCACTTTGGAGAGAGTCAGCTCAGGAGGGGGTGGAAAAATTGCAAAAGCGAAGTTTATTGATCCCTTGGTCAAGATTGATGGCACAATAAGAGCAGGAGGCGAAGAGTGATTTTGCTTTTGAAAACGTTGATGAATAAGCACTCGGGAGCGACGAATAGTGGGGCTCTCCCAGTGATGGACGGCGGTGGGGGAACAAGATGCATTTTTATAAATGGGCGAAAGGAGAGGGGGACTTATTAAAAAAATGAATGACCACATGTGGCAGGGATATGCCAGTAGGGAGAAGAAAGCCATTGATTTATGTGTACTACTGGCATTTGAAAATTCAATAATAACATTGACAAATGAGAGGCAAACCTGGCCACAGGACAGCGCCGAGCCTGGAATGGAGAGAGAAAATGCCAAGGTCAGAGAGAAGGGACAGAAAACATGCTTATGTTGGAAAGCCTTTACATTAACTCATCTATATAAAGACATTAAGAAAAAATCCCTCCACTATCAGGGCAGGCGGGCAAGGGGAGGGGACGGGAGAGGCGAACATGAAGCCACCTTGCCAGCTCTCTTGCTGCCTTCAAAGAGGTGTCTGTTCTGCTGGCCATTGGGTGGCTGGGCTCCATTAGGCCAACTTGCCCTGATGCCAGAGTTTGAAATAAAAGTACCCTCACAATTGGGGACATTTTCCTGTTCACACTCACATTCTGTCCTGAGCTATTCTGTCCTTACTGGGTCCCATTATCAGAACTTTATCTGTGCTGCTTTTGTGACCATTGTTTTTGTTCACAAATTGTCCCTCTGCTTGTGGATCCGATGCTCCCTGAGGACAGGCCTTTGTCCTCTGTCTCAGTAGCTCTCCCAGAGCAAATGAACAATGTGCCATTTCTTTTTTATTTGTTTGCTTGCTATTAAAGTATAACAGGTGACCATTTCTTTGACTTAGGCAGACTCGGTGCTTTCAGCTCCTCTGGGTCTCCCTCTTCCTCTTTCTCTACTTCCTATTCAATCTTTTCTTTTTTACTGAAATATCTTTCCCTTTGATCTCATTCATTCATTCATTCATTCATTCATTCATTCATTCATCTTCAGCAAGTCCATACAGAGCACTGGCTAGCACTAAGTGAAAAGTATAGACACGATCCTTGACTTGAAGAGTTTGGCAAGAGTCTTCTGCTGAGCAGTGCTGACCTTCACAAACAATGTGCACAGAGTTCTCTGTGCCCTTTACTCCTCCCAATCACATGGGCTCCTGAACATCACACTAGATGGCTGCCTTTCTAAGAAATCTTTCTGTGGGCCAAGTTGGGCTACTCTGGAGGTTCTGGGTATACTTTTCCTCAAGTCACCCTTGGTAATATTTTATCCATTCCCCTTCCCTTTTCTGGCTCTCCCTAACTTACTACCAGTTCTTATCCAGCCACAGAAGGACCCTGCAAATACAGCAAATCTGAAGCAGTACTCCCTGACTGCATGGCTGTGTGCATGTGTGCACAGGCACATGCATACACAGGCACATGCATACACACACATAGACATGCACACACACGTTCCCCTCCCTGTTGACTGCAGTCCTCTGAAAAAGCTGGCCTTTGATCTGTGACCTGCACCAGCCTCATGGTTCCAGTGGACACTGCACCTACTTCTCTGCTTTTAACCACAGCTTCCTGTCAATGCCACAAGCTGATAATGTGATTCTGTGATTTTAACATTTCAGCCACTTAATACATTTCCTTTTCTTTGTTCCTTCACTCTGCCTTAAATGGCAGAGGCGAGTGAGGGGATAAGTCCTCCCGGGAGAGGGCTGGTTGCCTGTCAACGTGCTCTCTTTGTTCATTCCCCACTTTTGCAGCAATTCCCCTGTGGCCTGGGCTGGCTCCTATGACGTCTTTTCCAAATGCTACAAGGTGAGAAGGGGCTTGAGCAGAAACATAAATCCTGGCTAATATCCTCCTGGAAAAGTCTGGAGCTGTAACCTCTCCCAGGGGCTTGTCCATGGGACTGACCTAAGAGGACAGAATCGCCGTGAGGCCCAGGTGTGGGTACATGACTTCTTCTTAGGGCTTCCATAGGTCTCCATAGGCCTCTAGCAATTCACTGAATTTTCAAGTTTAAAAATTGTATTAACTTCTACAATACAAGTGTGTCTTCTTTTCTCTTCTCTGCTTTTCCCTTTTTGTCCTACGCTCTAATGTCATATATGGGTAATAGAGAAGGGCATAGAACTGAGGGCTGGGATGATACAATGGACAGATTGTGAGAGTAAACCCAAGGTTTTGCCAGCCTCCTCCTGGCTTTCCAACCCACAGTTTGAAGAAGGCTCTTGTACATCTGTTCTTATTGATCTAATGTATTGATTCACCTGTTTGTTACCCATTCTTTGAGAAAACTCATGCTAAGTACCTTGGATGAGCACTTGGCTAAGCCAATGAATGCAATAGAGATCCTGCTCCCCTAAATTCACTAGGTGGTGGCTGGGGGTTTAGAGAATGATTCACAAATAAGCAATTTGACTGCAAATCGCTGATGTATCCCACAGAGCCTAGAACAAGGTAGCAGCACCTAGTAATCACTCAACAAATATTTGTTCAATAAATGAGTGAATGCAATGCATTAAGTTCTAGAATAGAAAAATGAAACTGCACCGGGCATGTAGAAGCTTAGTTTTTCTTCTGAGAATTAAGAAAGTCTTCTCAGGGAAGCTGGTGTTTGAATTTCACCTTAAAGATGAGTAAGAATTCAGCAGATAAAGCAAGATCCCTCTGGTTACAGGGAAGAATGAAGTAGGGGGGTGATACTGGAGTGAGGGAGCAGCTTATAGAGAGCTGAGATAGGGAGAGACAGTGAACATTTGAACTCAGTGAAAGTAATAACCATTGACTTTTTTTTTTGAGCACTTACTATGTTAAGTGTTTTCACACTGACTATGCTTGTACTTTCAACAATACTCTCCTTTGATCTTCACAACATTATTTTTACAGACAAGGACACTAAAGCTCAGAGAGAGTGAGCCACCTCCTGTGGTTACCAGATAATGAGCCGGGGCTGGAGGTCAGTCTGACCTAAAGTCCATGCTGTTAAGCACCAGGCTATGGGCAGTTTCCACAGAACCTGATTCTTTGGAAGAAGCTAACTCAGTAGCTGGCACACTGCTTGGCACAGAGCAGTTCCTCAGTAAACATTTGCCGAATGGGAACATAGTGGTTACTTACATGGGTCTGGGAGACCAAAGGCTTGTTTGTGCTATTTTTCTTGAATTGCATTCCCAGGAAGGAGGTAGGGGAAGTTTGTCTGGGAGAATCTTGCTGGGCATTAAAGTGAGCATGAACCATGCACAAGTTGACCTCTCATCCCAGAAAATCATCACATTCACAAAATTTCAGAGCTGGAAAGTACCTCAGACAACTTCCTCAATGGTTTTCAATAGTTCTTTTGTTTTACCAGGGAGATCTCTTTGTCCATTTACTATCTACAGCTTACTCAGTAGGATGAACAGAGGTGAGTGGGGCTGCTCTGTCTGAAACAAGGTGGTGGGGGTGGCTGGAAGGTATGAAGCCCACCAGTCAGCCTCCTCACAACCCCAAGGCAGATGTAGATTTGCCTCAACAGAATCTTAGGCAATGCAGACATTATCTGAAATCCTTGATGGGGGTCAAGTCCCAGGAGAAACTGAGGGTTAGAGAGAGGAGACCTATGGAGTGAGCTGGTAATGTAATACCTGGATTCAGGTACAAATCTTTGCCTTAGTAGGTCATAATCATTTTAGGCAAGTTAAATAAGGACATAGGACAAGGTACTGTTGAGCAGGTTCCAGAGTTTGATGACATGTTGGCTCGGGAAATATTAGTGAGAAGGGCCTTGTAAAGATTCCAGTTTGTTTTTCTGCCTTCTTTCTGGCTCTGGTTCTCACAATAAGGCACAGGCAGGTGTCTGCTCACGATTGAGGTGCACTAACTCTCCCGGTGGGTGTCGAGGGACACTGTGTAGGTCTCTCTAAGGGCAAGAAGCATCATGTTCAGCTTTACATTCCCTCCAGCCTAGTACATTGCTAAGAACTAAAGCTTGTATTTGTTGACTGAATAATAAAAGTTTGCTTTCCTTTAAAGCATTGCTTGCCATGAGGCTCCCATCTGTTTTGCTCTGATGAATCCTCCAATTTTAGTTTGTGTATGTGTGTGTGTGCACGCACGCACATGTTTAATGAGGTCACCCTTTGTTCACATAGATGAGAACTGGAATGGAGTGGAGGAAAGGAGAATGAACATAAAGGTGAGGGGGCCAGGCCACCACCCTATGAGCTTTACCACTCCAGGAGCAAGACAGTGAGCCCAGTCCGGGTCTGTTTTCCGCAGGAGCAGTTTCAAGGCAAGGATAATATTTCCCTAATGAGGATATTAATAATGAATGTCTCCCACCAATCCTATTTCTTCTAAGGGGCAGAGCAGGCCACTGGCCCTCAGCAGTATCTGGCCATGGTGTTACTCTTCTGGGCTGCCTCAGCATTCCAGTCCAAGGTGGGTGCTGCCGGGCTGGACAGAGGGAAGGAAAGCGAGGGTCCAGTTTTCTGAGAACATTAGAGGTGGCACTGGGACAAGGGGAGGAGGTGGAGGCAGAGGCTCCTTCCTGTTTCCTGGGTCATTTACAAGGAAGCAGTCCTCAGTAGCCTGGGAGGCTGGTGTGATGTGAGTTTACTAGGCAAACTACTTTGAGGCCCATTTGCTTTGTCTACCCAAGGAGTAGTGGGAATTCATTTCATCTGGAAGCAGATCACCCATCCCTTCAGGCCAGCTCTGTGACCTAAGTGGCCTCAAGTACATCTCTGAGCCTGGGTATCCTTGTCTGAAAAGTGAGGATAATAGCACTCACCTCACAAAAATATTGCAGGGATTGCATGTCAGTAATGACTATGAAATACTATGTAAGTATACTGGGCCATATAAATGAAAGAATCATTTACTAAAGCCGTTGAGGCAAAGAAGAGGTTTCCTTCTCTTTATGTCACCATGTGGGAACAGCCTAGGAGCTTTGGGGAAATATTAGATAGAGTGGTGTCCCATTCCTGCAGCCATGGTGGCTAGCTATCCTCATTAGGACACTCACGGAGTAGACCCAATGGAGCTGTCTGGCTCAGGAGGCCCGGGGTCTGGATGGTGGGAGTGGGTGGTGAGGACAGGCAGATGCTCCCTCAGTGTTTGTTTTTCATCCTTTGTTTGTAGGAGGATGGTTGGGGCCTCTCATTCCATATTGCATGAGTCATCAAGTGGGAAATGTGCACAGTCCCTGTCCCCATTTATGCAAAGTCTTTTCTTCTTTCCTGAGGTGTAGGGTCAGGGCTGGATGTGGTAGGTGGAGAGTCTGGTTTAACTTAGTTTATTTCTGATCTAATCGCTTTTTTTTTTGGCAGAGGATCTGTTATTTGTCACTTACAGTCTTCCCACTCAGAGCTGCTGCAGTCCCTGGACTCCGTCAGAGCCAAGGAAGTGGTAGAACAAAGACAGACAGTCAGACAGACAGACGGATCAAGGTTGCAAAACTCTGTTAAATAAATCTGAAAGAAAAATACATCTCCCTTCACTGCTTGGGGGGGTCACCATGACAATAAGCTTACATATACTGTATGAGTGAAAATGAAATGGGGCCATGGTGATATGTATGTTTCACTGCTATGAATTATGAAGGCAAAGGCAAGAGAATCGCAGACTCAGGTTGCTGTCTACTCCCCTTCTGTTAGGACGAGAAGACAGAGGCAGAGCCAACACTGGGACAACCACAGCCCTGGATTAGGCTGTTTCCTAATGCCTTGTCTGCCAGTGGTTCTTTAGTGTGTCATGATCTTGATGCTGACAGTAGGTTGGGATATAAAGATGGAAAGGTGGATAGATAAGTATTGCTCATTTTCATATATATACCATACGATACCAACTTCAGACATCAAGCTAAATAAGAAGAAAGAAAATTCTATAGGATCATCTGATCTAAAATGTTTAACTGGGATATAAATGGCACTTTTTTTGTTGGCAGTCCTAAGTTGTAGCAAAACCGAAGCCTAGCGTGGAATTCCATTTGCTAAAGACACACTCTTTCTTCTCAAAGGTTGGATGAAATATATCAGCAACTTGAGGGTGGGGAGAGGACGGAGGAAAAGCAAAATATATGAATGAAATATTTTCCTTCAGGTTTAGTTCCTGGCTTCAGCTCACAGCATCTGAAATCCTGGTTCCACTACTTATTTTCTGTATGTCCAGGGCAAGTACTTAGCCTCTGTCTTTCCCTGTTTTTTCACCTGCAAAATGAGAATAAGAATAAAAATCATTCTCTTGTTTTTAGGAAGATAAATTGGGTGAATGCATGTAAATTACATAGAACAACTCTTGATTCATAGTAAACATTTAACCAATGGGAGCTATTGATGGTGTTCCAATGGAACATACCACTTGACTGTGAGCCCCAGGGGTGTGACTGCTGGCTCACCACCCTAACCTCAATGTTTAGTGCAGTTCTTGATGTTTAAGAGACCTCTAGTAAATACCTGTTGACTGAACAACAGGTAGCGTTTGGCTCATGGAGGCTGTCCAGGTTGTTGAGTTCATAAGCATTATAAGACATGATTTGGGATTGTGAGGATAGTTGGTCCCTCTTATGCTAATAGCAGCTTCCATACCTCAGCAATGACTGAGAATATACACAGAAGCCCTGGCTTTGTGAATCTGAGGCTCAGGCCAAGTAGGCCAACAACCTGATTTTCAGCACAGTGGCATCTAAAAGCTGGTCAAGTGTACAATTGTCTGCAGCTGGTTGGGGAGTCAAGGGATCGACTGTATATGGTGGCATCCTGGGGTCAACAAATGCATACCCATGTGAACCATCGATTCCCCCAAAACCCCAGCTGGCAGTATTTCTAGTCCTGTTGCTTTGGTGAGGGCCAGTAGTCCGGGGGACAGGGGCTGCCACGGGGTTATAGGGTGATCGGAAATGAAGTGTCTCTTTTTCCCAGGCAGCTGGGCTTATTTTAATGGGCAAGGTCAGCAATGAAATGACCAGGAAGAGAAATTGCTGCCATTATGCGTCAGCTGCAATCTTACATCAATTATTCCTTGTACCATTCCCTTTGCCACGGGCTGAAGCAAACATGGCCCTAATCAGTTTTACATCTCCGTTTAATTTTATTGGAAAGAAGATCTGGCCATGCATCACAGAGGCTGGGTGTGACATGAAAGGTGACCCCCCGCCAACTTAATGGCACAATACATAACCCTTAATGAAGTCGCTATCTTGTCCTTCTTTTGCTGTCTCAGCCCCGTGATTTATGACGGCATCGTTTTGCTTTGCCCTCTTTTCATTTCAGCTTTGACAAAGTGGATGAAACAATTATCTTCGTTATCGGCCGGAGCAGCAGAAATGTGAGAGTTGGATTTCTCCAGGTGGAAGGCCTTGGCTGGGGATCAAAACCAATGGTGAAATGTGCTTAGAAATTTTTTTTGTCTTCTCCCCTTCTTCCCGTGACGATGGGCTCCTGAAGATGGATTGTGTAGCCCATTGAGCAGTGTGAGTCCTATATCATTGTGGCAAGAAGTAATTTCAGGAGAGGGAGGCTGCAGATAGAACAGAGCTTGGGATTTTGCACCTTGCTCCTTTCGAGCCCCTTATATTTGGTTTGCCACGCAGGCCCAGGCCAAGTTCTCTGTCATACCTTCATCTTAGGCCCACCTGCATGAATGGAACATGAATTTTTCTATATTATAAATGATACTTTTCCTGCTTTTAGTCTAATTAAAGGTTATTTGTTCATTCATTATTCTATCAAAATTTATTGGGTGCCTTTTGGATATTAAATAAATTTAGGTGCTGTGGAAATGAAGAGAAGGAATCGTTATACATTTTATCCTCAAGAAATAGTATATTCTACCAACAAAAATAAGTCATGAAAAAATGTAACATATGGAGAGGGGTTCACATATCAAGAGCTGTAAGCGGAGTATTGTGGTTGTTCAGAGGAAGAAGTTTTTTCCAAAATGGGAGAGCTTAACCATAAATGGGGGCCAGGATTTGAACAAATGAAAATGAAATGCATTTATAGCTATCATTTTTATTGACCATGCAGATGGGTAGCTAGGTAATAAATAGGCCAGGCTTTGGTAGCAGTTTCATACTACTTTGCCAAAGTGATATAGGGGTTGGGGGAAAAAATAGGACATGCTTTGGGTCAGAACAATAGTGAGTCAATATTCCAGTTTGTGCCTCTTGATGTCCAGTTGGAGGAGAGAATGAAATTAGTGAAGGCTGAGATGATCAGAGGGCATGTCTTCAGTTGTTTGGTTCAGCTCAATGTCTTCTCTGCCCTCCCCCTAATTCACTGGCTAGGCGTCCATGGCAGGAAGGTAGACCTGTGATGTCATTTGGGTGTATACACATAAATGCACAGTTATTGACTGGGCTCCATATTTCCCCAATAGATAAGCTTGCAAAATCCAACTCCAAGTATCTTTCTTTCCATTGTATCTAACTTCGGAGAATTGCGAAGAATTTTTACTTACTTATGGGTTCTACGAAGTCCAGAGGTAATTGGTTGGAGGTCCTTTAATCAATGAGACTTTCTTTGCAAATATCACCCAAGTGAGGCCTGTGTTATTAATGGGATTATTAAAATGGTGAGAGTTTTTCCACAGTGTTTTTCCTCAAGTAGATGGAGAGCTATAATGCTGACATGGTTAATTGGGATCTTAAGTAGAGCCTTCATATAAATCTGCATGTAAATAAATGTTAAAACAATACATCATATAAATTGACATATGTGTATACAGAGAAATCATCTCCAGAAAAGTCAATATACAATCCATTTTGTCTCTGCCTCCACTCTGCCTGCGTTCAGTGTATAGGGAGTGAGGGGCCGAGGGAAGAAAGCAGTTCTGCATCCTGAGTCTATTTTCTAAAAGTAGCACATACTCAGTACTTAATTTGAAGCCAGTGTGTCGACATGATGGTTATTTAAATCTATAGTTAAAAAACATTAGAGGAAGCAGTGTGAAAGCCAGGGGCATACTGTTCAATATGCAACTGAAATATCAATAGTCAGACTGTGAGCACACAGAAAGGGGTGCAAGGATGGCATTTTTTAATGCTCTTGTCCCTACAACCAACAATTGGTGCAAGCTCCCCTACCCCCACCTTCCTAGCCCACTCCCAGCAAGCGTGCCTGCCCTACCCACAGAGGCATATTCATCACTACCTTTGATGTTAAAACCTGCCTGCAATTCTGCTCCTGATGAATACTGTGCAGAATGAAGAGATTGAAAGGACAACATATGTCCAGGGCAAGGTACTTAGCAGCAACAACAAAACACCCAGAGCTCTTTCTCCTGTTGCCCTTGGGGCGGCATCCAAGAGGAGTCGGAGGTCCATTTTCACCTGTTCTTCTCTTTAATCCTGTCAAGTGGAGAGTTGAAGGGCCAGGTGACCCAGAATACAAGCTTGTCCATCATGTGCAGCACCATGTGTCTGAGGACCTTCCAGAGACTCCCCCTGAGCAGGCAGTGGAAGGTGGTGGGATAATCTCTGGGAAAGAAAACAAGACATTTTTTGGCTGGAGTTGGGGAAAAAGGGAGGCGGGAGAGGGGGAACCCTGCAGTTACTTCCTTCGATCTCAGTAAATTGGAAAGGTCTTTCCCCTGATTCCTGCTGATATTTCCTGATGGAAATTTCTTCCATTGACAGAGATACAGATGGAGTTTACCGACATGGGACAGCAGACACACTCTGGGATTATGAAAAAATGCCCAAGGTAGCCATATGCTCAGTGGCAGTTTGTTAGAAGGAACTCCAGTTGGGAGAATACATAATAGCATTTTTGGCAGCATTGACTAAGGGGGATCCTCTGTATTTTTCTATGTCTTTTTGCATTTTTGATCTAATTTGTATGAATTTTGAAATTATAGTTTTATTAATTAACATTCGTGGTAAGGCACTTTCCTCCAATCCTGAGATTTATTTCCAAGAGTTCTGAATGACCCGGGGCAAGTCTAAGCTCAGAGAATGGAATCCATCTTCTATGGCATGTCCTTAAAATCTCCATTGTGACCTTCTTTCTCTTATTTGAAAGAATGTCTTATAACTAACAATGATGCCATTAACGACGATAGTGATAATTAATATTGTCATTGTGACAGCGGCACTTTATCTAGCATTTATAGCTTCATGTGGACATTGCTATCTTTGTTTCACAGTTGTGGAAACTAAAGATCTTCAAGGAGTTTTCCCAAGGTAACACAATGAAGAATTATCAGATTCAGCATTAGCCTCCTGGTCAGCCTTACCCAAAGCTTCCAGAATCCACGCTTTCAAGGACACCACGTGTCTGTCTCTCTTGCACAGGATTGGATGACAAGAGTAAGTGTTTGGTTGTAAAATGTACCACTCAGAGGCAACTGCATTTCAAGTATAGATTTCTGGTTCAATTGATCACCTAAGGCTGCCAGGTTGTCAAGATAGTTTTCTTGAAATACTTTTCTTTATTATCATGTTCCTTTCTGAAATATTTTTTGTTTGTTTGTTTGTTTGCTTTAGTATCCTAGGCTTAAGATTTACCCAAATATTATTTAATTCTATTTATTTATTTAGACGTGGGATGGTAAGTTAACTGGCAAAACTGGCCACGCCAAGTGTGTGGGAGATATAAACCCAGCACACACTCTTGTCCACCCAGTGACCTGACTCCTTTACTTTGAGGCACATCACAGTGGAAATGCCTTTTGGTGTGGGAATTTGTAGGAGAGAAAGGAGCTCAATTAAAGGGAAATGTTCTGACCCAGAACTAAGCCAGGACCATTTAGAACTCTGTGTGCACAGTGCATAGTTTGCCTCAGGCTTTCTGATGTAGACATAACCTGAAAATGTGCGCCGGGCCTGAAAAACGTGCTTTGGATGGAAGCCGGAGGGCCAGGGGGGGTTCATTTTTCTTCCTTTCCCCACACTGCGGTCAATACCTCACATGCATCATGCCGGCCACATTGTGGGCCAAGGTGAGCTGGATGGACTACACGGTCAAGGTAAGAAGTACAACCTGCCAGGTTGAAGGTAAGAGGCTCATTTTGTAGATGAATTTGCTTCCTTCCTTCAGAGATATTAATAAAAAACATCCACTCTCTAGTAGGACTTTATGTCCTGATTCCACTCCCCCAGTGTTCCAGCTCATTCTCCCCAGGTCTATCTCTTGCAGTGGAACTTGGCGAGCTCCTAATTAAGTTAGTCTGGCTCATTCCTGAGTAGTAGAAAACATATGTATGAACCCACCTTCTCTGCCAGGCCCCTGCTTTACTAAACCCTCATTGTCTTTTTCCATGGTCAGTTAGGATGGCAGTTTTGGGGGACTGATACATCTGCTATATCTGCGTGGTCGCGTTGGGGGGACGGGGTGGCAAAGAGAGAAGACAAACGTACCTGGCGGGACACAAAGGGCAGTCCAACCGTGCCTTGCAAGGGGGCTCCTCTCTGATCAGGGCATCAGAGGTGAGGCTGTGTCTCGGAGGAAGCCGAGCAGCCCACAGCTCCAGCCCGAGGATTGCGGGATCCTCTCTGGGGCCGCAGGCTGTGTGTCTGTCTGTCTGCTGAGAGCTCAGTGGAGGGATTCCCTGACCTGTTAGGAGACCTCTGGCGGCCATACCCCTTTCTCCCTGGAGTCATCTCCTGTTTGAGAGGAGGAATGCATGGCTCCAGCCACCTTCATAACACTGGAGAGAGAATATAAAAGGGAGTCTCTTTTTCTGTGTTGCCCTGTTTTTTCCTGACCCTCCACCAGCAAACCCATTTCATGCCTAGATGCCTAGTTGATTTCGAGGGTTAAGAGTACCAGCGACATTTTATCACCAATTCCTTTTCTACTACTTTTACCAGAACATGTTCCATTCATTTGTTTCCTTCAGGGGCAGAGATTAAGGAGAACATTAAGCCTTCACGTTGGCACATTGCTCCAAAGCCTGTAATCAGGATGTTGTGCTGTAGTTGCCCAGACCCTGCTTCTTGCCCTTTGATTTAGCCCCCCGCCCCCCTTTTCCCTGCGAGAACCCATGCCAGGGCTTACCTCTGGTAAAGGATTTGTCCTCTGAGCAGGCAGCAAATCTGTTCCCTTGGCAGAGGGTAGAAACCATACCTTGTGACATTCTCCTGCTAACACAGCCAGGCCACAAGGCCGCCAGCATTTCCACAGGGGGTGGGCATCACATATGTAAACAGAAATTGCTCCCCTGTAGGAAGCGGTTTCCACTGACATTGTTTGTCACCTCTGAGAAGTGCAAGCAGGATGACAGGAGGGCAGGAGGGGGACTTGATGGTACTGCTTTCTTGTCCTTTGTAGGAGAGGATGCCAAGGCACAGAAGGGCCAAAGGGACCTGGAATGCATGAGTGGGGCCTCTGGAAGAGGGGGCCTCAGAGCCTCTCTCCCCCTCCCCACACACTGAGGTGTGTCCCCCAGGTGGGCATACCTGTGATTAATCAGGAAATCCCAATTTCCAGTTACAGACTGAAGAACTCTGAGATCATCTAATTAGGTAAACACATTACTGTCATGTTCAAACAAACAACAAATTAGTGCCAGGCTCAGCGAGGCAGCAGAAGTGATCAGGGCTGCTCCTCTGTGGGGAGTGGGCCTCACTGGGTGCTGCAGTCAGCTCCGGGGCCAGTCCAGCAGGCTGGCTTCCTCCTCCAGCAGCCCTCCAGGGTACCTCCCTGCCATGCCTTTCCCAGCTAAAGAGTATGCCTGCATGATGGGAAGACACTAGCTTCAGGCAATAATAGTTTTGCATCTGTGATTTCAGGGCTGATGGGAGGTGGGCCTGTGTCTTGGGCCTCAAGGGCTGGACAGTGAGACAGGCATGGACTCCACTTGAACACTGACTCTTCTTGTGAGGAGGAGCTTGGGGAAAAGCCACGTGCTTTCTTGATTTACCCCTGACCCCAGCATAGAGCCTTTCAGGCTGGGCCCCAGAAGCTAATTGCTCAGCGAATCAATGGAGAAGCTACAAGATTGCTTATAGCTTTGCACGAGCTTGGGCCACGATATTGCTTGTCTTTCCTTCCCCATTCCAGCATAGGAATCTGTTGGGACCTGTGAGCCCCACACTCCAGGCTCTGTACCAGACATCTGTCACCTTCTCATTGGTACCTCTGAAGACATTGTGAGGAGGAAAGCAAGGGCAAATACAGTGTTCCTTTCCTGGACCTTCTGCTGCTCGAGAGGCACAGTACACGCTATAGCAGAAAGTAGATGGACCTGGAATAAAATAAGCATGAGTCTGAAACTCCACTCTAGTGCTCAGACACTTCATAATTTAGGCAATCTACTCAATTGGAACTTTAGATTACTTATTTATAAAATGGGGATAGCAATATCTACCTAGAGATATAGTTATGGCACTGAAAAATAAATTGTAAGTAAAGATATAAATGTGTCCTGCCCGTTTTAGATGCCCTGCATTTTACTTGTCCTCTCCTCCCCTCCCCCCACTCCCAACAACATCCATATATATCATAAAATATAGGACCTGAAGATTGTACAACACTGGAAATGCCATCTTGGCTCACCTTTCCTCAGACATTCGAGTGTCCTACTTACTACTTATTCTGCACTTTCCATATGGTCACCCTCTGCTTCAATTCTGGGAACAAGTTCTCTCTTTTTCAGGGAAGCCTGTCCTATCTTTGGGTAGCTCACAAATGAAAACCTTATTTCTTCATAACATTTTACCATTTTTAATGTACAGTGGTAATACTTTCAAAAAGTTAGGCAGTTGGACACCATCTCTTTTCCTAGAGTTAATATGGCTCAAAATTTAAACGTGAACATTCAGGGTTCTTCACTCTGTGTTTTTCCTGATTTCCATCCATGTGGGCTCTGGCTTTCTCACCCATTTTCCAGAGAGAAAACACTGAGAGCCAGTGTTACAATAGTATTATCAGCAGATGCTGACAATGAATACTTGCATTCAGCACTGTCAGATACAGTACTGAATGCAAGTAATCAAGGGAGTGTAAGAGACTAGCTGAGACAAAGATGGCAGAAGGGATTCGCTGACACTAGCAGCTCCTGGGTCCCCAACCTGAATTTGGTTCTCTAAAACTGCCCTTCAATGAAAAGTCACCTTAACAGAAACCTTAGGAAACAGGAGGCTAAACAACTACCCCTGGCCATGGTCCATTCTTTAATAGGTGTTTAATAGGTGGCCACAGATAATACTTTCTAATTGGGCTTATTTTAGAGCATCAACATTTTAGAGGCTTGGTGCAGGAGTATGTTGACAGAAGTCTAAAGTAGCCATCACTCAGACCTGAGCTAAACAGAATAAAAATAGAGAGAAATAAATAAATAAAAGTGAGACTCAGCCAAAAAGTGGGAAAAAGAAAAAACGAAAAGAAAGCAAGAAAGAAAGGGAGCTCACATTATCAACCAATAAACCCAATAATCCATTAGTGACCAAGGTTGCTGAATAATATAGTACTTTCTCAGTGCCATCATTTATACTGCAGACTAGAGAATAGACACGGTTATTAGAGTGAGGGCTACTGGATGACACATGATGCATGACCGAGCGGCATTGATCTTCACACAACAGGAAGGTGTCTAGACCGGGAGATGTATGGCTCTGCGATTCAGAGCAGGGCATATTTCATGTGAGGCCTAATGGAGTAGTGGAGCCGGTGATGGATGGGTTTGCCCAGTTTCAGTAGCAGTGCAGTTATAGCAGTGCTAATGTCTGACCTCTTTGGAACCTCATGTCCTTCATTCAGTCAGGGTGACCTCATTTAAAGGGACAGACAATGAGATAGGGAGAGGGGGGAGAGCTGAGTGAGGGCCGAGGGAGAGAGGAGAGGAGGGGGCTGGCCAGCATGAGGCAGGCCGAGGCGGCCGGGTGGGAGGGACTGGAATAGGCGAGGATGGCAGAAAGGAGGCGGGGCAAATGATGTGAACGCCAACCCTGACACCCAGGTCCCAAACAATTTGGTGACAAAATAAATGTATGGAAAGGCCCTTTAGTGCTTCTCTTCCTTCCCAGGTACAGCAGCATGTGGTCGTCCTGGGAATCCTGGGGCTCCCTCGGCGGTGGGGATAGAACTCCATCCCCAGAGGAAAGAGTCAAGAAAAGATGGGTAAGACTGAATGTGAGAGACAGGTCTGGTGCTAATGGGGTGAGGATATTCTGTGAGCAAGTGTGAGTAATCTGCATCGATTATGCAATAGCCAGAGAGCCTGTCTTCCTCCCTGCACTCCTCCTGCCCTGCTAGATGATGCTTAATGCATCCTAATGACACTCTTGATCATTCCTAGGGAAAACCAATGACTCATGCTATAGCCAATGCAAACCCAAGTAGCTTTGGTGGTGGTTCTCTCTTCCTCTCTCTCTCAATAAATTTCTTTGTCTATTTAAGTGTTGCAGAGATAGGCAGGATTCCAGTGTAGCTTCTTAGCTGATATTTAACTAAGAAAAAGGCATTTATCACTTAGCCTTTTAGTCTGTATCTGCCACCATTTTAAAGTTATCCCTTATTTCGAGTTGACTGGTTGAGACATGGTAGCGAGGGCTCAGACACTCTTATAATCCTGTCAGTTGTGGAACGAAGGGAAATGGTTTAGCCACGGATATTTCTTTTAGTCTTTCCCGCTGCCACCCATCCATCCTCAGCCACAATAAACACACAACTCTCTCCCTCAAAGACATGCCTACTACCTCTCAGCCCACAGCAAGACCTTGGCCAAGGTAATTTGTTGAGTACTAGATCTGAAAGGGATCATGTGGGTCTGACAGGTATTTGTTCAGTGTTTGTATATGTGGGACAGTAGTCATTAGGGCTTAAGGCATTTTAAGGGTCAGGGACTTTGAAAGTTTCTTTATAACTTTGGACTTTGCTTTTTCCTCCAAAAATTGTGCATAAAGTTATATCACTCCTACACCTAAGGCTGTTCTTAGTAATCATTAATTACCAAGGCATAAATGAGCTGTTAGAGAAGAGTGCTAGGGGATGGGAAGAGGCGGCACTCATTCAGTAAGTGAACAAATATTTATAGAGAGCCTACAGTAGGCTGGGCTCTTTGTTCTGGAGATAGATCAGACAACAAAACAAATAGCTCATGTTGCTAGAAAGAGAGCAAAAAAGAAACCAGCATTTTGAGCACCTACTTTGTAGCAGGCACTGCTTCTGGGAGTAATAGGTACCATTTTATTTAAATGACAAAATGGTCGGTGTTACTGTGCCTTTTTACAAATGAGAGCACTGAGGTTCAGAGACCAGCAACAGGTTTCCCACAGTCACATGGCAGATAACTATGAAGCAAAGCTAGAATGTCATATGGTTCCATTTGACACAAAACCTGCTCACAAAATTAGGAATCTATTTCACATCATAAATACAAATAAAGTCCTGGGGGACTAAGTGTGAAAAATGTAATCTTTTATATGGAAATGTATTTCTTAGTCAAAGGCACACATTAAAAAGCAAAGCATTAGTAAATTTGATTACTTCCAAAGTCAACTTTTGCAGACTTTGCTTCTGTCCAAGAAGGAGTAACAAGAACTGGGTACTCTCTCACTTGAAACATTTGAGAAACCAGACAAGATGTATGAAAAACAGATCTCAAGGTCCTGAGCATCAGGCAGGAAAGGACAGTGGTCCCTGAGAGATGAAACATAAATGAGATGAGCCCTATCATTACCCCCGGTTACTGCTTGGAGACCCTTCCCAGGCTGTGGAGCAGTGAGGGGGAGCCCGGGCAGAGCCCAGTGGTCTCCTGAGTATCAGACACAGAGCTGGGAGTCCAGAGAGGCCAAGGCAGCTGGAGTTTGCTGGGCAGAGGGAGAGAAGAGAGCTGCACAGCTAGAGGGACCTCCCTGAGTGCTCATGTGTGTGGGGAAATAGCCTGAAAAAGAACCAGAGCCAGAAAAAGAGCCACTTAAAAGGGTTAGGAGGAAATAATATCTGTTCTAATGTATTTTTAAAGTGGTTATTTTTTTTCAGAACATTAAAGTCATTGAAAATTTGAGAAATGGAATAGTAGATCTTTAAAAACTCACAACATTATTTTATGTTTAAATATTTTATTTATACCCAAATCAGAATTTATTATAATTTTCCTTTCCTGGCTTTAACAGCAGCCAACTGATCAATAATTTTTCAAAATTAACTTCTTTGCTTATCCCATTTTCAACTGAGCAAAGGGTGTAAGTGCCTGACCTCAACCCTCCCTGTCACAGGGGAGAGAGGACGGTAGCACCCACTGGTGAGAGTGGGTGGCTGAGAGCCCATCCTGGAGAGGTGAGGTAGCAGAAGGAGGTGGAGCCACACATGAGCTGAGGCTTCAAACTGTCATCAGTTCATGCTCCGTTGTCCCATCAGACTTTACTTACAAGACACAAATTTCAAGATGGCAACTACAGAGCATTGCAAACACAGAGCATGGTGTCCTGTGCTCTGGTCACACACCCATGAAGTTGGCCCCTAATGATAGTACCTATGTTCAGTGCCTGAAATGTAGTAAGTACTTAAACATGAGGGTTTAAATTCTTCTTTTTACAAGGCGTTCAGCCTGAAAGCTCAGTTCTGCCCAGTCCCTGGTAACAAGTGCAGACTCACACACAGTGGGACTGGCCACAGTTCTGTTGAGCATTGATTTTGTGAGAGGCACTACCCCAGGCACTGAATAAGTCACCCTGTTTCTAGGCACAGGAGCTCACAGCCTAATTAGGAAAGGAGGTGATTATAATACAAGGAGATGAATACTAAATACAGCAACAAGGGGTAAGTTGGAATACAGAGGGAGTTATAGAAGCTTTATCTCACAGCCCTAGGGTGGAAAGTGATATTTAAGCTGAGCCCTAAAGGTTAAGTAGAATCTAAGTCATGGGCTTTATGAGTAGTTGGTACAAAAACCTTGAAACAAGAAATAGAGAAAATTGGAACCTCAAGATATTCACTCTGACCAATGAACTGAGTAGTATGTGAGGAGTGACAGGAAAGGAGGAGGGAGAGGCAAGTAGCACCCAGACTTGATGGCCTTTATTGGTCATTTTAAGGAGTCTGTGATGAATCCCAGGGACAACAAGGGAAGGGATAAGGAGTGTGGAATGGAAATAAAATATTTTAAAAATTTAGACAAAGAAGTGTTATGACATTTTCATCTTAGAAAGATTTCTCTGGGGTCTTCTGGGTACAATGGAGTGGTGGTTATGGATGTCTAATTTCTGCCTCCCAGGATCTTAAGAAAACTACCAATAACATTTTTTTAAAAAAAAAATAAGAAAAACACATAGCAGTGCCAGGGACTAGGAAGGGTGTTGCCTACAATCTAGTATGTAAGTTCAACAAAGTTTGAGTAAATAATGATATTGGATGTAATGAAACATAGATCATATCTCTTAATATATACAGAATCATATACTCTCTAAATAGAAATACATCTTCTTTGGAAACATACATGTGTGTTTATAAAAATTAATCCTATTCTTGGCCATAAAGAGATCTTTCATAAATTTCAAAGATAAGAAATTTCACAGGCCCCACTCTCTGATAATGATGCAAAAATAAAAATTCTAATAAAAGTATACATGATCAATCAATCAGTGGAACACTAGAAGGAAAAAGAAATACAACTTTTGCACAGAATCAGATAAAAAGCAAATAGAATCTACAATTACAGACTGTTTAGAAAGTAACCAATAAGTATGGATGCATTTGAAAAATCAGTAAAAGAATTATCTCCCCAAAATAATTTTTGAGAAAGTATTCAATGGGTATTTAGGCCATTTCAGAGCATAGGAAAAGATGGAAAGCTTTCCAATTGACCAACTGTCATAATGTTGAACCTAAAACATGACAATTAATACTTTAGATATGAAAGCTATAAGTCAATCTCACTTTTAAGTACAAGTGCAAAAATCCTTAAAATATTAGCAAATTGTATCCAATAGAATCCTGAAGGATGATTATGAATCTCCAAGAAAGAATCATTCCAGAGATGCAAAATGCTTTACATTAATCTGTTTTAAATAATATTCACCATAACTATAGTCAAGCAAAATTATAACATTATCTTGATAGATGCCCCAAAGGATTTTATAAAATTTCATTTCTATTCCTGATTAATTACAAACACAATTCTTACTAAACTTGAAGTGTAGAAACACTTTAGCATGATGAATGACAGGTATATTTAAGAAAAAGTCATAATTATATTTAAGTAATGAAACACTATAGACATTTTTATTTAAGTCTGGGACAAATGAAACATCATAACTACCAGCATTATCATTTAATAGTATTCTGAGAATCCTGGAAATAGGACAAGCAAATATAAAGCTTAAATATTGGAAAAGAGAAGAAAAAAATTGTAGTAATTTACAGATGATCTTCTTGATAACCTGGAAAATCTAGAAAAAGGATTTGGAAAACTATTAGCATTAAAGGATGTTTAATACAATGGCTAGTTACAAAATAAATATACAAGCATTCATAAATTTCCTCAGCATTAATACAACCTATTAGAAAATATATGAATAAAAATCCATTCATATAGCATCAGAAATATATTTAATTTGGGGGAAATAACTAAACAAAATTTGCAGTGGTGAAATGAAGAAAATTTCACACGTTCACTAAAATATATAAAAGATGACTTTAATTAATAAGGATTTATGACATGTTCCTCAATTGATAAAAAGAATATAAATTTATAACTTTAATGTAATTACAGTAAAAATTTAAAAGAATTTTTGGGGAACATTAAGGAATGCTACTAAAGTTCATACAGAGAACATAAAGAGGAAACCAAAAATTTTTGATAGAGAAGCTATGAGGGGTGCTTGTTCTTGTACATATTAAATTGCAGTATAAAAACTAGAATTATGAAAACAGAGAGGGAGAGGCAGATAGACATAAGTCAGTGAAACTAAATTGAAAGTCCAAAATTGAAGCCTTTCTGAGGGATTTCGCATATGTGAAAGATGTAGCATTTCAGATTAATGATGAAAGAATATATTAATAAATAAATGGTAGGTAGGTAACTGATTAAATAATTGAAAATACATGCCCTACAGCCTATCTTACATCATAGTCCAAAATTGATTGAAGTTGTATTAAGCTATTTAACATCAAAATTTAAAAACATAAGTAAGAGTAGGAAAATAGAAATGACTTTGTAACTGCTATGTGGAAGAAGTTCTTTTTAAGCACTAAAGCAAGGGAAAACTATAAGGGAAAAGGTTGGCAGATATCATCACATTACATTTTAAAATTTCTTAAAATTTAACATAAAATTAAAAGCAAGATGACAATCCTTGGAAAATAGTTGGGACATACATAATATTCATAGCACCTTTTTTTTTTTTTTTTTTTTTTTAAATATATCTTTATTGATTTCAGATAGAGGAAAGGAGAAGGAGAGAGAGAGAGACTGAAACATCAATGATGAGAGTCACTGATCGAGCCCACAACCCGGGCATGTGCCCTGACCGGGAATCGAACCCCAATCGCCTAGATCCTAGGCCGATGCTCAACCGCTGAGCCATGCCCAGCCGGGCTCATAGAAACTTTTATACAACAAAAAATCAGTGATAAATAAACATCAAAAGCAAAATATATAAGTTCTATAAATGGATCATTAAGAGAAGCATATTCAAATAACTAATAAACATGTGAAATTATGTTTAAATTAACTTGGCATTAAAGAAATGCAAATTAAAATAACCATAGTTTATTTTGCCTATGAAAATGGAAAAATTAAAAAATAGTCAACATGGAAAAGTTTTATGGTATATTATTTAGTGGAAAGAATGGTATTAGAACAATATGTATAATATATTATCTCAATTTTATTTTAAAGTATACAAATATACAGGTTGTAAAATGTTAACAGTGATTACCTCTAGAAAGTGGAATTATGAGCCATTTAATTTTTATTTTGGTGTCTATCTGTGATTTTAACATTTTCTGCCATAGATATGTATGACTTTTGCAATCAGAAAAAAAATATTAAAAATTAGCATGGCCACAATGTGGAAAATGAATTTTAAAAGTATAAACCAAAAGCAGAAAGTAGACAGAGGCTGCTGTAATAATAAAATCTAGAGAGACAAACAGAGGTGAAAGAATGAAGATGGAAAGGTAAAAATTTATTCTAGGAATATTAAGGTCACTAATGGCAGGTGACAGAAGGAGGGGAGAAAAAGGAAAATAAGGACCCAAGTATGGTTCCCAGCCTTTATTTGGGCCACCGAGTGGAGTTTGAAGTATCTGTTGGCCCTCCACCAGGAAAGAGGTTGAAATTCAGAAGGAAGGTCTGGGTGAGATATCTCTCCTTCCCCCACCTGGATATAGATGACTACTGGAGCCAGGATGGGATCACCCAGGGAGATTTTGCAGAGAAGAGGGCTGAGCCCAGAACTTTGAGTACAAAACATCTACATTTAAAGGATGTCATTGACACTATGAACAAGTCTGAGAGGTAAAAAGAAATCCAAGAGAGTGGAGTCATGGAATCCTAGGAAGGAGAAGATAACCAAGGTCTAAAAGGGGCTGAGAACAGTGCAAATGCTGAAAAATGCCACCCTTGACTGCTGAAGACATGGGTCCAGGTTGGGGGTTGTGCATTTCAGGTAAGAGGCTGTAGTCAATAGTGTCAAATGCTGCCAAGAGGTCAGGAAAAGGAAGCCATGGAAGTGTAACCCTAATAAGGCAGTTGGGATTGGGGCAAGAGCTAGTTAGATGAAGTAGTAGGGTGGAAGGCTGTCTGAGGTGGATTGAATAGTGAGAGAGGTGAGGAAGTGGAGACAGGAAGTGAGATACCTCTTTTGAGTGTCTTAGCTATGAATGGGGTGGAGCCAGGTTTGGAAGCTACAGGAGCCAATGGGATATTTTTATTTTTAAGCAGCATCTGACCTTGTTTTAATGCTCATGAGAGAAAGGGCCTGTGGAGATGGGTGTTGTTGGGATGACAGTGGGAAGGACAGAGGAGATAACTGGTTAAGTGGTCTCCTAGGAGGAAAGAGCAGAAGTGGAGAAGGTCTGTGCCCAGGTGGAACGTGCTTCCTCTCAGACATGATGGAAGGAGGGTGTGTGTGTGTGTGTGTGTGTGTGTGTGTGTGTGTGTGTGTTAGAAGTGAGGCAGGGATTTGGCCAACAGTCTTACCTGGGGAGGGGAAGGGACAGAGAGATCAGTTGCTTCCCAGAGCACATTTTCCATGTGCTTGGCATGTGTGTTTTTTTTAAAGGGAAAGTGTTTTTGCAACTGAGAGAAGCATTCTGAAAGCCAAGGTCAGCCATTGATATGGCTATCAGACCACGACTCTTACAGAAGACAATGGGTGGCTGTGTTTTGAGTTCCTACCTTCCTGTCTACCAGTGTTGCTCATCCTAAGCGTGTTTCCACATCACAGCATGGCAATCACGCATGGCAACTTCTAGGGTTTTCTCTGTTACTCCATGTTATATCTGGGATTTCTTTTGACTTCTATTTTCATTGTGAAGAAGGAATTGAACTAGTTTATTGAGCTAGATGGGTGATAGAGCGCAATATGGAATTTGAGAATTAAGACACCAATTTTACTCTCTGGGAGAAGAACATTTTAGGCAGAGGGAGTAACAATGTCCAAGGCCTTGAGAAGGTGATTTGCTAGCTTGTTGGAGGAAGACTAAGGAGGCAAGGGTGGCCAGAAGGTAGCAAGGGAGGTACAAGGTGAGGTCACAGAGGGAGCAGGGGGTTGGGTCCAGCAGGAGGGGATTCCAGTGGACTGGGGGAGAGGTGCCTGGGGTGGCAAAGGGGGAGGTGATAAGGAGAAGTCAGATGCAAGCTGTATCTTGTCCTAAATGATTGGTTGATGAATTGGATGTAAGGTCTGAGATGAAGCCTGAATGGTGCCTAAGACTTGAGCCTGAGGTGCTGATTGAATGATGGAGCCATTCCTGAGATGGGAAAAGGTGAATGAAGTAGATCACCCTATGGCAAGACTGATTAAGAAAACATATATGATATAAAGTTAAATTAGAGATACTACAGGTAAAATAGATTAAAATATAAAATTTTTTTTTAGCAATAATAAGTCAATATATTAATAAATTAACATAAGATGGAAGATGTTTGGCAAAGAATATCAAAATTGGTAGAATGTACATTGAAGTATGACAAAATCAGTAAACAATTTAAAAACTGAAATAATTTTCATTATTGCCATACCTTCTAAGTATATGTGTATGTATGAACTCATATATGTATATAAAATATTTATATAAGTAAATATATTTCTAAGCTTAGATTGTTTTATATATGAACTTTATTACTCTTAAGAGACAAATAATTTTATATAATTTTTCAAGAAATCAAGAATGAGAGAAAACTGCTAACTTATTCGTAAAGGTAGAAGGAGGACAGTCTATTATTTTCATCCACCATCTTAACCACAGAACAATTTCACCTCTAAAACTCCTGCAGACCTTCGCACAAGCCAGCAACATCCACAGTTGTATTAAAGATTTCAGGGTAATCCTGACTTCCTACAGTGGTGAGTTGGATTTTGGGAGACTTGCAGAAGGAAGGAAGGTGGGTGGGGGAACTCAAGGCAGGTCTTGGGAGGTGTGTGGAGAAAGGGTGGGATGGACATTTCCCTAATCCATTCTTGGCACTGAGGATAACTAAAAACAGGTCTGTTCTATATCCAGAAAGCCTGTATATGGAATCTTCTTGCTGGAGTTTTCTTGTTGGAGATTCCTGACGAAAGAGTTATTACAGTCCTTTCTTCCCTCACGTTTGTTTCGTTTCTTTGGTCAGAAATCTTGTCCCTGTTTTGCAGAAGTATATGGCCTCAACTCTGTCCACCTTGTCGCACTGGGCCTTCCCTAACCTTTCTGTCTGGATTATTTGTGTCCCCCTACAGCCAACCCTGTGACTGTTGGTGAGTGTCTTTCCCTTGGGACTCCCCTGTCACCTCTCAGCTGAATCTCTGGGACACCAGCTCCTTTCATTCTGAAAAAAAGAGTGGACATTGGCCTCCTTCCTACCATCTGGGTTTATTAAATAAAGCTGAGTGGCAAATGAGACATTTGGAAGGTCTGGGGGGGTGACCTGAGTGGCAAAGGAAACTCTCTTTGCACTTTTAAAAGGTGGATGACCATCTGGCCTGGCAAAGACACTCATTTAACATTTCCACTGGTACAGGACTGAAATCACTTACCATTAAGTTCTATTTGAATAAAATGGTAGTAGACATTTAGGTAATATTACTGGGCAATAAATGTTTAAGAGCCTTAGGGGTATGAGCTTTCCAAAGGTAGTTTAGACCCAGATGCTAAAAATACTTCATATATATATATAATACATATATTATATCTGTGTATATATAAAACCTTTTTCAGACTTTGGCCTTTGCTCACATAATGGAAGAATTTTCTCCCCTCTCTCTTTTCGTTCACATTTTGAATTGTTTAAGAATTTCCTGGCTACAGTCTCTTTCCCCTCCCTTTTCACTTCTTTTTTTCTTTTTCTTTTTTTCACTGCACTGGGTAGAAGAAGCACGAGGGAAATGTAGTTAAAATTCAAAATGCTTCCCCTTTATCATTACCATGAATCAACACAATAAATGAGCCCCTTCAGAGCACGGTAATAAGAATTTGATAAATCATCAGCCAAAAATTAACTAGATGTCAAAACAATCTTTGGGAAGTGTGATGGATTAGGGGTGATAGCAGCAATTAATCTCCCAGCATGAGTTCACCAGAGAGACACAATGTAGGGAGATGGATGGGGGGGATTCAGGCCATGCAAGGTCAGGACTCAACTGAAAAGAGTGGGTGGAGGCTGAGAGAGGGCAGGATGGAGGGAGGGGAGAGAGAGAATATGAGAATCCTCTGAGTCTGCAGTACCCAGGCACCCAGCAGCTGAGCTAGAGGTCAGTTACATGCCTTTGAAAAGCGCTCTGTCTCCAGCTGCTCTCTGATGAGGCAAGCATTTTTCCTCTTGCGCTAATAAATGCCACAAGTCGGCTCATGGGGCTCAACACATGGCCTCCATGAGTGGGAGGCTGCAAGGGCTTAATTTACAGAGAGGGGTCGCTCCTTGTAAACAACACCAGGAGGGAGGGAGTCTGGGAAAAGCTAGAATAGCGACAGGAGCGCCGCCTCTGGAACTCGGAGTTCAGCTCTGGTTGTTCCAGGGCACAGCCTGGGGAATATTGATGGTTCCAGAGAAAGAGGAGGAGAGCCTCTGCAGGCGCCAATCTCATAAATCTCCCTCTTTTTGATGAGGCTGCCTCTTTTTATTTGCCTTTTTTTTTTTTTTCCAGTAGAGTTCACAATTTCCGAGGAAATGGCAGTTTGGGAAGATGCAGAAGAGGCCTTGTTTTTACCTTCCAGGCAAGGCTGGAACCCTCAGGTAGGGCCACAAGTCCATATGCTCATGAGACTAAACTGGAAAGGTAGTCTGAACTGACAGGGATGGGGGTGGGTTGAGTGGCAGTAAGAGAGGCGGGAAGCTGGTGACAGAGAGGGACACAGAGCTCCATTTAGCCAGTGGGAAGATCAGATCTACTAATGTCATGGGAAACACCTCAGATTCACCCCCCTGTAAGTCCTAGTAAATGGTGGCAATAATTGGGATGCCCTATGTCAGGCCTTGGGAGCTGCCAACCCTGGGTTCTTTAATCCCCTAGGGAAATTGAATTCTTTCTTACCAGAGAGTTTGTAGAATTTACCTGGCCAGGGTTTTTGATGCTGCTCCTAAATGTATTAGTGCTTCCTGGCTAGCTTCATATTGATCATAAAAGAATCACAATGCCTGACACATGTGTATTGCTTTTTGGTTTTACGAAGCTCCATGAGAATCCTGCCTCTTCCCCAAGGGACCCTTGACATTTCTCTAGGACATACCTTCTTAGGAAGTAACTACAGAATCCTAAGAGGTTAGCCATAATGTAGTCTATTCAAAACTCGATTCTCATATTAGGAAAGTTAGGCCAGAAAAGTTCAATGATTCCTCAGGTATCACTAGCCTGGTGATAAGGAATGCACACCCGTGGCATTCCCTGGCCCAGCTGCTCCTCCTCTCAGCTTTGCCTCAGAAGGAATTTCCATCTTTAAGTCCTTTAGCTCTGATATTGGGGGTGGGGGTGGGTATATTGGGTGACTTGGTGCTGCTTCCAACCCAACTCAACCCAAACACACAACAACTGTCTAGAGATGAATCTTTTTTAAAGCAAGGACTTAGCGCTCTCTAGCTGCCAGGAATGAAGGATACTAACCTGGTCTGGTCTTCAAGATAATGAAGAAAACTTGCCATAAAATCACCTCTGGAGAATGGAAGTGATTTCCTTGCTACTGGCTCTCTGTTGACCTGAGCTAGTTACTTAATTTCTGTGTGTGTTGGTTTCCTCAATTGTAAAGTGGGATCCTGTGAGGATCAATTGAGTTCTATGAGCAATGTGCTATGTCCTTCTCTGTAAGTGTTGATTAAGGTTCTTCTGGAGTTGAAGGCATTGTCCTCTCTTCACTATGCCTGTGAAGTTTGGTTGGCTCTGTAGGTCACTGAGTACAGTCCGGCTCTTGCTCTATGACCAAAAGCTGATAGAAGTCTTCTTGATACCAATGCAAAGGCTAAAGGGGCTGGCACAAGCCACCCAGGCCACTTGGCCTCCTGCACACACTGACCACAGATGCACATGGTGGTCATACTCACAGAGACACACACATACATCCTCAGAATACAAATATAAGTATATTCTCTCTCTCTCTCTCTCTCTCTCTCTCTCTCTCTCTCTCTCTCTCTCTCTCTCTCTCTCACACACACACACACACACACACGGTAGCAACCTAGAGAAGAAACACAGCTGAAGCTTTGAAGCATTCCCCACCTGGCTGGGTCTTGAGAATGAAGGGGTAGCTTCTTGAGATCAGGTACTGGGTACTATCCTTAATCCTTTGGTTTCACACCCTAGACGCTTGCTAACTACCATTTCACTGACCAGATCAAGAACTGATCCTCAGCAGGCAGGTGTGCAACCTAGAGGTCAGAATCAGACTCGAGAGACATAGTGTTATGGGTTGAGAGACACATAGGGAGAGTGCCCTGTGATGACAGCGGCACAGACTGGAACAATACACCTGTGAGCCAAGGAGCACCAAATCTTGCCAGCAAGCCACAGAAGCTAGGAAGAGTCCAAGAAGCTCTCCCCGGCAAGGTTTGAAAGGCTCAGGGCCTTGCTGACAACCTGATTTTGGACTTTCAGCCTCCAGAATTGTGAGACAATACATTTGTTGTTTTGAGCCACCCAGTTTCCATACTTTGTTAAGATAGTCCTGGGAAATTAGTTCATGTGCATAATTTGAGGGGGGGGGGGGGATATGTATTTAATATTGTGCTCTAATTTTATATTTTGAAAATCAAGACAAAATCCTCTGTTTTGAAAACACAAGCATCAAAAATAAAGCACCACAATCCTTCTAGGCTGGTCCATAGAGTGGAAGACAGCAGCCTCTGCTCAGGTCCTCCCAGTAGAAGCTGAAGTCCTCATGTTGGCCTACGATGCCCGCAGGACCTACCCTGTTCCTCTCTGACCTCATGCTCCACTTCTCTCCTCCTTGTTTGCTCCACTCCAGCCACACTGACCCCCTTCTTTCTCCTCAGACACACCAGGCAAGGTCTTGCCTCCCTGCCCTTGTACAAGTCCTCCCCCAGCTTGGAATGATCCACCCCAAGTGGCCTTTTACCTCATTCCTTTAAGTTTTGCTCAAATGTTGCCTGCTCAGTGAGGTCCACAACCCCTAAAAGTCACCTTCCTTCCAGTTCTCCTTACTCTGTTCTGTATTTCTCCATGGTACTTATCACCTCCTCACATACTATATAATTAAAATAACTTACTTTCTATGTATGTTGTCTATCTCCCCATGAAAATGTTAGCTCTAAAAGCACAGGGATTTTGTTGTTGTGTTTCTGTTTCGTTTCCTACTCAGTGCCTGGAATAGTGTATGACATACACTAGGTGCTCAATATATCTTTCTGAACGAATGGAAACTTACTCTCTGGTGTATCAAATTTTCCTGGGTGTTTCTCTCTGGGAAGGGTCAGAATTCCTGGGGATTTAATTTAAGTTTATCTGGAGGAGACATAGTTTTAAAAACTAGGAGCTCCATTCTAGGGAAACTGTGGAGCTGAATGAGAGGCTGTATGGGCCAGTGGATGGAGCCTGAGCTGGGGCCCTGCTGCTCATCTGTAACTGACAGATGATCCCACCTGCTGCCCACTGCTTACTTCATGGGGGCTGTTGGGACGATGGAGATGATTCATTTAAAAGTGCTCTGAGGTCCTTAACAAAAGTCCTGCTAGGGAAATGGAGTGTTATTACATGAACTAAACCCAGAAGTGTATCAGGAAATAGCTGAACTGAATCACAGCCAGTCTCAGAGCAATTTTTTTCCTGAGAAATTTAATAGAACAGCCTACAAAACTATGATGCAATTTTCTTTCACATTCTCTTTCCTATCAAGTGTTCCTACTTCCTAAATTTCAGCACAGGTGCTAGCTTCTTTTTTCCTAGATGGTAAACAGATCCACAATAGACTTTCTGGATTGGACTGAGAGTAGGGGGCTGTGCAAATCACTGGGCCATGAAAATGCCATTAGCATTTCTCGTCTTTTACAGTGGTTCTTACTATAGGGAATAAAATGCATTACTCAGAACAAATGGCTGCATATTTAATTATGTCAGACCCTAAAGTATTTTTTTGGTTCATATTTCAAGTGTTCTTTGGTGAGGAGGGGATGTTGAGAGTTAAACTATATTATATTACTTTTTGTTTAAGGTCACTAAATGTAACTTGAATGGTAGTTGCCAAGGTCAGAACTACTGAGTACAAACCCTAAATACTATTTCCTTCTTCCTTGGGCTAGTTCTCAGGCTATTTAGTGCCCTCTGCTGTCTGGAGGAAGCCTGGTAAAGCTTGGTTAACTGCCTAGCTTACATACAGCACACAAGGACAGTTTTCTCGCCAATTTGGCACATTTTAGTGCAAATATTAACTGGCACCTATCACGATTCAAAATTTATTAATCTGCTATTAAGTGGCTCTCATTGGCCAGCCCACTTGTTAACAAGTAAGGGTTAATTTGCAAAAGTTGATTCTGTTTTCTGTTTCTGTCTTCGAAATTTACCCCACTGTGCCTGGCCCTGGAATGGATGGGACTGAAGAGCAAGGAAAATGTGTCACAGTTTGTAAAGAAGTACTTCCAAATACAGTCAGTAGTTTGGTACTAAGCAAGGATAGCTCTGCAAAGTTCCCTAGTCAATGTTGGTTGACTCCCATAGATAAATGCCCAGTCTTACCTGTTAATACAGGGTGGGGTAAAAGTAGGTTTACAGTTGTGAGTACGTGAAACACAGTTTCTTGTATTCTTGTATTATTATTTATTAATTGTTGTATTATTTTCCATACGAACAACTGTAAAACTACTTTTGCCCCACCCCTGTATTTTAGAGCTTTTCTTCAAATTAACCAAGTTTATCAAAACTTGGTGATTTATTCCTTGGTGATTATCATTAAAATTTGTTTCTTTTATTTTGGGAGGTAGCATGGTATAGAAATGGCTTCAGCTTTGGAAGTCAAAACTGAGTTAAAAATCTGCTTTCTTTTTTATTAGCTCCAGTTTCCATGTTTGTAAACATGGAAAATAACACCTACTCCATAGGGTTATTTTGTAGATTAAATGAGAAAATGTGAACAAAATTCTTTATTAAAAGACCTGGTTTTATTATAGGCACCAAATAAATATATATTTTTATTTCTCTTTTATGCTTGATTCTAATTTCAAACTCAAGTCATAGTTTTGTTTCTAGATTCAAAGAAAAGATTTCTTAGACATTTTAATCTTTTTCTTTAATATTATCCTATACTGGTGGCTTGTTGGTGGGCAAGGGGGGAGAAGAATCTTATGACCTGCCCCCGCCTGGGTGTTTGAGATGTTTGCTGGTGCCTAGAACAGGGTTCTAGTCTGGGTGGCTTCTTCAGCTCCCCACCAACACTGAGTTCTTTCATGTTGCAGCATCTGTACCAGAGTGACGGAAATCAAATAAGGAAGGGTGGGTGGAAGGAAGTCTTAGAGTCATTAGCCTTTGGGTCAAAACTTCACACTTACCTCAACCCTCATAAACCCATTGAAATGAAGTCAGCAGTTGGGCCTTGAAAGGGAATTTTATGCTGTGCTGGTACCAACCAGTGGCACACGGGCAGAAATAAGTTTAAAAAAATTGTTTGTAGTTTGAAAAAACTTGTCATTTGTGAGGGTAGACTACTATAATTAAGCCATAGAAAATATCAGTAACATTATTCATGGTTGGGAACTCCTGAGTCCCCATTATTGTGTATACAGAATTTCTACTGAGGTCTGTCTGGGTATATATGTTGCTTATCTCCATTTTTGTCTGGTGATGCATATTGTGATAAAAAAAAATGATAGGTTTGAATTTATTTGGGTTTGAATTATAGGTTCACAACTGGCAGTGAGATTGTGCACATCATTTATTTATCTGATATTTACTGAATATATGCTACATGCTGTGTCCTGTGGGAGGTGTGTGTGTTTGTGTGTAGTGGCACGTAAATGCATAAAATGTGTAGCTAGCCATGTGTTCTGATAGGAAGCACAGAACAAGCAGAAATATGCACAAGGAGCAAGGAGCTGTAGGGGCTAAAGACCACCAAGCAACATTTGAACTGCATCCTTGAAGGGCCAGTAGAAGTTAGCAAGGTGGTGTGAGAAGAAAGGGAGGCAGGTAGAAAACATATTGAAGAGCACATGAATGGTCACAGAGTCTAGGAGGGCCTGAAGTAGCTGTGAAGCTGCAGCAGAGGTGTGTGGCAGGGACATTGGATGGAGGTGGTGGCGTAGTGACAAGAGATAATGCTGGGGAGGCAGAAAAGGCTAGACTATGAAAGTCCTTGCTTAACAGTCCCGGGACTTTGATCTCTTCTCAAACTATGAAGACACTTGATGCATCTTAAGAAGTGGACCGGTGGCCTCCTGTTTTCAGCACAGGGGCCGTTACGGAGGTGGTGTGGCAAACTGGTGGAACGGGGAAGCCCGTGCATCCGACGGCTGTGGGGGGCTGCTGCTGCATGGCTGGAGGGAGTCTGAGAGGTGAGAGGAACGTGGGGCTGCTGCCCAATACGTTTGTGAAATATTTGGGAGCTGGTGCTCTCTTTCAGGGTGAGAATGGAAGGAGAAAAATAGAATGAGGGCAGGCTCGGGGTTTATCGAGGCTTAAGGCATGGTGGAAGAATAAGTGCAGGTAGACAAGACAGATGGGAGCAGTTGGGGGGGGAGGACAACCTGGGAGGGCTGGTGTCATGGAAAGACAGAGATGAGGTGCAGGGAAGGCGGGGTTAGTTGTGTCAAATAGCTCTGGGAACTCAAATGGGTAAATTAATAAGAGACCATTCTTTAAGTATGAGATCACTGATGATCATTACAGATAAAAATATTCTGGAGAAAAATAGGAGTGACTGGGATTGACAACCTAGGTGGCTATCCAGGGAATCGTCTGCCCGACAGCTATATTCCCAGTCTGTTTCACCCACATTCTGTGGATTTGGTGCTATCAAAGAAAGATCCTTGGAAATTGTTGCTTTTCATCTCTATTGTTGCAGAAATTCAACCTTCTGTTCAAGAAGGCACATATGTTAAAGGGTTGCATTCAACCTTCCTATTATTGGCAACTACCAAAAGGAAAAAACATCAAGTTATTTAGCATTCTGAAACCAAAATGTAGGCAAGGGGGTTACATTTATTTACTCAGCTCAAAAAAAGGAAGAGAGAAAGACGCGCTGTGATCACAATTTCTCTAAGCAGCGACATAAGTGCCATTATCGTCTGTGATTATTTTGACTTGACTTGAAATGTTTATTCAAATAGTTACATGAATGACTAATCAAAAGGATTGTTAAAACTGCCTTACATATGTGGAACACCTTCACAATAATAACAAGGTTTGCTGGGAACTTGCACAGTATTATGTTTTTAATTGCTTTTGTCAGTCAAAAATATCAGCAGAGCACCCACTTGACGCCGCATGCTGCATTTGAGCTGGGAGATGGCAATACAAAGAAAGTCCAGAAAGCCCTCGGTTAACATGAAGCCTCGGGGCACACATGTTCTGATTAATTAGGTTCTCAGGTGAGCTCCTGGAGAACCCTTTATGAACTGTAATGATTTTTGTTTCAACTCTTTTAAAAATCGTGGTCAGACTTTCTGGAAAGATGGTGACCCTTACACATGTGTCTAGCTCCCTCTCTCTCTGATTCTAATTGAAATGACCAACATAATCTAAAACTAAGGAAAGCCGTGTTTTACTGCAGGAAACAGGAGATAAGTCATTTACATGGGAAATTCTTGTAGAAATTTTATCTAGATACAACCCAGGAGGGCTGGAGTTGTGTGGAAAGCACAAGTTTTGGAAGCAGAAGACTGGGAGGGATTCCATTTCCAGCTCTGCCAACAATTGAGCCACTGAACCCTACAATTCATCCCTCCATGACTGTTCTCATTAATAAAATGAGAACAAATAATTTGCTGGATCAAATAATCCCCAGTATCCTCTTTGGCTCTTGGTTTCTATGAGACTACATTGGTTAAAGTGCAGGGAGTATAAAGTGATTAACAGTATTAGTTCTACAGTAGGCCACATGGGTTCAAATCTCAGATCTTCCACATAATAGCTATGCCACACTGGTCGAGTTAGTTGAACTCTCTGAGCCTCAGTTTATTCATCTGTAAAAGGGACATAATAATTCCTTCCTCTCCAGATTATTTCAAAGACTCAATTAGATAATGGATGAAAGTCCATAGCCAAGTGTCAGGCACATGTTAAACAATGAATAAAAGCTGTTAATATTATCATCATTGTTATTCATGATATCAAAGGAACATACCATTAATCTGTAATTATACTTGCACATATCTATGTTCATAAATACAATCACCACAAATTCTATTGTGAATGAGGTAGATGATACATACACATGTATATATGTGTGTGTGTGTATAGATAATATAAATATATATGTGTGTGTATTATGAATCACATATAGTATATACAAATATATGGAAAACATATTTGCCTATGTGATAAGGAGATGTTGGAATGATTAGAGATCAAAGCTTGATAAGATGAACATGGGGTGGTTTTCCACAGCATGTGAATTTTATTTTATTATTTTATTTTATATTTTATTTTTTTTAATCATAGCATGTGAATTTTAAATGTCATTTTGATTGGATGAAAAAAGTCAGGATTGGTTAGGCTTGCATAAAAAGTAAAAAAAAAAAAAAAAAGTTGCTAAGCTATTTAGTTTAATTGATACAATTAGTAAAAGTAAGCAAGCAAGCTTAGGAAGGGGCCTCAGCAACCACCTGGGCCAGTGGAAAACCTGAACTTGACTCTACCTTTCAGGCTCTAGAAACATTTTGGCCATAGGTCTGTCTTCTGAGGCCATCAACAGCTGGGGTGATGGTCCCTAGGCAGTGACTCATTGACTTGTCTTTTACCTTCTGTCTGGCCAGAATCCCAAACTCCCAAGATAGAATCTAATTGGGTCAAATAATCACCACAATGCACTCTTATTGGGCAGAGTTCTCCAACCAGACCACTTCTTTAGGCTGTAAGGTTTCCCGGTTTGCATTTGGTGAGATTGTTACAATGGGTAGAATTGTGTTCCGCCAAAATAGGCATGTTAACATCCTAATCCCCAGTACTTCAGAATGTGACCTTATTTGGAAATAGGGTCTTTGCAGAGGCAATCAAGTTAAAATGAGATTAAGTGGGCCTTAATCCAATATGACTAAATATAGACATGGAGGCAGACATGGAGAGAGACTGTGGGAAGAGACACCGGGCGAATGACCGTGAGAACAGAGGCAGAGATTAGAATTTTGTTTCCATAGTCAAAGAATGTCTGTGGCTACTAGGAGCTGGAACAGGCAAGAAAAAAATTCTTCTTCTACAGTTTTCAGAGGGAGGAGCATGGCCCTGCCAACACCTTGATTTTGGATTTCCAGCCTCTATAACTGTGAGACAATACATTTCTTTTGTTATGAGTCACCCAGTTTGTGGTCCTTTGTAATGGCAGCTCTAGGAAACTAACACAGTATCCTTCCTGGTCTTATTGTCTATGGCTAGGGTGGCAGTTCACATATCGAAACCATGTGCACTCCTGAGCAGGGAACAGCTGATGGCAGCTTTCCTGAGAAGGAGGCTGTGGGTGTTACCATGAGTTTAGTGTTTCATAGATTAACACAAACCTGATGTGTTTTATATGAGGCTTCAACAAGTGTCTGATGAGGTGTTATGCCTGTTACAGCATGATTCATTTATGTTTAGATGTCCACTCAATTATATGGTTAAATAACCAACAGACTGATTTCCTTGAGGGCAGGGATGATTGTGTCTTCCTGCTGGCAGGCAGGGTAGTTTTGTGGCTAAGAGGAGGAGCTTGGGAGCCACACCACCTAGGTATGAATCCTCCCCTCCACTTACTAGTGGTGTGACCTTGATTGAGCAGGTTACTTAACCTCCCGATGCTTCAATTTCTTCATCTATTAAATGGAGATGATCATAATTGTAATTACATTTCATCTAAGGATCAAGTGATTTACTTTATGTAACGCACATAGAACAGTGCTGGGGACAAAGAAACACTCCATTGGTGTTAGTTATATTCATTTTCATAGTTTCCAGAATCTAGCGTGGGCCATGACATGGATTATGAGCTGAATGGATATTTCTTGAGTTAGACAACAAAAAAATAGTGTTTCCAGTGAAATTATTATGCTTTGTTCAAGTGATGAAGGACATGCCAGAGAAGAATTGGGGATTTTAATAGGCATAATCTTGGTCTGTAGCATTCTTAGTAGAAAACCTGAAATATCAGGCCCTCATGGTCATGGGAGCCTCATGTTTTCTTTAAAGAAAAAACTGGAAATGGCATCAAGACTGAGGCCCTCTGAGCTCTCATACATCTCTGACTTCTTTCACTGGGACTGTAAGAGGCACAGGAGGGAAGGCCATTCAGAGAAAGACTGTTACACACCTGCTGGGTTGATAAAAGAGCAGCTCAGTCACCAGGGCTGGTGATTCATTGCCTCCAAATTGATTTGGGAAAGAGATTTTCAATCCAATTCCATATGAGACAGAGGGGGAAACAATTAGCATTAACACACTGAGAAAAGAAAAAGAAAAATGCCCCACTGCTTTTCAATGAAATGGAGGGTGCTTTTTTTTCTTGCAAGGAAAAAAAACAAAACTCTAAAAGCATGACTATTTCCCTACTAACTAATGTCCACGTACTTTTCCCTTCCCACTATTGTTTCCAAGCCATTTCAATGAAGTTTATTCACTTCTTCAAAAGTCAGGCAATGTCTCTTTAAACTTCCAAAGCAATGTCCACATTGTCAGGCCACAGTGATTCTACCTAATTTCAGAAAAAAATGCATATGAGCCATCAGCCAAAATGGCAAAAATAGAAAGGCTCATTCTAAAGCTAGAAGTTCTCATCTGTCAAAGTCCACTGAGAGTCTTTCCCCTTGCGAGTACACCACTCACTGGACTGGATAGACATGAATCTCTACAGCAAGTCTGAGGTTTAAAATCTTGTAGTTCAGCAACGTGAGCACACACCACTGATTGACCACTCTTCTTCTTAAAGGGAATGGGGGAAGAAAAAATGTATTCTGTCAAGGCCCTCTTGAGGCTGTGTGGAACTGTAGATCTGAGCCCCCCATTATCCAGATGGACTGTGAGCCTGGGTTCAGCCTTGTTATTTAGATACTTAATTTGCCAGGAGCATGGTGCCATGTCATCGGGGCCAGGTATGCCTCTTGTAGGTGCACCTCCTCTCTCCTTGGCCCAAGGAGCAAACTTTCCCTTCCACTTACAATGACAGGCTAATGGCAGTTTGTAATGTGTCAGGACTTGGGGTCTTGGCTGTAGATGCCTCAAGAAAGCGGCCCCTTTGGGACTGGGCAAGAAAGACCTGTGTCCAGGCCAAACGGCTAATGTGCCAGTCTCCTAAGCAAAAGTTCCTTTTCCCTTGCCCTCATTTTTTCCCTCTGAGAAACTTGCTCTCCTAAGTCCAGAGTGCCTCTTAACACTTCCAGAAGATTATCAGTTTCCTTCGTGTGGTCTTCAGCATTGTATTAGTGCCTTCAGCTCCGCCTCAGTGTTCAGGACTCCATCCCATTCTTTCAATTTTGAAAATAGCCTGGGGCCAATTCGGAGGAAGAAACAACCTGCAAACCAAGTTTTAAGCAGTTTTTAACTTACCAAAAAGTCAAGTTCTTGCACCCTTTAAATCTCAGTAGGTCTATTTGTAGAAATTTTACCACAATCAGCGATTTCCCTGACCCCCTCTTCCCTCAGTCACCCCTCGGATGAATCCCCTGCAGGAAGCCTCCCGTGTCCAGGTGGCCGTGGGAGGCCCTCTAATTGGGTGTAATCAGATCCCAGAGGAGCTCTTCCAATGAGGCTGAGATTCTTTTGACAGAAACTTTGGAGAAGTGGAGTCGATATAATGAAGTCCAGAATTTTCCAGACCCCTCTTAATATATCCATCATGTCCTGCCCCATCACTGACATGTCGACTCTCTTGTTTCTGATTTAAGCTGTCAGACTCAGTAAAATCGCCCCGACAGCTTTAGCATATGTGGCAGAACACTGACAAGACGTTACTTACACCTAATTAAGGCTGAGAGCATAATAAACAACCCTAGGATCCTAGCAACCTAATTTCCTCCGGTTTCCAGTTTTCTGGATCTTGACCTCATCACTTTGAAATTCAAGAGAAATTGATACAGGGGATTTTGGGGACACTGCAGCTGCCACACTTTGACTTTAGTATCAAAATGAAAGCCAGAGGGGGAGCGAGAGGATTTGAGAGAAGAGGTGAGGATCACATAAAGGCTCAAAGGGTCAGAATGGATATCTGATAAGAGCAGGTGGTTGGCCTGGATGCTCTTTGGTTTCCCTCTGCCGTCCTCTCCATCTCTGTGGATGGGGACCGCCCCGATAGGACAGGGGGTGGATGGGCAGGAAAAAAGAGCTGGTAGGAGAGGTAAAGAAGAGAAAATGAACACCAGGCTTAGCACAGTGACTGCATATAGAATGTGCTAAGCTCAATAACAAGCACAATTGTTCCAAACAGTCATTATTAAAAAGGCCACGGGATATACTCCAGGGAGAAGGGAAAAAATCCCCAGTGCTCTACTTGTTTAAAACACGTTCTGATGGAACCTTCTGCGGAGATGCGGATGGAACCGGCTCATCCTGGCCTGGGCGGGGGCTGGTGGTCGCCCCTTCCTGACTCTTTCCTCTCCACCTTTGTCTCCTGCTGACAGAGGTCTTTTTGGAGCAATGGCCGTTCCCTCCCATGGCAGAGTGAGGTCACACGATGTCCCAGGATGTAGGGCAGTTTGACCCTGTCTACTCTCCTCTCGCTCAGCCCCCAGTCGGAATTCACAGATCCAGTTAAGGGTGAAATTTTGCCATTTCCTCTGTGGAACACAGAGGTTTTATGTGATGACAAGTGAATGGATTTCTTCTCTGCTGAAGTCTCCAATTCTCTTCCAGTTGCCAGAGGCAGAAAAAAAATCAGCGCTTTGGCAGCAATAAACAGCCTTTTGCCTTCAAAAATGCTTCCAGGTTTTTTTTTCCCCCCTCTTAAAAAAATTCTTTTTGTGTGTGCTTTATGTAGGAGGGAGAGTGATTTTTAGTTTTCTTTTGCTTGGTAGGAGATGCGGAAAAATTTGAGGTGAAATCACAAGCTGTCCGGCTCCTAGTCCAATGGATCCGTGGGGCTTTCTCCCTTCTTCCTCGCTGTCAGGTCTGGGGTCTCCTGGATTCCTTGGCAGGGCTCCGGTCTTCTCCTGTTTAGTTGCAAAGCACATTCGTCCTCCAATATCTAAATGACCCAGCCAGGAGGAGTTGAGAAGAGCTCAATTTCCTGGCCTGACTTTTTTGGACTCTGATCACTCCAGGTGTTGGGACCACTCAGGAAATAAGAGGCAGAACATGTGTGCATGTTTTCAAAAAGCTCACAGAGCGCTGGCTGGTGGATGACCCAGACGCTTAGCCAGGCTGTCGGCCTGCCACGGGGTGAGCCCTGGAAAAAAGTAAAAAGGAAAGGTTAATAATTATTGATGAAACAAAATGAAAAGCTTCAGGGATTTGTGTCATTTGAAAGGAGAGACTCTTCTGGGCTTCACAATAAAGCCAGGTGACACCTCCCCTGTGGGTGCATTTATGGGCTATTTCAGCAGTGAGCAGGAGGGGAAGAGGGAGAGTGTTTAATAAGAGCGGTAGATGTTTTGTTGACTTCATCATGGAAAGCAATAACTTTTTTAAAAAAAACAAGTCCATTTTAATAAACAGGAGACTTATTTAGTAAGTTTAGCTCAGCAAGAAAATGGCTTTACTTTGGCAATGGCCAGGCTCAAAACAGTGTCTCCTGAGGCCATTGGCATTTTCATTTACGAGAGAATCCTGCTTTCTACTGTCTTCCTTCCTCATCTCAAGCTGGGACAGAAGAGTGTCAAGTCCTAGTCTCCTGCTGAAGCTGCCTGGGTGGGGCCAACCCTCCGGCTCCTCTGATGGGCACCACCTCCCAGCCTTGCTGGAGAGACTGAGCAGCTTCGGGTAGTCACAGACATTTTAAGTTGGCAGGACTTTAGAGTTTATCTTGTCTAACATCACACTCCTTACCACCACTGTGTAAGAGATTAGGACCCTGAGGCCCAGTGGGGTTACGTGAGTTTCATGTTCCAAAGTTCGCAACTACTTAGTAGCATAATTAAATTCTGCGACCAAAATGTAATGCGACTCTCTTTGTTCCTTTCACTTTACTAGCATGTGAATAGGTTCTGTAGTACGTTAACAAAGTTTATTTAAAAGGAGGGAGGGAGGGAGGGGAGGAGAGAGACAGAGGAACAGAGAGAGAAAGAGGAAACCTTGAGTAAAAAAGTTTAGAAAATGTTGGGTGAAGCTAAATGAAACAATTTGTCCATAGAGTTTTCTCTCTCGTAATGTGTTAACCCTTCCTGCTGCAGCATCTCCAAAGTCGCCACTTCTCTTGAACACACTTAGGGAAATACTTTCCAGCATTCAGCTCGACCCTTTGTGGCTTGGTAAGCTAGCAAGTTGCTTGCCTTCACTCATCTTGTCCTACAGGAGCTTTTCCATTGTCAACTCCCAGGACAAACGGTTCATGTTGGAAAGAACCCTGGTCTAGGACCGTGAGCCCTAGGTCCGCCAGTTCTGCCACCTCTACTGGCAACTCCCTAAATCAGTTGTTAATCTCTCTAGACGCTCCATCTGCGAAAGGTAAAGTGATGGTACCGACTCCACGACCCATATGTCCTGGTTGGCTCCTTACTCCTTCTGAGTTTGGGTCGTGCATGTTTTCTGCCTGGGTCTGGGGAAGTAAATGGAGAGAGATGTGCTCCGTTTCCCGCTCAGGAGGTGGACCACAGGCTCTCTAGTCCTTAGGAATTTTTGTTTTTAAAAAATTGTCGTAAGAAGAAAATATCTCAAGGATGTGAATGCTTCATCCTGGATAGCCTGGAATCCCAAAATTCAGAGTTTCAGGTGAAAATGGAAAAAAAAAAAAAAATTAGAACAGAGGTGATCTCTGAGTGTTTATACTTTAGGGAAAACAAAGGCACTTTGAGTGTGCTGGACAAAACCCACGGGAGCGTTTCATTTCCCTGCTCTCCTTCACGCCATTCTAACCCCCAGCCCACAGGTTTAGTCCGCTGCTGGCACTTGGGCTGGGATTCTTGAGGGTGACTGACAAGTAGACAATAGGGTCTCCTTCCCTCTGGGCAGAATGTACATGGATACCCACAAGCGGGGGTTGAAAGCGTGTTCCAGAAAAAGACTGAATGCCCCTGGCTGTGGGCAGCTCCCATTGGAGCGCATAGGCTTCTCTCGCAGCTGCTGAGACTCTTAGGTGCTGCCCACGGCCTTAGGGGTCCTCGCCACCTCCTGTCATTCTAGCCAAGTGCCCAGCGTGGTGCGGTAACTACTAGGGAGAGTTTAGGGCTTTTTTCCCCCCAGTCTGCATGTTTGGTATGGGTGTTCCTCAAGGAGAGTGGATCGACCCTCCTGTGATCCTATCACTTTGTCTAGCAGTGCCTGGAACGTTCTGGATTAAAACTTTCCCCCTTCTGCTTCCTTCTTGGCCTGCTCTTCTCTGAAAGCAAGATGAGGAAAGCCCTTTCTGTCAGGGGCGGAGGTGGGTTCTCTGAAAAGTCTGCTTTGCTCGCCCGACTTTGTCCTTGGTCCCTGAGTCTGTCCAGAACTCTCTGGTGTCCCCTTCTCCTTTTCCAGCTGGGCTGCGTGTGCACTTTGGGGAGTCAGTGGGAGAGGGGATGGTTGCTGACCCCCGTCATTAATCAAGCTGATGGAGCCACTCACAGCCAGGGCTGCAGCTCGTTGGCTCCTGGGAGCTGCCTAGGAAAGGGACAGGAGGCAGGAGTTCATTTCCTGTCCCCCAGTTCCTGAGAGGAATGGGGCAGGAGAGGGCTGGGCAGGGGCTGGGAGTGAACTCAGGCAAAAGAAAATGGACTTTAGGGAAGCCGAATTGGGCAGACGGGGATCTTTTGAATGGTGAATGTTTGGGGGTATTTATAAACCATTTATGCTGACATGTCAGACTAAAAGCCATCGCCTCCCATAAAGAAATTTAACAATGTGTTCTGTGAAAGGGACTTTTTAAAAAATCAGTTTATTTTCCAATTACGATTGACAAATAATATTATATTAGTTTCAGGTATACAACATAGTAATTAGACATTTACATAACCTACAAAGTGATCCCTCTGATAAGTCTAGTCCCCCTCTGACACCATTCATAGTTATTACAATATTGACTATATTCCTGAAAGGGACTTCCTAAAGAAACTGCTCTTCATTCTGAGGTACCCTGTGACAGGGTGCAGTCTCCCTCCTCTTTAACCCTGCCATCAGCTTCCCAAGGGCTTCTTTTTACTGAAGGAACTTTCGAATCCCAAGAGTGAGAGGTGTGGTCTCTGAGCTCTTGCTCCCTGGGTGCTGCCAAATACCTTGCTTCCAGGAACAATCTGAATCCAGCCCAGTGTTGAGAAACCCCAAGATCAACACAGTAGGTATTTATCATCAGGGATCCAAACTTCCAACCCATTAATCATCAGGTCAGATGGAGAAGCTGGGTCCCTCCATTCCTGATGTTCCCATCTTTGGGGAAAACTTTTAATATCCTGCAACTGGTAACAATTTTCTAAAATTAGAGTTTTTCTGTTTCTTTCTCTCGCCTTCCACAGCCCCCAGCTCTGCCTCCCCGCCCACCAGCCCTGGTTAATGGGTCTTTTGTTCTGCCCGGAGCTTGCTGCCTTGCTAATCAGAGTATATCATATGGGAGCTATCAAGAGAGTAAGGGCCTGCTTTAGGAAGGAGAAAGGCAAAGTCTAAGTCAGCTTTCATGGTCAGTCCTGTGACAGGATGGCATCTACGAGAGGGTAGACAGGGCCTACAGACATGGGATACTAAGAGTGGAAACCTGTTAGCTTTCACTCAAGGGCTTGCGATGGTTGTACTAACCATGACTCCCCACATCTCTCTAATATGGAAATGATCAGGAATTTTTCCAGCTTCCCAGATCTTTTTCTACTTTGAAGTGGGCCGTCTTTTTCTGAATTTTTGTTGCCTGGGAAACCGTGGCCCAGCTTTGGCCTCAGAAGGCATCTCAGTGGGTTTTAAAAGGTTTTCCAATTGCCATCCTTCTGGTAGGGGCCATCACTAACGGAGCGGTCTCCCACTAACTGCCACATTTCGGCAGGAGAAGTAAATGAAGCAGGAGGCTATGTTTATAGGTTTGGGGTAAGGTTATGTCAAATATATTTTTCTAAAAAATTCTGTCAAGATTAGTGTTATAGTGTAATCTCCTACAGGAAAAAACTATTTCCTTCACCCATTCATTGAATACATCCTTACTACCATTTTCTAGCTGCTGGGAATATATGAATAATAAAAAATAAGACCCTCGAAGCCCCTCTTCACTTCAGTCTACACCCTCGTGAAGAGAGTCAGGCAATAACAACACACATGTAAATAAACAAGATATTTTTTATGATAAGAAGCATTGTCTGAGGGTGCAGGTCTTAGAGTTTTCTTTTCTCCCAATTAATCATAAAAATGAGATTTTAAAAATCATACTTTACACCAGAGCCTTTTTACATATATGTCACACTGTCCTCACAACAACCTCGCTGTGGGCACAACAAGTATTATTATCACTTTACAGATGAAGCAATGGAGCTCGGAGAGTTAGGGACTTGCACAAAGTCGTATGTCAGTAAACTGTGGAGCCAGGACTTCACGCCAGATCTTACTCCAAATGTAGTGTGACTTCTTCCATACCTTGCCGCTTCCCCACATCTCCCAGATTATGGGGTCCATGAGATCCACTTTGACATTAGTCAGGGACTGAGAGTTAAGGATAAAGAGGAACGTATGTTAGTGGGGGAGGGTTATGCAGCCGCTCAGCCAAGAGTGAGTTTTTCATGAGAGCAGGAAAGTTCCTTAAGTGGCCTTTGGCTTAGCAGAGGCTCTGCTTCATCTCTTCTTGACGTTGTCCCTGGGAAGAGGGGAGTTGGGGTGGATGCCATGGGGAATGTGGGGAAGGTTGTCATTTCAATGTTGCCTGTTATCCATCCACATGGCCCCTGGGGCCCTATTTCCAGACTTGTCTGCTTGCCCAGAAAGGGGCAGGCCCAAGTTTCACAGAAATTAGAAGCACATACACTTGGCCTAACCAACAGAAATGATGAAGAGATGCATGCTGGTTCAAACCAGAGCCTTCAACACTCAGGAGCTAGGGCGGTGGGTGGGGACATTTTTCTGCCTGCTTAAAAGTGAAGACCTCTAATTAGAATCAGAGCTTCACAGAGTATTAGAATTGCAATGAATTTTAGAGATGACAATCCAACTACTTCATTTTACGGACAAAGGACTGTTAGGCAAAGTGACTTGGCTAGAGTCACGCGGTGATTTAGTTAACACCAGAGCTAGGTTAGGGAGACAGCTCTCCTGACTCCTGACCCAGTGCTCTTTCCTCCCCCATCAGGCTACCTCTCAAGTTGGCTACAAAAATCAGAGCTTGGTGACAGCTCAGGCAGAGGAGTGGTTCTTGGGCTAGAGGCTGATTTCTCCCCTCACCTGTGACTCTTATGTTCAGCCTAGTGAACACTCCCTTGCAACCTCTGGCAGCCTGGTTCTGTGCTTGCTGCAGAGAGAAGGTGGTCGATCAAGGTCTGTGCAGGGAACAGCATCATCAATTCTGGCATGTGCATCTAAGCAAGAAGCTCCTCTTAGGAAGGACCTCACTCCCTTTTGCAACTATATCAAACCTTTTACAAAAAGTCACTTTGAGGTCACTGTTTTTTTTGTCCAGTATTTCAATACATTAAATGCAATTACTTCATTGTTGATTTACTTGTCATTACAGGCATGTGTTTGAACATGATTTATTGAGTGAGTTTTGTGCCAGTTGACTTGCAATAGATTGCACAATATTCAAAGGGGCTCATTTGCTTGGCATTACATTAGAGGCATGATGATTGCAACACAAAGCAATGTAAATGAATTCTGAGAGGCTCCATCATTCATGTTGTCATGTACTGAATCCTATTATTATTTATTACCATAATTGTACTGTGTTTCCTGGGGCGATAAATTAGGACTGATGGGCCCCGCTGACAGTCAAGGGCTGGACTCGCTCTATATAATTTAATAGGGATACTGTAGGGTCTGTGTGTTTGGAGGAGATTTTGGTAATGGTAAAAAGAAAAAAATGAGAGAATTTTTTTACAAAAAGTACAAAAACTTTCCAAGTTTTTTTCTTTCTTTCTCTTTAATGCCTTGGCTGCATTTTAAGGGGCCTTGATAAAAGCTGAACTGTAAGGAAGAAAGTTCTGTCTTTCAACACAAGATGGCTAAAGCTCATTGCCTCATGCCACGGTCTTTTCCACATCGAATGCTGACAGGTGGTATTAGCTCTCACACAAACAGGGCATTGTCGTGCACAGATAATGAATCTAGAATTGGCCGAGAATCCAACAGTCAGCGTGATGCAGCCATATTAACTTAACCCATTAACATATTGAGGCCGATGGGCTCTGGGTATCTGATCTAACCGGGCAACACTTCCAAAGAAATTGAAGGGTATGTTTTCCTGGAACAGTAGAAAAGGAGCAACACAGATTATAGATACAAAATTGCTTTACAAAATGTTAATGTGCTATGAAAATGCCAGCATAAGATATTATTAAAGTCATACAAAACTAGTGCCGGAAGAGATCTTAGAGATGACCTCATTCAACCGTCTCACTTTACAGATGAGAAAATGAGATGCAGGAGAGACACAGGCAGAGAAAAAGAATAGTCATTGGCAATACCTTGCTAAACCCAAATCATGTGATTACTATAACCAACTGGTCTTTTGGGTTGAGTTGTATCCAAGGAGTGCTGTGAAGTATGGAACCAGAAATTACCACAGGGGATGGGCAAGGGAAAGGCCCATAACTTTAAACCTCCCCTTGGAGCTCACTTTTATCTAACTAGAAAGTAATATGCCTGTAACTAAAGCTAGGAAGTCCTTGTTAGTCAAATAGTGTTAGCCCAGAATCTCGAGAATCCCCATTTAGCATATATTCTGTTGGATCAATTAATTTTATTTCAGAAAATAATCAATCTGTCTTTGACCCTTGGGTCAGAGGTCAGGGATTTCATAATGGCATGAAAAGAAACTTTGCAATAGTTGGTGCATTTGTCTTGGTTCTCTGTTTTTTATTCATTGCAGTCACAAACATCCTGTTTGAGAGCTCAATGTATGTAAAAAAGGGGATCCTGCTGAATGAAACCAGGAAAGCACTTTAGGGAGTTAGGGAGTTAGGATGGAATTGAAACCAGGGCGGGTTTAGGCTGATATACATAATCTCCTCAGTAGGGACCCAATTTAAGTAGTTTTATTTTTTATTACTCAAGACCTTAAAGGAAAGATTTCATCCCACTTGTGTCTGAAATCAGCTGTGTTTATAGGTGGCACTAAATGTTTTTTTTATTCAGACTGATTTAGGCAGTGCTGTAAAGTTAATCCATTGCCACCCAGTCAATCTGATTGGGTTGTTAAAACAAGTGAACTAATCAGACCACTTCTTAAAAATCAGATCAGATCATTTGTGTGTGATTTGCCTGTCCCCTGGGCAACTGGCATTATAATCAGGAGTCAACCCCAAAGACACTAAGCCAACAGCCTCATAGAGTTCTGGGCCTTATTAGCTCCATCCCTACAAGTGAGGCACTAAGAAGTGTTCCCATGTTTAGTCACTTGCACACACGATCCAAACAGCACCCTGTGTACCCCATTGGGTTGGAAATGACAGTGGACTCTTGGCATTTTCACATCTTACAGAGGGTGACAGTCATCTGTGTTGCAGGACTGAGGAGCAGTCTGCGGCAGCAGCAGTCAAGAAAAAGGAAGGGAAAACCTGTTGGGGAGGAAAAGTAGCTTCTAGTTTCCTATTACCTCATCCCCTAAATTGTGGTGGTGGATTTATGGGTGAATCCCCCATACAGACTGGGCCCCACCATTTCTTTCCTGATGACCCCAGGACTTCTGAGAAATCTCAGTCCAAAGAAAAGCTGGGTCTATCTTCACCACAGGCTGAATCACAATCATGACTCATGATCAAAGGAGGCAGGTACTCACACCATTAGCAAAAGGAGTCTTGAACTTGGGTATTAAGTTCTGATTCATGCTTTTAGAAAGACCTTGGCCTGGGGCTAAGTGGATACAGTGTCTTTCCATCAAAAATTTGCTCTTGCTAGTGTCCTGTCTTTTACAGATCTGAAGAAATTAACAAAGTACATTTATCTATTTATAGCATGATTGTGACCATATTAGTCCATTACAATAAAATTGCCATTATCCAAACATGGACTGATAACAGCATTATTCATATAAAAGGCCCCAAATTAGAAATAGTAATATGGATTATAATTTTGACATTAAGACAGAAACATATCATCCATGATCCATGAGATTCTCTGTATGTGGGTAGATTTTTATGGGTCCAAAGGCAGAAGCCCTGGCCAGCCTAAGGCGTGGGTCCATGCTCCTCAGAAGCCTTCTACCCTGTGTTCTGGCCACTGGTCCCAGCAATCACAGTTGAGCAACTCACCAAACCAAGAAGGGTAACAAAATAAAAGGAGAGTAGTAGCATTGATTGGATATAGTACATTTGCAATAAGAAGGTAAATACAACGATATAGAAGATATTAGGCAAAATCTACACATGCTACAGTGGTCTGAGCCCATTACAATGTAGGTTATTCATGCTCCAAATGAGCATCAATTTATACATTTACCTCTTAAGTATCTTCTTGTACCTTTTCTGATGGCTTGTGAGGACATAACTGAAAATAAATGAAATGTAAACATTTGTTGTGTTTAGAAATACTCGTAGCTCTCATTTCCCCCTTTTTTGTTTGCATCGTGCAGCCAGGATTGACGACCACTGCTCAAGAATAAGCAGGGCTTTTGCTGTTATAGGTACTGGTGTTAACCATGGCTCTCTTCTTGCTGAACAGGAGTGCAGATGGAGACTGGTTTGCTTTGGGATAGGTCTACTTGGATTTTCTCTGTTGAGAACTCCAGTAAGTTTGCTCTTAGAATACATTCTACTCTAGATGCATCCAATTTGGGCCAGCTAATAGGCCATGTTTTTCATAGTCCTGGACATGTATTGGTTGATGGGATTGGAGAGGGTACCTAGGTGGGAAGGGAGGATGACTTGGGAGAGGAAAAGAGAAAGAAATGCAGACCAAGAGTCTCCTATAAGGATAAGAGACTTTCTCTTCAAGTTCTGGATAACCCCCCTTTGTATATTTTCCTATACCTTCCCAAAGGAAAATTTCATTTCATACTGGTGGTAGGAGGGCTTTTAGGAAATGTCCTATCTTTTCTTACCTTCTTGTAGAGAAACAGTATCATTGATAACTTGAAACCTAATTAGACTGGAAGGAAAATGCTTTGTTGGGACTGGAGGGGCTAGAATAGGATTTTAATGAAAACCACATTTTATTTTAAAGTAACTGGTCTTATGTTTATTCTAGAGAAAGTCCTCAGGGCCCAGAGGAGAGAAATGTAATAAAATGATAATGAGGGAGCTCAGGACTCTCACAGAACCACTGCTGCTGTAAGAAGTTACTTCAAGGAAGTTTCTTACTGCTTCCCTAGTCCTTGTTGGTAGTGCCTGGCAGCCCTTATACTATTCCAAGTTGACACTCATGGAGAGGTAAGTGTGCAGAGGGATAGGATCTAGAAATGGAAACAGAGAGTGGAAGTGGCTCTTCCTTGACACTTTGGTGTAATCAGACTGCTTTTGTAGCCTGCCACTCTCCAGGTGTGTACTCCTGCTCTGGTCTTGGACTTCTGAGTTGTACATTGGCTACGCCACCAGACCAGGCTGATGAGCCTCTTGGCTCTTCCCTCAGACCCTCACTCCAGTCGCAACATCTCACCACTCAGCTGTGTAGAAGAGCCCGGGGAGGGTAAAGCAGGCCTCAAAGGTAGACAGTTTCCTTTGAAGACCTAGAAGGGCTTAGAAGTCCCCATCCTGTACTTTTTGGCAATGGGTGCTTCTTAAAGTTCAAGTAGTTTTACCCTGTTTTTGCCACATGAGTTTCACAGCTGTACTGGAGAGAAAGACAATCCCTAAAGAACATGGAGAAGTCAACAACTGTTAACAGTTCCCCTTGTTATAGTGACACTAAAGTCCTTGGCACCATTGCCCAGTGTTCTCAGGGTCTTGTTTTGATGCCCAATGGAATTTCCTCCATTCAGGACTGTGCTGATGACATGTCTTCAGGGCTTACTATGCAGAAATGTGTTACATATAGTATCTCATTTAATTCTCATCACTATTCTACGAGTAAGTATCATTATCTCCACTTAGAAAAAGGATAAGTGGCTTATCTAAGTCAGACATTGGTAGGTAGATTCAGAATTTGACCCTGTGCTCCTAACCTCTGAACTATTAGCTGAGGAATAGGCTGGAGCTCCCCCCGGTGGTCATCGTGTAAAACCAACAGCTTTCACATTCATTGATTTCTGCCTAATTGCCATTCCTCTTCCTTTATGGCTCACAAGTCACCCCCTAAACCTCTTCTTATCAAATCCTGGTCATTAAAATTATAGTCTTAAATCCCAAATTTCATCTTCCCTCCATTTTAGCCCTTATTTCAGAAGGCCTTAAACTCTTGTCTTATATTTGTCTAACTCAAAACTGTGTACCCTATGCCTCGGGAATCTTTATATTTAAAACAAACAAACAAACAAACAAACAAACAAACAAACAAACAAACTCATAGATTTCCCCAAGTAACTCTTTGCACACCCTTCTATCTGCTAGCATTAGGCAATCCTTCTCTGAAGATACCATTTCTCTTATAATCTTCTCCGATGCGTCCATCTCTTCTTACTTTCTCTTGATAGAACAGAAGGTGGGATTGGCTTGTCTGTTCTCCACACCACTTCTCCCCTTTATGACCTTTATCCAACAGTCTTGCCAAGCTGAAATTCTTATACCATTGTTTATAGCATTTTCTTGCTTTCCTTAGTGATCCCAGGATCCAGCTCACAGATTTCCTTTTCTTGCTAAAGTTTGAGGGCCTCCAAAGTAATAATCAACCAAATTCCCAACTGTGTATCAGGCACAATTCAAGTTTTGTATCCTCAGGGAGTTCTGTCATGCCTCCGTAGGTCTGCTCATTTGGGTGACAGTAGTGGTCATCTGGAGCAGCTTGTCACTAAATTATCTGGAGCTAATGGGACATGGTTTGAATTCTAGGCCTGTCACTATGGGTCTCTGAGCAAATGGCTTAGCCATCTTCTTCCTTAAGTTATTCTTCTGTAAAATGGGATAATAATAATTAGCCCTATTCATTGGGGTGTCATAAAGATTTAATGAGATAATACAAAGAAACTGTAACATACTGTCAGTCACTTTAATACCACAAAGAATGTTACCTGTGGTTATCATCATCATCATCATCATCATCATCATTATCATCATCGAACATTCCTTCACTAGTCTTGATCTTAATTTTTCTGAGATCCTAATCTCCTCCCTGCTTTACCTTTCTTCTTCCCTCATTTAATTAAGACAACTTTTAATTCTTATTGGGACGTTGCCCATCATTCACTTCTTGCTGGCTCCCTATTAGATCTTGATCAGGGCCTATCACAACCTCCCTCCCCTCTCAGGACTTCACCTCCTACGCAGCCTCCATCTGTCACTCTCAGTGGTTTGCCTTTTCTCTCACTCCCTTGAGAAGATACGCTCTCTTACTGGAGAGCCTTTAGGGTGTTACCTCTCTAGTAAGCACTTGTGTTTTTAATTTTTATTTTTTCCACCATCTCTTTCTTATTCTCACAAACAGAGAGGCCTGCACTTTTCCCTAATCCCAGTGAGTCTTTCTACTATGCTCTTAATTCCATCCCTTCCTACTTCCTCTGAGACCGTGATCCCATACATTTTCCCAATCCAGTGGTCACACTCTTCACCCACTCTGTACACCAGGCCTTGTTGAAAATTTCTCCTCTAGCTTCCAGTGATCTGCATAATTCTGGTTCCTCTATTAATTGACCATCTCTCCATCACCTACCCTATAGAAGTTTCATTTGTTATCTTCTTTCCTTTCCCCATAATTGTAAGCTATTTACTAGGCTGTACCTATTGACTTTATATTCTGAGAACATTCTATTCTCTCTCTGAGTGGTTAAATTTAGTCCCATACCCATGTCTTCTACTCCCATGTCTAACTCCACAATTACATGCTGAAGACTCAGGTGCACATCTCTAGTCCCCTGATGGGCACAGACTTCATGTGTTCAGTTGTTATCTGAGTCGAGCCATCATCTGTGATGTTGTCACATACCAGCCATCAGCCCTCCTTTATTCCTCTAATATCCTTCCTTTCCACTTGTGTATTTCTGTTAATGGTACCACTCTCCTCCCTCTTCCATAGTTTCACTTCAGGATAATGAATTAAGTGTTTTAAAATAATATAAAAGGGACATTGGATGTAATTGGACTAAGACCCACTGATGTGAAGAATCGAGGGGTTCATGAGAGTCTGGCTATGGGAGAGTTCATGGGATCCACTTGCATTCAAATTGGGACAAAGTTAGTTTTTGATTCCATTCCATATGAACTCTATATAATGGAGTTATAATGGCAAAAGTATAACTTATATAGAGTTCATATGTTTCTAATATCCTCACATCTATTAAAACAATAACAAAAAACCCTTCCGGTAATTTATATTTGCTTATTGTTTTATGGACCACTAGACATTTGCATTTACCATACTTCATTTGGTTCTCAAAAGTATCCCGTGAGGTAGGTACTGGCCATTGTTATTACTCTTCCTCATTATTTGCTGAGGAAATGGGCATATATAGGGATTAAAGGACTTCCTTAGGCCACTCTTTAGTACATGGTGATGTTGGAACCTCCCAATTACACTCTCCTGTTCTGTCACTCACACTGGAAAAATGTCAGTTTATTGGTATAGAATGCACACACATGGATTTAGCATTGACTCTGAGCCTTGATGGAGTTAATCTCTTGTAGAATTTCTGTGACAATAAAATAAAGTAATATATGTAAAGAGTTAAGGACAGAGTTTAGCATATGAAAGGTACTCAGTGCTGATGAGTTCCTTTCCTAACTCCATGGCTACCACAAGGTATACTGGTTACCTAGAGGCAGAAAAGACTGGGTGTTCTAGATTGCCATGGAGAGCTGGTAGCATCCTGTGTACAAGTGGAAAATATAAGGGCAGGCTCATACAGAGATCATCCTGTTTTGTCAGTGGTCAAGACATATCAAAGAAACATTCTTTCCATGTTAGGTTTCGCGGTGATTTCCCCTTGCACCGCCTTTGCTAAAGCCACCGTGGATTCCTCATCTCACAATGAATAGGCATGAGAGCTTGCTGAAAGCATGTTCAGGGACATGTTTGGATCAGTAACTAACTCCCAGTCAACAACACTGGTGGAAAGCCTGGCAAACAGGAAGGTGTCCAACCCAACCCAGAAAGCCTCAGGGGAGGCCCTGAGCTTCCACTACATGGCTTTGAATTTCCTCCCACCTTCATCTCCCAAGCATGGACCCAACCTGCATAAACAGAAGGGGAGGAAAATAGGAAGCAATAAAATAGCCCAGTGGAAAGTAAACACAAGGCAAAGGCACAGGCCTTCTCTCTGCCTCTTGGGCTCTGTGGGAAGCTGAGGAAATCAGAATCTATGAGCGAAGGCCCCTCTTGTGATTTTGGGCTGTCTCCAGGAGTGCTGTCCATCTCCCCCAGGTGCACCCTGACATGTATGTGCACAGTACACATGCACATGTAACTCTACTTCCTAACTCCCTGCACTTCCCCTGTAGCAGGCTGATTCAGTGATGTTCCATCAGACCACAGTGCATTTGTTCTAAATTAAGCTAAGGTAGAATACTATTTATCAGCATTTTTCTGTATTGTTCATCTCCCTCTTAGTTAAGCTTTTCACCAATGCTATTGAATGTGGAGCTGGCTATTGATCCAATCACGCCCCTAAATGAATCACTGTCATAGATGAAAAGCTTGGAACTGGGGGTCTGGAGGCCTAGATTGTTGCTGTAGCACTGCCTCTGCCACATTTGAAGTCAGATCACTCCTCTTAGCTTCATTTCTCTTGTAAAATGACAGAACTGAGATAGATGATATCTAAGAAATAAGACACCGAGCATCTTAGCCTAAGGCCATGAACATGCAGAAGCCCTTCAGCTACTTTCAGATGTGTGGACTTTTCTCTAATAAAAGTAGACATGATGTCTACTTGAGAGAACATTCCTCAGTCCAAAAGATAGACTGCCTCTGGGGTAGCCGATCGAGTCTCTCAGATGTCCCAAAAGGCATCCATTTGAAATGTACAAAGGTAACCTTTAATTATTTTCAAAACACAGTTGTAGACTCATCTACCACTGATTTAAAAAGGGCAACACATAACTGGTCCTACACATAACAAATACAGATTCTGTAACATACATTTGCTATTGCATCTCCAAATCTGTATCATTCAGGGGATTGTTTTTAGAGGAGGGAAAAGACGTATTACTTCATCTCCACACCTATTTTTTGCTCTAAATATGACAATTATCTCAACATTACTAATTGGTGCATGAGGTTTGTTCAACCTGACCTATGGACTAACGTGATCTATTACCTCCAGAAATATCTGGAAGCCTTAGTCCATCTCTGCTCTGGCACAGAAGCTAGGAGCTAGGGCTATTGGGCTGAATCCCTCCACAAAGTTGACCAGATAGCTACAATTATCTTCTCCAGTGGATAAGTGACCATGCATACCTTCCAGTGGCTTTGGACCAATGCACTTCCATTGCCCCACTCCTGAAAGATGAAGCTTGTCTTTCTATCAAAAAGCTCTTTCCTGTAACCTCTCTTGGGCACTAATACATTTTTGGCCTGACTTTTGTAGCATTAGGGTTTCTTGGTGGGGTTTGGGAAGGAGAAGATATGTTTTCAGAGCCTTCTGTCAATAAATAAGCAGATTCACTCCAGACAATGAGGCCCCTGTGCCGGAAGAGAGTGTCTGCTTGGGCAGGCCCCAGGTAGTTTGACTTAGGAGGTGTGCAGTATCTGCCAGGACCACAGAACCATTGTGATGCCAATTGTGTGCCAAAGGAATTCAGGACAAAGAGAGAGGTTTAAGCACCTGGGGTTGTGGGCTTTCTCTGTAGGAGCATGGCTGGGTTTCTGATTTCTCTCCCTGTTTTAGGATATGTATTCTTCAGTAGCTTGATGGTGTTTTCAATGCAGTCTTAACCTACACAGCATTTCTAAAGGTTTTTTTCCCTCCTTTTCTTCCTGTCCTCTCAGTCTATCTTTATGAACCTACAGGGGCTCTGAGCTTAGACCCCATTGACCTACATTTGAACTCTTTGCTTTGAGACTGAGGTCATACCGACACCTTCCTGACCTTGACAATGCAACTATTGCCAACTTTCTTTATCACTTTAAAGTGAGTGAAGGTGCTATCAATATATCATCAGGGTAGTTTTCTGAGTGTGTTACTCTATTTAGAACAGTAGAAGTATATGTAGTATTTCTAAATTACTAACACAAGCCCCACAGAAGGTTTGGGATGTGGGCATGCCACCGCTGCTACTGTTGGTTTCAGAAACATAGCATTATTATTGTGATTTAAGTGTCAGGAAGCATGGCCACTGTCACCCAAATGTCATAATGTTCTCCTCTCCCCATTCATCCCCTGGCAGATTAAATTACTGAAATTCCTATTTAAAAAAATTATATTTCTGAAAATGTAATTTTTTGCATATTTATCTCTTCTCTGTAAGCAACTTGAGTGAAGGGATTATCTCTTTTCATTTATTTATTTTTTTAATCAGTGTTTAGAAGGGGCCTGTTAATAAATATTAACAAATATTTATCAATGAATGAATGGGATTCATGTATTCTGATTTTAGATGTGACACCAAAGAACTATATAACCTTAGTAAAATTAATTCATATATATAAGCTTCTAATTCTGTTTCTCAGAAACAAGAGGACTTTCACAAGGTGATTTTTGAAGTTCGCTTTAGGGACAATATTCTAAAACACTTTTTCTTATTTTATGATGTCTGGGGTTAGGTTTTGCCCAAGTCTGATTACTATACAAGGGAAATAAGAAAGCTGAAGTTACAGGCTTGTCTCAAGAAATATTTAGATAAGTTAAGTCAGTGACATTTCTAAGGCCCCTTAGGAATTATAACATCTTTCTCCATGGTGGGTGGTGCAAACTACATTGTTAATTCCTGGATAAATAACTCTATGCCTAGGGTTTAAATTGAAGAGAGTGCTTCTCATCTCTGTCAAATATTAAGAATGGGTAAAATGTAGTAAAGATAGGTAGAAATGGTACCCTTTAAAGGGAAACCTTGGATTAATGTATTGCTTTTCCTCTACTTGCCATCTTAAGATCAAGAAGAGATTTTGAGCAAATTATAAAGATAGAAGAAGATGCTACTGGAATGCCTCAGAAAGAGGTGAAACGTAGGAAAAACAGATTCTGGGTCTCTCAGATAATATCTCTATCCCACTGCTGTCACCACTTGAAATAATTTTTGGTAAAAGAAGCATTTTTTTCACATAAATTCCTTGCTTGACAGTAACAGAAGCCTACCTATGGGTTAGCTGTGGGTGTCTGACACCCTCCCAAATATTTTTAAAGAATCCAGAATTTTCCAGGACTAGAGGGGAAGTATAGGGTAAGGCTTGATTTGTCCCATCACTTTTGCACCAGGTTCCAGCTCTGGAATAAATCACTGGCCTTTACCTTCTCTTTAAGCTCCAGTAGCCACTATCCCTTCTACATAGTACCTTCCTCTATGTGTGGACATACCTTCCTTCTTTATTCATCCAGCAACCCTAGCCCAGTGCCACATGTGTCATAGATTTTGTGATATTGTGGTGAAGTGGAAAGCCCCACAGTTTAGCACAAAATACCATAAAATTGAAACCATGTTTTCAACCTTCTTGCCATAGAAAAGTTTTCAGAAGATATCTTGGTTCTCCAGCTGCCTACTGTTACTAGCTTTAGGGACCACTTTTGCCATTGATCGACAATTGTCTCTAGTTTCCTCCTCTGCTCTCTTCTCTTGTGAAGCATCGAAGAGAATGTCACTAAATCTTCTGGTTTTGATTGGTCATAATAATTAGACTGCTGTTACTTTTGCATAACCAGAAGAGTCCAGAGAGGCTAAGCATAACTAGCACCTCCCCTACATAAAAGGGCTTCAACAATTGCTTTTCTAAAATTGCATTTTCCTCTTGTCTAACATATGTATGTGTAACCATTTATATTTGTACAACATTTTATTGTCTTCACAATGACTTCTTTCTCTATCATCTGAAGTGCTTGGCTCATATCTGAGCACCAGCTGGCCAGCACCTCCCGCCCATGCGGCTCTGAGCATTTTGTCAGTCATCTGAACATTCGCTTGGCCTCCCCAAACTTGACTGTACACCAGTGTCACCCAAGGAACTTGAATGCATTCTCTTGAGTATCATATCAAGCTTAATAAAGATTTGGGGAGGTGGGTAGATTGAGTTCATGATAGTGAAATTTGAAAACTCATCACATGTCATGCTTAGGTAGCGGGTCTCAGGAGTGGCCATTAGGAGCTGTTTCCATAAAACACAGCGCCCACTAGTCAGTCCAACTTTCTCTGTCCTTTCATTCTGTCCCTTCCCATCTATATCTTGCCTTCTTCTTTCTGTTTTTTTCCTTTCTTTCCCTTTTCACCATCAAATATTAAGTTCTGAATATGTGCCTGAGACTTGGCCTTACACCCTCATTGCTCTGCTCCACTGCATTAGAGTCACCCCACTTTTGTCCTTGTTTGCTTCTACCTACCTCCAAACACCCCAAATTGCAAGGAAGTAGCCCAGTCTTCAAAGGCATCTTCTAAGCTTTTCAAAAGCCATCATCTCCCCTCTTGTATCCAAGTGTTTCAGGAGGGCTAGGGGAATCTTTCCACAGTTACTATGATGTTGCTTTGGAAATATTAAGGTATTAATCCTGTGTCTCATTTGATGGCGACCATTATCATTTGCAGCGGAGCTGCTCTTCACTTCTATCTTCCTCTAGAATCACTTACAGCTGAAAATGTCTTAATGGCCCAATGAGGCTGAATGCAACATTTATAATAATTTCTAGATAAGAGACAATGGGGAAGATCCATCTCTTAGGAAACCAGCCTGGCACCTCCAGGGACAGTCTCTAAGCCCAAGAAGAAGATGCCCTACTCAATTTCTCTCTCACTTTCTTTTTTTAATTTTAATGCAATGAAAACCAGACCATTTAGGAATTATTCTAATCCCAGTTGCAAGCCCCATCCTTTTCTCCAGTCATGCACGTATTTAGATTTTTTATTCCTTCATTAACACAGGGAAAATGCAGACCATTATGACAGTTAGCAGGCATAATTTTAGACAAATACAACTTCTTATCAAATAAGCCTGCAATAAGTATTTGATGAACAGGGCTCTTCAATATAACTTCCAACACTAATTTAATGAGAAGTATCAAATGAATTTTTTTTATTCTGATATCTCCCATGAGACAAATGATACTTTGCAGGCCTATTTTTAACAAATGAATTATTGACTTAAACTGGCACAATTAATCACAATATAATGGGATCAGGGGATGTTAGGGGCTCATTCATCATAGCCGATGATGAGTACCGACTCTTCCGAGAAATGAAACTCTTTAATCACTCCTAGATTAACAGTTACATGCTTTCAAATTTCAATCATAGGAAACTGGGAGCATAGAATGAGAGGGAGCCAGTACTGGGGAGAAAATGAAAGGGGAGCATGCAGAGTGTGTTGTCTGCAGTCAGAATTCCCACTCTTGCCAGTACAATTCAGTGGAGATAGGAAAATGATTCATTAGGAGTGCGGTTTTGGTAATGGGCTGAGAACTAGGATGGCAATTAAAATTCTTAAGGTCTGAGTTTAACTCATTAAAAATCTGTGTGACTCCCGACAAGCTGCTTGACTTCTCTGAACTTCATCTTCTTCATCTGCAAGATAGATGCAGTACAACCTCTCCAAGTAAAGTTCTCACCAAAGTCCAGCAAAATAACCTATGTCCGTCCTCATGTGTTGGAAAATTAGAAAGCAGAGTTCCTTTCATGTGACCCTAATAATGGCTGTAGGCATTGTTTTCCATCTCCAGTACTCATACCTATTAGATACATTTGGACTAATTAAAAGAATGCCTGCAATAAAATGTGAAAGCCAAAGCAGAAACCCAGAAGGAGAAGATATGTCCACTAATTCAGCAAATGTGCCAACTTCTATCGTAAGCCCTGCTGCTGTGGAAGGATGAGTCAGACATGCTTCCTGTTCTCTAGGAGTTCACAACTATGTCGGGCAGACACACAAGAGAGTTACATCATTTGGACATATGGAAAAGTAAAAAGTCAGGGTGATGAGGTTTTTTTTCCCAATCAAAAGTATGCACACAGAAAAAAAAAAAGTACTGAAAGGCTATGGCTCCTTCCCCTACATGCAGACTACACTTCCAATTTTGCCCCATTCAGTCCATGTTCATGCCTATTTTCTCAGCAAAATGATCAATAACAGCTGCTTTAATTTCAAAAAGTGTCTTGGTCTGGGATATACATTTTTGGTCAACCTAATTTTAACCATTTCTTGCTTCTTTTTTTTGTTTTGTTATTGCCAAGTATGTAAATACTATGATCATACTTGTATTTTCTTTAATTTATTATTGTTGCATGTAGTCCACTGACTCTGTACCTTTCTAGACAGTGGCATAGCTCACACCTCCTCTGCCTTTCTTCACCTTCTCCCAATATAGTTAAGAATTATAAGTTGTTGTTTTTCTGTCCCATCTTACTTAAACCACCGTACCATATTCTACAAAGGATAGTTCTCTCGACTCCCCATTTCTATGATGCTATTAACCCATTTCTACCCCTCTTCTACCTCTTTACTGGCGTTTGGTATACCTTTACTTTTATATCATTGAGGCTGATCTTTCAACCTGATATTTTGCTTCTTACTGCGCATTTGCTGCTCTTTGTCTGTAATTGCCTTTCCCCAACACATCTTTATGGGGAAACTCTTTCTTATTCTTCAAGAGGAAGCTAAAATGCCTGTCTTTTTGTGATGTTTTCATTCAGTATTTCAGCAAGGCCAATTATTTCAGCCTTGTGCTTCCACAGATTATAATAGATTCCACTCTATCTCAATTCTTGCTTTCTATTGCACATACCTTCTCCTGAATCGGAGCTCCTTAGGGGAACATTTCTGTGTTACCCAAGCCAGACAGAGCTCTAGGAAGATAGTTACTATTAAATAAATAACTTTTATTTATATGTTTGTCTACATCAGTAAATATCAGGTCTGATTCAAAATGGCATTTGGCTTAAGGCTCTTCGGGTAGCCTCTTACTAAAATACTGCCTAAGGTATAGAATAAGATTTTTATAAAAGCTTTGATACTGACAGATATCCAGTGGCAAATGCTTAATATAAGAGGGCTGCCAATGCACAGCTGCTTCATAAATGAAGCTTTGAGTCCAGGCAAGGAACCGTGACTAGCTAAGGAAAAGGGAATATGGAATGAACAAGGAAGAAAGAAGGTATAAATATTAGCAATAATGACCTAACCAGTTACACACAAGAGGATAATTTCTTTCTTACTTCCTTACTTAGATCATTTCTTTCTTAGGTCCTTCACATACAACATGTGGCAAATGTAGGTTTACAGTTGTTCGTATGGAAAACAATACAATAATTAATAAATAATATAAGAATAAACTTGAATACTCACAACTGTAACCCTACTTTTGCCTGGCCCTGTATATATGGGGGAAGTGACATGGGACTTTTGTACCCTCTTCTGGGAAGAGGGGTTTCTTCAGGTTGTATGAAGGTATATTTGTATCATATTAGGTAGACAATGATTTTTCTATTGTCTTTACTTAGAAGTTAAATATAGTTAAAAGATGTGTGTATTAATGCCACATTGACAAGAGTTGGACTTTACTAAATCCTTTGATCATCAACATGGTTGACATTTTCTAGAACCTCCTTCTAAGCTAGAAATGGTCAAAAGTGGTACTTGCATAAGATTTCAGAGGCAGAAGGTCTTGGTGGTTGAATTGTGGTAACGAACTCAGGGGCCAGAGAGTTTTTCTGTCTTTGGATCCTTCAACTCCATGTCCCATATTTCTTTACAACTGCCCCTTCCATATCCAACTTCTTATCAAGTGTCCATAGCCAGACACTTGGCTGTGACCTACAGAGTTCTTCCACAGATTTGTCCCTTTTGTAGCCTAACCTTAATGGTTGGATGTACTAGGCTTCTCAAAGTAGCCTATTACTGACTTCTCTGATCCTCCAAAACCCATTTCAGAAAGCACTCCTCAGCTCCTCCCATAATTGTGTAATAGCTAATTACAAAAATAAATCCCTTATCTCCTAACTCATAGCTGTTCTGCTTATCTCACTAAAAGCTTATTGACACAGGTATCATTGGAATAGACAAAGAAAAAGAGTTTTAGAAAGTAAGGGAGAAATTGAAAGAATTATGATGGTAGTGGAAGATTGTAACACATACCTCACATCTTCTATAGATCAAATAGAAAAAAAAGAACAAGTTTTGCAAGTCCTGAATAATGTAATTAATAAGGTTATATGTATAAATGTGTATATATTGATTTTCATATCCTGCAGAGAATATCTTTTATTTTCATCATCAATAAAACATTTATGAAATATTGATCTACATTATGTCCCAAAGAAAAACTTAAAAAAATAATTATAAAAAGCAGGAACTTGGATCAATGAATAAGCCTTGAGTATTTGTAACAGATGTCACAGATGATGGTACTGTGCTGGGCTAGGAAAGATATATTTTAAATTATCATTATGCTTATATTTCTGTTTATTTTTTTTTTACTTTGTGGAATGCTCAGTGAGTTCAACCTTTCAGGGTTGCCTGTCCTTAAATGATAGAAACTAACATCCTGCTCTAGGAACATTAGGCATATCTCAGTTCACTCTACTCAGAGATATATACAATGCATCAATTTCAGAGCCTGTGTTGCACAAGAGAACACGACATGAGATATGATGGTTACTGGGGACTGTGTGTCATAGAAACATAGACTACTAGCTCTATGAGAGATCTCTATTTGGCCTCCAGGAGTATAATTTTTCCTTCTCTCTTGAGCAAAACTGGTACAGAGTAGCATTCTGCAATAACTGCAGAACTAAATGCTGGGCTCTGGGGGGAAGAAATGAGAATATGGAAGCTAGCAGGTCACGAAGCGCTGGCCCCTGCTTCCTGGACAGAGGCCTGAGGAAGCAGCACAAGTCTAGAAAGGTAATTTTTACAGAAACTTTGAGAACCCTGCAGGGCCTGGAAATAGTAGAAGAAATCACAAACATCACAATGCAAATGAAGCCAAGAGAATGGGGCTGATGCTGAAGTGGCCATATAAAAATGGAGATGTCTTAGCATCACAGTGCATTGACCAATAGCCAAGGACCGGGAAGGGAGATGTGCATTTCAGTGGATGCCCTTCTAGGTAGAGGTCATCAAGGTCCAGATGTGTACCCCAGATGCCTTGGCATTGCATACTAGCCTTGAACTTGGGTGCAACCCCAGACAGGTGGGGGCAGAAGGGCTGAAATGACTCAGATGAGTTTCTACCTCACTATCTGAATGGGGGTTCAATTTGCTGTTGAACTCGTTTTGTGGACTGGAGTTGTGTGTGCTGAACCGTTTGCCCATGTTGGAATGAGGGCAGAGCTGGAGGAGAAAAGGCAGTGGGGATGCGCCCTAGAAGAACAGAAATGCAGCCTCTTTGCTGGGCTTTCTGTTGCACATCACGGTCTGCTCACAGTCAGCACTGATGGAGCTGCAGGCCTGGCTGCGTGTACTCTAGAGAAGAGCCTAAACTTTAACTCTGGAGTTGAGGCTGTTCCTGAACATTTCAAGGGGATCTAGTAGCCAAAAATATTTTTATTTATGGGCATGTCGGAAAGTTAGAATTGAGGGAGAGGCCTTGGTTTACAGAGGAGAGGAAATCCAGGGGCCCAGACATCAAGCTGGCCACGTTTTCATTCACTGGTCCCATTTAACAGCTTCTCGCAACATATGCAGTTTACATTATGGTATCCGGCCCATGTAGGCTTTGGCTGGGATTATTCTCCTGAGTTCAGAATTTATGATCGTGCAAATAGACATTGAAGCGAAGCGTTGGCACGCCAGAATAACGAGAGAGGAGAGGCTTTGTTCTGTTTCCTCAGGGCCATGTTAACTCTGTCCTCACCAACACAAGAACAGAGGGGGCTTCTTCTCCCGCAGGGAGGGTGGGCAGGAAATGAATATGCTGCGATTCTGCTCTCGAGCTGGGGAAATGTAGCTTCTCGCTCTTTGGCGTTTGGTTCCCTGGAGCAGGATGCGTAAGAAGGAAAGGGAGGCCTCTGAGCCCCTTTTTGGCTCTAAGAAAATGAGGTCATTTGAACAAGAAAAATAGCAGACTGGTCATTTAATAACAGGACCCAGAAACTTTATAAATACTTCCTCATTAGGGCAACACAGCGGTTTAAGGCCAAGCTCAAAGCAAGGTCTCTTGAAGTCCAAGGGAGTTAAATTTGAGGAAAGGCTGTGAGCATGCTAGTCAGTTTCACTCGTGAATGGTGTTAAGAAAATACATTTGGAGGGTTTATCCAGTCACTGTGTAATTACATTTACTTAATGTGAGAGTAATTGTTGGGTAAGGAAACTTGAGCTAAGGAAAGAGAAAAACAAAACATTGAGTGGATACGATGATTTACTTAATTTTCTAGATACCACATGAAACTTATAATTAAGTTATTTAATGTTTAATGTACCCCATCGCTCCTCTCACACTGTTCTAGTGTGCCTGCTTTTTGCACTATCGATGCATCGTTATGCTAAGAGCCTGAGGCAGCATCAAACACAGTGTGTGGGTCCATTTTGCATTTCCACCATCAGAGAAAAGAGAAAAGACAATGCAAGAAAGCTAACATTTAACTGACCACCTGACATTGGCCAGACACTATCATAAGATCTTGATTATTTCTACTTTATAGATGACATCATTGAGATACAAAATTAAGTAATTTCTCCAAGACCAAAGAGCTAGAGAAAGGTTGGGCCTGATTTAAAACTGGGTCTATGTTCCTCCCTTCAGTCCTCATCTCACTCAACTCCCTGTGGCTTTTATTCTCACCATGGCCTCTATGCTGCTTTTGGTGGAGCCACCAAAAACCTCAGTTGCCGTATCTGTAGCATTTTTTAATATTTTGCTTGTTTTGTCAGCAATATTTCACACTGTTGACCATTCACTCCTTTCCCGAAACTCTTTATTTCCTCAAGTTTGGTGACTCTGCTCTTCCTATAAGGTGTTGACCACTTTGGCTTCATTTTATCTGATATGATATAATAAATAATAATCATAACAACATTTATTAAAAGATTTCTATGTTCTAGGCACTATGCATTGTCTTCCATTTACATTTCACAGTTACTCTGTGAGATAGTTATTAGCACTATTTAGCAGATGAAAAAGCTGAAGCTCTGAAGGGTTTGGGAAATTAAATAAAATGGTATAGCCTCCAAAGTGTGGAGCCAGGATCAAAATGGAGGTCAGTCAGGCTCTAACCACACGTTGGCCAGGACTCCTCTATCTGTTCATATCCTCTCTTCTCTTCTCACTCTGCACACTTTCCTTGAACAATTTCACTTAAGACCATGCTTTCATCTACCTCCTAAATGTTGATGACATCTATATCTCTCTTGAGTTCTAGATCCTTGTATCCTACTACCTAGATGGACATTGTCACCTGGATGTCCTTAGGGCCTTCACACTGAGTGAGCTCCAGACTGTTCCGTCTATCCTCCCTGTCACCTTTGATGCTCTCACCTCTTATGCTGTTGCTCAAGGCAGAAACTGGAAATTCTCAGAGTCCTTCCTTCTCTTGTCCTGCTCACATCCAAGCCTAAGGACTTTTTCTCCTAAATATCTCTGTCCATTCCCTCTGCTCTCACAGCTTTTGCTTGAATATGGTCTCTCAATGCCTCCTATATAGCCCAATCAGGACTCTCCTTTCCTGCTTTCCTGCCCTTTAGCCTTAGAACCTGTATCTAATCTGCATATTGTGATATTTCAACATCAAGTCTGAACATATCATACTGAAATCTTCAGGGCCATTGCAGTGCAGTAGCCCCTTCCTTCCTTCCTTCCTTCCTTCCTTCCTTCCTTCCTTCCTTCCTTCCTTCCTTCCTTCCTTCCTTCCTTCCTCCCTTCCTCCCTCCCTCCCTTCCTTCCTTCCTTCCTTCCTTCCTTCCTTCCTTCCTTCCTTCCTTCCTTCCTTCCTTCCTTCCTTCCTTCTTTCCTTCCTTCCTTAGCAGTGGAATCCTCTTTACATTTAAAACTTATGGAAAACCCTGATAAGTACCACAGATAAAAGTAGAAGAAGGCACTGAAGCTCATCTGTTTGGTCTTCCTCTTCTTTCCTTAAAGAGTTTCATTCACTCATTCGTTCCTGTATATTTACTGAGTGCCAACTATGTGCCAGCACTGTCCTAAACCCTGGGAATAAACCAATGAGCAAAGATGAACCTAGGTCCCTGTCTTCAGAAGAATTACATACTAGCTATGGTAGACATATATGAGATGGGTGAGAAGGCAAATAAATAAGTGAATGTATAAATGTCAGATGGTGATAAGAAAAATTAAGCATGGTAGGAGATTAGGAAAAGCTGAAGTGAAGGTGGAATTTTCAGTTAAAATAAGGTAGCCAAGAAAGGCTTCTCTAATAGTTTGATATCTGGTTAGAGACCCAAAAGAGGTGGTGACACTGAGGGTCACAAATATATTGAAAAAAGTCCTCTAGGGGTAAGGAATGAAATGCCAAAGCTCTGAGGTCTCAAGGCTTAGAGGCCAATGTGGCTGCAAATGGGTGGGTGAGGGAACAAGACAGGCATGAAATCAGAGAAGTGGGGGACAGCATGTCAGGTCACATTGGGCGTGGAAAGCCTCTTGAATCAACCTGTCCTCTGAGTGAAGCCAGGAACCCTGAGAGTTTTGAGCAGAATATCAGCACAATGAAATGACAGTGAAATGGGCATATTGGTGGTAGGCTAGAACGAGGCAAAGATGGAAACAGGAGACCATTTAAAAGGCAATTCTTGAATACCACGTGGGAGATGGTGGTAACTTGACCAGGAGAAGAAGGGGTGAGAGGTGGTCAGATGCAGGACAGGTTCTCAAGGCAAAGCAGACAGGGGTTTCTAATACAGTTGGTTGCAGATTCAGAGCACCCTCTGACAACTGGGAGAGAAACTCTTACATGCCTTTCAAAGCCTAGAGAGCTTCTCTTGACCAGGTACTCGCTACATGTCCAGCCTCATTGGCTTTCACCATCACCACACTGAACGTGTTGCATTGATGCTTGTCACATCCAGACCTCTTGCAAGTGCTGTTTCCACTTCCTCTACCTTGACAGCTTTGCAAACTCAACCTTCAAGCCCCTGCTCAAATAGCACTTCCTCTTTGAAACCTTCCCTTAGTCCCTAAGTCTGTTTAGATGCTTCTTTTTCTATACTCCAACTTAGTTTGCTCATGATCTCAGTAAAGCAACTACTTGTATTGTAATTAATGACTCTTTCTCCCAGAAGTCGTGATGCCCTGAACGTCTAGACTAAGTCCTTTCATCTGGTCTCCTCATCTGCTATGATGCCAGCTTGTAATGGGCATTTTATAAACATTTACTGAATAATTAATAGATGAGTTTTAACTTCAAAACTCATTTCAGAGTGTGCATGGTGTTCAGAGTATGAGTCTAACTTTAGCAATAAAAGCTTCAGGGACAAATTTTCCCTGGATTTTTCCATAGTGTGAGTAGAGTTTTGGAATGTGACTCCAGGGGAACAATTGCAGGTTTGCTTTTATGAGAGATTTACACATAAAGTCTGCACCAGCAAGTTCCTTGTGTTGAGGACACAGGAACCACAAGTAAATGCTGCATTGACATGGAAGAAGGGTCATTGCTGTTTGGGACTCGGCCGTTTGGAGAGCTTTTGTGCAGTGAAAGGAAATAATATAAACTGACTTTTTGGTATAAAATCTTTACTTTCTGCCACATATGCAATAGGTATGCAGACTTCATTGCCAGAGCTACCTGTGCTACTAGATGCATGATGAGATCATGGTCCCCAATTAGCACACTGGACTTTTCCCTGAACTGGGGGTTTCTTTAGTAATGGACACCTCTGCATCCAGTCTAAGCTTTTGCTTGACACCACGGCTTGAGGTGTTATTTGTGTAATCACATGATTTTTTTCAAAGTAAAAATGAAAACATTTGGATTAAAGACTTCTATTCCGCACTGGGATACTCACAAAAATATATATAGCCGTGTTGAAATCTTCCAGCTGTCAGCTGTTTGAAAAAGCTGTGCTGGAAATTAATTTTCAAGTACCCTTTTAGTAGTTGTTAACTTAAAACCAAGGAATAATAGAATGAAACAGGTTTGAAATAGGATCTGCATTTTCCTAAGAAGAGAAATAAAAATTGTGTGCTGTTGTTATCCAGGCAACGTGTTAGACACTTCACATTTTCCATCTCATTTAATTCTGACGACAGCTTTTCAAGGTATTTTATTCTCACTTTCCAAATGAGGAATTAGAGGTGTAAGGTCACATAGCTAGTTAGGAAAGGGAACTAGTTTTAAAACAAAATGCTGTCAAATTGCAAAGATCTTCCTACGACACCCTGCTGCCTTTCTGCCTTGGTTATTTCTTATAATGAACACTTTATTCCACAGATACATGACTGTTTAAATAAGCTTTTTTGTGGAGTTTATAAACCATCTTTGAGTAAGGTGACCTTACGTCTTGGTTTGCCCTAGACACCACTGGTTTATGCTTGTTGCCTTGGTGAAATTATTAATAACGCTTCTCACTCTCAGAATTGTCCCAGTTGGGAAAGTAAATTACATGGTCACCCTCTCTTTGAACTTGTAGATCACGCTGCTTCTTCAGTTGTTTCCTGGTGAATCCTTTGTCCAAGCTCTAGGGGTAATATTTTGTTTTTCCCCCCGCTTAACTACTTAGCTCCTAGAATGATCTATGTCTTTAGAAGTGCAGAAAAAAAATCTAAAATCTAAACAGAATCATTTTACCACAAGACCAACAAGGCAATGCAAGCCGACTTTAGTTTACTGAACATATTGACTAAAAAAATGTCCAGTTGTTCATCTGGAGAACCAGATTTAAATTGTATTGTGTTAGAAACACTGATATGTTATAAAAAGATATATACATATATAAATTGTGTGCACACACACACACATACACATATACAGACACATCATGGTGTTGAAAGTAATTCTTTCTAGGTTTGGCCATTGACAGAAAAAGACCCTGTGAATTTCAAATAAGGAAGAAGTTGATCCTCTAAACCCCATACAAAAATAACTTATTCTATATTTCTTAAAACCTAGAATCTTCCCTTTGATGATAAAGCTCTGGGTCATTCAGGTGTGAAGCTAGGGAAGCCAACCTTCCTTTTGTCTTAGTAAGCCTGGCCACGGGGATAAAGATCCGGAGATAAACCTATAAAATGTGGGCTAAGCCATGCCCTAAAGCCATTCCACTCTTCCAGCCACTGGCTTGCCATTTCCAGCGCAGCCATTCTTCACTGTGCCAGCTATTCCTGTGGGACTCCCCTTCCTGCATTGCTCTGGCTAATTGAATTCCCTAGTGGGATGAAAGCATTTCTGGGCTGGCTTGAGAACGGAAGAGCCCAAGTGCATAAACTGTAAATACTGATGACAACAGAATCTCATCCCTTCTGTTGTTATTTATTCTGAGATTTTTGCTGGGGCAATAGTTTTACGTTTGACATTTATATAGGTCACAGTGAGCTAATAGCCATCTGCCATCTGGGGACTCTTTTGTAATGAACATTATGGAAGACTAAAAAAAAAAATTATCTGGCATTTCTGATTTGCACACATTTCTGATGGGTTGATCACAATATGTGATTCTGCTCACATTAATCATGTGCTCTACCTAGGTGCTCACTCACCCTCAGGCATATAGGCTTGGTGCCCTGGGAGCTTGGACTTGGATGAGTCCAAGCTAAATTCTCCATCTTCTCACATATATCTTTTGGCAGCAAAGATGAACACTGGTATTCAAGCTAAGGCTTCAGGAAGTCTCACGTGGATCTAATGGTACCTGGGCTTGACAACAGGCTTTCAATGAGCCCTGCTAAGTTTGTGTTAGGTTTTGAAAAATAAATAAATAAAAGACAACCCCAAATTGATTGCAGACAGCCTGGCGCCATTAGAAGAGTACATACTGCCTAATTAGAAGACCTACACCCATGCACATCACACACCTCACTTAAATGTTTACTTTATCTATTTTGAAAATTACATGAAATTACAAATATGAAACACCTAACACACCACTTAGTAGGCAGAATTTCCCCTTGAATTTGAGAATTTCACTTTTTATTCTTTTTTATCTATCCTACCTTCCTAGTGAGGGTAGGGAGTCCTAGAGAGGTAGAAGTAGGTGGGGAGGGTGGAAGGGGAAAAGCTTGCTTTTAATCCATGTGGCATCTTCAGTTCTACCATTAACACCCTGGTCAGTGAGCCTAGTAACTCAAAGGGCCCAAGGGACTCTGGGTGTTGTTATAATGGCTGGTTTGAGAGTACTGGCAACTTCAATTTACTCCTTCTCAGAGGTGTGGGTTCAGCAGCCCATGCAGTGGAAGGTAGGAGTGATCATGCTCCCCATGACCCATGAACAAATCTGGGCTATTTAGTGAAGCTCTTGTTTTTGCCTGTTTGTTTGTTTTGTGAGCCAGAATTCTCACTCTAAAGTAATGAGATACAAATGAGGAATAGAAAAAAACAAGAAATTTCCCCAAAGAATTGGTTTGGATTGGTATTGGTATAAGCAGATCATTTAAAAAATGTGTATCTATCAGCTTTGTCTGCTGATAGGACCTTAATGCGATGACATCCCAAGAACAACCACCACACCGGGCACTGAGATCTGGATTTCTCACCCTTCACTTAAAGGAAGAGGGAATCCTTGGATAAAGACTGATTTCAGGGATAGGGTAAGGAAGACATAAGAAGATCTTACAACATTTTGTAAAGAAGATCTTTACAAAAAGTAAAAAGAGCTAAAAGAAAATGCACACATACCAAAAGGACCAAAGAGAGCTTGAAGAGGTTCCTCTGGCCAGATCTGTAATAACTTGAGCATCAAAATAAAGCATCAAAATAAATAAGGGCAGCAGTGGATTGTAACCCTAGGAATAAAAAGCAAAAAAATTCACTGGTTGTTAAATTCACTCTGGGGATTGATGGAGAACAGAATAGTTGTATGGTCTGAAAGTAGTCCTTCAAATTACTTATTAATTACAAAAGGAAAACTTGTAACTCTACAACAGAGAAGTCACTGATCAAAATTAACATCATCAATATGGGGCAAACAGACTTAGTGTTTACCCTTACATGTGATACCCTGAGAAGAACACATATCACTCACGTAGTGCTCCAGCCCAAAGGGTGTGGCCTGAATTTAATCCTGTGGAGGCATCAGACAAATCCAAAACAGGTTATTTTATTTGATAAAATAACTGGATTGTACTCATCAGTAATGTCAGTTTCATGACAGGCAAAGATAGGCTGAGGAACCATGCCAATTTAAGCAGACTAATGAGACATGACAATTCATTGTATGATGTGATCCAGGATTGGGTCCTGTGTGGGGAAAATGCTATAAAGGACATTAGTAAGACAATGATGAAATTTGAAAATGACCTGCGGATTAGACAAAAATATTGTGTAAATGGTAAATTTCCTGGATTTGATAACTGTAAGATACTGTTCTTGTTCTTAGGAAATACACATTGAAGTAATAAAGGGAAACAGGCCCAAAGAAACGTTCTCATAAGTGGTTCAGAATAAGTAATATGTATATGTATATAGGTAGGTAGATAGAGAACACAAATGTGGCAAACATTAAAAAGCTGATGAGTCTGGGTAAAGAGTGTATGAAGATCCTATGTGCTATTCTGTCAACTTTTGTAAGTTTGGAGTAATTTCCAAAGAAAGTTAATAAGTCCAGACTTTCTTGTGGGGAGTTGCCTGAGATACAATGCAAATATTGGGTTATCTTATCCCCTGTGTAAACTATAATTTAACATCATTTTATCAAGTATTTATTGACTACCTTGTGCCAGCAACTAAGCTAGGTTTTAGAGGTTGACCTGCCCTGTTCCTTCATGCTTTCTTTCATCCAGTAAAGCTAAGATGCCATAGGGCAATTTTTGTCCCCTTTTGGGAGTCCAGGTCTCTCTGAGCCCCACTCTTATTTGTGCAATGTGGACAATGAAATAGATGTTCTCTAGTCCTAAAATTAATGATTCAAAAATCTCTTTACCGAGTTCCTTTCATTCTCATTGTTTCTTTCTTCTCTGGACGCTGTCCCCTTTTTATGGAATTTTCTCTAGACTGTTCCCTAATGGACGTATTTCAGATGTTTTTATGGTTGCATCAAGGAGGTAACTGCAATCACCTTTCATGAATAGGAAAAGCAGCTAGAATTAATTCAAAGAGGTATTCATTGGCAGAATCCTCTTCTTGCCTTCTGAACCATTGTCTCTTTGGCTCTGGAAATACCCCAACAGTTTAGCAGATCGGGGTCCACAGCAGTCTCTCAACCACTGGCCAGGTATGTTAGTTTTAAATTTCCAGTCATCACTGTCACATGGTTTTGAGAAACTGTAACTCCAATGTCATTTTGAGCATTACATGTCTCTCTCCACAGCCAAGTGGGGAACTGAGCACTGGGGAGTTCCTCTATAAGCTTAAGGCTTGTAAAAAAAAATAATGAAATGAAACCAAAGCCCAAATCAGCAAAAGCAATTGGGACATTTAATTTTATTTCCTTTATTTGGAGTTTAACAGTTAGTCACTGTTTCTGATTAAGAAACTTCTGAGCGGGAATAGGGCCTTTAAAGAGAAACACGTTGTGTTTTGGCAGAGAACCTTAATGACTTCTAGCATAAACTTTTGTGAATGTCAGAGAGAGGCCAAGCTGGACACAGTAAGTCATGTTACAACTCTTCATCTTGTTCTCTCTGCTCAGTCCAGGAAGCGGGGAGCCTGGAATCTCCTTGTCATATAAATTAGCTGGCTCTAGGAGGCCTATTTATTTTCCTAGACTGAAGCCAATGCTGAACTTGATGAGAGCCCTGTGCAGAGCATAGAGAAGGAGATGGCAGTGCTTTTGAGAATCAGGTGAATATCAGAAAACATGGCTCCTCTCCATGTGACCAACAGATACCCAGAGAAAAAAACTACTCTGATGTTCAAATGATGCAAAAAGTCATAAAATGTACAATTCACATAAAGAGATTGGCTAAAGTTGAATTCTTTCATCCAACAGAATGTATTGAGCACCTACTGTGAGGCAGTGAGTATCCCAGGTACAGTGGATAGCCAGTCAACAGGACAGAAGAAATATTCAGGGCTCCTCTGTGAATGTACAGAGCTTGCCTAGCATGAGGGCACTCCATTGTGAGCAGTTGCAATGGAAGTGAGTTCCTATGGCCGAGTCCTGTGTCTGAGAAGCTGTGACCACCTGAGTGGGGGTAGGGACAGTGCCATTTTCTAATTCTCACAAAAGTTTACTATGGGCCCTTGGAGGTCATGCAGGTGGTTTCTGCTCCCATGGGAGTCCAAGGGGCGTGTGAGAGACATTAAGTAGGTAGACATAAATAAGAAAATTTCATAATAAATGCTGTAGGAGATGCCTCTGTTAGCCATGCCATGACCCTTTGGTGACATCTGATTTCAACCAGTATCCTTGGTGGACATTTCTGTGTGAGCTCAGACTTTGCTGGGACTGCCCACATCCAGCCTGTATCCTATATCTCCCACCTCTGCCCAGGGTTTTCTCAGCTATCACTCAGGAGCTCCTTGGCCAGCTGCAGACCAATGAAGAGCAATTCCTGCTTCCAGAGACGACCCTCAATGAACAGGGGACACCAGGAATTGGTAGTCAAATGCTCCCATCTCCCAGTCTTTGAAGTGCATAGTGCTGGGCTCTGTTTTGAGCTCTGCTCAATCTCCAGAGTGGGAGTGGAATGAGGCACCTTTTCGCCGACACCATGGCCTATGATAATACACGTGTATACTGGCTTTGCCTCTTCCTCACTTCTGCTTCCCGGGACCACCTGCCAAGTAAACAACCTACACCCAAGTCCTTGCCTGAGGTTCTGCTTTTGAGGAAACCCAGACTTTCAGATAGAAAATTTTTAAAAAATACAGTGACTAGGAATTGGGAGGGAACTGCTCTACCTAGAGAGGCATCCCCGAAGAGATGACAAGTGACCTGGGAAAATTACTAACCTCTTCAACAAAGACCTGCTGAAACTGTCATTAGGGCCCCCTGTGATTTTGGTTTAAGGGAGATAAATGTGAGAGTAACTTCCATGTTTGGGTTAATTACCTCCCCCCTACCCCCACTAAATACCAGTGTCATCCAGTGGGCAGCAGCCTCACCGGGCACTATGGCGCCTGCCAAAGATGACCTGTGCTTCCCTGACTGGAGAGAGAGCAAGGTCAGTCCTCTACCTCTCCCCTCCACAGAGTGTTACTGGAGAACATATTTTGAGGGACAGCAACGGAAGGCTCTTAACGTGACTTTGTGTTTCAAATGATTTGGGGTTTGGGGGTATTATACAAAAATAAATGGCAGAGAAAGTTGGATCTGAGCTGGCCTTGAGGGCAGCACGAGTGATTTACTAAGATGGAAAGGAAAACTGAGCACCTCAGGGAAGTGGGGAAACCTGAGTGTTGACACTGAGGCCAGAAATACCACGTGTGTGGCCAGAGATGAACCAGCTATCAACTCCAGCTCTTCCCTTCATTAGGACTGTGAAGGGACATTTCAGGGAATGCCTGGAGGAAAACGGCTTAATAACAGAAATGCCCTTGGTCTCTGTAACTCTCAACCCCTCACTGTCAATGGTGTCACCATTTCCATGCTTGTCTGCACTGATGACTAGGGGCTGACCCTCTGGTCCCAGCCCACTTTAGCAAGGCTCAAGACAGGGGCATAAAATCAACCAGGGCCAGTTTCCACACCACACTTCCCTGTGCCCTGGGAAAGGCAGGCCTTGGAAACAGTTCAGTAACTGGGATTTAAAATTAATTTTCCATTGTACTGTTCTTCTCAGTTTTTGTTCCAGTGCGCTCACCCTGACATCTTTCTTGTAACCTTGCTTAGTGCCTCAGCTCTGGGAGTATTTTAGTCTGTGATGAATGACCTCCACTCAGATAAATCAAAATAGGCATATTTGAAGGTCAAGCTGGTGCAAATGTAGCTCATTTTACACAAGTTGTTTCTTGCAAGGTGCCTGTAAATTGCTTCTCTTGGCTTATTTTTTGGAGGAAGAAGCCACCATCTGATTGTTCACCACTTGGTAATATGGTCTTAAACTTTGCAAATGTTAATTTCCCCATCCTGCGTCCCTTAGTGATGTATATATAAAAATGTATAAACGTATAGTAGGAACTTACCATTGAATGAATTATTTGTAACATGAAAACCCTCTAATAATCGTAAAACATTCCACACACCCCTCTGGTTTGTGATCTCTCCTTGGCAGGTCCTCAGCATGTAGCCCTATTGCATGTGGCTGCCCTTGTCCATGGTCAAGTCCATTCCCGCCATCTGACCTTCCCTCATTGATACATCACAGCTAGCTGGGCTCTTTGCTGCAGCTTCTTCTTGTTGGAGCGCTGCCTGATGTTTTTATACTGAATTTTCACAAAGTGGGACTCATTTATATCCTGATATTCATTTTGGCCTGATGGTTCTCTAATAAATTCTAGGCCATTAGAGAGAGGTCAGTGTTTTAAGTTGGGGGCAGTTCAGAAAGTAGCTTTGCTTAATTTGTCCTTCCCAGTTCTTTTCCTTTATTTTAAAATTGGTTCTTAATATAAAAGTAATGCAGTCATGATAAAAAATCTGACCTTTCACCTACTACCCTGAGGTAGCTACTATTAAATCTCTTATGAATTCTTCCAGAATTTAAATAAATTTAAATACACACAGATATTTAATATAAATTGGATTTTATTATACAGAACTCTTCTGCAACCTGCTCCCCCCCACACACACACATTAAATGGTACATCTTGTCATTTTAGTGGAGGCAAACTGCTTTAGAACTTTGTTTCTGCTTTCTTTCCCCATTGCTGTCTCTGTGACTATCTCACATGGCACTAGTGTGAAACATATGTGGACTGAATTAGGAGAGACCCAATCAATACTCAGGATTTGGAAGAAATAGGGTGAAATGTGTAATCCAGGAGTCAGAGTTGGGAAATGTGTTTGGAACAGGATGAGCTTCAGGGTGTGAGTAAGGATGAGATTAATACTGATACACATAGTATTGGTGTACTGAACTCAGTTGAAGTGGGTGATGACTATAGGGACCCCCATTTAAAATTTCTTCTCCCGCTAAATAGTGGGGAAGGTATCATATGTGCATAGTAGCAGCTTTTGCATAGGGTAATGTCAGGCAGTGGAACAACATATATAACAATGATTGCTACCATTTATTGGCCACCTGGTTTCCAGAAAATGCTTACACAAGGCCTAACACTGTTCTGCACTGTGTATGCATGATCTCAAATGACGCCGAGTAGATGGCATTACTCACATTTATAGTTAAAAGGAACGAGGCTCAGACAGCTTAAGGAGTTCACCCATAGCCTTGAACCTTGCACAAGGCAGTCTGCTCAACCACCAACCTGCCCACCTCTGGAATCCACACTCTTTCTGCCATATCACATTGGCTCCCATAATGGTAACATCTTATGTAAATTAAAAACATCTCTGCAAGGGAGAAAACATGTTAATAAAATAGGAAAAAGAAACACCATTAGAAAGAAAGAAATACCAGCTGAGCTTACAACATTTTGACTTGGCTTTCAAGCTCCATCACGTTGCCTGCTGCCTCTTAACAAGCAGGACCCAGAACCTCACACCTGCGGCCAGAGAGCCTTTCGGAAGGGTCCGCTGGAACCACAGAAATGAAGTCTGGAAGCTGTGCAGAACCTACTTACTACTCAATGCGTGGAGTTTTAGCATCTCTTTGTGTTTTTTTTAAAATGGAAGATGTCTGTGGCGTGGTTAAGATTAAAACGGAGGTTGGTAAATATGAGTTTTACCTTCACAGTCTTGGTGATAGAACTGTCCCCTGGCTGATTTTGATTTATCTAATCCCAGTGTGTCCTGAATGTTTAACTGCTTGAGTTCTTTGCCCAAGGAATGTGGCCATAGTTTCATTTCTAAGGGAAATGTATATTGATTTAATGTTATAACTCAAGAAACACCCCAATAGATTTTTTTTTAATCAAAAAAAGAAACATGTGCCTATGCACAAAATCTGTATGGATAGGTCGATTGTACACAAGCATGCCCACCTTTGGGGTGAGACCAAGCACAAGCATCTATGTTTTGGCCCAGGAGCAGCTCTGTTTCCTGAAGTGCCGGTGGAATGATGGGGGCCCTGACTCAGGTCTAGCCGGTGCACAAACTCCTGAGATCAAATTAGTCCCGTCAAAGCACAGAGAGTGTCTGGCTGGAGTGGCTCCCCGGTGACACGTCTCAGCACACGTCAGCAGCTCCGGTGTGATAACGCCCATGCCCAACGGTGAATAACCTAATCAAGCCGTTAAAGGAAACAGAAGCCCTCTGCCCCATTTGATTTCTTCCCATAATGATATAAAGTGCAGTTTAATGAAGTCAAAGGGGTCCTGGGCCTCTCGGCGTGCTCAGCCTTGGGAGGCAGCGCTCTTGAGTCCGCGGCTGATGCTCATTACCAGCCGCTGTCGGCCGGCCCGGCCAGCACGGGCCCTGCTTGCGAGCTGCATTGTAGCCGGGCTTTCTGGGGCAGGTTTCTGGTTGCTGCAGCCCCGCCTGCATTTTGTCTACATAAATTAGACCTTGTGCAGCATATTGGCCTGTCAGGGGACTAGGAAGAAACTGTATATTGTTTCTGGCATCCCCGAGCCCTTCTGCCCCTGACATCTGCTGCGCCTGTGACAGGGAATACATTCTTGACTCATTATCGGAGCAAGTGGAATCCCACCCTGACAGGACCATTAATCAGAATCAAGCAGTCCGGCAAATAAAAAGGAGAGTGAGCAGGCGAGCATGGGAGAGAGAGAGCCACCCCGGAAAAGAAAAGGGACACTTTCTAACTTTGGCTTTGGTGTCATTCGGGGGTCTGGACAACTAGCAATCTATCTTTCTGAGTGGCTGACCTGATGGATGGCATTATTTACGCTTTTGTGTATTAAAAGACAGCTCTGGCACTGGCTTGTCATTTTCACAGAGGTTTACAAAAAGTTGAAATTTAATTTGGAGGAAAAGGAGGGCAGGGATCAGAGGCAGCTGGAGATTGACAGTCTGCAAGGTCAAGCGGGAGCTGAGGGCATCTGAGTGCAGTGGGTCACTGGGCGGAGGTGGGCAGGGGCCATGCAGGGGGTGTGTGTAGGTGTGCTTCCATGGGGCTCTTGTGTGTCTGGGAGGACGATGGACTTTGGGCTTTGAAAGTATATTCAGCATGTGCTTATCTGTTTATTAGGATGAAAGTTTGGGCCTTTGTTATGAAAAGTTGCGAATGAAAAATATACTTGCGTGCTTGGAAAGGTGTTTTTGGGCATATTTGTGGAGAAGCTTTGAATGGGTATTTCCAAAACTAGAGCACAGCCTAAAATTGGAATTTCATAAATACACTGGTGACGCTGTCACCCACAACACATGAAGTACTGTTGAGTCAACCACCAGCCACCATGGTGTGCCTATGACTGTGTATGAGTATGTGCCTGAGTGTGGGTGGAGTAGAGAAAGACACCGAGATGGGCTGGGGCTAAACAATACTGTTGCACAAATTTCTCACAATCTATGTGTCATCCCTATGACCTAGAGTAGGACAGAGGAAGGTGAGGATATAGCTAAGAGATTATAGCAATGCATCTTAATTAATTAGCTAATTAATTATAATTAGTTATTTTTTCCAGCTTTATTGAGATATAATTGCCATATAACATTGTGTAAGTTTAACATATACAACAAGCTTGTTTGATAAAGTTACATTCTACAAAATAATTACCACCATAGGGATAGCTAACACCTCTACCAAGTCACATAATTAGCATTTCTTTTTTGTGGTGAGAACATTTAAGTCCTACTGTCTTAGCAACTTTCAAGTATATAGCACTGTCTAGTTAACTATAATCACAGCAATGCATATTTATAACCTTCGTTTATAACTCTATGCTCTTGAATGCCTTTCACTGGGCTGTTTCCACAGACATCTGCTTTTGAATCTACCAGTCAAAATGCATCATTGGCTTTAAATTAATAAGTTAAATAAGTTCCAGTCCTTGACTTGTTCTCTTTTTCTATTTTTGCCTTGCTGGCACCTCATACTTTCTCCCTGAGGGTCCTGCACCTTGGGCAGCTGCAGCACTGACGACATTCCCTGGCAAGACAGCAAAGCCCGGCCCCTTGTTCATGAGCCATGGAGGGCACAAAGCCTGCAGCTCAAGTGGGCCTGGCCTTCAGCCTTCAGCCCAACCATCAGCTGTTCCTTCCACTCCTGAATCTTCCTCATTTCCTGGAAGGAGGTTTATGGGGATCTTCTCATCAGCTCTGTTTTTGACAGGATCTCCCTAGGTGTTGTCAGCTCTAGGCCTTGACTGGAGGATCATGGGGAGGTTAGAGGACCATCTACAGTTCCTGAGAATATACAGATGGCATGGAAGGAGAGGGAAAAGATGCTGCAAAGTAGACTGTTTCAAGCTGGGGTTAGATTTGGTCTTAAAGGGACGGCTTAGGTCTGATGTCTTTAGTTCCTTATGCCCAATTGGGAAACCATTCCTTTGAAAGCATACCTTGATTTTTTCATTTGTCATTATAAAATATCATATGATATTATGAACTATGTCACAATTTGAAACTAGAAATTTAAGGACTTTAGAGGTCTAAGAAAAGAGACAGACCTGGTGGTAAGTATAAAAACACCTGATCATGTGTGTTATACTTTGGATCATATAGAGCAGGGTGGGAGTGGGAGGGCACAGAGTGACAGTCTTCAGGGTATGTTTCTTGATTGCTCTGAGGACTCTAAAGTCACTCCTCTCCTAGAGAGGCTGTGCTAAGAGATCACCTGCAGAAGTTTAGAGCTGGCTATTCTAAGCCCACCATTATGACTCCCCCCAATCTGGTATGGACAATTGTTTCCCCAACAAAAGAAAGAGAAGTGAACTAATCTCAATGATGTAATTTTAAGAAAAATCAATAAACATTGATAATGGGCCTCAGTTTCTTCATTGGTAACATGGAGATGATCATATTTTCTTTAAAGAGTCATCAAACTACAGATATTGCATGGGAAGTACCCAGCCCAATGCAGTGCTTGAAGCACAGGGTTGGGTGTTCAATTAGTAGGTCTATTATTATTGTCTTAGTCTGGCTTGGATTTGCACAGATGGACTAGACATTTACTCATGGAAAATCTATCTGCAGTAATTGTCCCAACCATGAGGGTTCTTTAAGAATAAGCCTACTATGAATTAATTCCCTTCATGTGCTTTTCCTTTCTCTGAATATTTCAGTAAGAGTATACTGCAAGTTTTAGTCACTCTTGACAAGGATAATTAGAAAGAAGAGAAAACTGTAGGTAGGGCAGAGAGAAAGGGCATAAAATGGAAGAGATAATAGAAAGAATAAGCATAGAGATTTCTGCCTTGCTGCTTTAAGAGAGTAAAAGGAAATGGAGACAAACTAAACCAGGCCTTTGGGGCACAGATCTGTCCTCATAGCACTGTGGGAGCTGAGACTTGAGTAAGAGGATGGGCAGAGTAAGATCAGCATGTTCTGCTGTGTTCTTGCATGGAGTTATCAAGGCTGGAGCAAAGCTCCAGCAAGTGAGCAGGGGGGTTGATAAAGACTCACATTTTCCATTGCAGGAGTCTAAGTTCCTCTTCATCTCTAGGTCTGGTAGGATCCAGGAGGAGGGAGTCAATAGCTGAGCCATTATGGACAAGGACTCTGAACATCTGGATAGAGGAGCAGCCACAGAGGGAAACATCCTCTTGGTATCCATACTATCTGCTACTAATTAAAAGATATTTACATGCATCTCACTGAAACCGAGAGCCTGAAAATATTCTAGCATAAGGGGGGTGGTAGAGTAAACAGAAATCAACTGTAGAGTAGCCAGTAGGAATAATAAAACATCTGCAAATTGTTTTTGATAGCCTTCTTAGTGTATTGTCTTTATTATTTTAGCAATCTGAAAAATACTCTTATAGGCTCCTCCTTGTCCCTTCTATGTTTTCTCATAATCTTTTAAGCCTCTCATTTACAAATTCTGCTACTATGGGGATCTTATGCCTCAGGAATGAAATACTACAGACATCTGCTTCATGTTTTCAAGGTGGGGTAGATGGGTAATCTATTAAATAGGTCACCCAACTGCTAGTGGGATGGACAGATGTGTCACCAGCCATTCCTCTCTGGACTACTCCTATTACCTTAAGCAAATCAGCAAATCATTTAACCAAGCCCTCCCTCACCCTGCCCAGACCCCAAGCCTTGGTCATGTCTTTTAAAATCCTGATATACTGCTTTCATGGGTTGTTGAAAAATACATGCCTTTTTTTTTTTAACACAATGTTTGGCCCTTCCTATAAATGCTTTCTGTTCTCATTATCACATTCCTGTGACAGTAGTAATCAAGTACAAATGGAAAGTTTAGAGCAGATACATTTTACTTGATGGAGAGAGAGAGAAGAGCCATGTGCAATTGGAAGGTGAAGCAAACCATCTCAGGAAGTCATTCTACTATAGTTTATTTCTGTACAACAGTTAGGTGATTTCTCTACGTGATGCCAGAGACATAGAGATGAAAAGACACAGTATTTGCATTCACAGTCCAGTGGAGGAAACAAACACACATGGACATAACCCCTATGGAGATAGGCAAGAAGGAGAGAGAGATCTGCAAACAAACACTCCTTAGGAAGCCTCAAACTTGATAGCTGCCCCCAGGTGGCCCTCGCTTGCTCTTTGGACAGCTAGGAGTGGTATGATCATTTGCTACTCAGAAAAGGGCACTCTTGTTTGCTTTCAGCCCAGAAGTTCTAAGCCCTCAGTATCCTCCTAGGACAAATCTCTGTTAGGCAGGCAGCTTGCTTTTGGGTCCCTGAAGTTCATTTGGTGGACTCAGCTGTTTGTGAAACCCAAGGGAATTATTCATTAACATCAGTAAGGAATGCCTAACATCTGGCTTGCTGGGGGCTGGGCTTGGTTAATTCTACTTGGAACAACACCATATTAGCTCTGCTTGGATTAGCACCAGCACTAATGATGACATAAGACTCTTACTTCATTAGCTTGATGAAGGGAAAATCTTGCATGTTCAGCTCGAGCCAAAGAGTTGAGCCCAGGTCCAAGACTCCGGAGCCGAGCCTAATGAGGGAATCAAGCTTGATGGGCAGAGGAAACAACTCAAGCATAGAGGGAGGCCTGCAATGTTGTACTGCAAGGGATACCATGAGTCCAGACAGATGGATTGGGAACATCTAAGTACTTTAGAAGTTGTAGGAATTGGAGGTATACTGACCTGAGTCTCAGTCTTTTAAGGTCAATTAAAACAACCAGAGAGTTGCTTTGGTTTCTATATCTCAAATGTTCAAATGCCCACTAATAAGGGGAGAGATGGCCTGTGCTCAAGAAATAGAACCATCAGCAATTTGATTTGGAGTTTTTATTTTCTTCCATACCTCTCATCACTGGGATCAAACATATATGTACTTATAGACAGCTTCTGTATTATCTACTCAGACTGCAAATATTTAATAAGCATGTGCCATAAATCTTGTAAGGTACCAGGGCTACAGCAGTTGATGGTAGACCTGACCCTCTTCATAAAACTCAGATTGGAGGGGGACCATCCTGACAAGTACTCAGAGAACTGAAGGTATTAACGTAATGCAGGTGGAATGGCACTTCACTCAGACTTGGGCAGGGCAGAGAGGGTGGGTAAAGAAAGCCCTGAAGTCAGAATGGATGGAGTTATTCAGAAGAAGGATTCTCTGGGAGAGAAGATAGCTATTCAAAATCCTCCCGGGGAGGAAACTGGGGGAGGAGCATGATTGACTGCAAGACTGCCAGGGAGTTTTGAAATAGAACTGGAATTAATGAGAGCAAGAGTGGAGCAACAGGCAGGAATCTAATCAGAACCTGACAGTTGTATTAAGGAGTTTATCAACATCTCTGTCTCAGATGACACCTTTGAAACTCTCTCACCTAGAAGCATGGTCAGAAATTCACTTCAGAGAATGATGGCATCCTACTGGACAACATGTTCCTACTATTTCTTCTCAGGTTTAAGATATTTATAAGCTTGTGGCTTTGTGGTTTGTGTTCAGATGCTTCTATAATTTCTTGTTTCTACCAACCTGGACATGACAAATGTTGAGAGCAGCATGACCCAGACATGAGCAGGGCACCCATGAATAGCCTCCAGTCCCAGAAGACTGCCAGCCTGCAGAGCACTCTCAGATCAGGAGCTCCTGGGAATAGACCAGGGGACACCTTGGGGACCAGAAGCCTCTCCTTTGGGGTTTGGCTGCCTTCACCTGACACTCAGCTATCCGGAGCCCCCCAATACTCAGCCCCAACTTAATAAAGTTTTATTCATCTCAACTGTTTGCATAACACTTCAATCTCAACTGCATGTTTTGCAAAGAGAATTGGGCTGCTGTATAAGTTTTGGGAAGAGTCAACAAACTTGCTATGACTATCTTGTCTGATGCCGTTAAGTGCTTCCAGTGCCTCAGAAGGCATTTCCCCCTTTTGTTTATATGTTGTATTAAGTGAGTCGCTAGAGATAAATGAGTCGAATAGCTCACCAAGGCCAGCATCGGCTGCAGATCTTTAGCAGCCAGCAGAATTCATTAGCGCAGAGAGACCATGGTCTTATTCCAAAACCAAATATCTAGTTAAGGCAAGATTTGAAGACTACAGCTTAATTCCCTTGAACAAACAAAGAGCAGTTTGCTAGTGAACCTCAGTTGAATTTATTACAATTGACAATATTAAAATTAAAAGAAAAAATTGTGGGTTATTTTGCTGGTTCTGCTTTTCACTGGCCTAATGAAATGGAAAGGGACAGTAGGCAAAGGCTGGTGATTTTGTTGTGTTTTCTTTGCTGTAGAAGGCTGAGGTCTGAGGCTTCGCCTGTTCCCTTGGCAACAAGAAAGCTTGGCGGGAGGGGCCTGAGCAGCCACAGAGTGAATTCTGGGCTCTGAGGTCTCACTTTTTCTGCCCTTGATTGGCTGATTGTCCCTAAACAGGAGGTGTTCACTGCTCTATGGCAACTCCTTAAGGTTAAAAACACAATAAATGGCTATAAATGGGTAGAGGGATCTCTGCAAATGTAAAACTTAATGAAGACATCAAATGAAAGGATAGGAAGTCTAGTTTTAAATCTGAGTTTTGTGTAAGAAAATATGTTCCATGAGGTTTGGTTCAGGAAGCGAATGGATCAGTTTAGATTTGCATTGGGAGCAAGAGGTTTGAAGGAAGTAATCGCTGCTGATTAAGAAGAACAGGGTCAATTCCCATGTGTAATTAGTTTTTCTCAACCCCAAAGAAGTTTGAGTCCCTTCAACATCCATTGGATAAGCAGCCCAAACAAGAGTGCTCAATAGCACTGCTCTGCCTGACATCATGTGTCAGGGCATCATGGTTTCAGCATACCTATCAGTGAGTCTTTTAAAAATAGCTGAATCATTTCTGCCTGTTCAGTTCTCTTATAAAGGAACAGAGGGATGGGAATAAAATGGATTTAGCATACCTTCCCCCCCCCAAAAAAAAACAACAAGGTCAATTCTAAGTTCCCTGTTTTAAAAAGGCATCTCAGATATCATTTGGGTTCCTTGGGATGTCGAAGCCAATATTGCATTCAAGGGGCTCTAATGTTGACTGTGTGTGTACATTAAATGTAATATACACATCATTTATTTAGTTCTAAAATTATGTGAAGTAGACATTGGCCTTTCTTATCAAAGAGGAAAGTGGGGCTCAGAGAGATTTAGTAACTTGCCTAAAGACACACAACTAAGTAAGGAGCTGGGACTTAGTCTGATTGCAATAATTGGTCCCTTTTAAGAACAACTCCCAAAAGACATGGGAAAATGTGATGAGGTTTAAGAGATATTTTATTTTTTAGGTAATTTGTGTACCTGCTCTTTTTATGTTGTTTTCTCGGAGAGAAATTGGAAGGATCAACCTGTAGCCTTTCCCTCTGGATTGTCCATTGTGGGCAGTACCCCTCCACCCATCTCCACCTCCACCCCACAGCCATGGAGGGGGTTAATGCTCCCCCTGCTCCACATAATGCCTTGGCCACCCCCTTCCACAAAGGGAATGGACATGGCTGGACACACACACACACACACACACACACACACACACACACACACACACTATGAATTACATTTCAAAATTCTTTTCTATTAACCTGACTTCTCCCCAGTTCCTGGATTTCTCCCCTGAGTGCAGAAGAGGATTTCCAAAGGGGTGTGTCTTTGGTGGGAGAGATCATAATCACCTTATGTTTATAACTAATTATTCACTGATCTGTTAACTGTCTGAGCCTAAAAAAGAAACCTAGAATTTTAATTCTCATTCTCTGCTCTCCACTGTAGTTTCACAACAGAACTCAATTTGGAATTATTTTCTGAGACAACTAGCTGAGGTCAACTAGGTGATGTTATTTTGGTCTTGCATATTGGATGCTCTTGCTCCCTGCACATTCTGGATATAGGGAAGGGTTACATTCTCCAGAATTGCCTCTCTGTAGACTTTCTGTACTTGACTCACATGCTAATATAACCCATCCATAGGAATTGCCTAGAGCTGCCGAACAAATTACTATAACCTTGATGGCTTGAAACAACACAAATTTATTCTTGCACAGTTCTGGAGGCCAGAGTCTGAAATAGAAGTGTCAGCAGGGGACTCTCTCTGGAGGCTCTAGGGGAGAACCTGTTCCTGGCCTCTTCCCACCTCTGATGGTTGTCAGCTTTCCTTGGCTTGTGCTGCATCTTGACATCACCTTCTCTTCTGTGCATCTGTCTCAAAATTTCCTCTGCCTCTCAACTAGAAGGATACACATGACTGCATTTAGAGTCTACCCCCCAAATAAGACAAGCTTCTTCTGTCAAGATCCTTACCGTAACCACATCTTTTGCCATGTAAGGTTATATTCTCTGGTTCTGAAGATTTGGGGGTGGTGGGGGTCACCATTCAGTCCTCTACACCATCTCTGCTTCTTGCAGTATTTCCACCTCCTGCTATCAATCCCCATGGTGTGGGATGTCTGTTCTTTCCTGAGCCATATTGCTGAAATGATTTATGACCTTCTGTTCCCAAAATTATCTTCTAATTCTCTGACCCCAGATGCAATGAAGCACATATGTGCTTGACAGTGATGGCCACCCTTCACTGCCTTAGTTTTGTTTTTTAAATTTCTTGTCAACCAGCTATTGGAGTCCAAGATGGAAAATTGGAGCCTGTGGTCCCTTATCCAAGAGGCAGGTATGTACTGTATCTCCCCTTCCATGATCCATCTATCCTTTTCCTGCCAGAGCAACAACAACCTCCCACAGCAACACCATCCAGGTAATATCAAATACTGCAGTACTAAACCAAAATGTTCCTTGGTCCCAGATGAGGAACATCAAGAAAGATTAATAAAAGAAGAAACTAGCAAATTAAGGACCATGTCCATCTTCCTTAAAACCATTGATATCCCCTGATCTAAAATGCATTAGGAAAAAAGTGAGAAAAAAATGTGTAGTCCATGCAGAGCTTAGAAAATAAAACCCTGTCCGGTGAAGAATTATTCTAGGAAGACGTCCTCTTAGGTCAGGGATCAAGAAAAAGCACAATCCAGCAACAATAAATGAGATCTGGGAGCCATGAGATTCTCCCCTGGATTCTAATCTTAATTCTCTCACTAACTAGTTATATATATCTGGGAAAGTAACTTTCTTTCTGAACCTCAGGTGACTCATCTATAAAATGGGGTTAATAGCATCAGCCTTGCTTGCCTTACAGGTTTTTTGTGAGGCTCAAATGAGATGAGAGTTGTAAGAATACTTTGGAAAGCTTAAAACATCACTTATAATGTGTGCCTTTCTTCTAGCAAACAGACGGGAGCTTGAGTTTATGAAGCAAGACCAATATAGACCAAACTTAACCTTGGCTTTGGGATGCCTGCTGCCTCTCACTCCACCTTCTTTCCAGTAATTCACTGGATTTAGAGTCTGTAGACATGGGTCTGAATCATATCCTTACTCTTAATGTGTACAGGATATTGCAGGTAAATATTACTATACTTAAATCTTAGCTTCTTCATCAGTGAAATGGGGATTCTTTCCCATATTCAATTTAATCACATGAAATCTTATATTGAGAAAACTCTTTTTGCAATTACAAAGCACTATACAAATTGAAGTTCATATTATTAAGATGATTGAATACCCACCATCCTTCTCTTCTGATGTCCAAAACAATTGAATGGAGACCTCTCACCCAACCTGATTCTAGGAGCGCATGGTGGTTCCATAGCCTTCCTTAACTCAGTATAACAGTGGATGACAGGAGCAGAAGATCATATTTCAGGTTTGTTTTCTTTTGTGCATCTCATCAACTCAAGTAATACATTAGTCAGAATGGGATAGCTGCTGTAACAAACAACAAATTGCAGTTGGCATAATACAACTAAGGACTGCTTCTCACTCATGTCAGTCCAAAGCTGGGTGGGGAAAGAGGGCAGGGTTGGGCTCTACACATTCATTCCGGGCCAAGACTGTTTTCCTCCTATCATCCCCTTAGGCTTTAGAATCTTCCACTTCATTCTATGCATCCAGCTTGTTGATGAGCAAAATGGGAGTCTAGAGGACTATGTGGGAGGTTTTAGAGGCCAGTCCTAGAAGTGGTGTATATCACTTCTACATATACTCTATTGGCCAGAACTCAGCTACATGGCTTTACCTAACTTTAAGGCTTTAAGGCAAGTGGGACATGTAGTCTAGTGGTATACCCACTATGAAAGGGAGAAATACATGAGCCCTAGAAATTTCTGCCAAAGTGGAAGCCTTTAGGTTGATTTAAAGACATTCAAATTAAGATTAATTTTCTTTGGTCCATAGCCAAAGACAATAGGCTAAATCTAAAAGATATTAGGCATTATTCAAAGAAAGTGTATGTGTGTATGTGTGAATATGCACACATATGCACATTCAATATCTAGTGGATGGGTGAGGCTTTTAGTATTTATGGGTAAGGTGCTTAAAATTTAAATACATTTCTTACAAAACCAGAGGAAGGTGTAGAGTATACCAGTTAAGGTATAAGACTTGGAGTCAGGTAGCCTGGGTGCAAATCCCAGCTCACCATTAGCTAACTGAATAACCTTGACAAAGTTACTTAATCTAGTGGTTTTCAAACACTTATGAAAATGCATACACACATACACACATACCATATATACACATAATACATGTACCTATATAAGTATATATACATAAGTGTGTATATGCATATGTATATGTTGTATACATTTAGATTGGTAGAATCAACTTAATTGATTTTATATCTAGTAATAGGTCATGACCTTCAGTGTGAAATCACTGATTCAACCTCTTATTAGTCTCAGTTTCCTCAGTTGAAATATGGGCTTGTCGCATGCTTCAAACAAATTCTCATAAAAGATTTCATGCACTGAGCATTTAATACATGTTAGCAATTATTATTAATATCATTATTATGTCGTTTAAAAACTATCATTTGCTAAAATTCATACAACTAGTAAGAAGAGGTAGAGACAGAATTTAAACAATGAATTGTTGGCCCCTTTCCACGTTGGCACAACAGGAACATTTAATTCTTCTTTCCTCTCTTCATTCAGTGAAACAGGAAATACGTATTTAGTGTAAAATATGTATCAGGCACTATGATGGCACTGGGACTAGAAGGATGACCAGATCATGGCTGTGGTTCTTACACAGCTTGAATATCCAGTCTTGTGCTGTGCAATACACTGGCCACTCGCCATCTGTGGCTATTTGCATTTACATTTAAATTAATTAAAATGAAATAAAATTTCAAATTTATTTCCTCAGTCACACTAATCACCACCACATGTGGCTAGTGGCTACCATATTTGACAGTGCAGGTATGGAACACTGCACTCACCACAGGGAGTTCTGAAGTATAATCAAGGAGCCTTGAGAGAATGAATATCTATTCTTCAAAACTGGAAGATGGAGGAAAAGAGAACACACATGAAATATGAGTCAAAACACATGTTTTATTCATAGTGCTTATGAAAACATCTAATTACTGTATGTTTTCACTTAGATAATTGTTTAACTTTTTGTCTCTTGCACTGGACTACAAGTGTCATGGGATCATGGAAGGATGCTCTAACCATGAGACTGTGCTAGACCTTTTCTTTTCTGTACATGCAGTGTCTGGCCTGGAGCATCATCCCTGATCTTAAGGTCCTCTAGTCTTTGATAGCATGAATGCTGTGGTCCAGGAACACACTGTGCTTCTTTGTCCCCTCACATTCTGAATGTAGAGAATGGATTAAAAAAATCTCAGAAGGGGTGAGCTGGGATTGAATAGTGAGTGGATGTACGTGTTGGTAGGCAAATCTGGAGAAATGGAATTAACATGTCAGATGATGGGATGTGGGATATGGAATTAATATGTCAGATAAGGACCTAGGAGGGAACTGACTATCTCCATCAGAAGTCAGAAGGAGAAGTGTCATTGTACACCAGTGAGACTATGTTGGGGTCAGCTCACTAAAGGACCTGATTAGTTTGCCTGCATTTATTAGTGGTGGGAACTCATTCCTCCTGGTCATGTCCTCTTAGATTTGGGAATAAGGGTGTTCCTTATTCACGTAACTATTCAATTACTATTTATTTAATGAAAGGTAGAATTCAGATAGCTTTGAATTAAACTAAAAATAAATAAATTTTAGAAACCTAGGACAATAAGGGAAGAACAGAGATTTCACATATCTTGGTGTAGATGGGAGAATTTAGACTTATATCACCACCTTGCTTTTTGAGGAAGGCTGGAGTAGATGCTCTCTGAAGTCCTTTCCAACTACATCTTATATTCATTATGAACATTGTTTCAGGGAGAAAGGGAGTTTGAATCCCAATGGAGGAATTTAGGACACATCTCCTTCCCATTGAATAGAAGTGACAAGGCTACTTCCAAGAGGACTAGAGGCTCCATCTAGGCATAACCTTGCCCCAGTCACCTCCAGTATTTTCTGAGGGATAATGACTGCTTTCTCTGGGGGTTCAATTTCCTAGCTCTCCTTCTAGGATGGCTCATCTGACCACTCCCAAGCAAAACATCCTCTCTCTCCTTTGACATCTTAGCATTTGTTATGCCACTTATTCTTTCATTGAGTCTTAATCACATGCAAGTTTGAGACAGCTCTTGCCTGGTTCAATTCAATTATATTGGCCAGGCTGGGCTATCCATTGAGGACACTGTGGTAGACGGAAAATTGGCCCCCAATGATGTCCAGGTCCTATTCCCTGGAACCTGTGGATATGTTACTTTACATGGCAAAAGGGTCTTTGTGGATGTGATTATGTTAAAGATCTTGAGATGGTAAGATTATCCCGGCTTATCTGTGTGGGCCAAATGCAATCCCAAGGGTCTTTCTAAGAGAGAGGCAAGAGGGTAAAGTCAGAATAGCAGATGTGACAATGGAAATAGAGGTTGGAGTGATGAGCTTTAAAGATGGAGGAAAGAGCCCTGAGCCAAGGAATACAGGTGGCCTCTAGAAGCTGGAAAAGTCAAGGGAACGAATTTTCTAGAACCTCCCGAAGGAGGTTCTATTGACACTTCCATTTTATTCATAAGACTCATTTTGTACTTCTAACTTCCTGAAATGTAAGGTAAAAAAAATGTGTGTTGTTTTAAGCCATTAAGTTTGTGGCCATTTGCTACAGCAGTAATAGGAAACAGATATAGACAAGCTCAGCAAACACTTGTCCGTCTGGATTAAGGCCTTGTGGGATATTCTTCAGGCTGATAGAATTTGTACCTATTTGAAAAACAATGAAGTGGCCATGAAATTTTTATGTAATCTATAAGGAAAGTGTGGTTATATATGCAGAGCCCTGGAGGCCAGCTACGAATGCAGTCCCAGCCTGCTCTAAAACAGGACAGAGGCTTCAGGCCTTAGCTGTGCTCCGGGCTCGAGGGGCCACTTTGCAGTTTGAAGCAGTTTACAAAGAGAGTCTATGTAGCTGTTATGGATCTGGGAAGAGGATATGGTTCATAATTTAGCTTAAAGTGGGCACAGCCTCTGTCACTGTCATTCTGTGGCCTGTTCCAGCCAAACAGAGCAGCCTCTCCTTTCCTGCTGGACCCTCGCCAGGACTTTGGTGGAGGCAAGGCTGTTATCCCCGTGGAAGTAAAAAAAGTCAAACTGCAAAAGTGGTGAAGAAATCCAGTTCTGTCTGGCTCCCACTTGGGATGGTGGTAGTTAAGCAGATTTCCTCCAAGCCAAAGAAGCACAGCTCTGCCAGGGAAATCAAATTAAAACAGGAAGGTGGAGAAATGATCTTCATTAAAAGCATACCTGCCACACTATTTCTTCAAGCCAATTTGGCACGGAACCTTGCCTCTACTGCTTTTAATAGGTGTGAACTGATGTTTTATTTAACTGTCCACCTTCTCCTGGCTCCTGATGCTGCCTAGAAAAATAAGGTTTAAAATTTATTTCTGATTTAGCTGGCCATGAATCCAGGATATTCCCAGGGCTACAGCCTCAGGAAAACATTAGAAAAACTCTCATTTTTCTTTTTTTTTCAGAATTCAGTATTTCATTCAAAAACTACTGTGCTCTTATGAATCACAGTTGGAACCATCTGAGTTCTGTCCTTACTCTTTTTGGGGAGGGGTATTTTTGTTTTTGCAGTATTCTTGATTTTTTCTCCCCAATGGTTATTAATCAATTTAAATATTTTTACTTTTTTGAGCTAGCTTGAATAATTTATATTTTCAAAAAAATTTTATTTATTTTTTAATTTTGCTAGTGTAGTATCAAATGAAGATTTTTGTAAAAAAAATCTTCTAATTTTCATTAAATCTGTGGATATACCCCCTTTATCTTGTCCAATATTGTATATCTGTGTTTTCTTCCTTATTTCTTGATAGACAAGTTAATAGATTCATCTGTTTTGTTGCTTAGAGTTTATAAAACCTGAATTCATTGAGTTTTGGTTTTATCCAAGTGAATTTATTTCATGTTTTCCTTAAATTTTTTTACTTATTCTTCCAATTTCTGAATTAAAAGTAATAATTTATACCAGTTTCTGTTAAGTAATGATGCTATTTAAGGCTATGAATCATCCTCTGAGCACAATTTTGTTTGCATTCAGTAAGTTAGTATGGGAAGGTTTTTTGATTGTTATTTATTGTTTTAATTATGATTTTGACATTCTCTTTGACCTGAGTCAAATGACTTAAAACAACACATATTTTATTAGAGTTTAAAATATTTCAGTTTGTGAATTATTTGTACTTCTGTTTATTTCTCATTTTGCTGCATCGTGGTAAAAAAAATGTGTCAAATGATCTTTGAAATTCATTTAAATTTTATTTACAATTTATATGATAAACTTTTTAAAAATGTAGTATTTGAACATAAAAAGTAGGTATATTTTTATTTATTAGATATGGAGTTTTAAAATATAGAATCTAAAATGAAATAATGTGCATTATAAGTTTTTTTATTGTATTATTTAGAACAGTTATGTTTTATTTAAAATATTAAAATATTTTTACATTTTATTTTTTTCCTTTTTGTTGAATTTATTGGTGTGACACTGGTTAACAAAATTATACAGGTACAGGTGCACAATTCTACAACCCATCACCTGTACACTGTATTGTGTGTTCACAACCCCAAGTCAAGTCTCCGTCCATCTATATGTGATTTTGAACTGTGTTTAAATTTCCTACTTCTAGTGTGTTTCAGTAAAAATTTTATTGCATTTTAAACAGATTTTTATTTTATATAGTTTAATTTTATTCTACTTTACACATACAGGTAGAGGTTAAATACACATTCATTGAGTGTTAAGTTTTCATTATTGAAATAGGACTCTCTTTGTCCTATTTAATTCTTTAATTTTGAATTCAATTTCCCAAGACATAGCTTTTGAAACCCTGGTTCCTTCTGGTTTAGTTGTTTGTGGTTTTATCTTACTTTTAAATTATCTGCTACATATCTGCACGTCATCTTAGTTTCAGTCTTAATAAATACCCACTTTATAAGTCCGTTTTCTTAAAGACTGAAGTTATGTCTTATTTTAACCCCAATCTGAGAGTTTTTCTTTGAAGAGGTAAGTTAACAGTTTATATATATTTATGTTTGCAAAACATATCTTTGATATTATTCTGTTATCTTATGTTTTTGCTTTTTATTTTTTCTTCTCTCTTTTTATGTTATGTAATGAATGAATGAATGAATTTTTATTTTATAAATGAATTCCCTGTTGCCTTATGATATGAGATTACTTGTGCATCTTTTGTTATATGTTTATATTCTTATGGGTTAGTTTTTTGAGAACTTCATGCTCTTTCTTCTGATTGTGAATACTTGATGTACTTAACTAATGTGTTAAAACTTATAATTATTACTTCATTAAACTGGAAAACTAAATAACATTAATTTATTTTTTCTATTAAAGATATAGAAATTAAGTCATTTAGGTTTTGCTATCTGGGTTTTGTTGTTATATTCCTTTATTGCTTAGTAAAATTATTACTTTCTTAAATTATGGTTATATTTTAGTTATTATTTTCTATATTAAATACCTTGTTCTTGAATAATTAAATATCTACAATCTTCTTCAATATAATTAGCAAAATTACTTGAGGCCAACTTTGTGTTTACATACAATAAATGTTCAACATTGGCTTTTCCCAAATATTCTTTATTATGTCCTTTTTTTTTGATTAATTTCTTAGTTAGACTACCCTCAAGCAGGCTTTTCAGGGGGTGCTATGCTTCAGGCTTTAGTTTGACTTTAGTTGCTTTGAAGTCAATCTGATTTTTTTTCATTGTAAGTTACTTTTGTTGCTTATAGTGTTTCTTTTCTTTATTGTTGAAATTCAGAAAATTCTTTAGGATATGCCTTGAAGTTTATTGATAAATTATGGAAAATTATTCACTTTGTACATTGATAATCTTCATTAACTTTAGGAACATTTTGTTTTTGAATATTGTTTCTGTCCCATTTGTTCTGTTTTGTTCCTCAACCCCACTTATCACTGTATGCTTGTTTTATGCCAATTCTCCGTAAATATTGCTGGTTTCAGTATTTTGTGATTTTTCTCTATAGTTTAGTAAAACACTCAGTCTACTAATTATCCCCTCTTTCCGTTTGTTTATAAAGTTTATTTTCTTTAAGGTTTTTCTTAAAGAGAGTGTGATACAGTTCAAATTTTTCTTATAAAATCTTATTCTAAAGAATGAATTTCATCAAAAATTTATGATTTATATTCATTTTTGTTTTGGAGTTATACATTTCTCATTGCAGGAATTTTACGTGGGTCTTAGGTCTGTTTGATTGTTTTGCCTGTTTTCCTTTCATTGATTTTTTAATGAGAGAAACTCTTTCTGGGCTTGCCATTTGCTTGACTGAAGTGAGTCCTTTCTCTTTCTATTTTCAGTCTACTTGTAGTCCATTTAAATCCTCCCTTTAAATTTCACCAGAATGCCTGGATAATGGATTGAAATAATTAGTTTAGTTGTTTAGTAGTCGGAAGGCGAGGAACTCAAGCCATAGGTAGTTAAAGAACTTGGTGTGCAAATACAATCTCTCTCTAGTAGTGGAAACAGCTCTACCAGAGCTGGTTCTGCTTCACACCATGTCCCTCCATATTAGGAAGGGTTTGTGTGTGTTGCAGAGCCAGCCTAGGAAGTCATGTTCAAGAGAAAAAAAGTGGCACGATTATGCAATCTTCTATCACAACTGTCGGGTTTACAGGGTACACTGACCTCAGTCAGGAAAGAAAATCAGGGTGTTTGTCTTTTTCCCCTATGGCCAGTTCATATACTCAATCTTCATTTTAATAAATTGGGGATTAGAGACTTTAAAGATCATTATGCATAGATTTCTTGGGAAGTGGGGGTGGGTTTTCAGCTCTTGATGACTCATTTCAATTGGGACTAGATTATATCTGACACACGTTGCTCAGGGTTTAAGGAATAAAGTAAGGATAATTCATTCGGTGTGGCAGTAATAAAGTATTTTTTTCTACTTTGCTTCTTTTTTGTTCTTTTGGGCAGTAAATAGGAAGGGAGGTGTGTGCACCTTCACTTACCATACCATACTCCCCCCAAATTCTTCACGGGCTTCTGCTTCTTACTTTGATAAGCAGTAATCTCTAATGTCATCACTTTCCTTATTTAATCTCATGCCTTTTTCTTTTTCGAGAATTACAACCACCTTCCTTCTGAGTTTTAAATATCGCACAAGACCCTAATAGAGTCTTAACCAATTATATGAAATTTTTCTTGAATATCACATCCTGTGGTAATATCTCCCTCTCCAACATTTTACATCATCATTATTATTGTTGTTGTGTGTACCCTTTGGTACCTGTAACATACAAAGATGTAATATTTTTCTGTGTGCTTTATACTGTATCTTCTCCCTGGCTATGTTTTAATTGCTCAGCATAATGTTTTGCACATAATATGTTGCCATAAATTTTCAATGGTTTATAATAAACAGTTTTAAGCAGGAAAAAGAAAAACTGTCTTTTCTGATCCCTCCCCAGTAATGACCCCTGTCCAACCCCTTCCTAGTCTGACCACCTGGATTAGTCTAGAGTTTACAAAATAGTCTTCATTTCTTTCAAGTTTATTTGGTTTTAAAATTTTCTCTGAAATTTCAATTTAAAAAGTCATCAGTAGGTCAACTGTTTAAATATCTCCACCGGCAATGTAAACAGTGAGTCAAATTACCTATTCACTCAGGAGCTCTTTAATTCCTTCTATCCCTTCATAAGTCCTTTGCTTTTCATTGTTCTCACTCATTTTATCCCTGTGGCAAGAAAAGTGAAATGAGATCAGAAAAAAAAAAAAAAATGCAGCTGATTAGGGCAGATGTACAGAGCTCAGGGAACTATCTTCCTAAGTCCAATCAAATCTTTAAAACAGATCAATTTCATTTTCCATAGACAGCCTGGCACCTGAGATATGGATGACTTCAAAACCTCATCTGTTCTTGCTTTCTGGCTGGGCTTTAGGTTTCTATTGCCAAACAAACTAACAGGCGAGAAGAAGGAAGATGCAAGGTTTTTTTCAAAGTATTAATAGTTTCCTGATTTTCTATACCTCCTTCAAAGACTTCTCAGTAAATCATTTCCAAGAAGTCTTCAATGCAAACACACACACACACACACACACACACACACACACACACACACAGGAGAGAGAGGGAGAGAGAGAGAGAGAGAGAGAGAGAGAGAGAGAGAGAGAGAGAGAGAGAGAGAGAGAGAGAGAGAGAGAACGTACAGCAGTTTAAACCAATTTCTCGTTGAACATTCCCTGATTCAATGGGTTAGGATCAATCCTTGAGATTGCTGCTGCTTCCATTGGGGTCCCAGCTATTCCTCTTGCACAAAAAATCTTTAGGAATTTATATTCTGCCACTTTTATCTCTGTATGTCCCTGCCAAAGGCCTGATGTATGTCCCTGCCAAAGGCCTGAATTAGGGCCTGACACTCTTTCAAAAATAAGATGCGTGTGTTTTGAGTATTACCTTTTTTCCAGATAAAGGAGGGGGCAAAGAGAATGAGACCACAAACTGGTGGTGCTCACAGGTGAAGGTAATGCCTGGAGCTTTTTCCTGGGCAGTCAGCAGAGAATCTCAAAGCCTTTGACAAGCTGTGGGTGGGAAAACCCCAGGCTCAGTGTCAACCATTCAACACTTAGAGATGGCCTAGATGTTGGGCACAATGCTGGATGTTTCAGGTGTTCACACTGGCTGGAGGAGAGAGGATATACTCAAATAACTAGACTAAGCAGATAGCATTCACAAAGTAAGGTCTCCTCAGTGTCACGTACATGGTGGGGCAGTTGTTTGTATGGAAAATAATATAATAATTAATAACTAATACAAGAATAAATTTTGTTTCATGTACTCACAACTGTAAGCATACTTTTGCTCTACTCCATGTATGTAGCCATTAATAAAATTATGTTCTAGGAGGGAAACATGTAAAAGAAATAGAGAAACAAGGCCTCAGTGATAAAGTATGGCATTTCTTCTAACCAGAGAATGTGGTTGTCCCTCTTGATCAGTGGCTCGAAGTTTCTGTCTTGGCATCTGTGGCAGCTCTACAAATGGAAGAGGTCATGATTAGGAGGCTCTGGAGAGATAACAAGGAAAGTGGGAGCTCCCAGGTAACTGATTTCATGAATCTGTGGGAGAGGGGAAGCTGATTATGATTATTTCGGGGTCAGAATTCTATCTTCCCAAGGGAAACTTGAATCAACTATCTCATGCAGGTCTAATGAGGGTGTAGGTGATATGTCAGAAGTAAGGAACAAATCAGATTTCAGCAATTTGAAGCAATAAAGCATGGTCTCTGCTAATTCCAAAAAGGCATGTTGAGCAGGTCAGGGCACAGTTATACCCAGGATCTCTTGAATAACAGCATCTGGTTTGTGTTATGTGCCAAAATGTCCTGGAACACTAGAAGAAGTCTCCTGAGGCTTAGTAAGTGGGTTAGAGGTGCTGACTTACAGTGTTCCCACCTTCATAGCTTGATGTCATTATTATTTTTCAATCTTACTGTCTATTGCCCATTCCATCATTAATACTCATAGTCTCTTGATTTCCCCCTTTTTCCTTTTATTCCTGTTTTGTACATTTGCTTAGAGCAGTAATTCTCAAGTATGGTTCCCAGACCAGCAACATCAGCATCACCTGGGAACTTATTAAAATGTGAATTATCTAGCCCCACTTCAGACCTACTGAATAAGAAATGCTGGGGTGGGTCTCAACAATCTATGATATAATAAGTCTTCCAGGTGACTCCCATGCCTGCTAAAGTTTGAAAACCACTGGCTAGAGTTGGAGTTGTCCTAGGCAGTAGCAGATGGTAGCTCTCAGGAAAGAAAGTAAGCCTAAAGGAGAGGTCAATGAATATTTATCAGTAGTCTTTCTGATGCTCTCTGTGGCAGACATAGCTAGTTGCCTTACAAATATTTGTTCTAATTAGACCGTTAGTTAGGCACATTGTCTCCTGCCTAAAGACTATATTTCCTGGCCTCCCTTGTAGCAAAGCGTGGCCATGTATCTCAGTTTTGACCAATGGACTGCAAGTGGATTGGTCATGTGGAAGAGGGTATGCTTTTCAATTATCTTTGTCCATCCTGCTGCTGGGAGATAAATGTGATGGCTGGGATTATGGCAATTCTCTTGGACCAAGTGGACCAAGTGGACAAGGCTATATCAAGCTTGATTTCATCCAGACAACTTTGGAACTATTATATGAGTCTTGGACTCATCTACCTCCAATTTCTCTTATGTGAAAGAGAAATAAACTTCTGCCTTATTTAAATTACATTTTCTGGGTCCCTGTTACTTGCAGACAAACCTAATCCTAAATAATGTCATATTTAATGAATCTGTAAAACAATACCCATTCTTGTACTTCTATATCCTGAATCCTTAAGAAGAGGAGGTGATTTCATATCACTCAGCTAGTTGTTTCATAGGAATTCTGAGCATTTGGTTGAAAATTGCCTGATTCATCCACAGTTTAGGTTTAGCTTATTGACTGTTAAATGAAGCAGTGTATAAAAGGTAAGATTAATTTTCTCATAGGTTCTTTTTTATTCTGCAATGCAGCACAAGCTGCCTTGATACTATGGGAATATTTAGTCTCCCAAAAAAGAGATGAGAACTGTTCTATTTGTTTTATAGATAAATAAATTGAGCCTTAGGACAGTGAAGTCACCTTCTTTAGCTCATGTAATTGTACTGTGAGCCCCTTGAGGGTAAAGATTGTGTCTTATGCCTTGCATGCCTATAAAAAAAATGCTTGAGTCTGGCTGATTTTGCCCAGTAGTTAGAGTGTTGGCCTCTGGACCAAAGGGTTGGGGGTTCAATTCATAGTCAAGGGCACATACCCGGTTGCAGGCTCAATCCCCTGCCCCAGTCAGGGTATGTGCAGGAAGAAACCAACTGATGCACCTCTCTCTCTCTCTCTCTCTCCCTTCCCTCTTTGTCCCTCTCTTTCCCTTCCACTCTCTCTAAAAATCAATGGAAAAAACATTCTCAGGTGAGGATTAACAAAAAAAATGCTCGAGGCATAGTAAGTCTTCAATAAGTTTTATTGAATAAGTTAATTAAATGAGAGATAACTGAGACCAAATTTAGTTACCTAGTCCCTCAATGGATCTATTTTAGTGAGATAAATCAAGTGAAGATGACTTTCAGTGATTTTTCTGAACTGAGTTTTAGCCTTATTTTAATTTGGAGTACAGGAAAAGGGGGGAGAGAAATAATGGGGAATGTAGAATTTCCAAGAGGGAGACATAGTAATTTTCTCATCATGACAATTGAAGATTTCTTTACAGCTTTAGTTTTGCCTATAGTAAAGCTCTGGTAATTGTGATGATTCAAGAAAATTTGGTCTAAATTTTATTTGTTCAGCCAAACTCTACTCTTTGACTGTTTATTGTGGATCATGTCAGAAGAAGCATATTGATGTTATTAGTCTCATCCTTAACCCCAAGTCTGCCCCATTGTGAAGTGCTGTCATTAGCTTATTCTTCCCACCATCCCTCTCAAATGTGAATTTCTCTTCACTTATAGACTCCATCATTGACATGACATGCTGCCAAGCTTGTGAGCCCAAGTCTTTAGTTCTAATTTATAGTCTAGTTGAGAGACATCTGGTCTTAAATTCTAGCTTTGTTATCTCCTAGCTATGTGTTTCTCTGGATGAGGTATTTAATCTCCTTGAATTATAATCTGAAATACAGAAAAATTTATAGATGTTGAAAGTAAGTTCATGATGAACTCTTATGTTTTATTAAATGAATATAGTATAACGTTTTGTTTTTAAAGTTAAAAAAATTATTTTCTAGACATCTCAAGATGAGAAAAATAGTAGAGTCAGTGGACATTTTTCCTACAATTAAAAATCAGTAGCAAGATTCTGTTTCTATTAATGGTGAGTAGGTCCTATTGTGCCAACTATTCCACTGATAACAACTATCAGTTCTGGGCAGAATACAAAAAAATAAAAATAAAAAGCCCAACTACCCAAAACACTTACAAATGACCCAAAGTAGAAACTAAAGTAGATATATAAAGTTGGCAGAAGGGAATGGCATTGGGTGAATCTACTTTTTAAGGCTCTTTTGCTTTAGTTTGGCCCCATGTGGAATGGCTGAAATTCTGGTAGAAACTTGCAGTTTTGCTAATTGAGGAACCCAAGGAGTGACCACAGAAACTGGAAAGCATAGGGGTATATTTTAGAAAGGATATATCCAGAGAGCAAGAACCCCAAATTCTGTGCATAAATAGCCTTAATATCTGGTTGCTCTCTGAACTACACATGTGCAAGGCAGACTCCAAAATTCCAACTAAGTTTAAAAGAACTGAATGGAGATTCATCAGCTACTGTCCACGACAGAGAAACAGAGTTTGGAGCTTGAGTTCTGTCAATTTAACTGACAACTAACACCCCCCACCCCAACCTCTGTAACCAAATGCAGGTTCAACTGCCTACTGCAACGAAAGCCAAATTTGTGAGACAGGTGCGGTGAAAAGGAAAACTGTTTATTCAAGTGCTGGCTACCTGAGAAGATGGGACACTCTCGTCCCAAAGCTCATCTTAACATCTCAGTGCAGGCAGGTGTTTTTATATCAGGAGCAAGAGGGAAAGCAGAACAAAGAAATCAGGGGGACAGTAGGTTGGAAGTTCTCAACATGTAAGCTAACACAGTACATTCTGATGATTATCTAAAAACTGGTAAAGCAGAAGTTCGATTTTTATGGTTGAGAGTCAGTAAGTCTCCAGTAACCAGAATGTCTGGTTGCTGGAGTCACCCTTTTTCCTGGAAGCTAATTCCTATACTATGCTCAAAAGGCTATTTGCAATTTATGGTAGGCATGACTAACCAAGCCTTTGTTTTAAGGCATAATCCTATTCCCTGCTTTTGGGAGAAGCATTGTTTATTCTGTGTTACTTAATCAAGTAGGTTATTTTGTTGATTAGCATAAGATTTCATACATCCTCTATAACATTCCCACTTCCACACACACACAAAGATCAAGACACTTTGGAAGAATAGGAGAAATATGAAAACACCACAATCTTTGTAATATATCATTCACAATGTCCAGGATGCAATCCCAAATTACTAAACATGTTAAGATAAGAACACATGACATATATTCAAAAGAAAAAGCAATCAATAGAGATCAACTACAATATGACCAGATTTTGGAACTAGCAAAAAAGAGTTTAAAGCAGCTATGTTCAGGAATATATTTGAAAATGCTTCTGATAAATGGACAAATAGAAAATATCAACACAGAAATAAAAACTATAAAAAATAAACATATGAATTGTAAAATTTAAAAAATATATATCTGAAATTAAAAAATCAACTGTATAGCAATAAGCAATAGGTATATGTAGCACCCAGATCTTGGTTTCTAACTATCATTTTCAAAAAAAAAAAGAAAAAGAAAGACATCCAGTCTCCTTGGGAAAATGACTGATTCTATAACCTAAGGCTGGAGTAAGGAAGATACAAGATGAGCTTGGAGCATCCTGTAGAACCAGAAAGTAAGGAGGTACACAAAAAAACAAAAGGATGAAATATGCAAAAGGATGCAGGAGCCAAATACAAGAGCTCCTAATGGCCAAAGCAGAAACAATTTGAGCAACAAAATAAATTAGTATTGAATTATAAGCTGAAATACAAAATAAATATCTATGAGCCCATACTGATATAAATGAATGTTTGAACAAATAAATCATGGGGAGAAGAGCACAGTTACTAAGTACATTAATGCAGCTGTGTCTCCATTGCTATTCTCATATTTCTACTTTGCTGCTGCTTCTTCTTTAGTTTACAGCATGGTTCTGGAACAACATTAACTTGCTGCATAGAAGTAGGTATTCTATATTCTTATCAAGTATCATGAATGAGAGGAAAAAAAAGAATTCAGAGATTTCTCCATCTAATCTTGGAAGGAAAAGGTTAATATCCAGGCAGTCCATAGGATCCCTGAAAATCCTCAGTTTATCATGGGGCTTTCATTTAGATTCTAGAAATTTAGGGAGTATCCATCAAATTAACCTCTTTTGAAGAAAACTAGGATATATGGGCTCTGGCCATACTCAACTGTTCTCCAAATCTTAAACTTCTATGTAGAGATACTAGTCCTTGAGAAATAAAGGACATCACAAATCTTTTTGCTCTACCATTCCCTGTATCCTTGATCCCTGCAGGTCTTTCCTTCTCCAAAACCATTATTCTTCTAGCTGCCTCTTATTGTTCCCACATGACACTAGGTTATGGAATGACTAATACTAAGTGAGTGGGCTGAGAAGGCTCTGAGGGGCTAGATGGGGCCCAGTGTTTGGGATGACCATGGCAGGATATAGCGGAGCTGGAGATGGAACCCGGGGGGTGAGTGGGATCATGGGAGAAAGGAAGCAGAAACCACACTCCTCACAAGATGCTGGGCTGTAACACTGGGAAGAGTACCTGACTTTGCTTAAGCTTTCTTATCATCGTTGAGTATTAAGCCCAAAGCTCTAATTCTTTGAATATGTATATTTTGACTTCTATTCCCCATTCCTGTAATGACAGATTTGTCAGCTGCTGTGGGTGTTGGCAGGTGGGGTGTGCAAGGTGGAGAGACCTTTCGTCAAGAGGGCGCACCCCTGGGAATCTTACACTCACTTCCCCAGGCATAAAGCTTTCTCCATCAGCACGCTTTCCCCTCTTCCCCACCTTGTCCGCCACGCCCCTCTGCTGCCCAATGGCTGGCCTCCGCCACCCCGAATGAATGCTTCTTTTCATCAAGGGGATTTTTCCACCTGGTTGACTTGATGAAAGTTTTATGAGTTGACATTATGTGAAAAAAGAACAAAGTGAAGTCCGTGTGTGTGTGTGTGTGTGTGTGTGTGTGTGTTTTCAGGGGCAGAGGTTGCAGCAGTTAAAAAGAGCTGCTGAAAACTTTATTACAAACTAAGAGACATTCGAAGCAATAAATCACTCATGTGTCCGCCATGAGGCAACAGAAAACAGGCTGGCTTTCAGGAAGAATTGGACACACATGCACCTCCTCTGCTAGCAGTCAGGGGTCCCGCTTCCCCTAAAGCAGGCTTGGGTGTTGTGGATCTTTTCCTTTTTCCGTTTCTCTTTCCTTAACCCAAACAATAAATAAAGTCACTAGAAAAGTATAGAATAAAAGAAAAAGACATTAGTTGCCTAGGAATTGGGGTTTTTAGTTTTCCCCTGCATGCTGTGAGAAGGTTAAGAAATAGGCATCTGAAGCAAGCTTTCTGAATCAGATGTATTTTTCAATATGTGCGTATGCCTGCATGCAGGTGTGTGTGTACACACATGAGCTTTTTGTTCTTGAGTTTTCTTAATTTTTCTCTTGATGCATTGCCCTTACATCATTGCAGGTCCCTTCCAAAGAACACCAGGCTTCCTCACCACCTTCACCCAGACCTTGACGTTACTCATAGCGACGATAAAGAGGGTGCCACAGGCTTGTTTTCCTACTCACCCTCTCACCACTTGCCATGGTCCCATCTTTTTGCTTCAGTCTTCAGGAGAAATCAGTCCCAAGAAAGATTTACTCAGCTCACCATTAGGGACCATCAGTTGTGCTCAACACCGCTTTGCTCTTTGTTCTCCACAGAACTTCTAAGTCTTCATGGGTATCTCTTGACGCCAAGACTCACGTCCCATAGAGCTCTGTACATTAACCCACCTGTTTAATTAAACAAGGAGGCCATTAGACTGAGGTGGTTCTAATACTTTAGCAGCCTATGTAAGCAAACCAGAACCTACGCCTGAAATGCCTCAAGGTTAGGAAATCAAAACCTAAAGACTACCAATCGCAAACAGCCAGCTAAGCTTTTTCAAATAAGGCAAATGCTTAAGCTACAGCCAATCAAATAACTTCCTTGCTTTGCTTCCACATCGTTTTAACAGCTTTCCCCTGTAGTGCTTGTCTGTGGGCCACTTATGATTTGGTGCTGCTCAATTCAAATTGATTTTTGCTCAAATAAACTCTGAAATGTTTTAGTATGTCTCAGTTTATCCTTTAACACACCTAAAGGCTTTCGCCCTTCTCAATACCTTCACATCCTTCCCTAGTGCTATTTGTCATCTGCAAAATGGCATATGTTCAGACTCTCTGATTTCTTCATTTTCCTGTTCTAGCTGAAGCCCGGTTGCCCATAGGACACTGACCCCCTGCTGTGCTCTCCACTGGGGAGCTGGTTTTTTTCTCTCAGCAGAGCCTTGGGGTAAAGAACTGCCTACATTTCCCATCTTTGCAGCTTCCAGGCTTTTGTTTCACCTCTTTGAAGCACACACCATCCTCCAGCCAGTTACAAACTGTGCTTCTGGGGTTCCCGGTTTTAATCACTGAAGATTGAGCACTGTTTTCTCTCTTCCTTTCCCCAACAGTGAAAGGTCCTCCACCGCCCCTTTTTTATTTTCATTCTTGATGATTTCAACATTAAGGTGAGAAAATCCATCTAAACCCTGGCCTCTCAGTTTTTTACCCTCTTTCTTAATTCATAATGTACTTCTCTTTCATTTTAGCCACACATTCCCTTGGTCTTAGCTTAGTCTTTATCATTACCAATAATAGTACTGTCCCCCAAATCTTGATTTCTAGCATCCCACCCTTTAATCACCACTTCCTAACATTTCTGCTCACTTCTTCTAGGTAATCTAACTCCAACAAATCCTTTGGGATAACAAGGATCATCAATTTATCAAACCCAGTGATTTTTCTCTATTCTTTACACCACCCACAATAACCTCATCTTATTCTTTACCCAGCTTAAATTCTGTGCTCCATCACTACAATTACTTTTTTGCATACACCCTGAACACTCTTGCCTTCTCTCCCTTCACAACATTAACCTGGCGAGACCCCCCACATCCTGAGTCAGTCCCGCTCTCTACTTACGCTAAGCACTTCTGGTTATATGGGTGCTGGTTTTTGTTTGTTTTTGACATGAAATAGGTCTCATATTCTTTGGTTAAGGATCTGTAAAAGAAGGGGAAATACAAAGTTATTCTAAGTTTGGGAAGAAGTGAGTGACCTTCTTAATTGGTTTCTCCCAGATATCTTTAAAGAAATGGACACCTCAGGAAAAGGCCTTCCTTTGATTTAAAGGGCCACTGGAGCCTATCAGTAAGACAAAGAGACATAATTATAATTGAGAGATGAGACTATACTTGGACAAGATGCTGGGCTAATTTAACAACTTTTAGGAACTACTTTAATTTCTTTTATGATTCAAAAGAAAAATACATGCTCATTAAGGAAAACAGAAAAAAATATTAGAGAAAAACTGCCAAAAATCATCCATTATTTCACCACCCAGAGATATCCATAGTGTTTCTATGATATGTATTTATATATGACCATAACACTTATAAATATAATATTTATATCTATGCTACAATGGGAATTATTTTGTGGCAGCCTCATAAAGACTGACCAGTTTGTTTCACCCACTTTCTGATGCCCTCTGGAGACATTAAAAAAGGTAAATCACTCCTTAATGGCCCAGGGTAAGAGATTCCTCACTGGACAATTTTAAAGTCTGCAATAGGGTTTGGTTCAGAACTCTGACACTTAAAAATGTCATTTGCAGCTATCACAATCAGAACATTGTTGACCCAGACAACTCCATGGAGAGAGAAATTCAAGGAGAAAATCCTTCAGAGTAAGAATAAAGCTGGAGTTTCTAGATAATGATTAATCTTCCTTTTGAAAGAAAATTATTATTATTATTACTAATTACCAATTCAACTCACCCTTTGTTATTACAATTACAGAATGTCTACACTACTTTAAAGTTAGGGGAAGTATGACTTAAAGAGGGTTGGTTCCAAGGCCTCATTAAGTGCCAAGTGCAAAGCTAGCTCTTAACCAGTTCTTTTGTCTACAGAGCCAGTGCTTCTTCCGCTGTAGCCCTTCCTCATTGGATTATCATCTGACAGCTTCCAAATCCCGTTCTCCCATTTTATTTCATTTAATTCTTAAATTATAAGAAGTTCTTATAATTTAAATAAGTTCTTTAAATTATGCATTAGTTATCCTGGGTTCTGTCTGGTAGGCTTTTCTGAGAAGACATGCTACAGCAGGTGTAAGGGTGAGTCAGGGACCTTCCATTACATGGCAAGGAAAGCCCCTCCCTTCCAATATCACACAAAAAAACTATGTGCACAGGAAATGTGGATTATCTTCTAAAATTAGGTAGGTAAGGAAGTTGGTGTGCTCACTTCAAGGTTTGTCCTTTGTTCTCTGCCAACTCTCCCATTCTCCAACATAGCCATTGAGAGAGAAACCGCTGCAACCCCTTAACCAAAATCTCCACCATCATTTCACTCCCAAATTCTCCTGCCATGTAATTATCAGCATTGCCAAATTGCCAAGCAAAGCTACCCACCAACAGGCCCCTGCCCCCTCCTCTGCCTAGTCAGACTGCTGTGCTCATTTGCTGCGCCTGCTTTCACCCTGTTCCTGGTCTCAGGGGTGCTGCTCTCTAGGATGCATTTTGCAACATAAGCTATTCTCCTGCTCTGTGAAGCAAAGCAAAGAATTAAAGACAAGACTGAAGTTAGAGCTACCACAGCCCTGGGATTCAGAGAATCATAAAATCATAGAATATTTTAGTTGGAAGGGGCCGTACAGATTATTTCAACCTGCTGATTTTACATGATGGGGAAATGGAGGAGGGATGGAAGAAGGAGAGTCTGGAGGAAAGCTTAGAATCAGAGATGTCCAGTACTGCTGTGATGCTAAGTTGAAGACCCTGAAGTAGGTGACCGCTGGTGGGAAGACTAAAGATCAACATGTTACATTTTAGAGATTTCTAGCTAAAGTCTGAGTCTCTGGTTGTTACGAAAGACTCTATGACTCTAAGAGCTAAACCTTTTAGAACCAGAACGCAGGTTACTCCCTTCCTTGCCCGTCACATGCCATTTCCTTCACATAAGGTGAGATGGCCAGATGCTTTCACCCTTGAGAGCTGAGTAGAAACGGGAAGTTTTCCTGAACATCACAGCATATTAAATTTGAATCATTTATTTGTGTTTTCAAGCAAAAGTGGAAAAGTGTTAGGAAATGCCCTGAAGGAATCTTCCGCTGTCTGCAAAGATATTTTTAAAAAATCCAAGGATCTATTTTCTTCCCTTAAAACAAAGGACTAAAGTCACGTTCAGGGAATGCTGGTTGAAGTGAGAGTGACATCCTTTCTTTTCAGATTTTAACTCTTCCTAGGGGCCTACCTCCACCAAAATGTCTTATTACTGCCTAAGGATTTTATTCCCTTTCTCTTCCATCAATCAAGCTTCCAGAAGGACATAGGACATTAATAACCCATAGGAGGTCATTGAGGCCCTAAATGATTTGCTTTTGTGTGTTTGTACATTTTCCCAGAGTCCCTAGATTCCACCACCTTCTCAAAGGGGTATGTGATCCTAAAAGTTATAAACTGTGAGTCTTGGAAAGGTTCTGGAGTTGATGTTGAGCATATGGTAAAGTCAGCTTCTGAACACAGGCCACAGCCCATGGTCCGGCTGGTCCATGCCTGTCCTCAAAGCCCCTGTCTTTGAAAAGATCACGGTCTAATAATGGACTACTGACACATTAACAAACTTCTAGTGCTTATGCAAAAGGCAACCGTGCGTGTAATGCTGAAAAGGGCGACACTCCCTACACGGGGACTAGGGTGATGGAATGACTGCTGGTGCCTAAGAAGGCCACATGTCCAAAGTACTCCTAAAAGTCACAGCCACTGGGTTCCCTTGCTCCATAGGGAGGCACTATGTAGTGATGGAAGGAAAACTGAACTAGAAAATTGAATATCCATGTCCCGGGTCAAAACACCTCTATGATTGCACTTTTCAGAGATGGGCTGCTCACAGTGAGAATGGGCAGCCTTGAGAAGAGGGAGGAGCAGCCCTCAGTCACCAGCTGCAGGTGCGCAGTCATACCCAGGCTTGCTGACAGGCCCCCGATTCCACAGGGAGCCTGTTTTCAGGAACTTGTTCTCCACGTTCGCTTTCCTTGGGGTAATGAGCTTCAGCATCGCATTTGTTAACACTAACAAATGAGGCCAACTGCAGCTCCGCTCTGGATCACCTCTCAATAGTGGGCTGACAAGGAGAACAATGCATTTGTTTGCCGCTTAGAGTCTTCAGGGAGAATCTGTCATCCTTGCGGTGAGTGTCAAAGGGGTTTCGGGCTTCCTGGGACTGGCAGAAGGGAGAGGAGACAGGCGAGTTCAAACCTGAAGGCTCTCCGGCAGAACTTGCTGCCACCGTTTCCTCTTCTGAGCTCTTCTGAGCTTCAACAGGAGCAAGCTTCGTTCTAGTTAAAGAGGCTTTTCCTTTTAACAATTGCGCTCTACCAATTAGTGGGGTTTTCCTGAAGGTAGTTATACTATACAACACTATACATTCCTGGCTGCCTGATGAAGAAAGGGTACCTATGTGCCTTCTCTATGTAGAAGTATGCATTTACACCTAAATAGAGCAAGTGTTCTTGCCCTCCTTTCTCTGCTGATATTTTCTAGGCTGGAGGTGGTCTTGTGCCTCTTGAAAGATTCCTTAGGCCTCTTTGGAAGGCAATAAGCAGAACAACATGCTCCTGCCAAGCCTTTGGTGAAGCTGCTCTTCTATCAGCCGATGACCAGGTGGGAGGGCCCTCAGGGGTCTCAATTATTAGGAAATTTACCCTGAAGCACTGAATGGAACCCACTGACATCAACAGTCCTCTGCATTTTTCAGAGCACAGGCACTTGATGGCATATGCAGAGCTGTAGAGAGCACCTGAGGCAGAGATCTATTCAGGTGAAATTTCAACCTCCAATAGTTTACCTGTTGGAACCCCAGAGGGAGTGAGCCTTTTGCTCAGAGGGCCTCTGTTTCCCTGTGGTGCTTTGAGGGGATTGTGATGTTATGAGTAAGTCGGGTATTATGTCATGGTTCCTGATTTCAAACACCATTTCTGCCAGGTTCCAATATGACCTGCTTTTGTGCAAGACCGTTAACTTGATTGTCTCACAATTTCTATCCAGTTGGATGTGACGGCACCTGCTTATAACTCAGGGATGCGTTTTTAAAAGAATGAAATTTAGAGAAAACAAAAAGACCCTTTAAATTAACCCCGCACTTTTCCTTCCATCTACTTTATGAGGTCACCATCCAAAATGAGGTGCTCTTTTTCTTCCAAGTTTGTTGGAAATAAACCTCAGTATCCATAGATGAGAGATTCTGCACTATGGAAAAGAGAAAAAAAATACTGTGAAGATCTATGAGAAAGAACTTCTAAAAACTAAAGAGGAAGAAAGGTCATCCCTATGATCCAGCCCCTGCATTGAGCTCAGGATTTTCTTGGGTGACACTTGACCTGCATTCACTAATTAGATCTAGAGATTATTTAGCCTCTGGAGGAGCCCTAAAACCTGAGGTTATTGTGATTGCATTAGTCCAAGAAGGTGATTGTTTGCCCAAATTTTATCTCTTATGATGAAAGAGCAGATTAAAAGTCCCTCTCGTTTTCCTCTGCCCACCTCATTGAACATATCAGGGTACCCAAGAAGCATTGTATGTTTTAAAAACTATAAACCACGAATCTTCCTTCCTCAAGCTATTGAGACACTGGCTACTCTTTACTTTTCTGAAAGAGCATTCCATTTGGAAGTCAAGAGACTGGCTCTGCCACCAACTATCATGAAAGAATTAAATAACTCTATTTTTAAGGATTTTTTTCACCACAAAAATTCCATTGTCTGACTAGTGCAATCTAACTGTTCTTTTTGACTCAATTCCAATTCCAAGTCTTCCAAGAAGCTGTCCAAGGGGCATGTCTCCCAATGCTCCTTTGTTTTGTTTGTCCCTTGTTTTTGATGTGTCCTGTCTTTCCCTGCATTATTTATGCATATGTGCATGCATCTGTTCTACTGGATGATAAGCCCATTGGACACTGAGCATGTCTGTGAGTGAAGGACTTCATGACTGAGCTTATGGGCATGTGGGTCTGAGGTTCCCAGGCCAGTGTCACTGCAGCTCTTTATCATCAGTCTTTATTCATTCTGTTTGCCAAACAACAGCAACATCACCCTCCATCGCAGCATCACCCCACTGACTCTCACTTATAACAACTGATTGGAAAAGGACTTTGTAAGCAATCTGTGACTTGGGATAGCAAGTGTATTAGACACAATTGGTTGTGCCAGTTGAGGGCCACAACCACATCTGAAGAGGGGAGGACATTACATGGAACCTTGTAAAAACGTCCAAGAAGAGGAATGAGAGAGGAAGGCAGGATAACTCAGGGGTGTATACAAAAATAATTAGGACTTCTCCAGATTCTGACTTATTTCTGTGGATGAAGGTGAAATGTGAAGGCACCATCTATAAGGGATTCCTGATCAATAGCTTGGGGTGACTTCTGAATAAATAAGACATTTACATTGTCTTTGGAACAGCTGCCTTCTTACATGTCTGAATGGCCACATGGACCTCAGCTTCAGTGACCTTTTACAGAACCTGGAACTTGCTGCTCTCGGGGTTGGATGGTTGTCCCTGGGAACAATGGACACATTGACTTTTCTGCTGTGACTCTAAAATGAGACAATATTCTCTTTTATAGAAAACCGTGACGGTATTTGGCTAAGCTGTGACTTTTTCTTTTTGCAAAAGAAAGTAGTTTGACTGAGAAATCCTATAAAACAGGGGCTGGCAAACTTTTCTATAAAGGCCTAGATAGCCAATAACTTAGGCTTACGGGCTTCGCAGTCTCTGTCCTAACTACTCAACTCTGCTGGGGCCGCACAAAAGCCACCACAGAGCATATGAAAACAAATGAGTGTGAAAAGGTTTATTTATGGACACTGGCAGTTGAACTTTGTAAAACTCCACATGTTGTAACATATTCTTCTTTTGAGTTTCTAAAAACATTTTGAAATAGAGAAACCAGTCTTTGCTCATTGACCATACAAAAAATTAGGCAGCTGACCAGGTTTAGCCCACCGGCCATAGTTGGCTGATACCTGCTATAGAAGAAAACTGTTTACTGTGGAAATCTGTCCTCTAAGCACTGGGTACCTATAGGAGCACTCACCCTGACAGCCAAATTAGGGTGTCCCTTCAAATCAGTGGAACTAAATAGACGAGGGCAGGCCCCTCTTTCCGTCTAGAATGCAGCATGTGTACACCGGTGTTATTTCAGGTACCAGATTCCCGCACGGAAAATGCTGTCGTGCCATTAATAATCTGCGGAGGAACACCTTGAAACTCGACTCGTGGAGGGCATGTTGCAAATGGGCTCTAATGGCTTTTATTCTTCATTCTTGTCACCTCAGATCTAATCAGCTGTTTTGTCATTTTTAATTCCTATATGGCAGGATTTTCCAACTTCCCTGGCCTTTTAGATAAAGGCTCAGAGAACTAGGCATAGAGGATCTTGGGACTGGGGAGTGGATCAGAGAGATGGGGACTGGGTAGGTCCTGACCTTCAGCATTGGCTGATTCAGGAAAACCAAGAAGGAACCTAAATCCCTGAAAGGACCCCAGCTCCCATGCTCTACCTCTCTTCTGGGGTTCACTCATGTCCTGAAATCACTTTGTCTGGGGGAAAGATCTTGCACCCCTCTGTTAGGAATAGGTTCAAAATTCATATCATTCTGTGTTATCTAGGAAGAAGGTGAAGGTCTGGAGGAGAGGCCTCTCAAATGCGTGGCTATTTCTTATACAGAGCAACTGAGCTCTGGTCCAGCTCCCCAAACAGGGACATTCACACCCATCTGGCCCTAAGCAACCAAAGGGCCACCTTTGACTATCATTCTACCTTCCTTGGTGGGCAGTAAAGAATTGTAAATAAAAATGAAATTATAATTAAATACATAATAATTAAATACATAATAGAGAAAACTAATAAGAGCTAAGTATTTTTTAGTGTTTGCACGATGCTGAGCATCTTACCTACGTTAGCACAGTTAATATTTACTATAACTCACAAATATTATTGTTTTCATCCTATAAGTCAGAAAAAGGAGTTCAGAAGGCAAGTTGTTTGTTACAGTTCATGGCTGGTAAGTAGCAGAGCAGTTTACAAATGAACTATGTCTTGCTCCTATAATCCTAACTGCCCATGAGGTGGCTGTGCATCTTCGCCAAATTATTTCACCGTTCTGAGTCTCAGTTTCTCCCCTCAGCTCTGAAATAAAGCTTAAGACTATAAAATCCCTAAGCTCACTTCCATATCAAAAATTCTCATTCTACTTTTTTCACCTCTCCCCTTTCAGGAGGGGAAAAAAAGTAAACACGTAAGTTCATGTGGTAACTGAGTTAAAAACAAAACAAAACAAAAACTAAGTTGCCAGGGAACATCTTTGAGTCAGTACTTATTTAGTACAATCTTTTATACCTCTTTTATATAAACCTATGAAATTATCAAGAAATAATAAATTATTATCACTCATATTCTACTAGACTTGGTAAAGGAACAAACTAGGGAACTACCCTGATCTTTGCTTTCAAAAAGCTCATAAACTATCTCAAAAGGCAAATATAAATCAGAGCAAAGAGCTTCTCAATGAAAGATTGAAGATTCTGAATTATTTGTTAAAAAGCATTCTGCTTATTACACTATATTTATTAAGACAGAAAAATAGTTGTTAGCAAGACTTTTCAGTAATGGTTGGGGCTCTGGGCACTTTGGAGTTTCGCAGAAACTTGTTTGATTCATCTTTGAAATGAGTATTTCTGTTTAATTCTGAAAACTAGAGTAGCCAATTAACTAAAGCTCCCATTCCTGGAGTGTTCCAATACCGAGTGCCGGACAGAGGAAATGATCGGGGCTGAACACTTCCTGAATAAAAGATAGGAGCAATTTCTTTCCAGACAAGTAAATCCGGAAATCTAGGATCTTTCTCAGCAGGGACATGGAGAATGTGAGGAAGGTGAGATCTCTAAATCAAGCCCAGTGATGCTAGCCAATCAGCTCCCAGGGAGGCACCACCACCAATCCTCCCATAGGACGCAAGCTGTGGCATATAAAACAAAGTCCAGAGGATGTGGCAGAAGGTAGATTTCTTTTCCTGTCTTACAGGCTCTTGCAGTGACCTGCTCCCAGCTTCATTTATATGCCTCGTTTTGGTCTTTTAAATATTGATTTTTAAAATATTCTTTGGAAGGACGCCACTTGGGGGCATTGAAATTGGGGTTCACAATGATGCATGCCCAGACGCCTTTACTGCAGGATGGAAATATAGACTTTTTCCCTCTCCTGGTTTCCCTCCACCTAAGTATCTCTTTATTCATTACTTTAATTACCGAATCGTAAATTTCTTTAGGGGGTTACTTAGAAAGAAAATTAGCATCAAAGCTTGGCAGTAAATTCAGGGGCTTTTAGAGACAGTCCAAGCTGTTTCACCTGTGATTAATTAGATGATTTTTTTTCCCCTTTAAGTGCCAGAAGGCTGTTGAGGTCTTTAAGCAGTTACATGACTGCTGGCAGTGCTGCGATTATGATTGATGCTTGCGTCTGGAGTCTGAGGCTGCAGACTGGCTTTTGTTGGGGGGGGGGGGTGTGTGTGAGAGAGAGAGAGAGAAAGTGAGAGAGAAGGAGAGAGAGAGACACTTGGGAAGCACGAACTTGGAAAAACACCAAGGGTTTCAAAAATACAATGAGCTGCTTCTTTAATATTCTTGCAAGTACAAGTCTAGGAGCTCCAGGCTAGGATCTCCTATCGAAATACCTGGGCAATTTCAGGAACGTTGGTTTAGCAGGCCTCTTCCTCGCTGTTAGTGACTGCAGCCCTTTGTAGAGTCCTTGCCTAGGCTCTTTTTATGTCATGTGAGAAGGAATGTGTGTTCCAACAGTCCTTCTGCCATATGTAAAGCAGAGCAGTCACACCTGTTTTGCAATTCTGCCCTGGTGAAAATCTGGAAGAAGAGAATACAGTCTCTTTAGGTGACTCATTGGGTATAAAATTATCCCCAAACACTGGCATAAAGTCAAACCTCTTGGTATATTTGGAAAAAAGTTAGTACTTCAGTCACAATAAATATGCTTTCAAGGATGCAACACAGAAATGTGGTGATTGTTTTATTGCAAGTGCCAGATTATCAGTGTTTCCTTTCTGTGTGTGTGTGGAGGGTCATAAATGATTCATTTAAAATGCTATTAGAACTAATATAATTGTAGAAATAATTTATTTTAAAATGGTATAATCTCATATTTATTTTTCAATTGAATTTTTGGGGTGGCATTGGTTAATATAATTACACAGCTTTCAGGTATACAACTTCACAATACATCATCTGTATATTGTATTGTGTCTTTACCACCGCAAGTCAAGTCTCCTTCCATCACCATTTATCTCCTCTTTCCTTTCTTCTATTTCCTCCAACCCCCTTCCCTCTGGCAGTCACCATTATCATTGTGAAGGCAGGGACCCTTCAAACCATTTGATTCAGTCAAGGTGGCAGAAAGTTTAAAGTTTTGCCAACTTTCGCTGGAGTCTGTATACTCTTAAGCCCGTAGAGTTGAGATCATTATCATTGAACATATATTGCTCCATCTGTCCAGAAGGTCTATGACAACATTTAAACAGCAAATTAAATACCTGGTACTACTAACCTGCCCTCTGAGAACTAACAGGAATGTTAGTCACATTGATTGGTTACTGAGATTTCTGCCAGGAGTAGGAGTTGGCCAACTCTCTGCAAAGAGCCAGAGGGTAATAATTTAGGCTTGTAGGCCACAAGGTCTCCATTGCAGCCACTCAATCCTGCTGTCATAGTGTGAAAACAGAATAATCAAGGGGCGAATGAATGGATATGCTGTGTTCTCATAAAACGTGTTTGCTGAACCCTGGCCTGGAGGGCCGCTTCTCAGACTTTAATGGGCAAGTGGAACACCTGGGGAATCTTGGCCAAAGGCTAACTCTGGTGCAATGAGTCAGAGGTGTCCTGAGATCTGCATTCCTAACACCCTACCAGATGGTGATGGTGCTGCTGGTCCGAGGAACTCACTTTGAGCAATAACCCTACAGTGTCTCCTTGATATACGTCCTTTCTGTCTATGTCTAGGGCATTCCAAAAACACTAAGTCTTGGAGAGCAGAGACAGGCTCTTAGTTCATTAGAAATCTTGCTGTAGAATTAGTATTAGGTGTATAGCCTTCAAGTCTATAATCTTCAAAGATTCCTCCAGTGCTCACCCCTTGGAAGAGCCCAGATTCACTCTTCTGAACATTACCTTCCTTTTGTCACCTTCAAGACTGGTTGTTTAAGGTCTCGTGTTCTTAAATGGACAGATGGCTCTGGCTGTGGTGCAGCTGCACACACAGCTCACTGAAGTCATTCATACCAGGTTCACTGCCTAACTGCCAGCACCTTCCCCGTCCTGGCGTGGGGGACTCTAATGACCAAGCAAAGGGCCCTCTGGCCCCTGCCTAATTGGCTGCAATGCAATAGCTAATGTAGGTTGAGAGACCAATTAACTGGGCTTGTTTCTACCAAAGCTGCATCTGAACATCAATTATGCTAAACAACATGCTGTATTAAGACATTTCCTTGCCACTATCATTTGCTATGGGACACCTCAGAGCAGGGAAGGGAGGAGCTGCCTTTCATTGCCTGCCTGAAGGCTTTTTCTCTGTCTATCAGTACAGAGGGCTGGAAATTGGGAGCACCGTTTTAGAACTAGAGAAACGACAATGCAGGGACACATCTGACACTAACTGGTTACCTTCTCTGGACCTCTGTCTCCAGACCACAGGGGTTACAGTTCAAGAAGCCAGAGAATAGGCTGGGTGAGGGATGCTGGTAATCCTTGTGTATGACCTGTCAAATCCACAAAAAAATGGAAAATATTAGTCACTGGGATGATCAGAAGGTATTTTTCCTAAAATTGGGATAAAAATTAATGACTAGAAGCTGTTGGGAGGAGGAAGATGGTGTATTTTCTTTTACAAGTTTGAATTCCATTTCTCCATCATCTCATCATAAGCTGCTTCCTTGGAATCCACTTCTTGATTTTTACATCAATGCTTTGGTCTTGAAGCAGCCCGATTCATTTTATTTTATTCTGATTGTGCAGCTCCTATGTACTGAAAATGCTGAGTAATCCAACCAAATTTAAGACACAGTGGAATTTACAGTTTAGCTAGGAAGATTGGACAAATTCAGACATCTACTCATTCACTCAATCATTCTTCCAGTCAACAAATATTTGCTAATCATTCATTCTAATTTAGGCATTCTGCTAGGGTAGAAGCACTGTTCCTACCTTATCTGGGTTTATTGCTAGATGAAAAGATGGGTAATCAAATGAGCAATAGTAATGCAGTGTGAGATGTGCTATTATGTCTGTGATCATACAAATGATAAGGGGGAGGGGCATAAATACCCCCAAATCCCATAACAATATAATTATGTCTGTGTATAAAAACATTAATATGTGATATCTTCCATTCCCATGGTTCTTATTTCAAACTTCTACCACTCTCCTTAAACTTTTTGGAACTTTAAGAAAAAAATCTGAGAACAAGAAGTTTAAGCTTCCTCAATTTCCAGCAATTAAAAATCTATTTATATTTGCAATTATTCTCACCCCCATCCTTCATATCTTGCAGGAAAAACTTTTATTTCTGTCCTTAAGGTCATTCCTTCACTTGTGCTTTTGACTGACACCCCCTCCCCCAGTCTCATCTAAGGCTTTATTGCATCTGTGATTCCCTTTCTCCTCAGATTGGCAACATCATCTTTATTGGTCCCTTCTGCATAGAATAAAATTTGATCAAGTCTGTTGTCCATTTTAAAGATGAAGTCCTCCCTGGACCCCTCATCTCTTTGTACCTTTTCTTACCTTCCAAGCTTTGAATTTGTGTTTCTTTACTTGTTTTCTGTTATTTCCATCTTCAAACACCAGCAATCTGGCTCCTTCTTTCCCTGAACTCCTAGAAAGTGATCGGGCAAAAGGATCTAAATATCTTTAGCTAAACCTCATGCATTCTCTGTTTGACTTTCTCTTTCTTGGTCTTGACCCAATATTTTACATTTATGGCTATTCAATTTTCTAACTGTTCTGTCTCTTTGCTTCTCTCCCACTTCTCCACTACTTAGCTGGCCAGTCCTTCCCCTGTCCTCTGTTGGCTCTCATTTATCTGCGTGTGCCTTAAATATTGTGTTTTCCATGCCTATTTCTTCCTTAGTCCATTTCTCACTTTATACCATCCCTAAGTGATCCCTTCTTATCACCTGCTGTCCCTTACTGCCATCTGCTGACTTTCAAAATGCATTCTAGTCAACTCTTCTCCTGTGACCTTCAGCCCCATCTACCTGCCTTTCAGGTATCTCAATTTGTTCTAAACGTAAGTTTCCACCTAAATTTTACATAAAATTTCCACCTAAATCTGCTAATCCTTCTGTCTTGGTGAACGGCAATGTTGTATGAAACTTTAATGTTATCATATAGTCTTTTCTTTTTTCACCCTGACACCCAATCAGTTAGTAAGTCCTGTGATCTCTATTTCTCTAACATGTATCAGATCTGTTTTCTCCATTCCCACTGCTCTTGCCTGCCTTAGTTCAGGCCTCATAATCTTTATTTGGACAAGGGCTATTAGATTATTATCTGACTCTTTGCCTCGGATATTATCTCTGATTTTATACCCTTTCAGTCTATCCAACACATTGTGACCAAGGTTACCTTTCTAAAATACAAATCTGATTTAAAACAAAAGCACACACAAAACCTTCTGTGGCTGGCTATGGTCTGTAGTGGTTGTTAACTCTAGAGAAAAGGTTCAGCTGAGCCATCTAGGCAGCCACCAGGAGAGAGTGTAATTAAGGTCTTTGAATTCCACATTCCCTCTTTCTGCCCCCTGCACCTCACCCATTGTTGTGTTGGTAAATGTTTCAAACAAAATCTTAAAAATTAAAACAAAAACAAAAATCCCAAAAACATTGTTTGTAGAGTTTGCTGCTTTCTATGTGCAAATATTCCCACTATAGCCTATTTTAATCTAGTAACATCACTAGAGTTTGGAAGAAATGTTCATAGTTGACTCTTATAAGACCACAGCTGTTGTACTCTTTCTTTATACTGGGCATCTCTGTGGTGGGGGACAGGTGAAAAAATGTTTCCTCAGCCACCTCTGATCCATTGTGGGGAAGGTTTCTGACAAGCCTAACCTGGAATCAGTAGAGTCCCGAATGAGCGCAGGTCTTGCTGTAGGCTGTGCTGGACTTCAGGGAGGGGCAATGGTAATCATAAACTGGATACAAATTGATGAGATGCCTGGGATCTACAAACAAGGTGAAGTGGAGCTGATGCTGACAGCAGCCTATGGGGCTGTGCCTGAGAATCCTACTTTTCCCACTCAGAGGCCAGGGAGGCTCAATAAAGGGCTACCCTTGCTCCTGGGTGACCCACCACTACCCTGATACCCTGCAGCTGGCCTGCCTGGAGACCATGCTCCCAGGTGGTGCTACCTGTGTTCCCCAAAGCAACACACATATAACTTTTTCTTAGCTGTGACCAAATGGATTACTCCTTTCTGCACAAGAATGTATGTCATTGTCAACATCAAAAACCTTTTCTGCTCAGCTCTGGCAGCACCTGCCTTATTGATTGGCTGCTTCTGAATAACTCACTCACACGGAGCATTTAAACCTGTCTGACTTCAAAAGTAAGGAAAGCCAAACCACATCGGGCAGTACAGCACACACCTAATATGATTATTTCTCCTCTTCCTGGTGATAATAGAATTATGCAAACAGGGCCTTGACCTAGTAAGGATTTTCTCCTCAGAATCAAATCTCTGCTCTCTGGAACTCACAGCTCCTCCCCCTCAGCCCCATCCCGTCTGGCTTTCTAGTCTCATTCATCCCTGCCACCCTCCTGTGTGTAGCATCTCGCAAATCCAAGAGTTTCTTACCTGCAAAGTACAGCAAACTAATGAAAAATGTGGCCAGATTTATCTAGTAGGTAAATGACTAAGTATAAATCATCCATCTTCATCTATTAATTCATTCTGAAATGTTTATTGATTGTCTCCAGTGTGACTGCAGTCAGCTCAGGTAGCTACATTTAATTTAATGAGTGAGACGTTACAGCTCTCTCAGGATTTCCCCATTTCTCATTGTCCTCAAGTTGTCTGGATCCTGGGAAGAGGCAGGCCCTGCCACTGGCTCTAGTAATAGTAATCAGTAATGGTTGATGGACAGAGACAAAATGGAGCTGTTGGCGGGAAAGTCAAGAAAAACACAACTTTCCTAAACCAACTAACTCCAGGCACAGGGCCTGAAATTTACTGTGTGCACTGACCCACATAGAATTTGCCTATACTCACAAGTACCTTCTAAGGGAGGTATTATTAGCAACCATTCTTGGGTGAGAAAATGATATTCAGAAAAGTTAGGCGATGTTGCCAAATTCACGTCCAACAAATCAAATCAGCAGAGCCAGGTCTGGAGCCTGGGCCTCTCTGCCTTTAAAACCAGCTTACCTTCTTCATCCTGCATTCCACACATGACTGGTGCTCAGGCTTCCCCTTACCCCAGTAGGAAGACAATGTTTGCCTATAGAGGGTTTATTAGGTCATCTGGTTTGTAGGTTATTAAAAGGCAGGAATAAAATGAGAATGCAGTGAGGAGTATGTTTGAGAAATGTTAGAATGACTTAAAGTGGTAGGTTCTACAAGTTTGAAACTTTTAATAGTTACTTTAAATACATGGATTAAGAAAGGACACAATTTCTGAAGAATTTTTCGAAAGAACAATTCTCTCCAGACTTCTTGGAGTACTCACTCCTCAGCAGCAGGCTGAAAGATTTCCTCTGAGTCTCAGATCAGGACCCTGTGTGTAAAAATGCCCAAACACAGAGTACCTTTGAAAGCAGTAAAATAACAAGCTGCCATCATTCTGAACTTCTTTTGTTCATGTCTTTAGTGATATGAGACTTCAGGACACAAGTTCTGATGAATTATAAATTTATTTGTGAATTAAGCATAATTTTGTAAAACCATGAAAAGTATTACTTTGGTATAAAATCTTATGTTTATTACTAATTCATTCATCTGATATCTATTCACAGAACCTAATATGTGTGAAGCACTATTCTAAGTATCAAGAATACAGTAGTGAATGGGGCAATGAGTCTTTAAAAAAAAAAAAAAATCTCAAAACCAATTTACTTCTTATTTAAAATAAAATCTCTTAGGAGGCCAGGAAAAGAGTCCAGCTGTAAAGTGATGAACTAGGGTGAACTAGGTGGTGGCAATAGAGGGTCAATGAGTAGATGAAACCAATTCATATTTTCGAGGAAGAAGTGACAGAACTTGCAGATGGTTTGGATATGACTCCAGGAAGGGAGAGGACAGGGCCTTCCTCCTCTGGCCTGAGCAACCGGGTAGGTGTGGGTGGAGTTAACTGAGATGCGGTATAATGGAGGAGGAGAGGACTGGGGCCAAGAGAACGGTGGAGTCAGTACTCTGTCTTGGCCATGTAGAATTTCACATACTATCAGAAATCCTGGTGTTGAAATTAGTAAACACACGAAACTCAGGGGAGAGATAAGGGCTGCAGGTATGAATTTTAAAGTCATCAACATATAGAGGATATTTGAAGTTGTAAACCTGAATGAAATCACCAAGGAAGATAATAAACAGAGAGGATGAGGAATTCTAGGTCTGAGCTCTGGAACATTCTAATACATAAAGGGTAGATAATGGATCTATTCAATATGCCTGGGAAGGAGCGACCAGTGGGAAAGGAAGAATACCGAGAGAGTGAAGTTTTCATGAAAGTGAAATAAAGAAGGGGTTTTCAGAAGAAGAAATGATAACCTATGTAAAATGCAACTAACAACCACTATAACTGGAAAAAAATAAGAGAACTCTTAAACTAATCTCAGGCACATGACCAAATAAATATCACATATTTCATCTGGAAAGTAGTAGGAGTTCTAGAAAAGTCTCTTAAGAGACTGATATGTGGCCAGTATACACTGACATGATGATAATATTGGTTGATACAGTGTTAAAATACTTCCATGGTGGTTGGTAAGTAGTCACTGGCTTAAGTAACTCTAGGTTCCCTTTCACCACACCAAGCGACCCACCTTCTAGCCATATGCAGAATTCAACAATGATGTTACCACCAACAATATCAGGGCAGGGTTGCTGATCAAGGTCTTTGCTCCGTCTACACAGATAGCATCCAATCTGATTTTTGGTGTCTGTAATCTACATGTATTTTAGATAGCGCTGCTGCTTAGATCCATGATTTCAAATGCCAGTAGTAGTCAACTCAATACTGATTTTGTAGCGAGACAAGTCTACTTTAGTGTGCATTAATTTGTGGATGTCCACTGGAGGAGACTCCTAAATCAAATCCCTGACTCTTAGGTTCCATAAGAGCCAGAGTTACTTCTCCTGTCTCTAATCAAGCCTCTGGTCCCCTCAGCAAAGGCCCAGGGCTTACCGAGTATGTGTTTTCTAGCTTCATTATCAAAGTAAAACTTATTTTGAGGCTATTCGAGGAGCCAGGACAACAGAAACTCAGTCAGCTGAAACTGTAGCTGTCTGCTTTGTATTTTATGAGAATAAAGGTGGCTTTCATGTCCCCCGAAGCAAGTATTACCATCTCTCAAATATCTGTGTATTTTATTCCCATTCATCAGGTGGAAGAAGACCTTAATCATCACTTTGTGCACCACTGTGCCGGTTGGATTTCATATCCCATCATCTGACATGAATCAGCTTGTTTGTAGGCTCTTCCCTTGTAGCAGATTCAAGCGCCAAAGACACAGGTGAAATCCACGTGTAAAATCAATTGACCACTTAGGAGAATTGTTGGACTATTACGGTGACTTGCCTTCGCTGTTCAAAAGAATGGAACAACTTCAGCTGTGATGGAAGACAGCCAGACATAGGGTGACACATGAGCTAGTCTTTTCCTGGTGCAAAGGCTCAGGTTTGCATCTCCAATCCCAGTCCCACTCCTACTCGGGTCATTGTGGAGAGCCCCACAACCTGGAAGCTCCCTGAGGAGATCTATGTAGTAGGACTAGGAAGTCCAATTTCTTTGGTTCTGTAATAGATTATCTTGTCACCTTCTAAGAAAGGTAAAAGAAAGAGTACAAGAATGTGAGAGTTATATACATACAGATCCCTAGCAGCAAATAAACAATTTTATAGTATAGACTATAGGTGCTCCCTCTATGCAACAACAGCATCCAATCTGATTTGTTAAGCCACTATGCCACTCTCTCTGCCAAAGAAGCCCTCCATAAGAATGCCAGTGCACATGCCAAGAGTTCTTTTTCCTTCCTAATTCCCTCAACCTGTCATTCCTCCAAATGCCAGATGGTTCTGAATTCAGAAATAATTGATTCATTGGCACCTATCTCTGCCATCTCTGTCATACTTCCACCTGACCCCTACATAGCATTGCCTTTGGCCAGAGTTTATCAAAGTTAGTCAATGAAAACATCTCATTTGCTTTCTAGCCAAAATAAGCTAGAACCTTTGCGTTTGCCATTATAGTTGACAGGTGTTCTGGGAGGGCCCTTTCACTGAAGAGAAAATACATCCTGCATAGCAAATGTGTTTTGAGGCATTGCTGGCTACACAAAAGGTAGAGGAATTCTCTGTGAACTATATCTCAAAACAGAGAAACAAACAAACAAAAATCCATATACTATGACCAGAGATGCAGCAGGTTGGTAGGCCCCAGTAGTGGACAGCTTGCAGGGATGCAGTTGACCAAGGGGCTGATGACTATTATAAAATTATCATTAGGAGGCACTTAATAAATGATTCCACAGACCAAGATCAACAATACCCTTAAAATAAAATATCAGCAAGCCAAGAGAATGCAGGTAATGATAAAAGTCAGCAGAAACAAACAGCACACAAAATTAGATTGCTAAGAACAGAAGTATTGAAATTGTGAGGCCGTTTATGTATAAAATTCTAACAAAAATTAAGGTTACAACCACAAATATGCCCATTCAAAAAGATGCCCATTCTAACCACTTCCATTCAACATAGTACTGGAAGTTGTCGCCAGAGCCATTAGGCAAGTAAAAGAAAGAAAAGGCATCCAAATTAGAAAGGATTTGCCTGCATTGGACCCTGCTCCAGGCTCAATGACGGTCTGTTTCATGTCCCAGCTGGCATCCCCTGGCATGGCCAGCAGCATGCTGATGTGGTCATCCCTGATGTCTAGGAACTTGCTGACCAGAGAAGGGTCCATTAGCTTAATAACTTCTGCAATGGTGGCAACTGTATTACCATGCGGGTCAGTATTTTTGCCAAATCCAGAAGCCAGCTTCTGGAGCAGGAAGGAGATGCTCAGCCTCTCTGACCATCCTCTCAGCACCCTCCTTGTATTCCTTTAGACTCTAGGAATGAGACATGTTTCTGCCTGAGGGCCTGTGGGTACTCCACCACCACTCACCATTATCCTCTTTTTAGATAGCCTTTTAATTTTGGCAAAATCACTGAAATATTCTTCCATGGTAACACAGATAATGTCTATAGCATTTGAGCCCAACAGCCACTTCTTTGACATCATCTCATTGAGATGTTGCTCCAGATCCAAGAAGATCTCCCCCAGCATGCTGCAGCCCTCCTTTGCAATGGTGTCTCAAATCCCACCCGTGTGTGGTTGGCTCAGAGATATGCCCTCTTCCATTTTATTTAAGTAGTTCTCTTTCAAACTGACTGTGGATCCTGGCAGTTGATGATGATTGCTATTATATCCTGCCATTTTCTCAGGTGTTCTTCTTTATACAACTGAGCTTTGTCTTTGTATCTATTTAACTGAAGACTAACCTAGTTTTCAAGTCTTCACCTATCTGAGCAGCAACTTGAAAGATCTGTTCCAACATCTGGAGAATGATGACAGGGATTGTTGAGTGGTGTACCCACTTTGGTCAGCTTCAGGCTCAGTTTCTTTTATCCAGTCTTGTGTGTTTCTAGTGCTTTCCACAGCCAGGCAATGATGTTTGAAGCGAGAGTTGACATGTACATGTGGAGCAACTCAGGGACCATGTTTGGAGAAAGCAAAACCTCCATGGCACTGATGTCCATTTCTGGGGCCAGCCCCACATTCCCCATCATCTCCGTGCTTGGGTAGGTGTTTAAGATCCACAACAACAGACTTATGATCTCATTTGCTTCTAGGTCTTCCAACTCCAGCTCCTGTATCCATGTGCGCAGGAGATTTCTGAAAACCTCATAATAGGGAGGAAGACACTTAGCCACTGGGTTTTTGGCAAAGATGAGGTTATCCAGTATGTACTTACTTGTGATTTCCAGGTGACAGACAAACTACGTCTTGTCAGACTCCCTGGTGTCTGCCTCTGTGCCCTCAGTTCTAGTCATGGTTCTTTCCAAAATGGCAAAAATGTTCTCCTTCCAGTTCTTGGACCTCCTAGAAGGAACAAAGCTAGTTTGCTTTTTTGATCAGTTATGCACCTATCAATTTTTCCCCCCTTTTGATGATCCTGACAACTAAGACCAGCAAAGAGGAGTAATGGAGGATGGTGGCCAGTGACCTCTGCAGCACCACCCACAGCTTCTTGGCCAGCTCATTTGAGAGCCTCTCATGCTTCTCAATAGCCATGGATGAGGGGTGAGTTGTGCATGGTCTCACTTTTCATGCAGTGCTGCTTATTTGTTAGCCCATCTCAGGGTCCATTAGCTTTTGGTGAACCTGCAGGAGCCCTTGTGTAATGAGGTCCTGGGTCTCCTCACAATCTGGGGCACTGAGATATTCTTGAGGGTCTCCACAGTTTTAGCAAGCTGGCTGAAGTGCACAACACAAGGCATCCTTCATGTGTTTGAGGCTCTCGATGGTGTTGATGCTCTCACTCCAGTCTTTGCTGGCAGTCTTTGACATCACTCAGTGTACTGTGGGGCTTGCTCAGGCCCATGCACACCCCATACAACTGAATAGGGGCCTCCAATCTGACCTCTTTTCTGTGATACTGCTCCACTTTGTCTACCTGTTTCAGGTGCTGAAGCATCCCAGCAACCCTTCGGACCACTCACTATAGCAAAGCCTCCTGGTCTGTCTCCTTCAAGGTTAAAAAAGCTGGCAGAATCCCCACACCTGTCATCCTAGTGTTACCCTTCGACACTGACACTCTGAGTGCACCTGCCTGCAAGAGTCTCCAATTTCTTGAACATGTTAATAATCAGTTACTTTAAACTGTTTATGATATTATATCTAGATCATCTGTGGGCTGCCTCCATTTTCTATTTCTTTTCTCTTAGTTTTTGTCAGTTGAGTCTCTCCACTGTCATTCATGGTAATAATTTACTTATTTCTAAAAGAAAAAATGGAGAAAAGGAGACTATCAACATTGCCACATCTCAGAAACTTGAAGACAGCAAGGCTGGCTGGCCCATCTGAAGGCTAATTTAGGTTGCTAGAGAAAAGCAGTGATAAGACTGACTCCGACCATTTTATTGAATGCTGGATATTGTGTAGACAAAGTGTAGAAATTCTGAATAATACTAACTTCTGGCAGAGAGAATTAATTTTTTACTTGTAAGTAATTATAATAGGGATTGATCACCTTGATTCAATTAGAAAAGGGGAGGCATTAAAGCTGATTTCAGGCTTTGTGAGAACTATTCTAGTTCTAGTTTGAAGTAATCCTTTCAAGACTCTCACTGAGAACAAAGCTTGTTTACCTTCGTCCAGCCCCCTCGCCAGGCCTTGAGTGCCAATTTCCACCTCACTAGCACTTGGAGGCTGGCAAAAGCTCTGCTTAGCTTTCTGGCTTCATAGCTGATCCTTTTTTCTTAGCTTCTCAGCCTCTCATGTTGAAAGTATTAGGAATAAACAATTCCCTCAGGGTGAAAACAGCAGAGAAAGTCATGCTCAGAGTTTTCCAATTCTCTTTCCTCCCAAACCGAGTCCCCTCGAATCCAAGCTGCCTTGATAACCTTCAACTCCATTTCCCCCCCTCCCAGCCCCAGGAGACTGCTGAAAGCTCTTAGCCTTAAAATTCAACTTGATCTCTTGTTTAGTACCACTTACTACAGTAATTGGCAGATGCCTTGAGGGAAAAACAGTGTAGAATGGTGAGCTCACCTGTTTTTTTTTTCTCTTGGATCTTAGCCTTTCAGTTCTTACTGACTGTGTTGTTCTATGATGACTTCAAACAGGTATTTTGTAAAAATTTTTATCCAGTTTTAATTTTTTTTCTTGGCGTGAGGGTTGTCCTCCTACAACGACTCCATCTTAGCTCTAAACAAAAATTTAAAAGCATAATATTTTTTTACAAAAATCAGAATTTTTAATTTCTCTGAAAGTTAAAAAACAAAACAAAAAACTGGCAACACTGGGCCCACATTCTTACATGGAAATAATAGCTAGAGGCAAGTAGCCCCTGGCCTTTTAATTTCAGGTATTTGCTCTCCAGTGTTCTTTAATTATCTGGGTCACTCAGGGATCCCCGAGACAAAAAAGAAAATAAAGTAAAATTAAAAAAGAAGATCCCTAATCAAGCTTTGAGTAATGCTGATACCACATTGTGCTGCATCAAAGGAGAGCTGAAAGTAACGTGAGAATGCACAGTCAGAAAAGTAAAAGGAGTTACGCGAGCGCGCTGTTCCATGGAAGTCAAGGGAAGACGATGTTTCAGGGTGGAGATAACTGCTGAATTCTGTGGGGTGTCAAGTCAGGCTGGTACTAAATATTCTACTCCACTGAGTGACTTCAATGTATTCCTGACCTGAGAGGAGGATTTTTAGCAGAAGTGGGGGTTACAGCAGGGTTGGGATGGCTTAAGTAGTGAGTCAGAGATGTGGAAATAGGCCGTGAATGTAGACGATTAGTTAAAAGGCACGAGAAAGGATGGTGTCGGGGTTGAGTGATAAAAATTTAAGACCCCTCCTTCTTCTCTGTGCATTCGCTGGCCCTTTCCCGCTTATGTGCAAAGGTGAATGCTGCAAGGATATTGAAGACGAGAGTGACAGCCAGCATTCCCGTCTCTCCAAAGAGAACGGAACAAGTTTTGCTGGGCGATCTGGAGGCTGATTTGAGTTGCTGTAGAAAAGAGTAAATGAAGGCAGAGAAAGGGCCCACTTCAGCCACTCACAGGAGCTCAGGAGTCACTGCATTGCCTGAAGTTCTCCGACAGTCGGAGACAGCAGCACACATCCTGCCTTATTTTTCCTCTAAAAAGAAGAGGAGGGCTGAGACATCCCCCTCTAGCTGCAGGGACCTGTTAATTGGCTCCCCAGTAAAATTACAGAAGCTGCCTCCCTGATCATGATTGTAAATGACAGAGACGGTTCAGGTTTACCTTGTGACGTCCCCAGGGGCGTGCGGTTAGTTTAGTCTGAATTTAGCGTCAGCTGCCCAGGTTCCTTTCTTCTCTGCACGCAGGGGCTGGACTCACTCTGTATTCTTTCAAACCCTATTAGCGTTAGGGCCTTTCCCCTCGCTCCCCGTTCCCCAGCAGCCCTCATCCCTCCCCCTGCCTCCCTCCACCTCATTTTCCAGCACTCCTGAGCATGCCAATCCACATCTAAAGTCAGATGGCTTTTACAGGCTGGGCTCTTTTGTTTTCTTGCCTGGAAGAATCAACTCTTGGCTTTGAACTGTAAGTTATTGTTCCTCCAGGAAACTATGCACCTTCACTGAACTCCAGCTCCTTTAACTCCTTTACAGCTTGAAGGTACTTAGCCTGAGAATTTTATAGTTAATTACAGGTGTTCGGAATGTACTATAGGCCTTAAATAGAAGTTAACATGCCAAATAGTTAAATGTTGGAGGAGGTAGTTTTCATTAAAATCAAACCTCCAGATCTTCTCATTTCTCAGAAGCCACTATATCTGTGTGTGCATTTATATATGTATGTATGTATATATGAATATATACAAGGTATATACATAAATGTGTAACATAATAGTTATATATTACGTATTTTGTGTATACCTGAACAATCTATCTGAGAGAGGGCATTTCTCAAAATAACAAATGGCTAGCTAGTGAGTAAAGCAGACTCTGGATTTGCATTCTGGTTTCCTGTTCCAGATGATTACACTGGGAAATACCAAGGGGGATGTGAAATCTCTGCAGATTTATGTTAGATTACTACTATTATTTTTTTAATTTGCTAAATTGAACAATTACCTCATTTATTTTTAATTAATTTATATATATAGTTCTGCATATGCATATAAGGTCACAAATTCATTCCTTTGTACTGATTTATATGTGTGGTTTGTTGTTGTTTTTTACTGTGCTCAAAACATAACATAAAATTGATCATCTTAACCATTCTTGAGTGTACCAGACAGTTGTGTTAACTGTATGCACACTGTTGTACAACAGATCTCAGGTCTCTAGGATTTTTTCATCTTGCTGTATCCCGCTCCCCAGTCCCCAGGCCCCTGGCAACCACCATGCTCCTTTTTATCTGTAAGGATTTGGCTATTGTAGATACCTCACATACGTAGAATCTTCAATACTGTCTTTCTGTGCCTGGCTTGTTTCAGTTAGCGCAGTGATTTTCAACAGGTGTGCCCCAGCAGGCACACTGGCGTGCCGCAAGAATTTTTTAAAATGTGCAATACCTGACTCTTTAGTCAGGGGCACTGACCTTTTATCCCTTAGATAATCAAATAAAAATATGACAACAGAAAACACAACAATAGCCATCCAGTGTGGCTATTGTGAATCAAAATTACACCTATTTTTTGTCAGATCTACAAAGGATATATTTTTGGGTGTGCCACAGAACTTTAGTAATTAGTTTGTGTGTGCTGAGATGAAAAAGGTTGAAAACTGCTGAGTTAGCATAATGTCCTCAAGGTTCTTCCATGGTGTAGCATATACAAGATTTCCTTTTTTAAGGGTGAATAATATTTCGTTGAATGTATTGATTTTGATTTGCATTTCCTTGATGATTGGTGATACTGTCTTTTTTTATGCTTCTTAACCATTTACAAATGTATCTATTCAAGTCCTTTGCTCGTTTTCTAATTGGATTGTTTGGGTTTCTTTGTTGTTGAGTTGTAGAAGTTCCTTATCTACTTCATACCATTTGGCAGGTTGCTTTTTCACTTGGCTGATTATTTCCTTTGTTGTGAAGTTTTTAAGTTTGATGTAATCCCACTTACGTATTTTTCTTTTGCTTTTGTTGTCTGTGCTTTTGGTGCCATAGCCAATAAGCCATCGCCAAATCCATTGTCATGAAGTTTATCCCCTATTTTTATTCTAGGAGTTTTACAGTTTGAAGACTTACACTTAGTTCTTTTATCTATTTTGAGTTAATTTTTGTGTATGATATAAGGTAAAGGTCGCATTTCATGTTTTCACCACCATTTGTTGAAGAAATATGCCACAAATTTGAATATATAGCCTTTTCATTATCATTTAGATCTCAGAAGTTTATAATACCCATTAGGAAATTTTAAGTTTGACCCATGGTTGATTAAGGTTTTTGTTATTGTTGTTTTGTTTATTTCCAAATATATTGGTCAATTTTATTTGTTGAGGTCTGAGTATTTAGTACCAGTTTTGAAATGTATTTCAATGTAGTTGGTAGAGTACTATCTTCATAGAGAATAGCCTTGTTGATGACTTTATGGGAAATTACCATATGTGCGTGCTGATAATGTCCGCTTGCTGCTTGTTAGATTAGTTATCTATCGTCTACCTATTTATCTATCTAATCTCTATTAGAGCAAGTTGGTTAAAACTATAGCTCATACTAGTCTATGTAAATATCAGCTTTTCCTGCTTGATCTTCAGTTTCTGAGAAAAGTGTTAAAATTCTTCCCTATGATTGTGGATTTCTCAATTTTTTTTGGTAATTTTATCAGTTTTAGTTTTATACATTTTAAGGCCTTGTTATGGTTACAAAATGAAATTATTTTCCTCAGTAATGATTTCTGCTCTAAGATATACTTTATCTGATACTAATAGTGCCACTACTTTTAGTTTATATTTTTCTAGTATATCTCTTTTATTTTCTTTCAATTTCATATTTTCTGAATTAGTATTGTTTGTGATATAAACAGCACATGACTGTTTTTTAAATCTATTCTGAAAATCTTTGTCCTTTACCTAACAAGACTGACCCATTTACATTTATTTAATATCTTACATACTTGTACTTGTTACTACCCTTTACTCTTTTTTCTATCTGCAATTTTTTGAATTTGCTTTTCTATAACAATGCTGGCTTTTTATAAATTGAGTCAACATTTTTGAATTTCATCTTTTGTCCCTTTATTACTTAGTTTCTTTCAACTGATTTCAAAGTCATATATTCTTCCTTTTATCTTTAGACTTTATTCTTCAATATTTTTTACATGCTACAGTTATTATCTCTGCTTTCCTCTTAAATAATGCTATGATCTTACAGTAATTTTACTTAATCACACCTCTTTCATATTCCTTATATTTCCTACTGGTTAGTTCCAACTTATTCTTAACCTTTCCAAAATTATTACTATTACTATTATTATTGCAAATGATATCTATTTATATTTACCTCAATAATTGCCAATTATTTTTTTATTATTGTTCCTTATATATTTCTCCATATTTTGGGGTTCGCTCTCTTCTCATTGAATATACCTTTTATAATTCTTTCAGTAAAGGTCTCTAAGTGTTCTTAGTCAAAATGGTTTTGAATGGTAATTTAGATAGTATTCACACTTTTACCTCTTTTGTTATTTTTCCCTCAGCATTTTCATACTTTTGGTCCATTATGTAGTTTTCTTTTGATTTCTCAGTGGCAATCCCTTTATAGGAAATCTGCTTGTCTAAGTATGGATATGTCTGAATGTAGATTTATTTTAATTTTCCTGCTCATGATTAACTGGACTTATTTCTCAGGATTCTTGTATGCCATCCATTCTAAAAATTTCAGGACTTTTTTGGGCAGCATCTTCTCCATTATCTTCCCATCTGAAAATGGAATTATTTATATATTGGACTTTTTTCTTTCTTTCTTTCCTCTATGTTTCTTAACATATCTTTCATATTTTTCACGTGTTTATCTCTCCATCTTAAATTTTAAGTAAATTCTTCAGATTTATCTGTATCTAATTTATTGTTCAACTTCACATTAAAATTTTAACCAACTATTTCTAGAAGTTTTGATTCTTTTTCAACTCTGCCTGCTTATTTTTCACAATATCCTTTCCTTTCATTCTGACCTCTAATCATATTTTTAAAATTTTTTCATCATTTTTAAATTTTAAAAAATGTATATATTTTACGGTCTTTTCAAGATTGTTCTATTACCCACAATCAGAGGTCATGCTAACCCTCTTGTCTGATTTGTCTGCCAACTCTTACTGAAGAAGATAATGCCCTCATTCACTTCTAAGTTTTTATGGGCTTATTGTCAGTTTTGTAAAAGTATTAAATTCGCTGCCCCCCCCACCCCACCCCACCCTGTGGAGTCCTGTTTGCCCTGAGTATAGAATTCTTTCCTACAAGCATTGTTATTTTCTTTCTACCAGTTACCTCAAGAAGGTTATTGGTCTGGAACCAGATTTTTTTTCCCCAATTACTTTCTCAGTTCTAAATTCCTGCCATGCAGGATATAAATTTGGATACTATAACTGCACATGTATAAGCTCGGAGCTTCAATTTCTCAATTTTTCGTAATAGGTGCTTTTTGTTGTTGTTTTGTTTTTTGTTTTTTTAATATCTACACCCCTAAGCAAAGATATATTTTCTTAATTTTCTTGGACCAGTAGGAGGAGTCTGTTTATTGCCTCTTATACAGATGGGCTGATCCTTCCCAGGTGATGGGTCAATTGGGTCTCAGTTCTCATCTACATCTCCTGGCTCCATGTGACATTATAATCTCAGCCAATGACTAAACAGTTATCTATATGAATCCTATATCTCTCACACAAATACCCTTTTTGAATATGACCTTCCACTTGTTTCTGGCTGTAAGTTTCCACTTCAAATCCATTTGAATTCACTTAATCATCCTGCTGAAGCCATAAGAGCCAGAGTGATCTTTGAAAATATTAATGACAAAACATCATTCCATTATTTAAAATTATTAAAGAGTTTCTCGTTGCACTTAGAAAATGTAATCGGCTTCTCTTGGTCTGTAGAATCTTTCTTAATCAGGTCATGCCCATATTTCCAAAATCATCTCCTGGATCTTTCCCTGGCTTATTCAGTATGCTCTAACACCATTGGTTTGCTTTCTTTTTATGAATACTTCAAGTTCCCTTTCCTAAAAACAGTTTTTCCACAGGATCCCACCCTTCAGTGATCTCTGACCAACCAGACTCTCTATCACATCAACATGTTTGTTTCCTTCCCAGTATTTGACACAATCTGTAATTATTTTGTTCATTTACTAATTCATTTATTTTATGCCTCCTCCAAATAAAGTGTATGCTCCATGGGGAAAGCACCTTTGTCTCGGTCATTACTCTATCCTCAGCATCTAGCACAGTGCCTGGTACACAGCATGTAGTGAGTAAATATATCTTCAATAAATGAGGATGGAAATAATGTTAAAATCTTCCAGGTCAACTTCCTGCTTTTACAAAATGTAAAATGAGCTGGCAAAGTTGCTGAGAAAGGTTCAAGAACTTGCCCAAGATCACAAATGTGTCATGAGATACCTAAAACAGTACTCAGGCCTCCTGGCTCCCCTGAGCTATGTCCCCACTGGTGACAGAAGACCTATGCTAGGAACTTGGGAAGATGATGGATAGGCTATAGGATGACCCATGACCTCCCTCACACTTAAGTGATGAATTTTGAGGAATATATACATATATGAAATTTTCTGAGGAGGAAGTCTAAAGCTTTTATCCAATTTCCAAAAGGGTCAAATGATAAAAAAAAAAAATTTAAAAACTACTGGCCAACATGTTGTTTACGAACTGCAAGTTGTTCCCATGGTTTCTGTCGTTGTCATATCAGTTCTTCTATTAATAAGAACTGAATAATCATTATGAATTAAGTATCTATTATATTGCCAAAGGATCTAGTGTTCTGACTGGTATTGAAATGTTGTCATCTATAGATAAAGGGTTTGGTTCTGAAGTTATATAACAACTTGGGGTACTCTGCCAACTTTACTTATTCATACTGGCAGTATAAGAGCTCACACATTGGCTATAGTTGCATATACCTCAATATTTCTTTATTTCTTTAGCCATAATCCTAGTACTCATTCCAATAAAATACTGAAGAATAAATAATTTCTCATTCTAATTTCTCTGCTGTGTTGGAAATGAGATCATTTGTGGATAAGGTTTGACTCTGGAGAACTGAGTTTGAGATGCTAAACAGATTGGTCAATATGTATACAGAAGTGGACTTGGGGATTTTGAATATTCATAGGGCTCCTCCATATTTTCTCAGAAATATTTTGCTTCCACTAGACCTGCTTCATTGTAAAATGGCCTGGACAATGGGGAGAAAGAGTATTGTCTTTGCAGTAGGAGTCGGTAGCATGTCTTCCCAGCCCATGAACCGTACTCCCTTCCTTCCCCCAGGACCAGTCCTCCATTCAGAGGCTCCCAGCTCCTCAGCCATTGATAGCGGCATAGAGTGGCCAAAGCTGAACCCACTATCTACTTTCCTTTAGAAATTAGGACTTGAGATTCAGATACAGGCCAGTTAAATCTCTCTCATGCACCTATAACTCCACCTATAAATTTGGAATTGCAGGAAAATATATTTTAACACTTATATGTAAAGAGAGAAAGATGATGATGGCAGGTAAGCTTAAAAAAGAAAAAAAAATTATTCCCTTGGCCTCTAACAACTTTCTTACAATTACTTTTTCCACATAGATTAACTTGATTTCATTACAACCTAAGCTTAACTAATACAAAATTTTATACCTTGTGAATGAACTTTTTTTTGTTTTGTTTTCTTCATTTTATTTGTGTGCTTGGAGGCACAGTGTGTGTAACGGCTGGAGTCAAATAAAACAGGTTTACATGATGATTTGATCACTTACTAGTTAAGCACAATACTTTAGACATGTGTTGTTTATCTGAAAGTCACATTTAACTGGATATATTTTATCTGGCAACCCTATTTGCGACATTGTTTCTTCCTTTGTAAAAAAAGAGGTAATAATACCAAATCAGCAAACATGTTGTTAAAAATGTGAAGGATATAATCAACATTATGTAAAACAATTTATGAATTTATGAGAACCGTGGTTTATTTTTTCTTTCTTCTTCCCTTCTACCTATATGGTATCTATGACCCGAGGAGACATTGCTTACAAAGCTCATCATTATCCGATCGCCAGTTGGGAGTAGATGCTTTCTGGAGGTGCTCAACTTTTGTTTCCTGTGTTAAATACCGAGACGAAACGACTTAAGTAAAGGGGAGGTTTACAGAGCAGTGGGTTGGCTCCTTTTGGAATATGGGGAAATGTTTCACACCTTTTACGCGATATGTCTTTATTCCTGAATTAGAACATTTGGAAGGTTATATATTTCAATCTACTTGATCTCATCCTGGCACTCCATTCCAAGATACCTTAATATTCATTCTTGGGCTAGGCATATACTTAGGTCTCAGTTTTACACCATTTGGTTTCTAGTTCAAACTGGCACCTCTCTGTCTGGTCTTTCTCACCTCTGAGAGAGAGAGAGAGAGAGAGAGAGAGAGAGAGAGATGAAGAAAGAAAAAGCCTGAGAGGAAAAAGAGAAGGAAATACTACATTATTTCCTATTTACTTGTTTGAGGAGAAAGAATGTGAGATTCCTGATCTGGGGGCTCTTTATTTCTTGTCTCCTGTGTCTAAGTCCTTCTCATATTTATTTTGATGACTCCTGTTCTCTGACTGGGAGAGCCCAGAAGTGCTGGAGGACTCCTTTAACAACAGCTCAAACCAACACGTTTTCTTCTCAAGGGACACAGAGCAATGAACTTTCCCTGCAGAAGCATTTTTAAAAATCATGTATTTCTTTATTTATGACACCAGGCCCAGTGGGATTGGATCAGCACTTTCTTCTCAAATAGTGTGGGCTTGCCCATCAACCACGGAGCAGTGGGCATGGCAATGGCATGCTTTGAGTTTTGTTTTCCTTCTTCAAAGTCACCATCTCTTGAGATGCCTGTGGCTAGTGAGCTAGGAGCTTGTGGGGAGTATCAGCAGGTCTAGTTTGAATATGCGCTGCTAGTCCCCTCAGAGGGCTTCTTCACGTTTTCCTTTCCTGGATATATCTGGGGTGACAGTTTACCACTCTGAGACAAAAAGGGTCGCTCAGGATTACCAATGGGGCTAGTTTTTGGCTCCAATAAATGGACTGATGTGTTTGACGACTGTGTTGACCTCTGGCCAACTGGGTCATCGGAGGGAAGATAACTTATGACTGCAGATGTCTCCGATGTCTGTGACTCTTTATTTATGTTTTCATAAGGGCCTTGATATAAAGAATTATCCTTCTCGTAATAAGACATGTTGAAAGGAATGGCACAAAACACAAGATCTGAGGGCAGCAGCTTAAACTCATTGGCTGGCCGGGTAATCACAAACCTGTAAGAAAAGACAAAGCTGAGTCTGAGCCTCTGCAGCTGGGACAGTGTGGCAACAGGCAATGGTCAAAGTGGGGCAGTCATTTGGCTGGGCCCAAAGAGGAAATGCTTTTGTTTCGCTTTGCTTCATCGCTTTTTTGTGACTGACAAACGTGTCTGGCACAGTAGAAGAGTTCCTAGACTAGAAACTGGAAGACTAGGTGTTGTCCCTGCCTCTCGCACTAACCATCCTCATACACGGCATCTCCCTTCTCTGGGCCTTGCTTTTCTCATTCTTTTAAAGGGAGAGGGACAGGGCTGTGGTTTGGGCTGATAGATCTCTAAAGACCTTTCTGACTCCAGGCTTCTTTGCTTTTAATATCCACAATGCTGAGCACTGAGCCAAGCTTTATCAAAAGTGGAAGATTACATGCGCTCCAGATATTTCCATCCTGGCTTAGGCCTACCCCAATGCTTACGCCACCAACTTAGAATGTAGTTTGATCAATGAGGAAAAGAAACAAAAATTAAACTAAAGTTGTATTTGAAACCTTGACTGGTAAGTAAATAGTGTTGATGAGTCTTAAAGAACACCCGGAGCCTGGACCTCCGTGGAAAAAATGTAGGGAGGCAGGATGCTTTACACAGTATCAGGCACAGAGCAGTAATCTTCAATAAACGGGAGTTACATTAATTAATACGCCAGTGCTCATGTCAGAACGCTCAGACAGGATAACCTTTCATCACTTCTGTCCAGACGATCGCCTCTCCTTTCTTAAACAACAATCTCAATTCAACGTCGACTTTCTTTTACCAAAAATTTTCCCACTTTTATCTTTCCTAGAGTGCCCTGTAACCTCTATAAAATCCTAAACAAGGTCAACTATAATCACACACTCTCTTTAAAACAGAAATCTCATGTCCTTCCCCGAGGTCCTCTCAAGTATGGGCTGCACATTCTCCCAATTACCACGTTCCATAGATTTTCCAGAGGTGTCAGAGGAGGGGATGGAGTTCAGGCAGAAAGAGGGATAGGAATAGGGATAGGGAGAGAGAGAAAGAGAGACAGAGACAGAGACAGAGACAGAGACACAGAGAGAGAAGCATCATCCATTCTCCCCAGTGCTGCTTCCAGAACACCACTCCTCCCACCATCTCACCATCTTTGTGGTTAGTGCTCTACAGTCCTATCACCCTCCCTCTTGATTGGTTGGCATCATCTATGGCCCTTCGTGTATATTTAAGCCTTTGGCACTTGGGATACCTTTTCTTTCAGACTCTAGTGCCCCCGCCATCTTTAAGTACATTCAGTGTCTCTGTGGTTTACAAATCCAACATCCAGACACATTTCTTTGATTTCTACTACCCAGTGATCTTTATCTCCAAGCACCCTTTCCTGGCCACGTGCCGAATATTGTAATTTCCCGACCTGTCTCTCCTCTAAGCTCCTATGCTTTGATAGATCACTGTCCAACAGTTTCCTGTCCCTCTCTCTCTCATTCCCCTACGCTGAGTACATCTGCTCTTTAACTTCACCAGGACTTCCAATCCTTTGTGCTTTCACATCACAGTCTAGAATCGCTCCTGCACACCCCAGCAAACCTCCTCTCCCAGTCCTCTCAGTAGTTAAACTCTTTCGTTTTTCTCAACTCCCTGTAACACTTCCCCCTCCAACTTTTCTCTTAGCAGTGGCTATCTCTGTACTTCACTGAGAAATCCTGGTGTTACATAAAAATTCCCTTAAGCACACCTCCTCCCCTATAGCTGTATCTGCTTGGCATCCATCTTTCCTTTCATGTCGCCTACGAGCAGAGAGATTATCTTTCCTCTGATTCAAGACTACCCCATCTTGAGTAATTTGGCTTTTTCCCCCTTCCTCCTGGACCAGGTCCTAGCAATGTCTTTCCTATTATTTTTATCTCTCCTCCTCTGACTCCTGTCCATTCCCACTGTGTGAACCTTAGCTGCAACCTACATTACTGTGTTGTTTGAATACTGCACCCTCTCCTCCCGCTCTCTACATACCCTTCCTGCATCTTCCCCACTGCTGCCACATTGATCTTTCTTTAAACTTAAATTTAGATATATAACTCCCATCATTTATATGGACAAAGCACAGTGGCTAGAAATGAGGCACTCAGTGAGTATATACCCAAGGAATCCAGCACAAACCAAGTAAATCTTTCCAATGTGAATAGTGCCATTTAGCTTTAAAAAGTTACGCAGACAAGGGTGGGCTAAGTTACAAAAAACCACAGAAAAACAAAAATACCACAAAACACCCCCCCCCCCCAAAAAAAACAACACACAACCCTGATTCAAAACCTGGGTCTACATTTCAGTTTTCATTGGGGACAGAGACACCATTGTTTCATGGCTTATATTGGGTCACAATTACCAGGGGTTATTCATGTCATTTACATGCATTCCTCCATATTCCTACATCATTTTCTACTTCTTTGCAACCGGGGCCCTGGGTCCTGGACCTCTCTTTCACATAGAACAGAGTAGCTTTGGATCTTATGCTGGGATCGGTGGCTACCACTTTCCAAGCCAGCATACTCCCCTTTTTTGCTCCTGGTTGAGCTCCTCGTTTTCCATCATGCGGTATAAGCCAAGGCACAGGATTCCAAAGCAATCCAATAAGCCACAGAAAACTTGCCCAAAGGTCTTTTTTGGCTAGGGAGAGAAGAGAAAAACATAGGTCTGTTGGCACTTGAACCAAGAAATGACAAGCACTTACTGGAGTGTTATTTGCCTTTGCTTATAGGAGTTTGGAAGACCTTAACATCATCTCCTAAGATCTGTATGGTGGCAGTGTCAAGTGGCTGGGCGGTGAGGCTTATGGTTAGTTCTGAGCATCTAATCCCAGTGATTGTGTTCATCGCTCTGGTCTTTCAAGAGCCTCTGGTGGGTGTGGTGCGGCATGACCTCGTGCTGGTTCTCAGTACCACTGCCATTTTGGTAACCATTAAGAAGCAACAATGAACAGCAGGTTGGAACATTCCATTTTCAGGGTATATAAATAGTTGGGATGTTAAGTGAGCCCCAGAGAGTGATCTAACCCCACTCTACAACAGATTACAGCCCCAAGCACTCCTCGACACTGCTCTCAGACTATAGCCAACAGAAGCTCTGCAAGTGGGCAACAGGTTCAAAAGCAGCCACTGATGGGTTCAGTGAAGTCAAAAGAGAGCAGTCTTTTCAGCTCTGTGGGGGACTCCCCAGGGTAAAGAACAGGGTGAGGACAAGACCTAAGTGGAGAAGGAAAGGAGAAGTGTGTTGACCAGCCCACTGTCATCTCTGATACCAACAGGAAATTGCCAGTGGCTGTTGTGGGCATATCATCATTCACAAGTCAACCTCAGGTGAGGGGCCCAGGACCACAAAAGGACGAAGGACCGGACCATACTGGGGGAGCTCTGGAATGTTGTTTGCACCTGGAAGTCAGATGCACAGAGCATGGGGCTTGCCCTTTTGTCCTTATCTATTGAGACATACCAGGCACAGAGGCCAGGAAGAGCCTGCCCCTTGTGAAGGGGGTTCTGCTGATGGCCTCTGAACCAACAAATGATGTTCCCTTACAATAGCTTGCTCTTACGATTACACTGAAGAACTGAATGCAATGTTAATGCAAACTAAACTAAGAAGCACCACACAGATAAGTAGATTACTCACCCCAGGCTGGACTCTACTCTGATCCTCAGATGCCCAGATGCTCCACTGGAGTCTGTCAGGATGGCTATCTTCTCCCTGGCTAGAATCTACTGTTCACTAGCTCAGTGGGCTAAGAACATTCAAGCATTTCCCACTGGCTAGCACAGTCAGTATATTAGACCCAAACACAGAATCCTTCTGCCTGATTGCAGCTGACCAGATTTCTTTAGTGCTTCAGGTACAGGGAGAGTGGGCAGACCTGGCTCAGGTTGACTTAGAGGCACCCCTGCTTTGCCACTGGTAGACAAAGTGGTCTCAGGTTAGCACTTGTTTCTTTGGGCCTTAGCTTCTTGATCTACTTAGTAGGGTTAATAACAAGGCCTACCATGCAAATCATTGGACAGATGAAGTGTAGCGGGGGGATAGACAGGCACAGGGGAAATGCTCAATAAATAGTACCTGGTACAATTAATATTGATACCCTTCTCAAAGTACAAGTTATTGGACCTCTCTTATACTTCCTGTAGACTTGGGATTTTAACCTGGAAGATGGGGACAATAACAACTTCTTTATCTACCTTCTGGCATTGATAAAACAAATACAAGCGTGAAAATGCACTGCAAAGTGTAGAATACTCTAAGAATATGAGTTGTATTAATTTGTTATTATTATTGTTATATATTATTGTTATTATTTCTGTGCTATAGGCCATCTAGGAACCCAAATAGCCTGGACCATTTTCAGAAACTCAGAGATGAAAGGAAGCGGGAAACTCTATCAAGAGTAGACTCACTTTAATGTCCAACAGAATGGCTTGGTTTAAGGACAGAAGCCCCAGCTTACAGCGCTTTCTTCTGGACAAAACTGTAATGCTGCTGTGACTCAGCCCACAGAACTTATCCTTGTCCAAATTCTGTTCCATCTGAAAACTTATCCCTCCTGTCACCAGCATCTGAAGTAGTTCCAGGACATGATAATTGTAGAAGGCCTGGAAAGCAAGGACAGGCCATGTGTTGTCAGATTTGCATAGTCTTGGAGATTTTGTGCATATCACTGAAATGGATCTGGTGGTGCAAAGCAGTGACTCTCATTATCATTAATAAATTTAACTAAATCTGGCAGTTTGGATAAGGCGCTGGGTTAGGCAAAGTGCAGAGAATATAACACTGACCTAGTCCTGGCTCTCCTGGGGGTTACACTATAACGAAGAAAGACATGGGTAATTATACTGATACCAAGTATGTCCCCTCTTCCAAAAATGACCAGAGGAGTATGTCAGGCCACAGATGCCCTAGTAATCATCTTCATATATTTCAAAATATATATTAAGACTTCTGTAGGTTTTTCTTTAGGGGACTACTGATATTGTCATCCATACTTGAATCCTTTGGATGTGAATCTTCTTATATTCATTTTGACTGTGACCTACTGAGGACAGGCAGTGACTTAGGTCTTAGTACTATTTAGGTCCCCCATAGCTGATATCATGTACTTCATAAATTGTAGCTATTGAATGAATGGAACTTTAAAATCTTTGGCATCAAAATGAAACAAAAGGAAGACATGTGGGCCAACTGCTTTTTTTTTTTTTTAATATGTTTTTATTGATTTTAGAGAGAGAAAGGAAGGGAGAGGGAGAGAGAGAAACACTGATAAGAAAGAAACATCTATCAGCTGCCTCCTGCATGTCCCCTATTGGGGATTGAGCCCGAAACCTGGGCATGTGCCCTGACCAGAAATTGAACTGGCAATGTCTTACTGCATGGGACGATGCTTAACCAACTTAGCCACACTGGCCAGGGTGTGGGCCAACTTCTTATTTTGAAATTACCTTGAAGCTGAATAACCCTAACCATTTTCTGAAACTCCTTTTTCAAAGGATTCTTATGTAATTCAGTGTAGACTAGGTATTGCCATACATGTAGATAGTAGTGTAATATGCTATCCATTAGGTTTTCTCAAGTCTATTGGATATATAATGTTTTAATTTTCTACCCTTTGCTTTATGTTAGACTTTTGCTCCAGTAGAAATGAGAATTTGTATGCTTGTATATGTATTACCTATATAAAAGTCAATAACTTTGTTTTTATTATAAATATTAGGAATGATTTCAATTGTTATTATTTAGAAATTCTACCATTCACTTTTTCTACGCCCAAATTCAGGGACTTCTCTCCTAACACTTTGGCTATAAGATGGACTACTGGTTTTCCTTGTGTTTCTTCTCATTTGCAATCTACTGTGCAAAATGCTTCCAGAGAGATTCTCTAGAAACAAATCAGATCATGCTACCCACCTCCTCCAACCTTCATTTTCGGCCTCCTGCTGTGAAACCAAGCTCACTCTTCCGTAATGGACCCTCCAGTGCACGACAGTCTATTTGTAGTTGCTTATGCTATACATTTACTCCTCCATGCTTCGCTTTGGAACAGCTGGTTCACCTCTGATCAACTTGGCAAACTCTATGCTGGCCTCCTCATCAGAATAAAGTGATCTTTTCTTTGTGGCCCCATGGCCACTGGCTTTTATTCTATTCCACTCTTCTGTATTTTATATTAGTAGTTTGTCTGAAACACACCTGAGTTTGAATCTTGCTCTGGCCCATCCTAGCTGAATACCTTTGAACAATTCATGTGTTCTTTCTCAGCAACAGTCTTATAATCTTTAAAGCTGACATAATAATACCCACCTTTGAGCAATGTCTGCAGGATTAAATGAGATATACAACACACATTACTAAACCCTGTTCTCTTCAACACTGATTCTCATGTATCTGAATCACCTGGAGGGATATTCATGAGTGCAGATTTCTGGAATCCCAGCTCTACTGGGTCAGAATTTATGGACAGAAGAATCAGAATTAAAGGGTACATCTGGTGGTTCTGACACTGGTGGTCCTCAGATCATACTCTGAGCAACACTTCCCTAAGTTATGTACCCTTTGAGAGGATAGACTCTGTCTCCTTAACATCCCCTGAGTGATGGTCTCCTCCTTACGTTTCTTCTTTGTTCCATCCGGCTACCACCCAGAAGCCTGCTGATGGAATTGGCTCCCTGAAATCCCAGAGGGAGTATAGGATATAAGTCCAGGTTGAGCCACAATCTGCTTAAGAATGAGTGGCCATAGCATAGAGTGACCAAACATAATGCGGTTAGAATAATTCTCCACTGACTGAAGAAAAGGAGGAAAATTCTAGGGTTATCCTGGTGTCAGAGGCTCTAGGGAAACAAGTACTTTACATACTTAACTGAGAGAGGCTTAGCTTTTGAATATGTCACTTCTTTAGTTTTGACATCAAAAGGATGGCAATTCTATATTGGGGAAAATAACAGGATTTACATGTCACCCTTACTCTGTGGGCTTATCTCATATTTTTATCATTTGGGCTTCTATGGTATTGGCTTTACTGGTGTCTTTCTTTTTTCATTCTTCCCTCCCTCTCCCCCTTATTTTTATTTCTCAAGAAAATATGAAAGTTTAAAAGTGCTTGAAATATTTTAGGACTTCCAAACTTGAATAGTGTTTCTAATACAATTCTGTTGACTAGAATTTTGACTTCCAGTGTTAGGAAACGTTGCAGCCCAAAGTGTTGTAACTTTTAGCTACAAATTAAGCTTGAGGCCTCTCTCATAACATGGACTATTACTTAACGACATAGGTACTAATAACTAATCCACTTGTTGCTTTTTATGCTGAGAATCTCAAAAGACCTGAAGACCAAATATTATCTGAGAAATACTTCTAATTGAGAATGAGGGTCTGTGGTAGGAAAACTGCAACTAACCAGATGAATGACCTTGATAAAGTGAGGCCACTTCTGTGGGCCTCTCTTTTCTTATAAATAAAGGGGAGTGCTCCCCGATTCGTGTCCAGTTCTGAAGTTCTATTGTTGTAAAGCTGCACAGGAATCCTGCTTATGGGACTGAGAGCCTCTCCACATTTTCATCTTTAGAGCACTGAACTGATAGAGGATAGAAAGTGAATCTGAATTATACCTTAATAGGCATGATTCTCCAATAGGGGCAGGAGTGTACAGAAGTAAACAGGGGATACTTGAGGCCACAGTGTCAACTAAATCAAGAGATTTGAAGAGAAACTGCATTACTTTACATTCAAAAGAAAAATCACAGATATATTAAGGGAAAGTAGGAAATACCTTCTTGAAAATCTAAAGCAAAACTTCAGTGACAAGCTCATACCATGTTACTCGGGCTTTGTCCTATCATTGGGACTTGTGTGTTCAATCCTTTGTGTTCAAACACAACTCCTTTGTGTTTCTTAAGGGTGACTTGGAGGAAAAGGTGGCGAGGCACCATTACATCCTCTGAGTACTCGTGAGAAGGAAGAGAGCCCTTAAATATTAGGTTGGAAATACAGTTCACCAAATTAGAGTCAAGACTGATGATCTTATCTTGTGTTGGAAACTGCTGAGATGTTAGCTGCAGAGGAAGTCTGTTCAGAATCCATCCGATTTAGCCTTGCCCTTCTGGGCAGTGTGGGCATCAGAGAAACAAATGTCTTGATTCTAATTATAACTTCTGGTTATACAGCATCAGTAACACATTTCTTGGTGCTCTAAGCTGGGCAGCAGATTGGAAAGCCAAACTCAGAAGATATTCTTTGGGGAGCGGAAATGATGGGACACAAGCGACATGCAAAATGGGGCAGAATGGCTACTCCTGCTCCCATACAGCACTCCAAGGTGGAAATTGGAAACCTGCCTCAGAATAGAGGTGAGCAGCATTCTGGTTCATTTATTTTGTGTCTCTCTGTTGGTCATATGGTCTAATCTTCTAGGGAGTGGTTTGCAAAGTCCTCTTGCCCAGCCGGGTGTGGCTCAGAGGTTGAGCATTGACCTAGGATCCAGGAGATCATGGTTCCATTCCCAGTCAGGGCACATGCCCAGGTTGCAGGCTCGATTCCCAGTCAGGGACATGCAGGAAGCAGCCAATCAATGACAACTCTCTCATCACTGATGTTTCTACCTCTCTCTCTCCCTCTCCCTTCCTCTCTCTGAAATCAATAAAGATATATATATATTTTAAGAGTACAAAGTCCTCTTAACAGCATAAACCCTTCTCTAAATCAAATCTTCTGTAGGAGCCTCATACACAACCCAGATGAAAGCAGAGTTGTTCTGACTGGAGGGAAGGTGTGGGTGGTTGTGGTGGGGTGGGCAAGTGCATCCTGGCCTCATCTTCCCATACCTGTCTTCTTAGCAACTCAGAAGCACTCTGGGAGACAGGCTCCTCTAAGCAAAACTTCAATATCAATGTATTGGAAAAACAGTCATCGTCACAGAGAGAGATTATTCTAGAGTAGCAGTCATTTGAGTTCTGTCTCTGTAATCATTACAAATTTGGGTCTGAAAACCAACTTATCATCTGTAAGTGCTGCGACCATTACCCCTCTAAGCCTCAGGTTCCTCATCTGTAAAATAAGGCTCATAATTGTATTCTCCTAACTGGGTTGATAGGAGAATGAAAAAGGTAATGTAGATAACACACATAGCAAAGACCTTGGCTCAAAGTGAATGCTTGAGATGTGGTTATTACTGTTCCTATCACAAATATTGCTCTGATTATGAATATTATCTCAACAACAAAACTGAGCAGAAGAAGTTGACAAGAGTCTGCATTGGGAAAGATGCAGGTATGATCTGGAGGCAGGAAACCATGATCATTAATGGTGACTGCCCTGGGAAGGTGCTGGAGGGAGTGATAGACCTCGGGCCCTGCCATCCTCACTTAAGGGGAGGTGGACATCTTTGCCTTCCTCCCATATTTCTACATAAGGAGATGCTCTTATATGTATGGAGAATAAAATGGGATATTGGGGAACCTATTCCAGAACCACCACAGTGGCCCCAAATATTTCTAGTACAAGAGGATACATTTTCTCTTCCTCTCTGAGGCTTCTGAGCAGGTGTAATGTCAGGAGGCCGACCAAGATCAATGGTCCTCAGAAGAGCTCAGAGGATGGAACTGGAGGCACAGGCCTGACCTTTGGACTCTTTCTTTCTGTGTGCTGGATGACAGGAAGTCACCCCCACCCTTAGAGGTCCAAGTTGAGCCAGCAGTACCAGGCCCAGGGGGAAGGAATACAAGAGTGGGCAGGGTTCTCTGAATATTTTCAAAGGTCTAGTTCAGCTCCTCATGGCCAGAGACTAAGGGCTGGAGCTCTAAATAGTATTGTGTTCATTTTGCTGTGCCATACATCATTAAGGATTCAAGAGCTGAGGCAGAAGGCCGCTAGGTAGAGATTTAGAGGTTCAAGATCCAAGCTGGTCCTGTAACATGAAGGATGTCTTCTACTGAAGCTCTGTGGCCACCCTTATCCCATATTCAGGTGACCACATGCCACTCCTAAAGCAAGCACTTACCAGGACTCCTCAAGGGGAATGTGGCTTGTGATCTCATGTGACTATCCTGTACATCAGGCCACAATATGTGTTTTCTTGCTCCTACAGACTTCATCATTGGGCCTCAGAAAACAACTGAGCTTTTACATAGCCCACTTCATTTTCCAGCAGGGCCACATGTCCTCTCTCGTCGAGGAGCCCATCAATACAATACCTGAAGGCAGCCTGGAGGAAGGGGCACTCCTCAAGGCGGCCATGGGGTCACACTCATGTGGGAGTGAGAAGCCCAGGCGACAACTCTTATTACCAAGTTCATGTTTCCTATGCTTACGTGATGTGTTCATTTGTTTTTAATTCTACTCTTTCAGCCCTTCTATGCCCATCCTGCTCTTCCCACTGACTCTAACTAGAATCTCTCACTTGAACACGCCAGGAGTGTTCCCACCTCACTGCCTTCGCCCTTCTCCCTCCTGCCCGAGTGTTTCTTCCCCAAAGATGAGCATGGCATTCACTCTCCTCTCCTCCAGACCTGACACATAGGCCACCCTCCCAGGGCTGTCTTTTCTGGCCACACTACTGAAATCTGCAATCCCTTCCTCAGACCCTCCATTTCCTATCTCACATCGCCTTGGCCCTGCATCTACCTGACATACCTCATCTGTTCCTGTTCATCATGTTTCTGTCAGTCTCCTCCATCAGCACAAGCTCCACATGGGCAGAGACTCTGGTCTGTTTGATCACTGCTGGGTCCCCAGCACCCAGAAGAGTGCCCTGCACAGAGTAGCTGTTCAATAGGTATTTGCACAATGCATTAATTCTACTTATGGAAATCCTGTAATCGATGCAATGGATCTATCCAGTAGAGGTGCTGAGAGCTGAAGAACAACCATGTAGTCAAAAACCCACCCAAAGGGAGGGGCGACGAGGAGGGAGATTTGACTGAGCTCTAAACAAAACTCACACCACCAAAGGCCAAAGCTTTGCCTTGAACTCCATGCCCCTTTATGCCTGGTTTCTGTGTAAGATTTTGTGGAAATTTTAGAGAGAAGAGAAAGCAGAATCTCCTCAGCTCTGACACCAAAGGGCCAGATGCATTAGAAGCTGAAAGGCAGACACACTGCAGCTCACCCGCTCATTCCCTCTGGTATCAAGTGTTCCAGCTCTTAAGTTTTTAATCTTGACAATGTAAAGATTTTGCTGTCCTTGCCAGGTGGTTGTAAGAAAAGATGAAATACTGTATGCCAACAAGTGTTTTTGAAAAATCACAGAGACATTATCATTGTCTCCCCATGCCCTAAGCCGTCCGCTCCCCCCTCTGCCAGGAGCTTGGCCTTGGGGTCTCCTCAGCTTAGCTGCACTTACTGTGGCCAGGAGGGAGTCCAAGAAGCTGCCAGAAAAGACAGCGCCCGTGGAAAAGGAAGTGGTGAGATGTAGGCTTGTTCCTGGGAGGTGCCCTTCCATTCCACCAAGCTGTTCAATAAAGTGGATGTTGGAAGGATTTTCTGCAAGAGAGGCAAACAGGAAAGGCAGGCAGCAAGTTTAAGACTATATAACTACCTTAAGAATATAAGCAGACCAAGGGGTGCCCACCAGGTCAAAGGGTTTGAGGCCTCCTTTGGGGTCAGTGTGGGATCTGCCCCTACGTCAGTATATTATTTTTCCCCCAAGTATTTTCTTCATCCCTAAAAGACACAAATCCTCCTTGGGTACCTTCTCCGTCAAGGGAATATCCTCATACCTCAGGCTCAGTTTCTTCATGCAAGTGTCCTGATTGTCACCCTTATATAATTGATCTTTCAAACCAGGACCCCTTTGGAAGTTAAAGGGGGTAGTCTCAGTAGGCATAAATAGGAACATACGATCACTCCAGTTATAGTCTTTTTCATAACATTATGCCACAGATGGCTTGGTATTTACTTGGGTTCTTAGATTATCTGGGTCCAGAATGAGTTAAAACAGTACCTGGCAAAATTTAAAGTGCGTATGAATCACCTGGGGATCTTGTTACAATAGAGATTGATTCACTGGGCCTAGGGTGGGGCCTGAAAGTCCACACGTCCAAGCTTCCAAATGCTGCTGCTGATTCATGGATTACAGTTTGAGTAGCAAGGGCTCCAAAAATTATCCTCATTGAGGTCAGTGTAGCAGTGGCCATGTTACCCATTGGCCCAGGGATGCAACTCAGACCCAGAGAGCAGCCTCTGAAGTGAATGGAACTGGTCCTTACAGGGAGGGCCAGCAGAGGCACTGCCTACCTTTGTTCTAAGACTGTTATTTGAAAAATGTTTGCACCCAGAATAGCATTGGAAGGCAGAGCTGATGTCTCCCACCCGAGCGAAGAGAAGGCATGCTTACTTCCCATGATAAGATCCCGGTTTCTCTTTTATGAAGCAATCCATAGTGGGTACACGTACCACTTGGCCCTTTCCATGCCACCCGGTGGGAACCAGCACAAAAATGACACTCTGGCTATTGCTGTCATTGTATGTAATGAACTATTTTTTGTCTCTGACCCAGTGGTTTTGTATCTTCTGCCAGCATCCATGACACCATCGCAGGCTGACTTGTTAGTTTGCAAGTAGCTTAAAGTCTTAGACCCTTCACAGCTCTTATCAGTCACATACAGATCAAAACAAGTCTACTAGACATATAACTCAAAATACATTCCTAACTAAGACTGGGTTATTCCCTCATTCTTTAAATTATTCCTTTGTAAGTTTGAGGGGAGTGATATACTGCTAGTATTAATGAATCATTTTCTTCCAAGAACTATATAGTTTTATAAAAGAGGAGTGAGTTCTGACTAGTATCACCCCACATTTCCTATGCACACACCATTCCCTCTTCTTGCATTCCCAACCCTCAACATGCACACATATCCCAGGAGCCCTTGTCCAAATCCTGCTGTGTCATGTTAAGCCCAAGGCCTCACACTGCCTGGCATTTTCCTTGAGGCCACTGTACACTCTGTACCACAGTGCTGGCAGTCAGAGCTGCAGCTCCCATGTCACTGTGACCCCTTCCAGCCAGCCAAAGAACAAAAAACAGTGATCTGGCAGGTGATTTGTTAGGCTAATCTGACAAGGGCGGCCTGGTGCCAGAAAGTCTTCAGTTGAACAAAGCTGTAAGTCCCTTGAGAGTGACCAGGTGCACTTCTGGGCCAGTGAGCACCTGACTGGTTTCCTCCCAGCCACTCTAACTTACATTACAGTCCTCTAGTCAGTGTCCTTAGTGTAGCTACACCTCAGGGTTAGAGATGGTTCAAAAGGGTAGAAAAATAAAATTAAAATGTAAGTAAAAACTGCAGCTGACAGCTAAAGGGTAGTTACAAATAGGCTGACTGGTACCACTCAGGCTCAAGAGAGCTGAGATCCTCAAAGCTGAATTTGAAGAGCTGTTGCTCCAGGATCCATTGTGAATAGACTATTTTCTGTCTGCTGCACTGTCATTCCTAGATCATGTGGTGGTTTCACCTATTGAGCCCTCTCCATGTCCCGTTGTTTCCTTTCTGGGACTAAGAGATCTGTTCATCTGGTTTTGTGTAAGTCCCTCAGCCTAGATACTCAAAATCATAAAATGCCCACTAAGAATGTTGCTATACTACAGAGTCCAGTCAAATCACATGTCCAGGACCAGCTTACGGATGTCTTATAGTTGGTCCAATCTGTGTGAAAGGCACCGTTCCCCTCTTTGGACTCTTCCCCTTCTCTCATCAGTTGTTACCAGTATTAAATCCCCTGGTGCCTCACTAACATCCCCTCCTCCCCAATGCACAGAGGCACCTTCCCTACCCTGCTTTCTGCTCCTAGAGCTCCTCACATCCAGGAACGTTTCATAATGTACACTTCCCACAAGATGCTGGTGAGAGATAACAGCTTATTCTGATATTTCTGCATCTGGTATTTCCTTTTTAAAAGACCATTACTCAGGACCTGAATTAAGATGACACAAAGGAGACACCGGGACACAAAATTGAATTACCCTGAGAGTGAGTGTCTCCACACCTTGGTGGCTCACTTACCTCATCCTAGTCCCAGCCCTGTGATCACTATGGGAAAGGAAGGCTCTGGACTGAAAGTCCCAGGGTGGGTAGAGAAGTTGGTTCTGGTTTAGGAAGATCCTTTTAGGCAGCCTTCAAGTCCATGTCCCCTCCCATGGGGGATTCTCTCTGAATAAGAGTGGAGCACCTGCTGGTCTCCCTCTCCTGGTAACTGGGAGAGCAGAGAAGGCAGATGGTATTTCTGCACCCTGACACCCAGACACAGCAGGCTCCACCGGATGATGTCACCAACCCAGTAAAAAAACAAAAGCCCAGTGTAATGTCCCATCAAGCACTTAATGCTCTCTGGGCCCCATTCTACTGCCTCAGTCCTTGGACTGTGGGTTTTATAAAGAACCCTGGGACATCAATTATGGATCCTACACATTTCTCCCTTGAGTTCTGTCCTTGAAACAGAACTTACTCAGTTCGGTGAGGATGGGGATTTTTCGGTATTTTGAGCGTTCAGCGTCACTGGACCACGATGAGGTCCTGTCTGTAGATACAGATAACAACAAAGAACAAAAGAGATTGATAAATGCAAACAAAGGGGCTTGCAAAACACAACAAGGATGGAGAAGCACACCTTGTAACTTGGGGCTTTGTCTTTATAAAATTCCTCTCAGGGAGGAATTGTAAAGTTCCAAATCCAAAATCCTTTTTTATATTTAGAAGAACAAACTATTTGGGCATCCTCAGCATCTCATTTTGAGACATAGTTTGTGTGTGTGTGTGTGTGTGTGTGTGTGTGTGTGTGTGTGTGTGTGTAGGCAAAACTCTCCCACTATTTGCTTATTGACATCATAAGTAAAATATGACTGTCTCCATGGCATGGTAGGGCTGGGTGATGGCTCAGGCAGGCAGTGTCTCTCACGCATCCATTTGCTGCAGAACTTCTAGGAAACTGAATGCAAGGGCTGTGCTGCTCAGTGCGTGCATTTGGTAACATTGCAAGTGGGTTCCGGCTGCCAGCTGCCTCTTAGAGACCTCCTCTGGGTCCAGGCACTATCCACGCCTTCTTTCTTCTTCAGCAGAACCGGCTGCCTCCCATCTCTGGTTGGCTTGCTCCAACCCAGGATGCCTGGGGCGTTCCTTTAAGGCGGGTGGGTTGTCACTTGGTGCCTTTGCCCTTTGTGCTCATTGTACAGACAGGTTTCCCTCCCGCGTTAGGAGGTGAGGCCCTTCATTTATCTCTGTGGGCCTTGACTCCAAGGGAGCCGACGCACAGCAGTGGCCCCAAACGGCCTAATCGGGCAGTGAGCTATGAAGAGTTTCAGAAACAAGTATGACCCCAGAGTTTGGGTCTCCGAGTTAAACTAAAAACAAAACAAAACTGTAAAGAAGGAAAAAGGAAGCTGGGGTCCAGTTAAAGAAACAAACACACACACAATTATCTCATTGGAAGTTATGCTTTAAAATTGTTGGTTGCCTTTCGTAACTCTTCTGAGAATGCAAAAGCACTGTGAAAGTTAAAAATTCTCCTTTTAATTAAAATTCCACGCTGCCTTGAAAGAGGGTGAAAGGTTTGGAGGGCCCTCTGTTTACTGAGCCAGATAAGTGGTAGGGAGGGAGAGTGAGATGTGAAATGAATGGAGCGAGCAGGTAGGTAGGAGAGCTTGAGGGACAGACAAAAGGAGGGTGGTGGAAACTCTGCCACTGAGATGGGACAGGGGAAAAGAGAAAATCCAGAGGGAGATTTCTGTCAGAGAAAATGCTATGCCCTGCAACATTTACTGCCTGTTCCATCTCCCCAAGAAATAGTAAAACAACCACTTCTTGTTAATGCAGAAGTAGAGGTGAATGTATTTCTGATAGCCACTAAAATTCTGAGTCACACTTCAGGCAGGATTCGGGGTAAAACCTGAAGCTGCCCAGGAAGAGCACCATGCACTTGGTTCCAGGTGGAGCTGGCAGTGACCTTGAATGTAGGGAGGGAATGGAAGCCCACAGGGCTAACAGCCCACATGGCTGCTTCAGGGGAAAGTTGGGCCTTTGGGGTATCACGTGGAGTGAAGCAAGTCAGAAGATCAAGGGCAAAAGCCACACGATTCCACTCATATCAAAAACAGAAAACACACAACAGCAACAAGAAAAAACACACGAACAAACAAAACCAAAACAAACTCACAGGTACAAACAACACACTGGCAGTCACCAGAGGGGAAAGGGGCCGGGGGTGAGATGTGTAGTGAGAAACAGAAACTGGCTTCTGGAGGTAAGCATGCGATAATGCACACAGATGCTGAATTACGCTGTAGGCCTGAAACTTATGTTATAAACCAGATACCCCAGAAAAAGCAAAACAATGAAAGGAGGTTAACACCAACGGCTAGAGCTCAGCTATCCCAATGCACTGGTCAACCTTAGTTCTGATGAATCTGAATACCTTAAACTGGTTTTCTTTAAAAGAGACCCCTGGGACTCCCAGGACGCAGGGAGCCCTGGGGGAACTGAGGCTCCGCCTTGTTCTCAGAACTGTGCCAGATGCTTTATCTGCCGTGTGTCCTTTCCTCTTCTTCTTTCCTCTCTTTCTTCTACAAATTTTTAAAAAGCATCTGCTCCATGCTAGGACTGTGGAATCCCTGCCCCGGTTATATGCCACATGTTGCAAATACAAAATGTTTTTAGATAGTGACGTGTTCCGTAAAGAAAAACAAACTTTAGGGGCTAGTCATTGAGTTGGGGAGGTGACTTTAGAGAGGGTTTGAAGAGAGACTTCTCTGATTTGCAGTGGGGTCCTCAGAGGTGAGAAAAAGCCATCCAGGCAGAGGGAATGGGAAAAGGGACCTAAGACAGGAAAGAGCCAATAGGGACAGGATGAAGTGGAAGAAAATTCAAACTCCCTACCAGCCTTCAAGACCCTATTTTCCCATAATTGTCATGGGTCATCACTATAGGGCTTAAAGTGGGGAACTGACATGATCTGATAAATATTTGTAAAAAATCCCTCTGGCTGCTGTGAGCAGTACAAGCTGTAGGGAGATAAGAATTACACCACGGTCACAACAAATCTGTGAATCAATATAGTCAGATCGCATTTGAAGAAACCAACTTAGGGTTTGCATAGCTTGACCAAGATTAAATGGCTTGTAAATGATGGATGGGTTTTCAGGCCCAGATCAGCACCAACTTCAAAGTCTATGCCCTTTTTGGGGCCATTTTGTAGCCCTGTTAAAATACGTAAGGTTTGGAAAAAAAAAAAAATATATATATATATGCAAGGTTTGGCTGACATTTTCAGTAAAATAGTGAGCTCAGTTTCCCTCAAAGGGGTAATCCTCCTTTGAACCCCATTTTCTGATTCCAGTCCCCTCTAAAAGGGAGCTTGGATTATCCAGACTTTCGAAGTGAAATGTTCTTATTGGATACAGACATGCCCACATTGGCTGAAGTGGCTGCTTGAGTATCTGCTTCTGACACCAGCTGAAGGACAGCAGCTGGGTTTCTGCCTCAGCTCCATTTCTTCCTGTGCAGCAATGGTTGACTTGAGCATGTGTCAGATCATAGTCTGAGTGCGTTTTACCTCCGTCAATATTTCCGCTAGCTTATCGTACACAGTATTGTACCTAAAATCTCCCAGGCTGGCAGGGTGCTATTACAAAAGAGTGCTTAATTGTATACTACTACTGTACATTTAAATTTCAGTGGCATATTAAGTTGTCAGACTTAATTACCGTTATATGTTTAGATTATGCCACAGATTATTTAGTTCAGCACCTAGGTTTGCCAACCTGTTCTCCTTGTGATGTGACAGGGCAGTAATTAGAGCATCCCTGGAAGACCTAAAGTTTTCCATGGAGATGGCCAGGAGCCCGGTATTGTTACTGATCCTTCCGAGGTTCTGTCCTCTGCTGTCCCCACACCCCCGACGTCCCTTGGGGAATCACTGTATGGAATAGCTTTGGTGGTCCTAAATGGGCTTCACATGTAAGTTTATCATGACTGTGAAGGTACAGAAAAGCCCACTGAGCCCAGAAAAGGCTCATCAGATGTACTAGGGAGAGATTTCTGATCTCAGTACTATTGGCATTTTGAGCCAAAAAGTTTTTTGTCATGCAGGGCTGTCCTGTGCATTGTAAGATGTTTAAGCAGCATCTCTGACCTCAGCCCACTAGATGCCAATAGCATCCCAACTAAGTTCCAGACATTGTCAGATGACTGCTGGGGGCAAAAATGTCCCTTGTTGAGAACAACTGTCCTAGAGAAAGGGAAAGAAAACTGCCCATCAGTTAGTCTTGTGTTGGGGCTCAGTGTGGGAGCTGAATTTCATAATCCTTTACACTGTCATCTCTCGGAGGTGGGTGTTGCCATTTCCAACTCTTATGGTGCAAGAGGATATCACCGTGAAATGGGAAGAGCGGTTGAGAGAACCAAACAGGCTTCTCTGCAGATTGGGGATTCTGTATATAAACTTTAGGTAGATTCCCGTAATGCTAGAGTAATTGGTGAGCTTTCTGAGTGACGGTCCTTTGCTATTCACATGTGCTCAGAATGTGACTTTACTGATGCTATGGCACCAGGTAAGCAGACTGCATGACTTTTGTTAGGTAGCTCAGTAGGACCCGTTTGCACTGCTATGTCCCCACCACACAGTGGTTATGACATCCATATAAGAAATGGTGGCCCGGCGGGGCGTGGCTCAGCGGTTAAGCGTCGACCTAGGATCCAGGCGATCAGGGTTCGATTCCCGGTCAGGGCACATGCCTGGGTTGCTGGCTTGATCAATGACTCTCTCATCATTATTGTTTCTCTCTCTCTCTCTCCCTCTCCTTTCCTCTCTCTGAAATCAATAAAGATATATTTTATAAAAAAAAATTAATTAATTAAAAAAAAAAGAAATGGTGCCAGGCCTGCACCCTAATCTTTCTCTAAACCTTCCCTTTTATCTCTGGGGAAGAACCTATTCATGCTTCATGGTGATGCAAATACAGGGGTGGGCAAAGGTAGGTTTACACTTATCATGCAAATAAATGATACAATAATTAATAGATAAGAATACAAGAATGAACTGTGATTCCCGTACTCACAACTGTAGCCCTCTTGCCCACTGTACTTTGACGTCCCCCCTTCCACCCGCTTCCCTCCCTCCTCTACCCCCTTCTCCCAGTGTGGGGGCGAGCGGCTCCTTTAGGGGCAGCCTGCTAGCCTGGAGCAGAGCACAGGACGCATCCTACAGGATCATGTGCTTTTGCTGGACGGGTAAGTGAAAGGATGCAAATCACTGGATATAAAGGAAACCAGAATTGAAAAATGATAGGTTTGTATCTTTCTAGTTTATATAGGATGTAAGATTAAAACAGAATAATAGGAAGGACAAGTCACCAGATGATTAACTAGGTGGCTTATGACGCTGTCAGTTTACGCCGGGCTTTTACTGGGTGGGCATTTTCGCGTGTATATTGATGATACTGCCTTTAGAGTGATTAGTTCTCTGCCCAGTTATAGAGAGTTGCAAGTGTGATGCATACAGACACCCACGCATGCGGTACACTCACCCCCCCCCCCCCCCGCAGCCCTCCCCACACCACACTCACACCCACACCACACACAGATCTTAGGTAACTCTAAATGACCTTAATGGATGAGCAAAGGATTTACGTGCAGGACACACCAGCATCTTATGGATCTTCAGATTTGCTCAGCAGAGGCACGGCTCACACTGCCTTAGTCTGGATTTTCAGTGTACTTTGACATCATGAAGTGCTTCGCTTTTAGTTCTGCTTTGCAAAAAAACCCAAGTGGTGTTTGGTTGCTTAGTGAGGGTGTGTCACATAGCTGGCTTAGCTCACCTACCAGAGATCCAACTATATTTCTTGTTTATTCCTTTGTCCCAAGAATGTCATATTTTCCCACCTGGCGACAGTGCCTAGGAGTCAGAGAGAGTTCTTTCAGTTTTCCGGGTTGACCCACGGACATTTTTATCTACATCCGTAATCATGAAAGCCTTGCAATACTTTCGGCGTCTGGCCTCTCCAAGCTCCATGCAGAGTGGAAAAGCTGTAGTCAGCAGCCATGTAGCCAGAGGACTGAGTGCCCAATCTTGACCCAGAGAGACGATCAGCATCCCCAAGGGAAAGGCTGGATCCAGGCCTTTCCCATGACTTACTCCAATCATGATTTACTTGGATTGATACAGAAAATTCTTCAGTAGGAGTGCTTTCATATTAGGTTCAGTGGCCAGCAGTCAATTTTTAGAAATAGACTAATATATAAGTCTTTTCCTAGGGGGGAGGGAGGAAAACCACAATTTTGTAGTGGGAATTTATGTTAAGCACATTTTGGGCACGAGGAATGTGTGGAAACTACTCAAGAGTCCAGCTCACTGGCTCATTTGCTTCAATGCAATAAATGTGTTAAGCATCTACTAAGTAAGCCCAACTGTGCTGGGCACTGAGAGGAGTACAAAGGAGGAAAAGACATGAGCCCCATCCTGGAGCGATCTCTCTTCTCACCGTCTCTTTTCACTCTGAAGTTGAATTACGACTTTTTTTAGCCTACAGAAGGTGGTAGAGAACTTACCTTAGAGATAATCTTCTAAAATTCATATATGGAAAGCATCTTGAAGAGTGAAAGAGAATTATACTGCATCTCTCAACCGTGAAACTAAGAATAATAACTTGAACATCTACAAGATCCAATGAGAATTTCATTGAAAAGGATAATTCCTGCTATCAATTATAATAATATGCCAACTGCTATCTTCACTGATATTTGATTAGTAACAACATTAGCACTTGCAATTCTGTGATCTTACTTAAAAGTATTACATGCATTCCATTTAGAAGACAAATATCATTTTTCAGTTGACTGAGGATTCCCAAGGACTAAACTCGATACTACTCTTCCCCATGGTCAGAGTACTTCAGAGAGAAGTTACTTCCCCCTTCTTATTCCATTCTCCCCAGGCTCCCCCTGTCAGGGTGTTGTTCTTACCTGGCTCTAAGGGGTTCGGGGCAGAGCAGCTTATCCTCAGTGACCCTATGTTGAGGGTGGCCATGATGGTCTGCGTGTCTACCAGAGTCTCGCAAGATGACTTGCATGGGGAAGATAAGACAGCACACATGGCACATTCCTCTATGTTGACAGCATGGAGGTCTGCAGCATAGAGTGCAGATCCCTAATGAGAGAAAACCAGGGAGAGGAGGAACTTCTCAGATGGACAGATTTTGTATCATGGCCCACGGTGGTGGGTCTTTGTGGGTGATAACGATTTTTGAGCCAGCGCCTCTCCAGCCTCCACTGTCTTGGTTTTAAGACTTTGTTACCTGATATCTGACCACCTTTAGCCTTATCAGTCATTAATATCTTAGTGTGACTATATTTCACAGACCTTTGTCTGAGAGCAAATCTGCACCAGACAAAAGGCAGGTAGAGAGTGGGGAGCCTAAATCCATTTAAATGACTCAAGAGGGAAAAGAGAAGTGAGGGAGGGAAACAGTGGTGAGAAAAAAAATCAGACAAAGGAGAAATTATGGATCTAATGGCAAATTTTGTATCTTCACAATTTCACTTGTAGCTGACCCCACTTGCATACTCCAAATTAACCAGCAAAGTGGTTCTTTCCTTTGGTGGAAAAATAGGGATAGATCTGGCTCCTCCTTCAGGTACCTTGGACTCAAATACTGGTAATTTCTAACATTAGCTGGATGGGGAGAATTCGGGTTATTTTCTGTTGTTCCTTTCTTTGAACTAAACTAAGAGGGTGGTGAGGAGAAACATACAGTGGCTTTTTAGAAAAGCAAATGAAATTCTTGGGAGAACAAATTTTGAAGTTTGAAAAATATTCCTCACATATCACTAGCATTCTTTCATGAAAAATTGAATGCTTTGGTGCATTTTGTGCTACACATAACTTTTTTTTAATCCAGAGAAATGCCGGCATATAATGGGATACAGGCCTATGCAGGTTCAGAATAAATACAATTACAACCATAATGCCACGTGCATAATGGACCCATTTCTCAGAAATGTAAACCTAACTCCTCCTTTTCGTATATCTATCAAGGACTGTGTGGCATCTCATGTTCCAGAAAAGATGTGTCTCAAGAGAAGAGGAGGAAGTTAGAGCATGAAGACTGGGGAGCATCAGCTTGGGTTTAGCCATTAAGTCAGAGTCAGATTCAGAAATGCAGAGAAACTCCTATTTATATAAAGACCATAAAACATGGTTATAAACATTAAACATGGTGGCTCCTGAGCATAATGTCTGGATTTAAACCCTAGTCCTGCTATTTACTTGCTGTGTAAACTTGGACAGGTTACTTACTTTCTCCATGTCTGAAGTTGAACATCTTTAAAATCTACCTCGTAGAGGTGTTTTGAGGGTTAAATGAGTTAATATCTGTAAAATGCATAGAACAGTTTCTGGTATCACTATACAACTGCAAGCTAGTAGTAGTAGTAGTAGTAGTAGTAGTAGTAGTAGTAGTAGTAATGCTAGTATTGTTTGTGTTACTACCGTTACAAATATTCACTATCCTTTATGTGATACTTACAGGCAGAATGTAGATCTGGGGAAAATTCCGGAGAAATCGCCATTCTCTCTGCAGGTAATCCAGACACCCGATAAACACAATGTCCTTCAGCTCCTTCCGGGTATAGCTGCTGGCTCTCAGGGGCATTACAAAATTCCGAAGCCCCATCAGTGTTGAGTGGGCATCTCCAAAGATACAGGCGACAATGTGGTTCCGAAACTCATGTGTTGACTTCTCAGTCCGTTTCTAAGCATAAGCACGCCAGAATCTGGTCATTTTTAGAAACAAGGTGAGAGTCCCTCAAAGAAGGCTCCCCCCACTCACCCCAACTCTTTGAGGTCCATCCACAAGAGTATTTTCATAAGAATAACAGAATTTTGTAAACTGCTCATAAAAAACGCAACTTATTCACAGTGGGGCAATTATACTTTTGATCTCTTTGTGGAGTTCCTTCTTATTTCACTTTTTTTAATTTTTTTATTTTTCTTTTAGCTTGGAGTGCATCAGTTAAAACTTAGATCAGCATCGTTTCTCAATTCAATGTGAAATCACTGAACCAAATGGGGAAAATATCTCTTATTTTCATTATATGTGTTTAGCTTTATATGTGCTATAGTAAGATTCAATGACAAACTAAAGCATCCCGAATTCCTTTGCTAACCTTATGTCTTCCAGTGAGCCCTGAAAATTACATCAAGTTTCCCAACATGTTGCAATTTTCAGCAGATTTTCATACATATGAAAATACATATTAACTTGAACCATATAAAATTACCTTTTTATGGGTCAAAAATGGCTGAATATCAGCAACTTCACATGGTTCAGCCTGATATTTATATTTAGGAGCCATTTTTCTTAGTTTAGAATAAAACAATTGCTAACATGGTGAGTTTCAGCAACCCTAATAGTCTTCTAGTTGATGTGACAGCTCTGACAATTTTGTGCTTCCGATCAAATGATTGATCATGCTTTTATAAAAGTTGAGCTGATTCAATAGACTCTTTCTAGAGTTGAGAAAATTATTCATGGAAAGTGCACAAAAGAAATTATAAGACTATAAAAGTTCCATTTGATCCCAAACATTTGAATATGTCTCATATTATTATCAGTGTTGCCAACTGTCAGCATCTCCCCTATAGCTCTCATTTGAAAACAAAATAATATACATGATGAAGACTGAGATTAGGATTTTCCCCACATTCATAGAGATTTTTAAAAACAATAAGTGTAACTTTTTAAAATAGAAATGGTATTCACAAAGGAAATTTATTTCAAGCCTTTGTGTGATTTCTTTCAGGAAATGAGTCATGTCTCCTCTCATGGAGGTGGGACACAGTTGAGCACTCCCTGGACCTGGCTTCATATTTTGGTTTTGCTACTAGTTGTATGAGTATGAACAGAGTAGTTGATCTCTCTGACTTTGTTTAAATGGTTTAAAAACAAGTAGAAGTTAATTCTGCTGTAGAAACTAAATAATATATTGAAAATTCAGTGTTTGACTCATTAACCGTTATTCAATAACTATTAATCAAATCTGAATCTTATGGAATTCCTAGATTTTTAGAGGAAGACTCTGGGAAGAAGGTAGACAACAAGTTAAATGATTTAAAAGCATGTCATGTCATGTATGAGTATGTTTTACATTCCTGAGCTCATGAGGACTCAGATTATTTCAAATAGATCTACCATTCTCCCTCAGGCCAGTCCTTAGCCAGGTTAAACAACAAGCTTCTATGAATCGGGGGCTGATGAAATCTTACAGGATAAATAAGTAACATCTGACATCTCAACAATTAGCATCTGTCAAATTAGAGCTTACAAGGAAATACCCTCTTTCCAAAGGGATTCACCCTGTGAGGGGAAATAAAACAACTTGTCTAGTAAGCCTTCCTAGAGAGTGATATGAATCTTAACCAAGTGTATTAAATAATCATCTCTAGCTAATCCAGTTAGTTTTAACTTGAATAATGAAGCCTCTAACAGTATTTAATGCAACATGCCCCAAGTCCAACAATTGCTCTGCTGAGTAAAACTAAACAATTAGAAACAAGACACATGGCAGAATGTGTTAATGGGCACAGTTAGAGAGGTGATTTCCCCAAGAAACAATGGCACAAGACTGTCTCTCAGGTGAGAAAGTTAGTGGCTTTTGGGGAAGGAAAGGATGCACTATTTGTTCAAAGTAACTTGGAGCGACCACTTCCACTTGACCCTTCTGTAAACTAAACGTAGCTCAGAGCCTCCCTGAATTTTGCAACCTGGACATCTCTCCTCTAGGGTCACATGTTTCAAAACCCTTACAGTTTCTTAAACTAGGAGCCTTTCTATATTTACCAAAGACTCAGTTGGCATTCTGACCTACATTGCACATCAAGTGTCATAAAGGAGATATCTATCATAGAAACCTATCTGCATGCTTAATAAGTGTGATCCAATAAAACATCTTCTATTTCTATTTCTCAGTTTCTTGGATGCCTCCATCTGCACCAACTTCCCCACCTTTCTAAAAATTCCCCTCCTGCTGAAAACATGTTTGGCTGCCTGTTCAACGGATGTTTATTTTGCTGAGTTTAGAATAAGACATAATTGCTAAAATAGTGAGTTTCAGCAACCCTAATAGTCTTCTTGTTGATATGACAGCTCTGACAATTTTGTGCTCCTGATCAAATGATTGATCACGCTTTTACAAAAGTTGAAATATATTCTGTCAGGACACTGGCACAAAGATTCTGTGTGTGTGACAGAAAAAAAATGAACTAAACTACTTTTGGAAAGCAAGCAAAAATACATAATTGTCAATTAGTCATAGTTGAAAAAATTATATAGGGTCTATACAACACACAAACAATCACTTTTATTAGTTAAATTTACCAACTACTGAGATTATACTTGAATTTCTAATTCTGGAAAATGAAAATAGATTGGGATCTAGAAAGCAGGCTTGTATCTTGGACTAGGATACAAAGCTTTTTACATCTTAGTTGCTGGCATCTCAGTGAGCTGAGTTTACCTTGCAAGGACAGAGACAGGGACAGGATTCTAATATCTCTAAGGATACACCCAGTTGTAGGGGCAGGCATCCAGGAGATACATTCTTGGCTAATTTTCTAAGTATAAATATAGCCAGCTTTAGGAAAAACTATTATAGAAAGTTCAAACTTTAAAACCAATAGATTAGAAAAGCATTTCTTACTTTAGAAATAGGAAAGACTGCAGAGTTCTTGTAAATAGTAGGTTTCCCTGTGCATTTAAATTAATTAGATTTACTAGCAAAACAGCAAAGTTTCAAGAGAACATTATTCTGAATAACTGACTCAGCTAAACTGTTAAAGGCAGGAAGAAGCAGTTGAAGAATCTAATTGTTTTAAATCCCGGCATTTTATCCACATAATCTTTGTCAAATGCCACATCTGTTACCCTACAAACCATTCATCTGGCTGGTGAGGTGTATGTTTTTTCCTCCAAAATTCATAGTTAACATAGAGAAATTGCAGGTACTTATGACTAGTGGAAGGGCATCATTTACCCTGAGAGAAGCTTTATTTTATTTGAGATTTGTTACAAGATCACCTACCAGAATCACCTTTTCCAACTGGGCTCCTCTGCACCAGTGAAACATGCCACTGCTATCGAGACAGTCAGAATCTTCGTAGAGAAAAGCCCTGAGTAAGAATAATGGAGAGTTAGCCTGAGGATGTGTGGGGCTCGGGTGAGACAAAGCCAAGATGGGAAATTCATGAGAGCCTTAAGCCCAAAGTGAAGACTGATACAAGGAGAATGACCTCGGGTCTCTGAGACTCCAGAACAGGACACCAGGAGCAGAATGTCCCGGCTGTCTCACAGCTGAAGATATTCTAAACACTTTGGGCACAAGGATTGTGTGTGTGTGTGTGTGTGTGTGTGTGTGTGTGTGTGTATGTGCGCGCACTCACATGCACCTGTGTGTGTTTAACAGAAACATCAGTCCTTTTACCTTAGATTATATGTGCTTTGGAGGTAATTCTACTCTTAATTTTGCTACTACCATGATGATACTGTTGCTTGGGGGAAATCAGGAGAGGTGTTTTGGGAACCTGAATACGAATTTTAAAGGCTGTGAGATCAAGTCATGGGTAGCATCTCTCTCCTTAGAGTGTTTTCCTCCCCTCTCCCTTTGATGTCTTTCCTATGGCCTCTGTCGAAACATCCTTGCTGATTAAATGCATTTTGCATTATTTACAGCTTCCATCAATGACCAGTATTTGACTAGACTCCGCTCTAATCTTGATCTAAATCTTGGCAAAGCTGTCCACGTGATCGCTCCACACTGCAGTTAGGCACAGTGGTTATCAGATAAAACATTCAATCACCAAAAAGAGTTAGACAATCTTTTGAAAAATCTCACTCACATCCTGAGGAATGCATATGTGCTTGTTAGGGAATAAAAGAAACTTTTAAAGTCACAGAAAGTTTAGGGTTTGAAAGGACTTATTTAAGTCAAGAGAATCTAGGTGTAGTACATAGAAATAACATCAAAATCCCAGGGGCTTAACACAACAAGGTTATTTCTCACCCACACTATATATTAACTCAGGTGAGCAGGTGTCTCTGCTCCATACAGCCACTCAAGAGACTTAGGGAAACAGAGGCTCTACCATCTTAAGGCCACACATGTGGAACATATATCCTACTCAGTCATGAAGACAAGGGAAGGGAAAGACACTGGAGAATCAAGCCCAGGCTTTTAAGTGTGTTGGCCCAAAGTGGCACATTTCATTGCTGCTCACATTTCATTGGCCAGAACTAGTCACATTGCTTCTGCTAACTTTAAGAGGGATGAGAAACTTGGGAAGCAATTGAAATATTTGGTGAGCACTTCTGTCTCTGCCAGAAACTTTAAAGACCATCTCTTATTTTATGGATAAAAGTCAAAACTGAAAAATTATAAAGCTGGCATTTGAATATAATGCTGAGGTTGAGATTACTGGGGCTCACAATACCCAAGTTTTCCCTTCCTTAGCATATAAGCAGTTGGGTGGGACCACAGGACTTGTTTTGGCCAATGAAATGTGAGAAGTGATCACTGACACAGTGAAAGCCCCATGCTATTCTCAGGCTCTCTTCTAACCTGCCATGGACATACCCAGCCTGAGTACATGAGTGACCATGTGGAGGAGAGTGCCCTGGACTCCTTGACCTGTGCTGGACAAGTAACATGAACAAGGAATACACATTTGTTGTGCTAAGTAACTGGGATTTCATAATTGTTACTCCAGCATAAGTCCATTCTATCTCAATACAAATACCTTTTCTTAAAAACATGTTCCATAGAATGTTAGTAACTGGAGAAGCTCTAAGAAACTATTTTCTGTAGCCCAATAAATTTTGAGAAAAGTATGGCCTCTCTGTTATCCATACTACACTTCAGCATATGAAGATTCTGAAAAGCCTTGCAAAAATCAAGTCCTTTGAAATTTGTATAAAACAATGTTTCACAAACTTATTTCACCACAAAACTTTTATATTTACTTATGTACTTGCTTATTTCATTATATTGAAAAATATCTTTTGCTCTCCCCTGAAACCCCTTTTGAGACACACTATACTGTCTCATGCTATAGGTTCCACCGTGGTAATCAATAGCTTATGACAGTGTTCTCCTGTGAGATTTTACTGTAACATACCTGGAACAATACAACCCATTGCTCTGTGTGCTGAAGGGTTAGGGGTTTTTCCTGCGAGTTAATATAGCTTGTGATTCAACACCTGGTCCAAAATCTCAGACTCCAACATAATGACAAGCAATTTTTTTTCTCTTTTAACCAGGTTAGCTCCTAAATTGCTATCGTCAGTCATATTTTTTCAGACAAAAGAACTTACTTGACCTGAGAATGAAGTGTCAGACCTAAAGTAATGGGATAGAGAGAAGACCCAGATAGAGAAACTGGGGTGGGAGGCTGGAGGACTGCAAAAGGGTTTGGCAAATTAGAGGGGCCAACTGCTAGTGAGATCAGCCAAGGCCTAGATGAAATCCTTCTTTCCCCCTCCATGTAAGACCTACTTATAAACTTAGTGGATTCTGGTCATTTACCTAGCCAGAAGATGTGGTGATGTCAGCCTCAAGGTCAGCTTGACCAAAATGGGTTACCTTGTTCATTTAAATTAATATGACTTTTGGTGGTTTAAATATCCTTAAGTCATGAGCCCCAACCCAGAAGCCTAAGAGCCACACCGGCTCTGTTAATGGTCCTGGGCAGAGCCGTGGTGACGGCTTTATGCCAAGCTTGTTAAAGGCAACACACCTAGGGGCCAAGTCTGGTTTTGATTCTGATCAGAATATGGAGAACTGACTATGCTATGCACTCATAGAACTTTCTTTTCTCTCCATGTGTAGTTTCCTAAACACCTTCTCTTAGATGCTGACATAATGTACCAAGTTACCTTTGGGGAGGTGGCTTCCCCCACACTGCCCTCGGCACTCAAGTCAACTGCCGCTACTTTTCTTTTGGTCACTTTCTTCAGCTTTTCCCTACTTCTTCTCCTGCTCCCCCCACACCCCCTCCAGAATGAAGAGTCCCTTAAAGAATGAAGAGTCTTTAATCTGAAAATTAAACGCCCTTTTGGCAAATGGAAGATCATCTTCTCCCAAGCACATTTTAACTTGACTCAGAATAGCAAATCATTCACTATACACTTTTCTATCATAATAAAGGCATGATCTATGTATACAAGCTGTCACAGGCAGCTTTCTTCACTTTTCACTCATTTCTTTCTTTCTTCTGATGTTATGGAAAACAGATATGCCTCAGAGGAAACACCTGCTGGAGAGCTTCGTAAAAGAAGAGGCTGGAGGAGACCCACTTCATCATAAAGGCATCCATCTGGTGTCCTTGCCAAAGCAAAACCTGATGCAATTTAGTTCACCATCCCTTAACTAAAACTCCCTCCTGCCATATGTCTTGCAAATGACATGATCCTTGCAGAAATATACCTTCCTAAAGAGACTAATAAATCATCTATGAGAATGTGCAGCATTAGCAGTCTTAGAGCTTGGAAACAAGAATTATAACATAAAAGCTGATGCTATCAGAGGAAAAGGTAGCCACAAGGCACCATGCAGGTCATTCAGGACAAGAGAGGAAAGCCATATCCTGACCACAGGTAGAAGCTTCTCAGGTGAGTGGGCTTTCCTTGTACGATAGCCTGGCAATAATCACGGTGGGAATTAATGTGAGAGGGCCCTCCACAGGGCATGTTTGGGATGAAGGTGGCTTGGTTTGCTGGTCACAAGGCAGGCTTCCTATTGTAGAAGCAACATGTGGTACTTCCACCTGGGATCATCCAAGGGGCACTGAACCTTGAAATAGCCTCAGAGGCATGCCTCTGACATCCACCTTTGAAAGCCAATAGGTCAAGTGTGCTGGGCGAACGGCTTGTACAGCTAGGACACTGGGTGTGCAGAGCAGCGTGCGAGGAAAGCCTTTGCTGCCTTTGCTGATGACCACCTTTCCTCAGGCTGCTTTCATATGGAAGCCAATGTCTTGTGAGCTCATCCTTCTCTTTCCTCTATGCTTTGTGGAAATATTCTGAAGTGAGCTTTTATTCTGCCATGTCCATAGCAACTTATCCTGTATAAATTCTACCACTTAAAGGGAAATATAAAGGAAGGCCAATGCGCCTTTGGTGTCCAACGGTGGCACCTGATGAGAGAGAAAATGAACTGCGCAGAGAAGCCTCTGTTAAGAAGGTGGGTAGGTTTCAGTGTCGGGTCATTATTCCCTCCACTTTACAGATCATTTAGTCTCGAAAATGATCTGCCAGTGGTTGAGGTCCTCCACCGTTCGAGATTCCTGTTAGAAAGTTCAAAAGGCACCTATGCGTATGTGTGGGGTTTTTTCTTTTCTTTTACAGGCCTCATTTTTGGATGTGTTCGCAAACCCTGGCTTGTGAGCACTCCATTTGAAACCTTAAAACTCTGTAGGCGGCTTGTAAATTCTTAGGAGAGAGTTTTCTGGCCTGGATGCAGAACGATATTTTTTTGCTTAAGACTTGAATTAAATAAAAAGAACAAGTTTCATGAAGTCTTAGCATAGGGAGAATGACAAGTCCCTTGGCTGAGGGTGTGGGGTAAGGAGGAATGTGTCCGTGTGTCCAGGAGTTTCTGTGCCCTTCTTGACTCAACCTTTGGAAAAAATCCTTAGTCCCAGGATGCCTTTGGTGCTACTGAGGATTTTGCATCTTGCAGGCTACAACTGCACCCTCTCCAGTGACTTTTGTGTATAGTGACAAGGCTATTTGGTCCACACTTAACCTGAAAATACTCATTTATTGTCAATTCTGACCACCACCTTTCATGAAGTGAGAAAGAGGAAATCACCTAAAATTGGGGAATGTGAGGGCAAGTTGTATAATTAGTGCTTCCCGGTCTTTCCTGAGCATTTTCTCTTTCCCTCCCACCCCTCTCTCTAAACCTGACACACACATACACGCATCCCTCCACACCTCCTCACATGCTATAGTCAGATTTAAGAATATGAGCCTTTGTGGCCACATTTTGATTTTATTTTTCTGGGTTTCACCTGGTTGCCATCTACTCATTACAAGGCATTATTTTTACCTTGGACGGAAACTTAAAGTCTAAAAACAAGGATAATTCTTTACAGTCATTCCTTAGGAATCTGTGTATGAGCAAGTGAAAGGGGCTTCTGGGAGCGCTGAGAAACTTTCAGGACCAAGCACTGTGGAGAATCTCAGGAAGGCAGGGAGCACAATCCACCTTCCCTGCTAGCAAGGCCTCTGTGGTCCCTTCCTTTCCCATCAGAAAGGGAACGTGTGTACCAGGCTCTGAGCCTGCCCTCCAGCTTGACCAGGTATGTATCCTTGCTGAGACTCCTTTGCTGGGTAAAAAGAGAGAAAACTGCCATGAAGTCTCCTGGGGCGTGACACACATCGACAGCAGGGTGGCCGTCTCTGAAGCACCATGCCCTCTTGGCTGCATGTGGGAAAACCTCAGGGAAGGAGGGGGTGAGGCACCCATGTGGGGCAGCCAGGGTGACTGACGATTCTGGTTTGCTCAGGACAGGAGGCTTCTAGTACTAAACTGGTCACTTCACTACCAGAATGGGGATACTTTTCCCTGCTAATATGAAAAGCTCTGGGGAGGGAGGAAGAAAGAATAAAATTTGAAATCTATGTGCAGGAAAACTTTTTATGGTGCGCTCAGAAACCTTCCCACATCTCTATGTGTAAGGATGAGTTTGGCTGATGTTCAGTGGAAGAAAAAAACAGTTGGGTGGCCAGAGCCCTGCATGTTTTAAGACAAGCAGGTCCCAGTGAATTATATCTTCCACCCTCCTCCTGGCTCCTGGCTCCTGATTCCTCGCATATGCAGCCTTTTGGAAAGCCATGTGGAGGAATAAACTTCAATAGTAAAGACAGTAGGCGTTATTTGATTTTTTTAAAAAAAATCTGTAAATGCTATTTTTAAGATAGCAAAATTCAAGATATCATTGTAGTCGGTGTAATATTATTTCAGTCTACATAGAGGAATGTAAACTTGTTCTAAGATAAACCAAATCAGCTGTGAATAGTGTTCTGTTTGCCTTTAAGTGCTGCTGCTTTACAGATGGACCCTATCAAATCCATGGCCTCGGTTTTCAATGTTTACAATTTAAAATCCCTGCAAAGAATTTTTTCCACCCCCTTGCTTAGAAGTTAGACCCAAGGTCAGAGTGGCTCCAGCCCAGGTGAAGGCAGAAACAGGAAGGAGTTTCTAATAGATAAACCCACATCTGAGCTCACATTTGAGCATCTCTGCTAAGTTTTGCTTTATTTCTGATGAGTGTAAACTGACAGTTTTGTTGTTTTGCTTTGTGTTTTGTTTTTTGTTTTTTTGCAGAGTAGATATTCTGTGAAAACATGCATGTAGGCATCTCAGAACTTAAATTGTTACCAGGCCGAAGATCAATGAGAAAGATAAAAAACCACACATAACTTCCCCCTTCCTCACCCATTCACTAGATGGACCCTCATTTAAATCCCTTTATATTTTATAGATATTGCATTTGGGATTTCCTACAATGTGAGGACAAATGAGGCATGACCTCAAGCAGCAGGCACCTTTCATAAAGGCTGGAGTTTGTGCCCTGAGCAGAAGAGCCTGGGGCTCAGGGCGAGCCTCACGTGTAATTGGGAACAGTTTCCCCAGCCAATCTTTACAGCAGTGTACGAGATTGTGCTTTAGGTGCTCTTGCCCCCACCACCCAACACTTTTGAAATGTCAGATGACATAGTAAACATAGAGGTTGACCTAAATGGAAAACATTTTCTTTCCATAGACAGTTTGGGATACAGTCTTTTCTATTCAGTGGGCTAGGAACTGAACAATGAAATCAATTACCCCGACACTTTTACCCTAAAATACACTACTGAATATGCAAATTTCATGCAAAGCACTTTCTTTTACTTTTTTGGTGGGATATGGAGGTGGGAAGTAGAAATTTGAAATATCTAAAAACTAGCTCATTTTTCATTGCATTGTTTCTAAGGTTTTATGGGATTAAGCTGGGGTCAGAGATTAGCATGACAAAAATGCTTTCCTTATGCCCTGGGGTGAAAGGGTTGGCCTGGGCAATTACCAGCAATAACTCCCCAAAAGAAATTAGGACTGGAAAAACGAGCACCCATGAAAATGTTACTGGTGTGAGTGTGCACATGTGTGTGTCTGCATGTGTGTGTGAGAGAGGGTGGGGTGTCAAATTGAAAGGTATAAATTGTACAGAGGAAATAAAAACAATCCCAGGGTACAAGAATACTATTAGGTTGTTTTCCTCCTAGAAATAGAAAGTTATTTGTGAAGTCTTCTTGTCCACATTCCTTAATTCTCTGAAATACCTGTGGCTGAATGTCAAAATGGAGACAAATTATTAGTGTGCTGGTGATTACAGATTTTTGGAAACATTGGAAGGGCCTAATGATGTGTTGAGGGCCACAGACTTTTAAAATTTCCTCACATCTGGAAGCCATCACTGGAAGGAAGCCTGTTGAATAAAGGCATCCTGAGGATTATAACATTTTACTTAGCACCAGTGACCTGTCAAGAAGCAATGGAGATAATGGAGATGGAAGCCACTTGGGATCGCTCATGACATGGAGCCCTCCTTCTGCTCCATGTGTGACCTGATGGCTATGTTTAAAAAGTGGTGTGCCTTAATTAAAGGTGAAAAGTTAGAATTAGGGGTCTCTGGTGGGAGGAAAAAGGTTGTAGTTGGCGTTCTTTAACAAGGAGAAGTGATTAAAAGAAGGCTGCTATTAGAGATGAAAGGCAAGAGTCGGGCTTTTTAGCGGGAGATAGGAGTCCCAGGGTGAGGCAGCCTTAATAAGGCAGGAAGGCCATGCATAGTCTTACGTAGATGTTCCCTATATTTTAGCTCTTTAAATTAAAGATGAATCAGGACAAAAGAAGTAGAATGTTCATACTGTTCTGTTCACCTCGCCTTTGAAGTTAACTTTCTGCAGAACATCCAGCCCCTGACCTATCTTATGTGTGGCTATCTAGGTGACATTAATATCTGAATTTCTTGAAGTGAGGGCCTTTCCCATCAAGAAACCATTTGAATGATTCACCTCTCACCCCTACTACTTCAGCTCCAGAGGGAACTTTTGGAAGTCATTTGTTGTCTTTCCAATATTATTTACTTAGTTGTAGCCAATTGTAGGAGAGAGGTAGCGAGAGGGAGAGGGACAGGGAGAGAGAGAAGAGAAGAGAAGGGGAGGGGAGGAGAGGGGAGGGGAGGGGAGGGGAGGGGAGGGGAGGAGAGGAGAGGAGAGGAGAGGAGAGGAGAGGAGAGGAGAGGAGAGGAGAGGAGAGGAGAGGAGAGGAGAGGAGAGGAGAGGAGAGGAGAGGAGAGGAGAGGAGAGGAGAGGAGAGGAGAGGAGAGGAGAGGAGAGGGAAGGGGAGAGGGAAGGGGAGAGAAAGGGAGGGAGGGTGAAAGAGAAAATGAGAATATAGGAACTTTTCTAAAATTTAAAAATCACCACCAGCTCTGGCCAAGTGGCTCAGTTGGTTGGAGCATCATCCTGTACACCAAAAGGTTGAGGGTTCGATTCCTGATCAACGAACATTCCCAGGTTGTGAGTTCGGTCCCCTGGCTAGGGCGTGTATGGGAGGCAGTCAACTGATGTTTCTCTCTTTCTTTCAAAATCAATAAAAATATATCCTCGGGTGAAGATTAAAAAAATAAAATTAAAATAAATGTCACCACCAAACACACATATACACACATACCCCCTTGGCAATAAAATTCCTCTTTCTCACCTAAATATCCCCTGGCCATGAACCATTGTGCAGGCTGATAGGTGAATTTTAAGTTAGACCTTTCTTGCTGTCTCATAGTAGGGACAGTCTCACCCCATGGTCCACCACTAGTCACCCAGAAAGTAGAAGTGCATGCATGTACCTCTTTACTGCCCTCGTAGACCAAGAGGAAGACAGTACATTGCCAAGGTTTTCAGCTAAGAGCCTCTGGCTTTTATGGATCAAAATACACTGGCATCTGTATAGAATTATACAGATACTTAAAACAAATATAAATAATATTTGCCTTTCTGGTGAGTAGTTTCTTGACTATTTTGCAAGAATGCAAATGCTTTTCTATCATCTCTTTCTCTTCCACATCAAAATCTCCATGGCAATAAATTCCAAGTTACGTCTGCGCTCATCACTCTGTGAAAGAGTAAAGAAACTACATGTTCTGTGAAATCTTCTCCCAGCCTCTTCCTTTTGATCACCTGACAGGAACCCATTCTCTTTTGCTCAGAATTCCAAGGCAAAAGTCTAACAGTAACCACACCAAATGGCAGGTGTTCTCATGATGACTTTATTCTACTCTTTGGTTCCTTTCCCATATATACTTTTTGGTTTCAGTGGAAAATTGAGATGATGTCATTGAAGAGTTAATTGCTCTTTATGTGGGCTCCCTTTATTCACCCCTACCTCTCCAACTCTTCAACACCCTTTCAATCTAAACTCAAAACTTTTAGTAATAGTTTGAAATGAGGATTATAGCTTTTACAAAATTATCCAGAAAGTAATCTTTACCTATTTTTATCCATTATTTCCAGACATCTGATGTGATATGGGTCAATATTAACTATCTAAAACAGAACTGACAATTTTTTAATGTGAAGGGCCAGATTGTAAAAATGTGTTAAGCTTTGTAGGCCAAGAGGCAAAACCGTTATTAGGAGGTCATTATATAACAAGAGAGAATAAATTTTCACAATTTTTCATTGAGGATATTAAAAATGTAATAATAATAAGTACAATTTTTGTATTACAGATCTACTAATGCAAAGAAAGGAATTTTAAAAGGTATTTGCTTAATTGGCATTTAAATTTAGTGTACTCCATCATCAAATCAATTGCAAAGGTTCATATGTTAATGCTGACCCTAATGTGATTTAACATATATCATCTTTGAAAATGTCTTTTCACACAGATAGGTACTTCAAATATTATAGTACTCCACAAGCATATGATTGTAATTGAGCATATTCATCATTTAGGAGGCATTTATAAAATTCTGTTAGATTCTTCTCTCCATGCTTATAGCATGTCATTATATAGCAGATTGATCACTTGCAATGTAAGGTTAGGTGGACACTCCTCAACTGCAGTTATATGAACTTAAAAACACAGAAATTTCCTTTGCACTTGCATCAAGGTACAAACAAACAAACAAACCACTGCTGAACATGAAATTAAAAAATATATCCACTGTAAATTTGTGTGGAAATAATGATCTCACTTTGTTTTAACTTGACATCATGGGAAGTATATAAAAAAGCTTGATATTACTTGTGATAGAAAGAATAGTAATTGTTATTGTAATTACTTTATCATAGAATAAGTTTCACATATAAGCTCTGTTTTATCTTCTAATTTCATGTTGATTTCATTAAGAACAATTATCAAACCTGCAGTGAATGTTAAGCTTCGAAGCCATTTGGTGTTCAATAATAGTGACTGATAGAAGTTTCATTCAGAAAAATTTGTCTTGAGCCAGAGCTCAAAAAATCACAATAAATCTTAACCACTGCTAAGGACTTGAATTGTTTTGTTGATAGGGCTAGCCAGGATATGCAGCTTCTATTTCTGACAAAAATTCACAGAACTAACAATGGTGAAGTCCATGAGAGCAAATAAAGTTCACCACTGACACTATTGGCTGAATAACTTATGATAAATTGAGTTATTTTATACAAAATAATATGCTAATGAATAATATTATGCTATTATTAGCAAAATAGATATTAACAAATAATGCTATTAGCTTAAGTGCTATTATTAGCAAAATAATATGCTAATGAATAACCAGTCTTTACATACCTTGCATTTCACAAATTTTATATATTTGTCTAAGTAGAAATATTTTTTGCTCCACATGTATTTTTGTTACCATCAGTTATAATACATCTTAGCAGATTCTACTTCAGATTGTGCTGAATTAGTGTTTTCTCAACTTTTTTGAATATATTTTCATAGGTAGTTGCATCATGTAGACTATATATAGGAAGGTAATTTTTCAATTGCTTCAAACTCAGTATTGGCTCCTTTAATAAACAACTAGACAGTATCAATTACATTTGTTGTCTCATAAGGAGCCAAGGAAAACTACTCAAAATCATTTGTCCTATCTTTTATTTGACTATTGATATTGCTCCCAATGTCAACTCTTCAAGCAACTGATTTTGCTGATAGGTTAATAATGATATTAAACAATTTTATCTTCTCTGAACACACTTCTTGGCTGTTGCAATCAAATAAAATTTAATTGACTCACCATCAGTAAATGATTTCCCTTTCTTGGCTACCAAATGAGCCACTCTTAAGCAAACTTTGGTTGCAAATTCTGCTGTGATGAAGTAGACTTCATAATTTTTAAACCAGTGCTTTACTGTGAACTAGGATAAATGCCTAATCTGATCATGTCAATGTATATTGCATTCTTTTGGCACAGCTATACTATCATTTTAAATTGAACATATGCCTTTGCCACTGCAACCAATATACTCACAAGTGGTGGGCCAGATTTGGCCTTCAGACCATAATTTTCTGAACCCTGATCTAGACCAACCCCTGACATCATTTAAAAATAACATATGCACAGACCAAAAATATCATGTAGTCCCCGTGGCATTTGTTAATGATATTTTTTACATGTATTATCTATAATTCTAGCATGTTTTTTTAATTTGCAGATTAAAAGTGGTAGGTTACAGTTGAAGAGACCAAGACCAGTTGTCACAAAGAGATGATTTTATATCAGTTTAAGGGATCATTGAAATTGTAATAGGAAGTTGAAAAGCTAGAAAAAGTAGCCCTGGAGAAAAGCACTTCCAGAATGGCAGTAAGAACCTCTGAAGACTCACTCTTTCATAAAATCAGTGAGAACACTGACAAAAATTCTCAACAGCAACTTTTTCACAACTGTGAAATTAAGAAAAGGCTTTAAGAATCCAACAAGTGTTTAATTCAAGAACAGCAGAATCTTGATGAGTTCTGTGGCCTTCTACCTTGCTTTGTTCCCATCCCACTCTCTTCAGCTCTACAGTAGCCTTGAAATGCAACAGACTCATAATCACAGTAGCCAGAAAAACTGGCACTCTAGCAGCCATAAAGAGGGAAGAATGGATCTGAACTTCCCAAAAAACTCAATTCACAGAAAATGTCATTATTTCAACTTACAGCCATTTTCTTGAGAAAACCAATCAAAAGGTTTGTCTTTATTTCACCTGACGCAGAATTTCTTCAATGGGAGTAGCTGATTTCCCTGGGGAATTTTCCAAAAATGATGAAAATCAATTGTTTAAAATTCCAGATACTTGAGGCAGAGATAACAGTGTGGCAAGGAAGAGGAAAACCAAAATCTTTCAATGGAAAAGCTGGAGAGTGAGAAGTTCACTGGGGGCTTTGAAAAATTTTCGACTTATTCACTCTACTAGGGATCTAAAAGAAAACCACATGTACAGGACACCCAGGAACACGAGACATCCCTAGTCCCTTCTCTTACCTCTGGCTGACCTTGGGACTCTACATAAGCATGAAGTGAAGGCTAAGGCAGATATGTAAACTGCTAGTGTTAAAGGCATTCTCCGACATGCACACAGAGTCCCTTGACAAAGGCAGAGAGACTACTGATTCACGGAAATCTCAGTGCAAATCATTAGCTGACCACAGAGCTGAATGAGCAGAGGAGTCAGTGTCAGTGCACCACAAAGAATACTAACTTTAAAGAGTTAGTTCAGGAATGTTACTAAACAAACAGCAGAAACAACAGCAGCAAACTCTGGGGCAAGGGAGGAAAATAACTTCCAGAATTGCCACATTATATTATATATTATATGAGGTACAAAGACAAAGGAAGTATGGCCCATACACAGGAAATAAGCAGTCAATAAAGACTGTCCCTGAGGAAGCTCAGACCTTGGACTTTCTAAGAAAATATTTTAAAATAGCTATTATAATTATGATCAAAGAACTTAAGAAAACCACTTTTAAAGAACTAAAGAAAAATATGAGAACAATCACCAAATATAGAATATCAATGAAGAGAAAGCATATAAGAAATAACCAAACATAAATTCTAAAGTTAAAAAGTGTCATAACTAAAAAGATTTTCACGAGAGGGGCTCAACAACAGATTTGGGCTGGTGGAAGAAAGAATCAACAAATTCAGATATAGGTCAATGAGAGTTATCCAGTCTGAGCAAAAAAAAAAAAAAAGAAAGAAAAAGAAAGAAAGAAAAAAAAGAATGAAGAAATATGAACAAAGCTTCAGAAAACTGGGACATCATCAATTGTACCCACATGCACACAATGGGAGTTCCTAAAAGAGAAGAGAGAGAGACAGAAAAAATATCTGAATAAATAATGAAAAAACCTTTCCCAATTTGATGAAAACCTTAATCTACATGTCCAAAAAGCTCAACATACTCCAAGTTGGAGTAATATTTCATACTATAAATTATGTTAATCAAGACATGATGTTACTCATATAAAGACAGATATATATATAGAGGCCAGTGGAAAAGAATTACCAGTCCAGATATGAACTTTTACATTAATGGTGAATTCATTTCAACAAGGGTGCCAGCATAATTCAATGAGAAAAAGTATTTCCAACAAATACTGCTGAGACAACTGAATATCCTCATGGAAAGGTATAAAGTTGGATCCTTACCTTATACTTTACACAAAAATTAACTCAAAATGAATCAAAGACTTAAATGTAGAACTAAAAGTATGAAACTCTTAAAAGAAAACAGGTATAAATTTTCAAAACCTTGCATTAGGCAATAGTTTCTTAGCTAAAACACCAAAAGCACAGGCAATGAAAGAAAAAAAAAATAGACAATTTGGCCAATTTTGTTGCTACATGTTATTGATTTACAAGTTGTAAGGCCAGACCATCTCTCTTATTACTACAAAATTCAAACAAAAATAAAATTCAACTTCCTTATAACTTTCACCTTTATGGAAATTCATATCTTTTTGTACATATATGGTGATTATAGTGAGATGCGGCCCCCCTCTAAAAATGGAAAATAATAGGTGAAATTTAGAGTAATACAATCCACATGATGAGCACCATTGGATATATATGAGAACAAACCAAGAGATTATCTGAAGTCTCCAGATTCTAGGGAAAAAATGTTCAGGAAAGTAGATTGAATATGACTGTTATTTAGCAAATAAATCTAATGAGTGCCATTTTTGAAGAAAAGTCCTCTGAATAAACTCCCTTTAACATAGGAAATGAAAAGAGTAGCCTGAGTCAATATCACCTACCTAACCTCTTCCCGTAGGAAAAATTCCCCTTGTTCTTGGGCTCAGACTCATGTGGCAACAGGTTGGAAACATGACTCTGGTCCTGACATGTGGATGCAACAGGCTGTGGTTAGCATGAAGATCATTCAACTAACTCATTTTACTCTAATTTCATGTTCTTCAGGCAAATTTTAGATTTGTTTTAGAATAGTTACTGTGTATTGAGTAAGCGGTACTTAGAAGGTAGTGTGCTAGGCACTTTACAGTTATTATTGCTAATGCTCATAGCAACCCCACAATTACCTCATTTTCAGATGAGGAATTTTAGGAAGCTCGGTAACTTGATCAAGATCCCATTGTCGCTCTGTGAATAAGGAGGGATGCTCTGGTCATGGCAGCCTGAGAGTTTAGGTTTATACGTAGTTTCATTATAAAGTGACATGACCACTAGGTTGGTACATCCTTTCCTAGAAGGCCAAATCAAAGCCTATCAGGCTGAAAAACAGACTCTAAGGTGTGGCAAAATAACCAAACGAATACCATCCTGTGAGAAGGCTTGAAAGCAAGCAAATATTGCCTGCTTTTCCCATTTCTACGTTGATATCAACATTTACAGAGGCAAAAGTATTGGAAAGTATTTGAAAAAATGTATTTCTGCAGTAAAATGAATTCATTGGAGAACAAATGGGACATCATGCTATGTTTCAAAACATACACAAATTTTATCTCATTTATAGGCAACCATGTAGCCTAAGATTTGATGGGTAGGTAATGACTTGTTTTTCCTATCATTACAGTTTTGCCTTTTTCAGAATGTCATATAATTTGAATCATACAGTATGCAGCCTTTTCATACTGACTTCTCTTAGGAAAAAGCACTTTAGATTCATCCATGTCTTTTTGTGGCTTGATAGCTCATTTTAAAAAAATTGCTGAACAGAATTCTATTCTTTGGATATAGCACAGTTTATTATCCATTCACCTTTTAAAGGATATTTTCATTGCTTGCTGTTTTTATTTATGAATAAGTTGCTATAACACTCACATGCAGGTTTTATGTGGACATAAGTTTTCAAAGAAGCTGGGTAAATACCTAGGAGCACAATTACTGGGTTGCATGGTAAGACTATGTTTAGTTTGTAGGAAACCACCAAACTGTCTTTCAAAGTAACTCCCTTTTTGCCTTGCCGCCATCAATGAATGAGCGTTTCTGTTGTACTGCATTCTTGGGAGCAATTGGTGTCAGTTTTGTTGCATTTTAGCCTTATGAATAGGCAGGTAGTGGGATCTCATTGTTTTAATTTGCAATTCAGTAATGACAGGCAACTTGAGATATGTTCTTATGTGTATTTTCCATCTGTATATCTTCTTTGTTGATGTGTCCTTTCAGTTATTTTGCTCAATTTTAATTGGATTCTTTGTGGTTTTTTTGAGTTTTAAGAGTGTTTGTTTATTTTGGGTACAAGTCCTTTATCATATACATATCTTGCAAATATTTGTTATCAATTTGTGGGTTGTCTTCTCATTTTCTTAACAGTGTCCTTCAAAAAGCAGGTTTTCCAGTTTAATCGAGTCCAACTTATTGATATTACAATATACTTTTTTCTGAGTGTTCTTTTGGTGTTTTATCTAAAAATTCATCCAGAAATTCAAGTTCACCTAGACATATAAACTTTTAGGTTGGTTTTTTTTTTTCAATGCTTTTTTATGGTTTCTGACAAAAAAGACCAGTATACAGGGTGGGGCAAGAGTAGGTTTACAGTTTTCATATGGAAAATAATACAGTCATTAATAAATAATAATGCAAGAATAAACTCTGTTTCTCTTTACTCACAGCTGTAAACCTATCTTTGCCCCACCTTGTAACTCTTATCCTGGTTCCTTTACAGATGCAGTGCTTTTTCTCCCTCTGGCTTCTTTCACAATTTCTCTTTGTCTCTGTTTTTTATTTTGAATATGCTATCCACAGTTGTAGCTATTTTGTTATTTATCATGCTTGGTATTCTCTGAGCTTTCAGCATCTGTAATTTGCTATCATTAATTTTGGAAAATTCTCAGCCAGTATTACTTCAAATATTTCTTCTGCTCCATTCTCACTTTCTTCTCCTTATATACCAATTATGCACATGGAGTACATTTTGATATTGTCCCATACTTCTTCAGCATTTTCTGGGGTTTTTTAATTCTTCTTTTTCCCTCTTTCACATCAGTTTGGGGAATTTCTGATGACGTATATGAAAGCTCACGTGTTCTCTCTTCTACTCTATCCAGCCTACAGGCGAGCCCATCAAGGTGTTTTTAATTCTGTTACAGTTTTTTTAAATTTATCTTTATTGTTGAGAGTATTACAGGTGCCCCTTTTTTTCCCCTCAATTGACCCCTTACACCTCACTCCCACTCCCTCCCCAGGCCTTCACCCCAATATTGTCTGTGTCTATTGGTTATGCATATATGCATATAGCTTCCTTGATTAATCTCTTCCCACCCTCCACCCCCTTCACTCTTCCCTCTGAGATATGACTGTCTGTTGTATGCATCAATGTCTCTGGATCTATTTAGTTCATCAGATTCTTTTATTCATTAGCTTCTTCTTAAAGAAGACCCTTCAGCATTTCCTGTAGTGCTGGTCTGGTGATGATGAACTCCTTTAGCTTTTCCTTGTCTGAGCAGCTCTTTATCTGATCTTCAGTTCTAAATGATAGCTTCGCTGGGTAGAGTAACCTTGGTTGTAGTTCCATCCATGTTTTTCATCACTTTGAACATTTCTTGCCATTCCTTCTGGCCTGCAAAGTTTCTGTTGAGAAATCAGCTGACAGTCGTATGGGTGCTCCCTTGTAGGTAACTAATTGCTTTTTTCTTGCTGCTTTTAATATTCTCTCTTTGTCTTTAATCTTTGGCATTTTAATTATGATGTGTCTTGCTGTGGGCCTCTTTGGGTTCCTCTTGTTTGGGACCCTCTGTGTTTCCTGGACTTGTAGGTCTATTTCTTTCCCCAGGTAGGGGAACTTTTCTGAAATTATTTTTTCAAATACATTGTCAATTTCTTGTTCTCTTTCCTCTCTTTCTGGCACCCCAATAATACAAATGTTGGGCCTTTTGAAGTTGTCCCAGAGGCTCCTTATACTATCTTCATATTTCTGGATTCTTTTTTCTTTTTGCTCTTCTGGTTGGGTGTTTTCTGTTTCCTCATGTTCCAAATTGCTGATTTGATTCTCAGCGTCCTCTACTCTACTGTTGATTCCCTGTAAATTATTCATTTCAGTTTGTGTAGCCTTCATTTCAAACTGGTACTTCATTATGTTATTGATTTTCTCAGTTATTTCCCTAATAGTCTGCTTAAACATCCTTATAAACAAAATTCTGAACTCTGTATCTGTTAGCTTGCTTGGCTCTATTTCACTTAGTTCCTCTTCTAGAGATTTCTTCTGTTCTTTCCGTTGTGACATGTTTCTTTGCCTCCACATTTTGGCTGCTTCCAGGTATTTGTATCTGTGTATTAGGGAGAGCTGCTATGTTTCCCGGAATTTGTAGAGTGGCTTTGTGTAGTAGGTGTCCTATAGGGTCCAGTGGCTCAGCCTCCCCAGTCACCTGAGCTGGGCCTTGTAGGTGCTCCCCTGTGTGGGCTGTGTGCACTGTCCTGTTGTAGTTGAGCCTTGGTTGCTGTTGGAGTCACTGGGAGGAATTAACCCCCAGCCAATTGGCTGTGAGGACCAGCTGCAGCTACAGCCAAAGAGCTGCTGTGCTGGAGACACCCCTATGGAGCAGGATTTACTTCAGTGGAGCTTTGGTGTTCACCACGTGCACTCCTTGAGTGTGTCACTCGTGGATGTGGTAGGGTTGTAATCCAGTGTGGTTGAGTCTGACCACCAGGTGCACTGTCTCTGGGGCGTCCGGGGAGGTGCAAAGTCAGCCCGTGCCAGTGCCTTGCCCAGGGCCACCCAGCATGAGCTACACAGCAAACCATAGTTGGCTGCTCCTTGTGCTGGGCTTGGAGGTGTCCAGGAGAGGCCCAGCTATGAGCCAATGCAGCTGCTGCTAGTGCCAGGCCTGGGCCACTTATCAAGCCGTATGGGGCCCGCTGCTGCTTGTTTGAGAGATTTTAGGAAAGTCCTAAGCCTGAGGCTCGAGAGGTCACTTGCACAGAAAAGCCCCTGGAAATGGCCTGGATGAGCTGCAGGTGGGGAGGGGCGGGGCCTCCGGGAATCACGGGGCGGGGCCAAAGGTGTGAGTCAGGTGCTGGCGACTCAAACATGGCGCCTGCCTGCCGGCTGTGTGCGGGGAGGACTCGCCACAGGAACAATGGCCTCCGCCAGCCCTTCTGCCTGGGAGGAAGCCGCCCCTCCGCCTCTCGCCCGGATCTCAGGCAGGTTAGTTCCTCCCTGAGTGTCCCAGGTCCTTTCTGGCTGCTGCCCGGCGCTGGGCTCAGAGGGAGCGTCCGAGTGAGTCCGTGCCGGGCCCTTTAAGAGGAGCTGCTGGGGCTCCCGCAGCCTCCTCGACCCTCAGGGACAGTCCCCGCTGGTTTCACAGCCCGGAGTTGTGGGGGCTTCTCTTCTCCACCCTGGAGCCCTGGGCTGGGGCCTGATGTGTGGCTGGGTCCCCTCACTCCTCAAGGAAACCTCCACCGCCGAGATTCCCTCCGGGGTTTAAACTGTCACACGGGGTGTGGGCCCGCGGCCGTGTCTCAGGGATCCAGCCCCAATCTGCCCACATCTCCGCCCCTCCTGCTGGTCTCGGTGCTGCTTCAGTTCCCTGGTTGTGGTTCTTCTGTTCAGCTGGATTTCAGGAGGCTCTGAGTGATGGTGGTTCTGTATTTTAGTTGTAATTTTGATGTGGTTGCGGGAGGCCGCGGGTGCAACTGTTACCTACGCACCATCTTGTTTCTCTCCCAGTATTTTTTTATTTCTAGCATTTCTTTCTGATTCTTTTCTATAGTTTTCATCTTTCTGCTTATATTACCCACTTGTTCTTCCATGTTGCCTACCTTTTTTATTGGAGGCCTTAACATATTATATTGATCATACTCCTTTTAAGTTCCCTGTCTAATAATTCCAAATTCATGTCATATCTGTGTTGCGTTCTAACACTTGTTTTTCTCTTCAGATAGAGTTTTTTCTTGCCTTCTAGCATGCTTTGTAATTCTTTTACAGATCAAAGGACCTGTAGCCTGAGGTTTTATGTTAACCTGGCTACCAGTTGCACCGTGTTTTAATGTTTGCTGTAGGTGCAGTTTCTACAGGGTCAAGTTGCTCTAGTGTCCTTGATTTTGTCTCCTTTACTGACTGTGGGTGTCTCAGAACTCCGCCTTGGAATAGTCTGCATCTTGAGGCTCTTTGAACTATAACTCACTGCTGTTAGACTATAACCCTGTTGGAGTAGTGCTAAATTGTGGCAGAGAAAATGATGTAATTTTGTGACTAAACCTCAGTTTCTCAGTGGGGTCTGTATCTTAGGGGTGTGATCTTCACAAGTGTATCTTAGCTGCACCCCGCTCCCCTCAGGTGAGACAGGAAGGCTAGAAGGGGCTAGAGTGGGAGACTTGCCATCCCTTCACCTGATAAGGCATTGCTAAAATCTTTTTCCTTGGAGAGCAGGCCTTTGTTTTGGAGGTTTTCCTGGGTGTGTTTCCCTTCCTCTGCCAGAGTTACTGAGGGAGTTGTTCTGGGCTCTTCACTGTGAGAAATGGGTACAATTCCTGGAGGCAAAAATTCCTAAAGTGTGGAGGGCCCACTAATAGCCCTCAGGAGTTTCTCACTCTACAACTGCTTCATACTCAACCTGCAGCAATTCATCAAAATTACCATGTAAGTTCCTACAAGTTTATGGCTCCAGCGACTCCTTTCCTAGGTGAACAAATCTCAGCTGCGACTCTCCAGATTTCAGGGTGACAGTTTGTCCCACAAACCTCAGTTTTCTGATGGGCCAAGAAAAGTATTTAATTTTCAGTTTGATCAGGTTTTTCTTGTTGTAAATGATGATGACTTCAAAGCTTTTTACACGTCTAAGCTAAGACTGGACATTTGGCAGTGGCCTTCTTCTCTGTAATGCAAGTTTCAGAGGCTGGTTCTTCAATGTCACAGAATCAGGGAGCTCAGTTTTCAAGTGTGGTTCACATCTCAACGCATCCCATCTACCTGTTTAATCTGAGAACTCCCTCTTCAGTAATTAAATACACTTTCTTCACGGGTCATTATGATGTGATTTATGACATGTGTGTAATTGTCAGAATTACTGTGGGTAATTAAAATATAAAGTGAATGCTGCCAGAGGCTTCAGTCAGTCTTGGTGCCCTCATTAAAAATCAGGAGCTGACCAAATTATAAATAGACTGGTTTGCACAAGTTCCCGGCAAAACCTAATTATGAAACTTATTCTATCAGAACTCATTCCATTAGTCATGCAAATTCTGAAATGATTAAGTTATTTTATGTGCTGGATTGTGGAATTAATAAAGAGGTGAGTAGCAGTAATTATATATTACTATGAAGCTTTATTATGTCATGTCAGTTTGGGTCATATTGCATCTCTTCCTGACCCTACATCAAACACAACACACACACACACACACACACACACACACACACACGCACACCTTTAAAGAAGGTTAATGAATGGCTTAATGGTTTTCATGGATTTATGATAACTTTTGTAATGAGAGCTAAAACAAAGAGAAGGATCTGCAAACTCTGAATGAAGTATTATCTTGGAATTGGTCAGAGAAAGACATTGGCAGTTATCATAGGGGGAATCCTTTCTTTCCAGAAAAGGCAAAGCACAAGGAGAAATCAGTTACTGTGAGGATGTTTCCAGCTATGGCAACTGGCAGGAGCAAGTAATAATTTAAATCTTGAAGGAGATTTAGATGATCATACCTCATCTCTTGTCTAATTTTACAGATAAGGGTTTAGCCTAGAGAATTACGGGGCTGCCAGCGAATAAGAGATCCAAGCCCCGAGGTTAGGCCCACACTTGCCTTTGTATGGAAGGCACGGATTAATGGGGAAATTGGTGAGCATCCATTTTCTCGACACGGGAGTGGGTGAGAGAACATCGAAGGCAGGCCTGCGACAAGTTTCCAGGATACAGAAAAGGTAATACACTGACTGTTTAACAGCCAATCATGGTCTCATCGGAGACAAGAGAGAAACTATATATGGAAACACAGAAATCATGGTGCGTATTCAAAAGAGGCTAAGAACTTTGATGACTCAATCAGTACATCTTTGCAGAAGAAAAAGTAAACAGCATTTACAAGGTAGGGATGGAAGAGAAGAAGGGAGAAACAGAACAAGCGAGGGAGACGAGGAAAGGGGGGAATAAAGGAGAAAACGAGAACTGCATACTTTATAGACAGATGTAAGATTTAAGAGTTACAAATTTATGTTCAGTTAGACTATGGAGACTCAGCATTGCCAATTTGGCCTCTTTGGGGTTGGGACTTATGCACATGTTCCTTTGTGAAGGGTGATGGTGGAGGGATGGGGGGTGTAGAGCTAGATATTTCTTACAGAGATACAGAAATTCATTCTGCATAAAACTGACTGCCTTTATCAACTCATCAGCTGTCTGAAATGTATTCTGCGGTACTCTCTCCCTGTGCTGTTAGAGAGTGACATCTCAAATGAAAGACAGCAAAGCTGTGAACTTCGCCTAAAATAAATTAGTCCACTTCGGCCCTGTGTCTTTCAGGTGTGACTGGTAAATGTCAGCATCTATATGGGTATATCTAGATGGCATCTTCATGCAAATGAGACAAATAAACAGAAACTCATATAAAAGGTCCTAGGGAAGATGACAAAGAAGAAGAGATTGGGGGCAAGGGAGTCAGTGGTACAGAATGAGGGAATGGGTATGGTCTACAAATCACTCCTAGTACGGTAACAAAGTTGAAATGGTGGAAGGAGGCCTTGACATTAGGGGATTTGGGGTTGAGGAGATGAGTAAGAGAAAGTGATAATCTCAAGAAAATATAGACTTTATAAGAGAGAAGGCTAGAGACTGGTTGCATCATGGTGATTAAAGTACCTCCCTTTGAGAGATGTAGGAGCCAGTATACTTTAAGGGTCATGTGTGTATGAGTGTGTGTCTACCTGTCTATTGTATGATTTGACATTTCGCAGCAATAGTATGAGGTAAGCAGAAAAAAATAGTCTTATCCACAAGTTACGATGATGTGAAGTCAAGCAACTCGCTCAAAGTCCCAAGACAGTAAGCACTGGATTCTAGTCAGCGAGTTTCTGTGTCTATTATGTGTCCCTTTGCAACGTGCTGGTACTTTATAGAACGCTCAGAATGGCTGTAGTGGCAGGTAGGGTAGGTAAGTGAGGAAAATTCACATACACCGCCGCCACCCCATCCTCTTAAAAGGTTGGTTGGTTTCTTAGTGGGTTAGTTTCCTCTCCTCTTCCAATGGTGGCAGAGCCTTAGGACTCTGCAGAGGAGCTCGTGGGACAATTAAGCAGCTGCCTGGTCCCATCAGAGGAGGGAGAATAGCTAAAGACTTCCAAGAGCACACCTGGCTTCAATGTGTACAGGCCTCATAGACTCTGTTCTTGCCTTTTCCATAAGGGACCTCAAAAACTCCATGGGCTTCTTTTATTTCTTTTGTGTTGATTCTAAACAATTCAGATTGTTGAACAATTCAGATTGTACAGAATCCTTTGTGCGCCCCCACAGGATGCTCTCATATTCGCCATTCACTCAAAGAATACGAAATCTTTTCAGTATGTCTTTCTTCTGGTTGTTCTACTGTGTTGTTGTTTGTTTTTTTAAGAAACAAATGTCCCAGCTTTTTGGGAAGACAGTATGATACATTCACCTCCAAATACGGAAGTGTCACAGCAAGGGATGCTCTGAAAAAATGCATTTGAAAATGGCATTTGTTGAGCTCTCTGGAGCCAAATACAGCTACCTCAGCTCTTGCTTGAAACCCAAACAGGGTGAATGCCAGTCAGGGATTCCAACCAGCTGGTGGAATTAGCCTAAACAATCTGACAAAAGGGATCCCTTTTCCTCAACAGCAGCTTCTCCACCTCTTTCTCTCTCCTTTTTGCTTGAGAACACACAGTTTTGCACTTGTCCTTCATACAAATAACTGGAGGGTGGGAATTATTCAGAAGGCTCATGTTCGACACCCCATCTGTTCATTCCTGACAGCAATATATAATGTAAGGCTATAAAAACTTGAAAAATAATGCAACATAAAAAGGGATTGACTCAGCTCCAAGAGGCCATAAATGGTAACAAATACCATGGGATGATTTATTTCATGCTGTAATCTTTACAGTAAGTCATCTTTCAGACATTTCCTTGTGACAGGTTTTAATAATATTAATGCCCAGAGCAATCCAAATCATCGCCAATAGACGTATTTATCAAGCTGCCAATCCGAGTAAATGAAATTCTATAAGCAATAATGTAACATGTTTAAAGGAAGCTAATAAAACAAGTCAGCAGAGAAATATTACTTCAAAGTATTCTCTCCCTCTAATCCAGCCCTGTATGTTATACAGCCAAAATGCAAATCTTTGCATACTTGATTTATTGCTCCAAAAATACCAATGACCTTTTCCTGAGCTTCTATATATTCACTCTCACACATTCATAAAGCCTGCAGCGCATCCTGCCAGCTTCGCTGAACACTGGAGTGCTTAGCATTTATTGTTATGTTTGTCCTGCTTTCACGCAGGTACTTGATTGGCAGCTGCAGTGAACAGCATCTAAGCTTCCAAGCCATATTAAAATATTACAAATTCCGAAGTCATAAACTGATCTTCACAGTGCCCACTCTAAGTAGGCCTTAAATGATACCTGAGAAAGTGACTTGAGGAAAGGCCTGAAGGTTTACCAGTTGCCAGGTAAATTTCACGTGAGGGAAAGCCAACTTGCATTTTCTTCCCATCAAGTTTGCTTTGCTTTGTACTAATTATTTGTTATTCATGCAGCTCACAGTAGGCCAGCTGTTAAAGCATTTGGCATTTCACGTGCAGCTCAAGCTCTGCCTCCTGCAGGAAGCCTTCCCTATTAATTCCACTAATTTTCTGATCTGTAGCACAATACCTGACCCAATCCCTCAAAGCAACTTTGTAATTAATGAATCCATGAAAGCACAATATACATCAGAGGCACTCACCAAATATTAGATGGAAATATGCAGTGCATTGATTTATGCGATCCATTCTACAATTAACTGATACTTTGGTTTTTTCCTGCATATCCCATACATGCTCTGAGGATGGACTTACTATTTAATGGGCACCACAAGTGCTCCCTATACCACTGTGTACTCTGTAGGGACATGATATATATATATATATATATATATATGTCCCCTAATTGATGTGATAGTATTTAAGTGTATTTATGTATTAAGATTGTGGTTTCTGTGTTCATTTAGAGCAGAACCTTTGGGGTTGTCTACCAGGCCCATTATTTGTACCTTTTTACCTCCTTGAGAACTGCCTCAGCCCCCACATAATGGCCAAGTTTGCTCCTGATGACTCTCCTTCCTGGATATGATTGGACAAGCCAGGGGACCTGACCGAGCTGACATAATCAGGCACCCTCCTTCTGAAATGGGAACCTGGGATACTGAGAATCTAGGCACCTAGTTTGTAGGACTGGAGCTGGGGTGTGGCTTTAGAACAGGAGTAGCCGAATTCTGTAGAACAGAGTCACAGAAAGCCTTTGCACGGAAGATGCAGCCTCTGCGACAGCTCCCATGACCCGGTGGCGGAGTGCAGCTGCCTCAGGGCACACAGATTTCCACCACCTGGCTCCAGTCTCACCAGAAGGCATACATCACCTTCTCCCTGTTCCGCAATTCCTCATTAGAAAATTTCTTGTCTTTATTTTAAAAAGATTTCTGCTACTTGCAAGTAATTGGACATTAATTAAAAAGTGTATATTTCGTTGATAAATCAGCTTTATAAAAGACCACAGGAAAGATGTATTTTTTTTGAAAGGAGTTCATTCCTTTTTTATGAGATGCTGGATTGGTTTTGGATGTTAGTCAAATACAAAGACCTTTGTATCTCGGTAACCCAAGGTATTTTGAGTTGAGTTTTGGAGTGGCCTTAGAACACAGAAAGAATTTACTAGACAAAGGTGAGAAGGGAAGCACATTCTTGGTATATGCCCAGGCCCCAGACAGGAAAAGCAGCATGGTGCATATTTGGAGAAGCGAGAGAATGCGGTAGTATTGTTTCAGTTCAGAGGACATTTGTGAGAGCCAGGGGCCACATGATCAAGGGAAGTATTAAGAATTTTCATCTCATCCCCAAGGGCACTAAAAAACCACTGAAGGGAAGCAATATTGTCAAATCTTCACTGTTGATACATCCTCCTAAGTATAAGACAAGAATAGATAAGAAGGTACAAGAGGGAATGTGGTCACGCGAGGATGGTGTCTACCTGTTTTACTCTTTATGTTCACCCCTTTCCCCTAAAAATTAGCTGTTAAAACAGACAGAATCTATACGGAGAAATCAGGGCCTTATTCCCCTGGGTTCATTGATTTCTTTCCCCTCCCCCCTCAGAGTTTATTCCTGGGTGAGCTTAAGGGATGCAGATGAAAATCAATGACTTTGGGTGGAGTGTGGGTGCTGAGAACTGTTCCTGGAAGGCTGAGCTCATAGGCCAAGCAGATGCTTGACCTGGCCCTACAAATCCTTCTCAGGTGTCTTTTCCCTCCGTACCATCTCTAAATCTCTTAAAACTGCTTTCTGAGGCTGATCCACAGAAAGGGGTTCTCAAAGGAATAAAACAGAATTCAAGGGCAAAAAAGGGAAAATATATTATCCATGGTCCTGACAGCTGAACACTTATGCTGAGGGTAAACGCTGAAACCAGGGATTTTCAGGAAGGTCCAATGGTATTCAGATTTACCCTCCAACAGAGCAAAAGCCAGTCACTGGGCTTGGCTGACTGTCAAATCTAACAGAATATTTCAGGTAAAGTGAATCTAATCAGTACAGAAATGTTTTGCAGGCAATATTATTTTAAGAACTAGGAATATTAATGTGCTCTTTACTTGTAATAAAACATGCATACAAACGTATTAATCCTAATGGCAACATCAGTAAATAAATAAAAACTGTGACTCTTTTTATGTTGGGAGACCATTTGCAATGTTCTCAATTACTGAACCTAACTGTGGATTAAGATGCTACTTGAAATCAAAGTCTTTAAGTTTGACACTCTCCATTTCAGGCTCTTGTGGGTTTTCCTGTAAATATGTATACCTGTAATGTATGTAAGAGGGTGAATAAAGTATAAATGTAGAAAGCAAATCACATACATATATATGTACATATATGCACAGATATATGTGATTCACTTTATTTACTTTTTTTTTAATATGTTTTTATTGATTTTTAGAGAGAGGAAGGGAGAAAGAGAAAAGCACCAGCTGCCTCCTGCATGCCCCCTACTGGGGATCGAGCAGCAACCAGGCATGTTGCTCTGACTGGGAATTGAGCCAGTGACCTCTAGGTGCCCATGATGATGCCCAAACAACTGAGCCACACCAGCCAAGGCTATGTGATTTACTTTATTAATTCTTATGTAGCAGAACCAGAATTTTCCCTCAGAGTAATTTATCTATAATATATACACTAGCGATTCTAAAACATATGTATTAAAAATTTATTCCATTATCTAAACTGAACATTTTAGGAGAAGTTCGAGACTGAAAATGGTAGCATCTCATACTTATAAATCGTTTTATGATTTTTTTTGAACTAGCTTTTCCCCACTGGTACCTTAAATGCAGATGAGATATAATAATACCTACATTTCCTTATGAGGAAACCAGAAAGCAGAGGGGCAGCAAACTGTCTGGGTTACAATTGGAACTGGGATTAGAATCTCAGCCTCTGGAAGAGGGGGGAGTCTTGCCTGACACAGAGGCCCCTGCAGCAGAGAAAGCCCAGCCCAGCATACAGGTGCCAGTGTCTCCTGGCCCGGGCAGGGCAAGTGGTACCTATGACATCTTGTCTGAAGGTAGAGTTATGTTCCCAGTCTGACCCTGGGAGTAAAGGAAACTCCACGTTTAAAAAAAAAAAATGAAAAGGGATTATTTCTTGTCTTTACATAAGGGTTCTCCATAGAATTACATATACTAACCTACTCATTTAGAATGTAAAACAGAATAATGTTTAGAAAAAAATATTTAATTTCCATGTCTTGAGGAATATGACTATTGCTTAAGGAAAGAGAAACTTGTAAATGAAAAATAATGGTGACAACTTGGCTTTTCCCTGGACTTTGAGGAGAGCAGAGGAGGTTTTCAGCAAGCCGAGTTACTTCGTTTACTTTTGAGCACTATCTGCCGCAATATTTCAGAGTGAAATAAGTAAAATATCTGTTCCTTTTCATTTGGCAGCAGCAAAGATCTCAGGGAAATAAATAAATAAGTAAGAAATATGGAATCCCCACGGTGTAATCCCAGGGTATGGAAACGCACTTCTCTTAAATGCCTCCCTCTGGCATAATTGACTTTTCATGTGCATTTTAATAATGATATTTCAGCAGGTTGCAAGAGAATTTTTTTTCTTCTGCTGTTGTTGTAAATTATGGTTTCGAAAAAAAGTGTTATAAATCTAATTGCATTTTCACTTATATTAACAAGTCAGCACAATCTCCCAGCATGTTTACCAAGCAATTCCAATATTTACAGCTGACCTAATTGGTTGTGGGGTAGAAGCACTGAGCAATGTTTTATTGTCCTGATAGCTGCGTATGTGCTGAAGGCAGCTGCTGAGGTGTAAAGCTACCCAGCAGCCCTGAAGTCTTTCCTGCCTTGTGTTTGCCTTTATCAACCAGTTATAGAGCATGACAGGATGCGGAGAGGGAAAAGGGAAGTGGGTTCTGGAGTACAGAGGTGAGGAGTTTGATAACTGTGCCTTTTCCTAATCCTCTCTTGGCAAGAAAGATTTCCCCAATTCTTTGGGGACTGTTACAGACTCAAAAGCTAACTTGTTCTTGGCAAGTTTGAATGAAAAGTTACAGATAATTGAACGAAAGCCAAGAGTATATTCAGTAAACATCCCTGATACTTGATATTGAGTTTAGGACAATTTTGATCCTGTTCTTGACTTTCACTAGCAAAGCCAGCATGGTCTTTAGGAGCCATGCATGGGTCTAACATAGGCTAGAAATTCTTGTATTCTCATGTCCTTAGAGAAAGGGCTGACAAAAAGAAATCATTCCTACCAGGAAGAGATCATATTGCTTCACAGGAGACAGGAGCTGGGTCTACCTCTCACATTACTAAAGATGAGTTCAGCTGCAGCCTTGCCACCCCTCATATTTAAACTAAAATTACGTTTATCTCTAAGTCCCCTCTCCCTCTCCAACTCATGCTGTTGGTTTACCACCACAAATGTAGAATGCTCGTAAAATTTTAGCAGAAAGCTGCTCTGGGGTGAGACTCCAGATTGTGGGTTCAGTTGCTTTGTGGACAATGCTGTCTTCTATGTCATGATAATGGCTGACATTTATTGAGCGTTTACTCTCTGTTAGGAACTTGGCCAAGAGTCTCATATTTAATGTTCTCAATGGCCCTATGAGATTGGTACTACTTGTATTATAGATGAGAAACCTGAGCCACAGAACAATAAGGGACTGGCTCATGATCACGTAGCATAGAAGTCAAAGAGCAGAGGTCTGACCCTTCACAGCCCACTTCTGGAGCCCCTGCTGCAGTCGTAGGACAGGGTGGTCTCCTCCTTGACCACTCACGCTGCAACCTAAAAACAAACATGCCATAACATGCAATAGGCTTTGGGGTGTGGTATTAGATGTACCCAGGAGGCCTTCATTGGCTGTCACCTAAAATCATACCTCCCCTTCTGGTTGATGCCTGAAATCTCCCAGTTAGGGCTCTGTTCCTTAGCTGAAGTCCTGGTTCCCTGATAAAAGAAAAGCTACCCTTGGAAGGGTTAATATTTTAAACTCCTGTTTTTTGCAAATGATGGTTCAAATAGATGTTAATGGGGGCAGTCAGCAGATGGGGATTGTGAGTTCCTGAGAAGGGTGATGGTGGGTGTCAAACAGAGGGCAAAAAATAAGAATGAAAAGTCTGTGTCAATTGCCAACTTCACATTTTTTCCCTAGAAACTATGTAAGCCATGTCCTTAGTCCTTGAATAGAGATTTACTTAAAAACAGTGACTAAGCTTCACATGATCTTCACCTTGTCTTGTCCAGTTGGTCTTTTATATATGACCCTAAACTGACAAGGTCTCATCCCTGCCTTTTAGATTATACAGAAAAATGAAAACATGCAAAAACTAATTATTTAATGCAAATAAATATACACACTCAGTAAATGATCAGTTGTCACACTGTCATTTTTATTCCCATGTTATGAGGGCTGCCTCCTCATCTTACCACCCAGCTAAATCCATGGAAATTTCCATAACCACAAGTCATAGGAGAATTTGACTTCATTTTTCTTCAGACCCGTCCACAGAATCACAAAGAGGTTTTAAAAAGGTCTTTGTCTTTCCTTTATTACAGCCTACTAAGCGAGGCAAACAGACAGGATGAGTGTGTCAAGAGTAATGGATGGATACGTTGAATTTTCTATGGTATTCTTCTGACATTTTATGAAGCCTGAAGCTTTTTTTTTTGTCTCTTATTTTCAAGTAATAATAAAAAAATATATTTTTTAATCTAAAAATTTCATTTATTCAATACATACTTCATAAATTGTTCCTATATATATGGTATTTTGCTAGGGTTGTGGCACACTGCTTCTCAGAAATCCACTTTTTCCCTAGGTGGGAACAAGATCTAGAAAGGAGGTGTTTAGCGGGTCTAAAGGAAAGCACCTGCTCAGACTTTCGAAACTCTCATTCCTCTATAAGCCCTGCCACCCTGACTCTTTTACCTGTCTTTGGAACTCAGGCTCACTGTGCTTAAAAGTATCATTTCTGTACATGTACAGATAAGTCTGTCTCTACCCCTATAGCTATACCTGTAACTATACAGGGAAACATATTGCATTATTGTTTTCTTTGGACTTTGGACTGAATCTTGATAAAATGTTTATTAAACTTCATACCAATGGTATGCTTTTGATTTCCTAGTTATGGACTATATTTTACTCAGATAGAAAAGTGTATGCTTGTCGGGAGGGAAAGCAATTTTAAAAGCTTAATATAAGAGAATGGGAAGAAAGTACCTGCCCAGATCTCACATGATCAGTTTCTGTAGAAAGCTCACATGGATGTGCTTGAATAGAGAAGAACCACGTGTAGTCATTTATATCCAATATTCTACCCCTAGAAAGGCCCTGGAAGCTGGTCCTCAGTAAGAGTTCAAATGTGACCGAGGTGAAAAGATGGTGTTTCTCTTGCTGGGATCATTTGGGGCACAGAGTTCAGTAAGGCGTGCAGAACCGAGAGTAAAGATGGAAGAAGGGTCCTGTTTCATTTCCTAAGAGAACTGTGTGTATATGTGTGTGTGTGGTGGAGGAGGGCAGAGAACCTAAAAGTGGGAGGTCCCAGGGACAGATGTCTCAGGAGTCTCGCCTGGGCATAAATTGCACAGGGCTGGAAGTGGGTGTGCCAGCAGAGAAACGAATCACTTCTCCCAGTTGGATGGTTTTCTCTATGCACTTAGGGCCAGTATGCCTCTTACACTAACATGTCTCTAGCCTGAGAGAGGATATCCTGGAAGTCATTCTGAGTGGACTGTAACTTTCTCAGCAACAGAAGACTGCCATGAGATCAGCTGGGCTGGAAGGCACTGGGAAAGAGCCGAGGAAGAAGTTGGAATTGCCATGAAAAAGAGTGTCGTGGAGGGGAAATGGCAAGCTCCGGGCAGGCTTGGATGTGGCAAAGTGAATGGACCAGAGGGAGACACTGCATTATAGAATTTCACTGAAAACCTTACTGATATGCTCCATTGAGCTGATGGTCTATGGGTGATGAGTAGTAGATAGTGAAATTTTGGAAGGTCTTACACTTTACACCCTCTCCCTCTCAATGTGAAAAAAACTGGTTGCAAATGGAAACCTAAGAGCCAGGGAGATGTTAGCAGAGGGGTATGGGGGAACAGAACGATAGCAACATGAACCATTTTTTACTTGCCCATTTTTTTTATTGTGTTAAGTGCTAGATAAAAACTTAACCTGTTTTATCTCATTCAGTCCTCACAACATTTCAACTGTTTAGGTTCTAATACTATTTCTATTTTGCAGATGAGGAAACTGAAGCTTAAAAGCTAAAGGTCAAGTGGCCCACAAACATCAGCCATGAGTATTGTCGCTATAGCAGGCTATAGATGGTACCATCTAGGGCTCACGCCTGCTATAGTGACAACACTCATGGCTGATGTTTGTGGGGCATTTGACCTTTAAAGAGCTAAGGCTGGGTTGGACATTAGAAAAGAGAGAAAAAAGTAACATTAATGGGCTCTGGTATCTCTGAAAGAACATGGAGAGTACAGAGAAGGTGATATTATGACTGTGAACTTGGCTATAAGTTTCACAAAGACATAGTGGGAAGGGAAGTTACGTGGGAAGGTACATTCAGATTTCAGTACAGTCTATTGGAGTTGAGTTAAGCAGACCCAGAGGGAGAAATGCAAAGGAAGGGCTGAGATGCCCAAAGAAGACAGATCCTTCTATCAGAAATGGTTTCCTCTCCTGGCCCAGATCTATCAGACACTGCTTGGAAATGCCTGCCTGTCCTGTTTCACTGATTAGGTATCTGTCAATATCTACTGAGTTTAGAAACACCTGGTTTTAAAAACACTGGATGACATGATGTGGGTATTGTGTTATTGGTCAGTCACACTGTAACGTGAATTAGTTGTATCTAATTCTTTTCTTTTTAATATCTAATTAAACTCAGTTTTACTGATGAAGTGAATTTTGATAGAGAAGAGGAAGAGAATAATAAATACTTATAGACAAGGTAAAATGGTCAGAAGCCCCCTAAGCTCACTCAAGGTAGGATGACCAGAATAAAGAAATTGGAAGCAAAGGAGCTCTAGGAATGGTTGAGATGCATTTTTCTTTTTTCTTTTTCTTTTTAAAATATATCTTTATTGATTTCAGAGAGAAGAAAGGAGGGGGAGAGAGAGAGAGAAACATCAATGATGAGAGAGTCATTGATTGAGCCCGCAGCCCGGGCATGTGCCCTGACCAGGAATCGAACCCTGATTGCCTGGATCCTAGGTCGACGCTCAACCACAACCACTCCCGGCTGGGCGAGATGCATTTTTCTTTATCATAAAATTTTGCATAGGTCAGCCCTGGCCTGTGGGGCTCAGTTGGTTGGAGAGTCATCCCGTGCACCAAAGGGCCACGGGTTGAATTCCTGGTCAGGGCACATGCCCAGGTTGTGGGTTGATCCCCAGTCAGGAGTGTATGGGAGACAACTGATCAACGTTTCTCTCTCACATCGATGTTTCTCTCTCTCCCTCTCCCTTAGTCTTGCTTTCTCTAAAATCAATAAAAACATTTTTTTTTTTTAAATTTGCATAGGTCTAATTTTATCACCCAGAAAAAGAAGAGGAAATACTCATCTTCACTCATATTACATAACCCCTTGATTTAAGGACACAGAACTCAGGTGAATAGAACTAGTGCTTATTTTTTCAACAAATATATAGTCAACTACCATCTATTAAACAGACTTTTGTGTGCTAGTCTAAGAACCTAACTGCTATTTATAACATTGCTTATTCTATGGGAAAGGAGAGACACCAGGTATGCAATGGAATATTGGGCTATAATTTTTGTATAAGTTAGAGCTGTCTGTATTGCTTCAAGTACTAAAAATAGAAAATTGTAGTTTCTGAACTGACCAGAAAACCCACTGATGGCCTGAAGATTACATCTTTAAAAGCATCAAGCCCACAGTCAGCAAAACTATAAATAATATTATGCTGATTTTCGTATGTGAGTGTAGTTCTATTAACACAACAAAAATGGATCACAAATAGCACATATCACACATTTGACATTTCCCCCCCCAATAATGCCTATTTGTCTCTATTAAGCCATCATGTCCATTTTATCACTCACTGTTGCTACCCAGGACTTATGTTTGACAATTCACTAGCTGGAGTTACCTTTGCCCTGTAAGAAAATAAAAATTAAAACAAAAAACAAAAAACAAAAAGCCATACTATTCTATAGTACAAAGTGGGAGCGAGATCTGCCATTGATCCCATTAACACTGTACTTAAATCAGCTGAGCCAACCAACTTCTTTGATGAAGTATCACAGAAACTCACCCACGAATGGTACTTACCTAAGGGTATATCACTGACTAATCAGCAGTATGGCCCTGATTAATTTTTTTCTTTTTGAGGTTTTTTTTTAAAGTATGTTTTTTAAAAATTATTATTTATTTTAGAAAGAGGGAGAGGGAGAGAATCATAGATTGGCTGCCTCCTGCACGCCCCCTACTGGGGACTGAGCCCGCAACTCCAGCACATCCCTTGACCGGGAATAGAACCAGCAACCTCTCGGTACATGGGACAACGCTCAACCATCTGAGCCACACTGGCCAGGGTGAGTAGTGTTTTTTCTTAAGCCTCTAGTTGATGTGAACACATCTTGCTTTTAAATTAAGAGGTATAACTCAGTTAAGCATCATACCAAAGATGATCTGGATGGGTAACTTTCGCTATCTCTTACTTCTTCACAATCTCACTTAGGGGTTTTTAAAGCACATTCAGGGATCATCCACCCAGATATAAGGCTGATGGGCCCAGTGTGTGGATGGTCTAGACCATGTGGAATAATTCCCCTTGTGGATGCCTGCTTTAGACCATTTCTTTATTTATCATAAACAACACGGGAAGTAAAGACAATGGGAAAAATATAAATACATTAAATTATTTTGTTTTTATAGCTGTGTTAAAGAATAGTGGGAAAAGTCAGTGAAACTGAGTGGCTAAAATTACATTGGAGGATTTTCTGTGGTTTTGATTATCCATGAATTGCCAATACTCTATCATCACAGAAGACATGGCAAAGAATAAATGAAAGTATAAACATGGTTGGAGCACTTCATGTGTTATTACATATATGGTCTTTATATTATCCAAACAACTTTCCAACTTGAACAACTTTGCATTAACATAGACACAATGTACACACTCACATATACACTCATGCACCATATCAATAGTAAAGAATATATTCTTAAAAATTTTTAGATGTTATTTCCCACAGCTCTCTACCGTGGATTCTTACTTCTCATCAGGCTGGCTGGTATATGGAAGGCTCCACGTTTGTCCCATGCCCTGCCATGTCACATCCTTCACAGGAGTTGAGATTCCCACCCTTGTCTCTTTTCCAAAATCCTATCTCCCACTGGAAACTTTCTGAAACAATCCATCCAGCCCACCTTGACCTCTTCCTCCATTGACCTTCTGCTAGATTCATCAATACAGCACTTGAAGGAACACTGCCTTATTTGGCCTCGGGTTGATTTTATATGAATTCATTTTGTTTACCCAACTGGACTGCCTAGGAGTTGAAACATAACTTCTGTATCTACAAACATCAAGCACAATGCCTACTTAGTACATAGAGGTATTCAATAAATATCTGTTTACCAACCATTTTAAAAGAAAAAAAATTATTTGCAAATCCCAGTGCTAGTCTGTAAGGTGTTTTGTTGTCATTAAGAGTGAGGCAAAATATAAATTCATAAAATCCCATAGCACCTTTCCTCTAAACAGTTCTTAATCCATTCTCACAGATTATCTCAGTTTCATAAAATCCTGGAATGAAAGGCAAGGAAGCATAGAAACTAAAATTCCTAGAACTTTTATATTCCTCTAGTACACACGTGAAGTGGTGGCACCTTTGGTGGCTCAGACATTTAACACCTGCCTCACTGGTAGAAGAGGTGCAGTAAAACCTCTGTTAATGAGATCCATCAATCCAGAATCCTTAGTTAAATAAAAGCATGAGTTCTCATGTTTTAAAAGAAAGACATGAATTATAGCAAAAACAAGACCAAGGACTTATTTCAAAATCCACATCTTTGGAAGGTTCTGCACTTATTACATATTAAGTCCAATTTTGTACACCTTCCTAGGTATAATAATTAATAATTGGAATAATAAGGAATATTTAATGAACACTTATTCTCAGCCAGGAGTCAAGAACATTGGTTTAAATACCTAATCTCATTACAAAAAAACCTGAAAAGAATTCATTACTTTTATACTCGTTTAAGATATCAAAACTAGGACACCTAGATATTAAGCAACTTGCCCAAGATCAGACAGCTGAGAGCCAGCATTTGAACTTACCTTATGTCACACCAGAGCATAATGATTATGCTCTGCTGATAATACAGTATTTAATGGTACACAATCACATTTCTCAACCATTAAAGATTTTTTCGGTATAAGATAGCTTCTAAACTGCAGTGTCACCAACATATTACCGAGTTATTCATAATAGGGTTTAGAGTAATAGAACTTTTAGATCAACCCTCTATTTAAAATCACTAGACAGATCCCCCTCCCTCTCCACCCCTGCATTCTAGTTAGTTAAGGTTTGAATGTATTAAAGAGCTGTAGGAAAAAGAGAGTGGGATGGGGGTGGATTTACTGACCCTATTTTGCAGATTCCAAAACAAAGACACTTCCATCATCAATTTGTTGGAATTGGGGAATATATTAATAATAAAAGCCATTTGGGAATAGTTGAAATATCATCCCAACCCACATTTCTAGAGCACCTGAGAGGTAATTTGAAAGAAACCAGATATGTTGCCTTTTGTTATCATAGGTATAAATTATTTCAGGACTGTTGGGAGAGGTATATTTGCTGAGCTTAATGATATTGGCTGAAGTAGAGATGAATTCTTGTTGGTGAGAAACAATTCCATTGGTCAGTATAGGAGCTGATAAAACAAATATTCTGGTTAAAGTCAAATTTTTATTGCGCCATGATTCTCGGAAAGCCATAGGGGACCAGGATTCTCTGAGGCTCTTACCTGGTGGCAAAGCTCAAGTTGCTAATCGTGCTTGGCTGTTTGCTCAACTGTTTTCCTGGAAAAGAATCACTCTTTGCTTTCCTCCGGAATTCCTTTATGCTGGAGGTGTTTGCCATTATTTTTGTCCCTGCAATAGCATAGCAGTCTTAGTGAGTTGGTATAATACCTGCTCATAAGAGATTTTGAAACTTACCGTTGGCTGAGGCATTTCTAGGCCCTTAACTAGGGAAGCTGGGGATCCTTAGCTACAGACGAGTTCTAAGATGATCAACTATAGGAGACTGTAATTTCCTTCTATAGGATTCAGAGTGGGTGGAAAATGATTGTGAGGATTCAATACCATATAGTATGCTTAAAATAAATACCTAGTGAATTGATGCTGTATTTTTCTAATCCACCACTCCTCTCATCTCACCCAGCAGCATTGCATCTAGGGAGCCTTCTTGCTGCAGGCAGAGTCTAGAGCCACTACAGGATTCTAAGGAAAAAAAACTATACAAGTCCCCTCTCCCTTCTGCAGATGGTGCTCAGGTTGCAATTCATTCCACTAGGACATTGCCTCTTTTTCCTTTCTTTTTCCTTTCTTTTCCCTTCATGGCTTCCTTTATTATTAATTCTCACAACATTTATAAAGTTCAAAACCTGGAAATAACACAAAAGCAAGTAACTTTTTTTCATCTACAGAATGGGGATAATACTGGGGGACTTCAGAGGGTGATTGTGAGGATAAATGAAAGAATGTTTGACATTTAATAATTAAATGAGCAACATGAAGCTGCACTGAGATGGGAAAAACTGACACATGAGCCATCACTTCTTCCCATGCACACCTGTTGGTACACAATCATGCCCTTCTTACTACAGAACCCACTTTCAACCTAGGAATCCTTTCAACACACCAGGACAGGAAGCCTTTATTGGTCCATTGGCACTTGGTATTATGATAAAAAAATAACATTCTAAAGGGTGCTTTGGAAGCTAAATGTTCTCTTACACCCTTAAGGACCCTGCATTATCTGCTTCCCTGAACCTGATCAGAGATGGGAAGACTGACTGACTGAGGAAAACTGATCAAGATGAGGGACAAAGTCAGAGAGCAGCCATCATTGCTACTCTTCCCCCACCCACCCAAGTAGAGACAAGAGACTTGGCCTTTTCCTCCTGTGTCAATTTAAGAATCATTTCTGTACTGAGACTACTCAGAATGGGGAGTTCCTGTGGGTGGAACAAGACTTTAAACCCACACATCATCAGGTTTTGTATAATGGCTGACAGAAAAAAACCACAAGAAAATCTTGGTATCCCTCCTCATTTGTTGTAATTCTTTCTGAACCACTGGAATCCATGGAAAAGATCAACTGAGTCAAAACACATTTCTAAAAGAAGAGGGACGTCCTTTGGATATGTGACCTGTTGGCTGAAGTCATCAGTCATTGCATCACACAGGTGTGCTAAGAGCCAGGTTTGGCACAAGATTGCTCCCTACCTGTAATCCTCAGAAGCCTCCACTTACATCTGGAGGCGGGAGGGGGGCTTTCAGGTTGACTGACATTTCCTTATTTCGTGGTTACCTCTTGCCCTGGGGGGATGGCCCAGGCAGGGAACATCTGAAGAAAAGTCTGAGTGAGGACTCGTGTGTTACCAACTGTCAGTTTTTCAAGGCTAGCGGCTTAGTACATGTGATAGAAGCTGAGCTATGGAATGTAAAAGGCAACATGCTCAAACTGGCTCAGGAACAATGGAACTTGAGGGAAGTCTCTGCCTTCTCAAAGCCTAACTCTCCAGCCAACAACATTTGCCAGGTACTAAAAAAAGAGTGTGAAATTTTTGCTAAGGCTTTGAATCTTCCCTTGTGCCATTCTTCATAAAGTCTCTTCTGAAAACACATTAATGATTTGTATGAGTTTGGAAGCTTTCATAATTCTCAAAGTACACTGCCCACTCCCTTCACCCCATAACATAAGATGATTCTTACGTGCCCCTCCCTGACCCGGTGGAGGACCACATCTCTAAAGCCGCAGGCGTTAGAGATTTCAGTGGTGAAATAGCAGGCAGTGAACTCTATAGTTGGCAACTAGGAGAACTCCTGCTCAAAAACTTATCTAACGTACATTACACCGAAAAGCAGAAAGACAATTACTCTTCCTGCTCTGAAGGCTAGTAGCTCTATTAGTCTTCATGCTCTGCCAGCCACCAAAAAAAGATAAAATAAAATAAAAATCAAGGAATGGGTTAAAATAAGTATCATGTACTAGAACTTCTCTGCCAATTTTTATTTCATCTTTATTTCATTGATTAGAAAAAAAATAATGATTCTCTTCCTGTTCCCATAGGTAATATGATAATTAACATATACATAGTACTTACCACTTGCCAGGCACTAGTCTTAATGCTTTTTATATTAATATACTCAATTTGTATACCTTTAGGTACTGATATTCTCATTCAACCCTTTGAGATGTGTAATATTATTACCAACATTTTACAGAAATATGAAGCATAGGGAGACCTTAAATAATTTGTCCCGAGTCACACAGATAAGAAGTAAGTGACCTATACCGAATTCATGTTCTAACCATGGCACCCTGGTGCCTTTCTAAAACTTTAGGAAGTTAAGTGGAGAAACTCTGGTGTGGTTTTAGTTTAGAAAAATGAAAGTAATCAAAGGCAGAGGGATTATGAATCACAGATTATCACAGCAATTTTTCAACCTTTCTTCTCTCATGGCACAATTAAACTAATTACCAAAAATCTGCGGCACACCAAAAAATATATATATATTTGCCATCCTGGCAAAAAAAATAGGTATAATTGGATTCATTCACACTGGATGTCTATTATTGTGTTCGCTGTTATCATTTTTTACTTTGACAATCTAAGGGAAAAGAGTTCAGTGCCCCTGACTAAATAGTCAGGTACTTCATTGCATGTTTTAAAAATTCTTGAGGCACACCTGTTGAAAATCGCTGGAATATCAGAATGGAAAAGGGCCATAGAAGTGATGAGAACTTCCCAGTTTGGAAATGATGATACCGAGGCCCCAAAAGATAACATGTTTTCCCTAAACCACAGCTAAGGCGTGGCACAGCTGTGGCCAGAACTCAAGTCTTCTGCATTCTCATTTGGTACAGTAGAAGGAAGAAACTGGCGGGACCGAGCAAACTTATTTAGCAATAAAGTGATACTTATTTGAAGGGAATAGACTGGGGTTAGATACCCTTTATCTGGCTCTGAAATGTGAAATATTCAACCTAGAATTTGTACTAATCCAAAGTCAGTAAAGTATTTATTTTGGCATCCATTGGTAAGTTCCTAAGTCCTTTACTGAAAGTTAAATCTCTGGGAGAATTTCCAGATAGTATCATGACTTTCAAATCTATAAGGCCAAGCAGTCAGCTTCTACACTGATGTCCTCTTTGGCACATTGTGGCTAGAACTAACTCTTCAGATTCAAATTCACTCCATTTCAGGCTCCAGCCACCAGACCAGCGAGCATTTCATGGTACTCTGCTGCCATCATCTGACAAATTGAAGTCAAGAACAGTGAATCTCGATAGCAGATTACTAATAGGGTTCTGAATCCAGTAGGATAGGCTCCGTAGGAGAGGTGACTGAGGATCGGTATGGAGCAGGAAGAAGAAATGATTCTATTATGAGAAGAATAAAAAATGCTGAGCAAGGTAATAACTACATCAAAGCTCAAACATTAGACTGTAAATTGAAAGTCTCACTAATTTATTCCTTTGATACTATAAAATATATGTCACAAAAGTGGGTAAAAATTACCATATCTACAAATATGAAGGCAGAGCCTTTCTCTTTAAACAAAAATATTCCCATCTTTATACTAGAGCAACATCCTGCTTTAAAATATTTATAGTAAAACCACACTTAAAAGTCAGCCAAACAAAGGGATGAATACTTATTTTTATAAAACATTTGTATTTGCAAAATGACCGATAGCAGTGCAAGCATATGGGTGTGTATAATTTATTTGAAAAAGTTTTATTTGTGCACTGTGTTTATAAGAATATGTCTCCTGCATGAAACCATGTTAAATTTTCATGTAGTATAAAGTTGCATACAGTGAGATGATACTTTTAACTTATTTTTTTCCTTCTTACACTTTCTTTAGTGGGACATTCCTCCTATTTAGTTAGCCTCATCTATTGCCTCAAAAGAGATTCATAGAATTAAAAAAGAGTCAATGTTTAACTTTTCAATCCAAAATAGGATCTTAAAACCCATTTAATTTACAATATTCTTCAGACTGAAGCATTTTAGGAAATTATAGGAATAGTTTTGTGGGGTTTTTTCTACGCCCCGCAGTATCTGATCTCTCAAGGGGAAATGGAAAGACTCAGAACGTGGAGACGTGGCTGAGACAGAGCCTTTCAGTTTGCATATAGAATGGAAGCATGAGAGGTCCATGACCTGCTCCTCAGTGAATCTCTTTCAGAGTCACTTGCCTGCCTATGAACGAGTTGAACTAGATAACTAGTAAGGTTGCTCTCGGCCCTAAAAGACTGATTCTCAGAACTTGTATGCCCCGTGGGGAAATGTCTGCCACTTCTTGGCCAAGTTAACATGGGCACGGTCCTTTAAGGGATGGGTCCTTTCCTCTTTCCTTGGCCGAACCCCGGGATGCTGGGCTGAGGCCAGCCGGGTGTAAAGTGCAGTTACCTGTGAGGTGTCGAAGGCTCCTGCTTTTGCAGTTACATTTTCCAATTAGCTCAGGAGAATGCACATCACCGTGACAGGTGGCACAGTAAAAGAAGGCTCTGGACAATGAAAGCAAATCAAGAATGACTTATGTGAGGCTTAACACTAAGCAAGCACGGCGCTGACTCAGTCTGCCTGCCATTAGGTTGTGTGTGCGTTAGGACTTTCTCCCCTTGAAGCAATAAAATAAAATTACCTTTTGACGTTCTTTGCAGAATCAGCAATAAAGAACCCTAATGTGTTCTTATGCAGCTTGACCTCCTCAGATGGATTTAGCATCAGGCCACTAGAGACAAAAAATAAAAATAAGGCAATTTTCCCCTCCACTCTCTGTGCCAGTATTTGGTGTTTCATTCTGTCATTACCTATGGATTCTCTAAGTTACAGAGTTACTAGGACTCAATCCCCTTTTACGGCTAAGCATGGTAGAAAATGTGAATTTGACTATTTTTGACACTCTGATTGCTGCTAAATATACTGAGGGAAACCAAGCTGCACACAACACAGTTGTTGAACTGTGTACACAGCTGACTGAAGGGTAAGTTCTTTCGTAGACCGTGTGTCCAGAATCTGAGATGGTCAAACAAACTCAGAATGTATGGACCCTTGATGATTTAGGCTACCTGTTGGCATCTAGGCCAAGGCCACGCACTTGCGAGACTTACTAGTGGTGTTCATCCTTAAGCTACTTGACCTTTAGAGTTAAATTATGTCTATTAATTAGTTGGGTTCAAAAGTTCCTTTTATTTGCTGATACATTTTCTGAACTTGTATATTTCCTTGGACTTCATTTTTGTCTCCCGATTGCAAGATTTTTGAGAGTAGGAAACACATGAATTGTTTTTATTTCTACATTACTTGAACCTTTCAATTTTCTTTTTCTAGTTTGTGTGTTTTAGAATGCTGTCTTAGGTGTTTCACCCACGGTACTCCTTGACGCTATTGTGAATATTTAAGTTCCTCACACTGCTCCCTGTGTTTGTCAGATCTCCTGGTTTTTCTTTTCCATACCTCTAGTATGAAAAGGTCTCATAACCCTCTAACTCCACATGATGAAAGTGTTATTTTTCTCCCTTAAAACACACTCCTTTTATATTCACATTGGAAAAAGGTTAAGTCTTAATTCTGGCAAAACTTATTCTGCTGTTGGGGTGCCTCTGAGTAACTTGCAAGTGTTAGAGCCTCACAAAAATAAAAGGGCTTGTCCAATGAAAGCTCTCCCGCCTGGTTCTAGGAGGAGAACTGTGCTGAGCAGCTGTGTTCAGGTAGATGATTACCTGAGACACTAGATGGCATTTTCTTAGTATTTATTGACTGATATTTAATGAGTGGAATGATTGCTTTAACTTTAAAAGAGAAGGAACATGAATTTGTGCCTCCCGCCCCTAACATGACTGGTCTATGATCGTTGGCTGGCAAGCATATACTGAGTTCCATCTTCATGTCTCCTTTTTTAAAGGGATGGTCCTCTGAACTCTTTTTAAGTGTTTAATTATGAAGTTACTGTCATGATTAGTATCTTTGGTTGCATTTGAAAGAAGAGGTGAACTTTGGAAGATTTTTCTGAACTGGCGCTATTGCTTAATTCCCCTCCTCATTAATCATGGCCAGTTGCTTTATTAGAGAATGTTCGCTACTGGGACAATCTCAGAACACTATCTAACTGGGTCAGGTCCAACTTTATCTCTTCGCAGGTGACAAATTATTCCCTAAAACAAATCTCTGTAATTACCCAGGGGTTTTGCAAGTCTTAGAGTATATTCAAGTGTATCAATTAGAAGAGAAAATAAAAGGTTAAAAGACGAGATTTTTCCACCAGTGTTTCAATATACTTGCCTAAAGCCCAGCCATTGAGATGCCTATTTTCCTTCCACTCATTTATATCTATGGTGGATTTAGTACAGCTCTGTGATCAGAAGCGCAGCCCCCAGAGCCAAACTGAGTTCAGATTCTGGCTCTGCCACTTGGGAGCAGTGTCAGCTTGGGGAAATTAGCTGTCTGGGCCTCAGCCCCCTCCTCTGTGAAATGGAACTAATAATTGTGCACACCTCACAGCATTGTGAGGATTCAAGAGCTAATGTAAGTAAAGTGCCTATAGCACTGTTGGTCATGAGCTAGCAACCATGTAGGAGATTGTTATTATCAATATCTTTGCAACATTAGGACTTTGATTCACCTGACTTTTTGATGAGAGACCAGCTTTAAATCTATGTTAGAGCAGGTTCTTCTTTCATTGTGAGTAGATGTGTGCTAGACAGTAAACAGCGCCAGGACCTCTTAAATATATGCAGAAATTAGCTGCTTAATAGATATCCATGTTTCTGGTCTATGATGTCCTAATAATAATTCTAATAATGTTTATAGAATTCTAGGATGTCAGAATTGAAAAGGATCTTAAAAGCATTTGGCTCCATAGTTTCCAAAAGCCTGTGAATAAACTGACTGTATCATGGAGACTTAGAAAATTCTCAGGCCCCATCCTTGGAGATTTTGATTCCATAAAGTTCAGAAGCAGGGTTTTAGAATCTATGTCTTTAAAACTTTGCAAATAATTCTGATGGGTAGCCTGGGTTGTTGAAGGCCAAAAAGATGTCAAAATTTGATCAAGTTTTGGGCCAGTCTGAAACCCAAACTGCCTGGTTTAGGTTTAGATTTTGAGATTTTCTTGAGCATGGCAGGATTGCTAAATAGAATTTAGGCAGCCAGACAATACTCCTTGTCACTCTCCCCTGAACGACTTGCTTTGCATTGTACCCCACTGATTTCTTTTGCCCAGATCCCTTCTGCATGCTCTCTACTTGCACAGAACTGTTCTTCTTTCTGACTTTTCATATAAAATCATTCCTTTGTAGTCCATGTGCTACCACTCAAAGTTATTGAATTTTGACTGTTTCCCTGTAATTGCAGTGTTCCTGGTAATGTCAGTTTTAGAGCTAGAAGGGGTCTTAGGTGTTAATTAGCATGAGTTCCTCTCTCTAAAGATGATGAACACTTTGCCAAGGCTACCGGGCTAGCAAATCATAATCTAGACTAGAATCTAGTGTGTTGATTCTAATTTAATTTAAGTTGGATTTGCACTAAGAACCATGCATAAGCCAACGTCTTTCTTGTTCCACATCCATTTAAGCACCCTTTTAAAACTTTTCATCATTTTTTCTCTATATGTCATTGTAGCTGATTCTCTTTCTATTTGCCCTAAATTTTATATTTTCTGATATAACTTCTCTTACTTCTCATATTATCCAATATGGATTCTCAGGAAATGCTGGTAATGTTATCTCTTTCCTTTGCCTCCTCTATTAACAGCAGACTTTATCTACTAGGCCAATCAGATTCCCATTTTGCCATATTTTGCAGATTTGTTTCTAAGACTACAGTTTGTGAGAACATTTTTATCATAAATAATTCTATTTTATAGTATGGTTGCATGGTCAAGATTTGCAAGATCTGGTAATACATTCAGAGGAACAGATCTGAGAAGGCGACCACTGCTGATAAGAATTGGGACAGGGTCATAAGAACAAAGGCAAAGTGCCTGTCCACCCTTTAGGGTAACCATGCTAACCCCAATCATTAGAGAGAATACTAAATGCACCACAGGAGCCTGGGTGCCCCAAAGCCCGGCTCTCAACAAATGGTAGAAAGTTAGTTATGGCTGTATTTTTGGACAAGTCTTAATCATAGAGATTCTATTGAAAAAAAAACACAAAGAGGTTCGAAGCCTCATTACTACCAGCACCCCGAAGACATGGATTTCTGCTCGATGGCTATCAGCATGAGGTGCAGCTTCACAAAGCAGAGCCTGGGAAGGAAGACCAGCAGTCATGAGGAAAGGGAGGGCGGCGGGGCGCTGCTTCACAATACTACAGCTAACACTGTGCTCTGCACCTGGGAGGCGCCAGCACCTCAGCAGAGGAAGGCCTCCCAAATACGCAATTCCCACTTGTAAATGAATCCATTCTGAAGTAACCCTCAGCCAGCATGCCAACTGGGATAGAGAAAATTGTCCCACAACTTCTAGGTTGCAGAGACTCAGACTCATTCTTACATCTTATATTCATATATCTTCAGTGCTTGTCATGGAGCCTGGCCTACAGAAATGCCATCAATGAACATTGCTGAAAGAATGTCATCGCATGAAACGATGAGGAAAGTATTTCTTTTAACTTACCGGGAAACTTCAGGAAAAGTCATTCCAGAGAAGTCATCAGAGAGACGCTGAGTCAGGATTTTGTTCTTCAGGCTACTTAAAAAGATTTTTTGCCAGGGCTGTTTAGGACAAACCTGTAATGTACAATCATGTCACATGAAGCACTTGACAAGGAAGATGGGATGCTATAATTCAAGGTGTTTATTTTGCTAAGCAGCAAACCAGTACCCACTGGTGATAGGGAGGAGATTTGTCCTCGTGCCTAACTGGACAAATGTCAAAGGAAGAACTAAAACTCAAACATGCATCTCAACTACTTTCACTAAAGAGTTCAGAACAAAGTGGAAAAATCGTGACTTAGTTTCTCCCATATGGCATCCAGGACTCCTTGCTGGAAGTCAGGATTCTTCTCGCAATCATTTCAGCAAGGGAGACTGGTCGTTGGGTCAGTAGTAACATGGGAAGGGTGATATAGAATCTAAATTGTCTCTCCCTAGACATGGCTGTTCAAGATGGGTTTTTTAAACATATTAGTTTTCTACTAACTGCAGGCATACCTCATTCTACTGTTTCACTTTATTGCACTTCACAGATGTTACGTGTTTTACAAATTGAAGGCAAAACCCTCCACCAGCAAAAAGATTACAAGCCATTTTATTGAGATACTCACTTTATGGAGATGGTCTAGAACCAAACTGCAATACCTCTGAGGTATGCCTGTAACCACATACCACAAGGGAAACAAATATACATGGCTCCTGCCCAGTATCAGAAACCTTCCTGGGTTCACATGAACTCAAAGAGCCACCTGATTAATGGAAATGCAAATGCAAAAATCAAGGATAGCAGTAGGTTTCTAGAGAAATGGGAGGTGTCAAGGGAGAAGGGATATCTCCCCAAAAGGCTAAATGCAACCTGAGGGGACAGGGGCAGCTGGGTAACTCACCTCTGGCATTTGTGCAAGATCCCTCAAAATTGTGTTATGCTCTCTTTGTGCCCTCCTGTGTACTCCCGCCTGCCTCTGTGAGCATCCACACTGCCCTGACATGGCGGGATAGGCCCCTTAAAGCCCAGAACCTCAGATAAAAGTCTGGGATTTCTATGAACTCTGAAGCACTGTTGGCATGGAGAGTAAAGGCCTATTCAGAAATACTTCCCCAGTGGCCATCTTGTGGTTCAGGAAACACAAAATAAAAACAAACACACACAAACAATAGACAGGGGAAGGACTGGGGTGGGGTGGTAGCCAGGTGGAGGGGGGGGCAAAGGGGGGAAAATGGGGGACATATGTAATATTCGCAACAATAAATTACATTTAATTTAAAGCAACAACAATAAACAAACAAAAAACACACAAACAAAAATTTCTGCCATGCTGAAAACAGACTACCATTTCAGGCAATCCAGGCACTTCCATACCCTTTCCCAAGATTCAGCTGAATCTCCTGCCTTTTCCCCCCAACTCTTAAACTCCTCTGTTGAGGAGGGCTCACCTCACTGGGCAGTTCATACCACTATTTAATTCTCCACTACTACAGAAATTGCCTTAATACTTCTAATCTGAATGTTTCACTTTTGGAAAAGGGTAAGAATGATAACCATAGAGATGGAGAAGACTTCCTGAGTTAGCTTTTAAAAGGTCAGAAAGGGAAACAGGAAGACAAGATGAATTTTGGATTTGGATAGTAGAATTGGGGAGCTCAAGTAAGTCAGTTGAAATAGATCTAATCGAAGTTTAAGCTTGTAAGGAAATGCTTTGTGCCAAAACCAACCAAAAATGCTCTTCAAACTACAATTTCCCACCATACACTCAATATAGTAAAACAAACAAACAAAAACACATGCTACTGATCCAAGGCCTTCTTTTCATCTGAATACTAAGAAGTTTTACAAATATTAACTCAATACTTGGAAAAATCTGATTATGAGATTAAAAATTTGCATTTATAGATGCAAAAACTGACAGAGAAAGTTAAGTGCCTAATCAGAGAAAAATGGGACATAAGACACTGGAGTCCTGGCCATTAAACATAAATAAAAGTTACAACACCTGAAGCACCAGAGTAGTGTACAGCATTAAAAACAGCTTGCTCTGTCCTACTCTGTCCAGTTGAGGATTCCTGAAAGTGAGTTTCAGACTTCACTTCCAAAACAAAAAAATTGTCATGTCCACAAATACCTCTCAATTCCTGTATTCCAAAAACCATTTTATGATGAATGTTGACAGATAACCATCCTCAGTGAGGAGGTTACAACTTCAGATAAAAAAGAAAAAGACAAGCATAATAGGGCTGGTTTTACACGTCTCTACCTTCTATATTTCCATGAGAAAGATGAGGCCTTCACACAGAGAACTCATTCCTTTTGTTTTCTCTGGTCATAGAGATTAAAATAACAATCATCACAACCGACACTGCAGTTACCTTCCGCTTTCTAAGCATACAACACAGAGAGGATGTCCTGACAAGCCATTTCTTAGGCCATGCACAGTGACCACTAAGTGAAGGTTAATGCGTGGTCACTGGTAGTATCAAGCTCAGTTCCTGCTGCCTGATAGCCATTTCTATTTATCTGTATGTGATGTCTCCTCGCACTTGCAAGAAGGAACTGCAGAAGAATTCTGCGTGTTCCGGTTAGCATGGTGCTGGCCAGAGCATCTTTCACTTCTTTTGTTTTTCCTTAATAGCACCAGAAAAGGAACCAGAGAAGATGTAAACATTTTTTTAATTTATTGAACCAAGGGAGTAAAGTGTAAAGAGAGACCAGGAGAAAAAATGCATGTAAAAAAAAGCTAATGTGGACTCGTAATTAAGTGGAGAGAAAGGTCAGTCTCTGGAGGGGCTTTGGATAATAGGATTCCAGGCCCAGCTGAAGGTTAGGACCTTTCCTAGAGCATTTCACAGGAATGGCATTTGGAAGGTCATACTCTGTGCTATATTAATTCATTCCAACAGCTCCTTTTAGTTGCTTATTTTGTCTCAAACAAAGGTATCCTAGGACCTGATGTGGGAGATTGTGAATAGATAGCCAACAACCACAGGCATGGGGCATAGTGGTAGGACTGTAGATCAGACAATTCTAGCTCTTACTCACTTAATATATGACCAGGTTAGGTAACATCATTGACCCATTACTGGGATACTACCTTGAAATATTATTGAGGGGAAATATAATATATTTAAAATGTATAACACATAGTAGGCACTCAATATGAGGTCATTAGTATTATTACTGTATGCCCCCAAATAACCTGGAAAATTAGGTTTTAATTATTATTTGTATTATTATTTTTGTTTGACAAATATAATTATTTATTATCATGTTGACTATTGTATTTAATTTATGTTTAAATATATGACTTCTCCTCTAATAACATAACCTTTAATTATATTTCTACTTTCAATAAGTCAAAGTGCTCCTAAACTTACGAATACATTTACATTCATAATATCCGTGGAGCAGGTAAGAAGCAGAGTTATGGTCTCTATTTTGCAGATAAATATTCTTAGGCAAGGATAAAATAAATAACTTTTTTTTCAAGGTTAATGCAGTACCTGGGAACTCAATCTAGCTCTCGCAATCCCTTCTCAGCTCAAGCAGAAGTCAAATCTCCTTTCTTGGGGCCTTCATACTTTCCTCAATTTTTATATCTATATCTGATCCTAATATGTGAGAACATGGGGATAGAGCCAAGATTCAACATCAACTTACAAGGTTACCTTATGGTTTTGTTCAACAAATAGAGATGTTAGAAAGGTGCATAAGCCTGGCACCAAACAGCCTTGAGCGATAAGTCCAAGCTTTAATTCAGCAAAGCAGATGATGTTGTCTCCAGTAGTCCAGTTCCAGCTGGGAATCTTTGGCAGAAAATCCTGTTTCATGGTAAAAAAGTGGTCAAACATTAAATATAATTTGAGAAACTCCTTTGTAAATGAATGTCTTTATTTTACTTTAAAGCATTTATTGTGCCCAGGTCAGCAGAAGTGATAAGAACGAGTTCAACATTTAGAAGTGGTTAGTGGTCAACTGTTCCACTGTTTAAAACGAAACTAGTTATAGACGCAAATTCAAGTGACATGGCTTAGACCTCTAATTGTACTCCGCATTTACAATCTTTTTTGTTTATTTGGTTTTTGGAGGGTTTTGTTTTTATTAAGGTATAATTGACATATAACATTATATTAGTTCCAGGTATAGAGCAAAATGGTTCAGTATTTATATACATTGTAAAATGATCAGCACAATAAGTCCAGTTAACATTCATCACCATAGTGGTTATTAATTTTTTTCTTGTGATGATAACTTTAGAGATTTATTCTCTTAGCAACTTTTAAATATATAATAAAGTATTATTAACTATAGCCACCATGCTGTGCATTATACCTCCATGATTTTTTTTTTTTTTTTTTAACTGGAAGTTCGCACCTTTTGTCCCCTTGCACCCATTTTTCCCACTCCCATCCCTGGCTTCCCACAACCACCAATCTGTTCTCTGTACCTATGAGTTCAGGGTTTATTTGTTCTTTTGTTCATTTATTTATTTGTTTTTATATTCCATATATAAGTAAAATCATAGCAATAAATATCTACCTTGAGAAACAAGAAAAGTCTCAAATAAACAACTTTTGGTTGTCCTTAACTTTTACTTTTGACTCTTTACTGTGTCTCGGTGTGGGTCTCTTTGAGTTCCTCTTACTTTGAACTTTCAGCTTCCTGAATCTAGATGTCTGTTTCAGTCTCCACATTAGTGATATTTTCAGCCATTATTTCTTCAAATAAGTTTTCTGCCTCTCTCTCTCTCCTTGTGAGACTCATAATGCAAATGTTGGTCCACTTGATATTGTCCCATCAGCTGCTTAAACTGTCTTCACTCATTCACTCTTTTTTCGTTTTCTTTTTTGCTGCTCTGGTTCGGTGAGTTCCACTACTCTGTCTTCCAGTTTGCTGATCCTTTCTTCTGATTCATCTAATCTGGCTAAGCCCCTCTATTGCATTTTTCAGTTGGCTACTATATTCCTCAGCTCTGTGGCTTCTATTTGGTACTTTCTAATATTTTCTACCTTTTTGTTGAAATATTCACTTTTTTTAATCCATTCATCTCCCAAGTTCAGTGACATTTTTATGACAGTTATTTTGAACTCTCTGTCAGGTAAATCACTTACCTCTTATTAAGGCATTTTCCTGAGGTTTTATCTTGTTTTTGTGTTGTTGTTTAGAACACATATTTATGTTTCTTCATTTTTCTTGACTCTGTTGGTTTTTATGCATGAGAAAAACACCGACCTCTCCTAGTCTCAAAGAAATGGCCTTGTGTAAAAGATGAACCTTATCAATCAACCCTGATCTAGCTCTTAGTTGTCTCTCAAACTTTTGTAATTGTCTAATCATCCCACTTTAATTCTAGTAGCTACCAGTAGTTGAGAGTGTCCCTCTCAGTGCCCCAAAGCAGAGGACCTCATTCATTACCTAGATTCAAGCAGCTTTTAAAGGACACAATTATAATATCTTTCTGAATTTACATTCATAAGCGATTAACAATCTCAATGAGACTCCAAATTTCATTTACAATTGGCAAAAACTTTTCAAGTGTAAACCCATTTGGAAATAACAAATTCATCTATTACTTAGATGAACTAAATTCATCTAGCTCCACAGACTAAAAGACGAGGTGACTAGATAGTCTAGGAAGTTACAATACCTTGTTATGGGATTGAAGTATCTGTATGATGACTCTAGTTTTAGGGTAATAGTTCTTGATAGAGAGTACCCTGCATAAATAACAAATATGTTCATTAGTAATGTGCCACCTACAATGTCTTTGTACTATCATTCTATTCAGAGTTAAATTGTTATGTGGGTAAGCATTAAAAAATGACATATTACAAGTTTCATTGTTATGCTATTCCCTAAAAATGTTCTGTTTAATAGAACACCCAATTAAGGGTGTAGTTGTTTTAGTGACTTAGTAAAATAAATCTATGGAAAGGTCAGCTGTTGGTATTAGGAAATTATGGTCTTCTGGGACCAATTCTTGAGAAGGAAAAAACAGTTTCATATATATTTTAGCCTTCAAATTCAAACACATTAGTTTCAAGAAAAACTAGAGATTGAATGACTATCTGTAGCTTGAAATAGCTCATAGATTATTTTATCTAGCTTTCTCATTTTACAAATTAATAAACTAAAGTCTGTGCCATATTTACTGTATTATGCATGGTGAAAATTCTCAGCTATTTCTTATTATTCATAGAGTCACCTTTAGCTATTTATACTTATTTTGTCTTTGGGGCCAGAAAATCATCTGGATTAAGAATAAAGCCTTTGTCATCACAAGGATAGTTTGAATCTGTTACCACAAGTCAAGTTCCTGCTCATAGATAGTTCAGAGTTAAAGATGGTAACTCTAGTTCTAGCCATCTTAAAAATAATTTCCAATAGTCACAAACACATCATACAGAACCAAACACAATCTTTCACCAGAACTACTGGAAAAAAAATTCCCAATAAGTAAAGTCTACTAATAGGGTTCACATATCACACCAATAGCATCTCTATTTTTGAGGGGGAGAGGACATTAGTTACAATGATGCTATCTGAAAAGTTATCAATTATCTGCATGCTTGCTTTTTAAATTTATATAGCTATTATCCATATGAAACATCAGGAAAGTATGTGAACAAGCCCATAGACACTCAGTATACTATATTTTCAATTATTTTTCATACATTTGCACCATTTCTGGGGGCAAAAAAATAGGCAGAAATTTGGAATATGATGAACCTAGTGCTGTGATAGATGACATCTTCTGTTCAGTCTATACACCAGGCTTTATTTTAAAAGAGGCAGAAATAAGTCAGTATTGGAGCATAAAAACACAGTGCCAGCTTCATACCTCATAATGTTTGAAGTGTCTTCAGCATTTGAATCACTGCACAAGGGGTTGGCTATAATCAGGCATGCTTCCGCAGATTCCACCTATTCTTCAAGATTGGACAGCAACCATCTTGTTAATTACATGGGAAATGCTGTAGTGTGTCTCTTTTGGGTTTCCTTAGCTTTTTCCCCCATAAAATTTCCAGTAAGAAACAGAATGCACTTGGGAAGGAGTTGTGATAGGGATTAAATTACATCAGGATCATAATCCTGCAAATGCTACAAGGGCTGTGAGGACTACAATGGATGGACTAGGGCACAGGGTCTCCAACAAAGGTGTCAGATTGCTTTAAAATGGGTAAAGTGCATAGTTATATTTTCCCTATCATCCTAACCTTCCATGTATGCCTACTGATAAGTAATGAGATCTTTTTAAGCAATTGCCTGTATACTCATTTGCCTTTCAGGACACCAAAGAATGTAGGAACTGAAAGTCTGCTTAGCTCAAAGTAAACAGTCATTCAATAACTGGATTCTGAACCTTAAGATTCTAGAAAATTGTTGATGTGGCTCTTATAAAACCAAGGTGCAGGAAAGAGAAAGATTATTCTGAGTCTGTCATTTTCTGCTTTAATTCTTTATGTTAACTCTATATATCTCTGCTTTAAAAAAAAACTGAATGCTTTTGGTTTATATGATTCTGTGAAACCTACAAAATGAGAGGAAGCTTGCTTTGATCTTAAATGAAAGCTGTCTAGAGGGCTGGCCTTTAATCATTAGTTTTAGCTTCAACCTTAATGGGATCTCTGTTATTTTCCTTCATGTCTCTCCTATCAGAAGGCACATCAGTGTGTTCAGAGGTTGGTAAATCTGTGCTCTGGTAAGAATCCCATTTGAATGGTAAGATCAAACACACTTTTGCTAGTCATAATGTTTTCAGATCTCTTGGACTGTGAAAATAAAACTGCTCTAGGTAGAGAATTTAGTGAAATAAATAATTCAACTGTAAGTGTAGATAAATGGTGAGGTCCACTTAATATTTGTCAAGGAGAAATTGGAGGTCAATTACTACATTTCTTTTATGATAAGTTTTTAAAATCAAGAAAGTCATTTTTTCCCAAATTTAAGGGTCTGGCATAATGCTTTTGAAAGAGAATATATTCTATTATCTTAACTGTTGCAGCTGAGGTTAACTACAAAGAGAAAAAAAGCTCTTACCGCAACTCGCCTCAGATCTTCCCACTTTAATGCAGATCCAGAAACAAAAGTTGTGTAGGCCATGTAGCATTTAAATATGGTTTCTAGTTCCAAAGAAGGAGGAACCCTGAAGAAAGGAGGGAGGGCCAAAGAAGAAAAAGGATGCTTGACTTTGCTTAAGATACTGTTATATTTATTTGCATTTAATAGAACCCCTAAACTCCTCTTGGAACACATCTATATTCCATTCATTATTAATCCACATGGTTAGGTGATTTGACATCACTAGCCTAATTCCATGGACGTATCTGAAGCTCAGGTCTAATTTGGTAAAGGAATAGCCTATGTGTAAACATTTGGGAGAAACTGCCTATAGCCATCTTTTTTTTTTTTTAATTTTATTATTGTTTAAAATATCTGTAGCCATCTTTTAAAAACAGTCTACCACAGTCTTCCTTCTGGCTTCAAGAATTCACATCCCTCCCCTGTACACAATATTCTCATGTCCTCCCCCAAAAGTCTCATCTCTTTATTGCAATCAGGTCAAAGTCCTGGTTTTTGTCCTCTTAAGTCAGTTCTAGATGTGGATGGGGCTCCTCAGGTATAGCCTCTCTTCACCTGAAGGCCTATGAACTAAATAGATGTTTTATTCTCCCCATCTCCACACCCAACATACCATGATAAGGAATGAAAAGCTGCAATAGACATTCCCAATCAAAAGAGGTGAGGGTGGTGATGAAAAATAATTTCTAATCACTAGAAATTATCACAAAGATATTCTGAAATCTATCCGAGCATATATTATTAGGGCCCCCCACTCCAGGGACAGAAGTTTTTTTTTATTAAAGCCAAGTTCTGTCCTTACGAGCTAATCCATTGTTCTTTTCTATTCTTGTCTCTCTCCTCTGACCCTCTGAGCTATCCTTTCTTTTCCCCAATAAATGTCCTATGTTGGTACTTGAGTAGCTTTCTCATCTTGATTCCTGCCTGTGCTACGTTGGCATTTTTTTCTTTTCATTTTGAACTCTCTGTGTCCCTTTTACCCCAAGCTGACAGTACTTTTACCAGTAACATTTTGTTTAAAGCATAAACAAGTTTCTATATATGTTATTCAGGCTCATGGCATGCCCACAAAGTCATGTTTATGATTCCTCTGGTTGAGAGATCCCTCTCTACTTTGAGAATGTCAGGATTCTGGGAAGAATGTCCTAAGGTTCTTCAAAGTCCTTTGCCTAACTTGAAAGGAGCATCAATAAATCATTGCCGTAAATCTTTCTGAGGTCTTCAGCTGCATCCTTGATTGGATCTTGACCTTTGACCTCGGGGTCCTATTTTATAGGTGGCCTCCTGGATTAGATTTTTTTTCTCCAGAGGTTATATTCCTCTTTGATATTTTTTGGCCAGCTGGAGAGACTGCTCTGGGACTTCTAGATTTCCTTTAGGTTCTGCTTGAAGACTGAAGAGTTTCTTCTTCAGCTCAATTTTCTTACTTTATTGTACTTGATGATATGATAGCAAATGACACCCAGCATTCTTCTGGGAAATTTTCTTAGCCAGCTTCACAACTGCACTAGGTACATTTTCTGTCTTCCATGTTACTTTTAGTGGCATTGTTACCAAATTCTGCTTTTCTTCCAGTACCCAAGAGCAATTTTCTCATTGTTCTTCTGGCCTCTACTGAGTCCCCACGCAACCCTCCAGCCACTGCCTGCCACTAGTTCCAAGGAAAAAACCACATTTTGGCTTTTGTTATGACAGCACCCTACTTCCACTACCACTTTTTGTTTCTGCAAAACAAACTCGTCTAGAACTTCTTGACCTAAAACAACGATAATGTACTGCTTCTCATGATTTTGTGGTTGGCTGGTCTCAGCAATGTAATTCCACATAGTGTTGACTGTGACCATTTGTGTGGCTACATTCATCAGGGAGTGTGACTGGGAGCTGGAATGACCAAAATGACTTCACACACATGATTGCTGTCTCAGCTACCTGACTAGAGCAGGTGAAAATTGCCTGGGCCTTCTCTCCAGCAAGTTAGTCTGACTTTTTATATGGTGGCTTTAGGGCTTAAGACTCTCTTGGAGTGAAAAGTCCTCTTAAAGGCCAGGCCTGGAACTAGCAAAGTGTTATTTCTGCCACATTAATTAAAACAAGTCACTGGTTAGTTCAGATTCAAAGTGAGGGGAAAGAGATTCTGTCTTTTATTGAGAGGAGCAGCATGAATGCGCAGTAAGAGAAGGAAATGTTAATAGCTATATTAAAGGAAAATCAACCACAATTACAGATGGCGATAGTGCTTTAAAGGAAATATAACAGAGTCAAGAGACAGAAGGATTAGAAGACACTGATTTTTATAGATTGGATGGGGAAGGTCTCTCTGAGTGCTAAAGAATGAAACTAAACTGATCATATAAAGGTAGAAGAAATTCTGAGCAAAAAGAATCAATCAATGGAGTGGCCTTTGCAGAAATTCAGGAGAGACAAGATACTAACTGTGAACAGGGTTGTAACAGTGGAAATGAAATGGTAGAAAGAGAATTAGAACTTATTTAGGAGACAAAATTGATGATATTGATGAAAGTATACATAGGGTTTGAGGAGACAGGAGTATCAAAGACAATGCTTAGTTTCCCGTTTTAGCTGTAGAATGTGTCCTGAATAAGAGCAAAATGTCATTTCAAGTCTGACTTATTTACTGAGTGATGTCTAAATGACGTATTAACAATTTGGGGAAGAAAAAGCAATTAGTTTCCTTCACATTACACAAAATCAATCCCAGAGAGATTAAATATTAAAAATTTTCCATATGAAAACATAGAAATGGTAGAGAAATATTTGCTTAATCCTAGAACAGAGAGGCCTAAGAATGTAAGAAAAGCAAGAAACAAACATAAAAAAGGGAGTGGATGATTGAAGTGCATGTAAATCAAATGCCCCTGTATTAAAATAAAAGCACACAAAATTAAAAGGCAAAGAGGGATAAAATTATTTACAACATATGACACAAAACAGATAATATCAAAATACGCTGAGTGCTTAAAAGTCAGTAAAATAAGCTCACTGGCCTCATAGAAAGGAGGGTAAAAGAAATCAAGAGGAATTTATTAAAACACACAAAACTTGTTCCATCTCACTCGGAACCAAAGTTGTAAAACAAAACAATTAGAAATCATTTTGCCTACTTCAAAATCTTTTGGCATTAAATATACATTTCCCAGTGTTTTACCAATATTTGACTTGGACTCCACTTGTGAAAAGGTGAACTGCCCCCAGCCGGTGTGGTTCAGTGGTTGGGCATCAACCTAGGATCCAGGAGATCCAGGTTCGATTCCCAGTCAGAGCACACGCCTGGGCTGCGGGCTCCATCCCCAGTCAGGGGCGTGCAGGAGGCAGCCAATCAATGACTCCCTCTCATCATTGATGTTTCTATCTCTCTCTCTCCCTTGCCCTTCTTCTCTCTGAAATCAATAAAAATATATCGGGGGGGGGGGGGGGGAGGTCAACTGTCTAGAATGAAAACATCATCAAAACATTCTTTTGTGCATCTATTTGAACTTCAGATTTCCAATCCTGGTAATTAACAGTTAGAATGATAATTATGAAGGGTAGCAGACTTGTGCACAAGATTACGGTCATATACAGTAGTAAGTATAGAATAACCTTAATGATAGGGAATCACTTAATGGTACATATACAGAGAAACATCTGGCAAGATATAGTCCCAAATTTTTTCAGAAGTTAACTCTGATCATGAGATTGCTTTTTTCGTTCTTTTGGCTTCTCATTGTTTCCTACTTTTTCTATGAATATTACAAGGGTAATTTTCTTCCATTAAAAATATTCGCACATACTATGTCTGTGTCCATGGGTTATGCACATATGCATATAAGCTCTTTGATGAATCAGACAATAGTATGGGGAAGGCCTGGGGTGGGGTGGAGGGGATCAATGGGGAAAAAAAGACATCTGCAGTACTTTCAACAATAAAGATAAATTTAAAAAATAAAAAATATTCACACATATTTCAAGTATTAATTTAGAGCCCATGAACCAAACAGATATACTTACTCTCCCAGAAAAACAATCTCGGTGTTGATCTGCCCTGATTTATGACGGAGAAAATTCCTCAGGAAAGCAGTTACACTGTCCACAGTGATGTTTCCACAGACCACAATGAACCTAGGTAGCAAGAACATGTCAGGGGGATCATCCCAGGAAAGAAGTATCTTCCTGTCCAGATTTAGAGACTGACAATTCGCTTAAACTTAGTTTTAAATAAATTTGGTACTTGTGCTTGAATCACCCAGATTTTAAAAATAGAAACACTGAGGACTGCATCTCCATTATACAAAAGCAGCACCAGATTTCTGTCTTCTCTAGTTCATCTCATATAGGGCATAACTCCACCCATTTGAATTACACATAGCTTTTTAGGAGTACAGCAATAACTACCATAACTGCTAGGTTTTTCATGGTTATTTATAACTTACAATGGATTGCAAATGTGTAATTTTATTTGACTTTCCACTTGATTCCTGATTGGGTGATATAGTCGTTTGTCACTGAGGAAAAACTGAGGCTCAACGTGTTTCCTTGATTTTCCCATAGCTAAGTGCTATGGCTGAGGTAGCACTAGAATCTAGGTTATTTGTGTTTATCTCCCGCATCTAAAATTATCCAGGGGTCACACACACACACACAAAAGTGAGTCCAATAAAGAGACACCTAGGACAGGCGCAAAATTATAAGCATGTAACTTTTATGGTGGAAAATAGTTGTCAATTTCCTTAGACTGAGTATATATATTTTTAAAACCTACTTTTTCCTTTACTAGTCATTTAAGAAAATGAGTGGCGTAATTTTAGCTTAAATGTACCTTAAATTTTCCAGACCTTACTGGCTGATTTAGCATGGGTCACACAGCGCTTTCCCCAGATACACTGGCTCGAACTTCGGCTCGTCTAGTTTATTCCCTTGTTTTGTTCACTGCACTATGTTCTTAGTCCTAGGTCAGCCTTGGTTTCAACCACTGTGTTAAGAGGCCACTCCAGGAGCATCTGACTCCACTGTGCCTCATTCCTCCACAGTGGAGAGAGACTAAAATTTAAGATCTCCAATTCATTCTTTTTTTCTTCGGTCTGAGAAAACATAATGGAAACCGAGGTAACACATATCCACGGAGAAACAGGGTACAAACAACTCTGCTTTCCTCCTGGGAACAAGTGGCTGCGGCCTGAATGGAGGGCATCTATGAAGGACTGGCGAGGAGGCTGAAGTCGCTTCTCACTCCAGGAGACCTCTGCCCAAGAATGAGCCCCATATGGGTTAGGGGGGTTTTGTCTCAGACACCTGAATTAATTATTTTAAATTTGAGCCATGGCTTGGGTTTGATCTATTATGTAGAATTCGCCTGAGTTAACCACATGCTTAAAATGAGTAAGGCAATTAGTAACAGATATAAGAAAATAGTGATAAGGGAAGCTCAAATATTGTCACAATCAGTATTTGACAGAGAATGACAATATTATCTGCCATTTTAGTTGACTTAATGCCCTTATGAGCATCTATAGAGTAGTTTGTATCAAGTAGCAAATATTATCCTCTGATGGTATTTATTTTAGCACAACCCTCTTTAGTGAATGAAGGATCCTCCCAATATATTCACCTAGGCCAAGCCAGAGGTGCTTAGAAAGCCGTATGTGATAAGCAGAATATTTCGAAGTGTAGAAATTGTATTTGAATGCTACTCACTTCTTTCCTTTGAGCACTTCGTAAGAACTGGTGTATCTCCTCTGGTGAACAAAGAGTTCCACTATCTCGGGGATATAATTTGCAAATAGTATCTAAAATAATCAACAAATAAAAAACTCAGGTCTCCTTATTTTAAAGGACACTCCAAAATTTCGAGATTATGAAGGAGAAAGCAGGTACACAAAACTCCCACCTACAAGGGGCATCACCGTGAACTACATTTTTAAAGAGACACCCTCTTTCCTTTCTTATGTCAGTCTTTGCATTCAGTTAAAATGGAATAAAATGCTTTTCAGAATTCTAGATGATGAAAACAGTAAAGGACAAGCAGAAAGGCAGGCTTCCTACCCATTCTGTCTCCCTGTTGCTACAAAGTGCCCTTCTGACCCTTTGACTTGCTGTTATTTAGGGCCTTGGGGAAAAAAAGAAAGCATGTGGGACAGAGCACAGTGAAGGGACAGTGAAATGAGGGGGTGTAGCAATGTGGACACTGGAATATCAGAAAAATGAGGTTATAGAACTTGGTGTGGCTTTTAAGGAATTGAAATTAGAATCTAAAAGAAAAGGAGACATCCACTGTCCTTGACACACACTCCTGAACCTCTCACGGATGTTCACTTATCTGAAGCAAAAGGCTCACTTGTTTGAATTGGAAGGAACAGAACTTTCTTCAGATCAAACCTCAACTGCCCTTTCTCTTTGGAAGAAAGACTTTAATCTGGGGGGCAAACGACGAAGGAAGGTAGAGGTGCTGAAGTCAACCAGAGGCGAATAAGGAAAGTCTACTGGCAACCAAGCAGTTACATCCTGTGCTCCAGGGGATGCAGTTTAGGAAAATGTGGGATCCATATATCTTTTCATTTTCATTTGACACCTGAATAGTGTAACATTCACTCTCAAGCCTCTATTGCTTTACGTCTCACCATTAACCAAATGCTTTTTGTTTACTTGCTACATTCAAAAGATATTGAAAATATTCTTCACCAAACTCCCCAGAGTGAAGAACATAATGAAGGTCCGTCCTAGGGATGTCTTGGCTACCACATCTCCGAAGCCAACAGTTGACGTTGTTGCCATGACCAGGTAAATGGACTCAAAATATGATAAATTCTGTGAATTTTTACCCTTGAGCCAGGGATCACCAGAATTCTCCACCTGTCCAAAGAGAAGAAGACTCAGGAAAGGTCTCTGAATGGAATCCTAGGGAAAGTTTATAAAGAGTAGGCAAAATGACTTAATTCAACTCAGATGAAATACTAAATGATTCCTAGGCAGCTGTGAAAAGTTGGCAAATTGTGGGCAGTGATGACAAAGTCTTGTTTCCTTTCATTGTGATTATTGCTGAAATCCAAGGGGGCATGTAGCTGGAGCCCATGCTTGGGATGCTTCATAGTGAAATTTACTGCCTGCATCTCTTTCTTTTCATTCGGGCACATCATCACATCCCGGAGCCATCGTGGACACCAAAGGCTCTCAGGCTGAGCAGTTACTACCCATTCTCATTTTTCACCGGATCAGGATTATCTTCCGTTAATGGAAGGAGCACTTCATTTAGTGCGCTTAACCTCATAAAACCAAGTGTCTAAGGAGGAGCAGGCAGCTGAGCATCCCAGGTTATTTCCCCACTCCCCCAAAAATCTCTTCAGCGATTAAAAACACTCTGAAAAATATTTACTCTGATTTCCCCCCTAATTCTCTACATTTTAAGGAAACTAAATTTATCAGGTTATCTTTTTATGTGAAATAAAAGGAGTAACTTAGGCAGCAACACTATAATTTATGTACATATAGTATATATAAATTTATTACAAATATACACTATATATTACAAATAATATATAACAATTATGTGGAATACATACAATTTTCAATTTTCCTTTTTTCCATTTTTAGACATGTTTCCAAATAGCTTACACATATATTTCCTACGTGTGTGTGTGTGTGTGTGTGTGTGTGTGTGTACATGTATATTCCACCCAGGAATATAAGAATCACTCGGGACAGTTCCTTTTAAACTAAAACTTTAGTGTCTTTAAACAACATCTTAGTACATAGTTCCAATCATATCCTTCTACAACATGTACAAACCAAAACTAAATTGACTTCAACCTGGAAATCTCCTTCACAATAATTTAACCCTTTGACATTTAACTCACTCCCTTTGCGAGTATTATTTCAGTGTTGAGAAAGGATGTGGCTGGTTTCAGATTTCTTTGATAGTTCATATCACAACTTGCATTTGGTGTTTAACATTTTTCTTTTTTCTTGTTATTGTTTTAACTAATTTTGAGGGAAGGGCTCATGTGAAAATGATTTCTGCTTTATTTATTTTTTTTGTTTTGCTTTGCTTTTCTCAAAGACCTATGCAGGCTTTTAACATCTCGCTTCAATTTCTGCATTCTCTAATGACTGCTCCTCAACTGTCCTAGAGCAATAAAGCCTAGGAGGTCCCGTACTATTGTTGAAATCCATTTATTATATTGCTGATTAACATGGGCTAAAAACTAGCCTTTCCAATAGGCAAAGGAGGCAGCTATGTATACAGGTTAATTTCAGGAGAACAAAGAAATCCCCAGAACTCTCCTTTGCAACTCAGTAACAACTCCCCCCGATTCTCCAGCTTTTATACGTGTCTCTTGCTGGCTTCATTTACTTGACTTTTATTCTTTTATTCTTTTTCAAAATGCTGGAACCCTTATGAAGATGCAGTGATCAATTTTCCCTATTGCTCATGCCTTTGAAGGGCAAGCTTTGTTGGATCCTTTTCTGAGCACAGGTTGTAAAAGCTGGAAGAAGGCATGTAGGAACCTCGAGTGTAGGAGATACTTATCTGTCATAAATAGGGGAGTGGAGCAAACCCTGAAAAGGGAAGTAAGATGATGAACTTCACACTGGTCACAGTGATGGAGACAGGAGCTCAGAAGGATTACCTTCATTTCTTAAAGAAAAGACATTCGTGCTGACTGGCAACATTACAGAGTTTGATGAGATGCTTACCAGGTGAATGAACCCAGCAGCCGTGAACCAGGTGCTGAGAACTATTGATAACAATTTGGAAAACTTCACTGAATTGCTGGAGGAAGAAAGACAGAGAACTGTTGGGTTCTGACAGGTTCCAGAACAACACAAATAATTCATCCTCTAAAACCTTGTTACTCAAAGTATGGTTCACGGTCCTGAAGCAATGATATGCCTACCTGGGAATGTATTAGAAATGCAGAATCCCAGCCCCCACCCCGATCTACAGATCCACAGTGTTACAAGAGCCTCTGCTTGATTCATATACACATTAGAGTTGAAGATGCACACCTCTCACACACACCCAGTTACACACACTTGTTCAAAAAGCCTAGATTTTGTTATGATATCCACTAGCCTAATATTACACTTCTTTTAAAAGCAAATTATATGAGTATCATCATAAAATAAATTTAATATATTGATATTTTCCCTAAAGTAATTGTGCAAACTGCAGCGCCTCGGGAATCCAGAGTGGGCTTGCAAAATGAAACTGAGTAGGTCACAGAACTGTAGTTACATATTGCTAAACTCATACCAGGACCTCTGAGAAAGAGGATCAGACAAGCTCCTGTCTCCTAAATATTGCCCTAGCGTTTAGATGAAATCTCTGTAGTTTTCAGGCAGGGCCACCTGTCACACAAGGACAGCCTTTTAAGACCTTGACTTCTCCATGATGCATAAACATTTAGTAGTGAAATCTGCCTGGCCTGCAATATTTGATGCTTCTAGTGAGAATGCAGAGGCATGGAAATTGAGTGGGTAACGTAAGACCAAAGTGCTTAAAACTTTATAAGTACTGCTGCTCATAGGTAGTTTGAATATATTTTTTGAGACATGTGGAAGCAATAGTTCACTGTGGCTACTGGGCAGCTCTGCTGCTCAGAGGGATTGTTTTAGTTCCTAGGGAAACACGGTTCATAACAGCAAATGTATGAAACCAAAGCCTCTGAATTATTTTGATTTCTTATTTGGGTGATGGTGGTAGGGAATTAAAGCCTAAATGGACTTACACATTGTAGCTCTACAGAACAAAGAAGAAACAAAATCTTTGAATTGATTGCAAACTTTTCAGCCAGGGTGTGATGTTAACACAGTGGGAGAAAGAGAGCAAGTAATATCTTAGGAGCTATGGGACTTCATGATTTTTCCACTGGAAGTCTGATCAGAAATGAGTTGAATTGAAGGTGTAGTTAACATGTTAATTTCCTAATCCAAAACAGTGAGTGAGTAGTAATTGAGAAAGGGTATTTACCTGGTCCTGGTGGCTCTCAGAATTTGCAAGATTTGAGGGAGCTCTAGCAGCCGCAATGCTCTTAAGAACCTTAAACCTAGAAAGCAATAGAAAGGAGAACTCTGCCAAAAGAAGAGGGTTACTCTAGAGAGTGGTCTGAATTATAATACAGTGGGGAGTGATTACACCCTCTCTCTCCCTGAAATGCTCAAATATATGTTATAAAGTTGTAGATTTAAGAGTGTGAGCTCTAGTTCAAATCCTAGCCCTGACACTTAGCTGTTATAATCTAAAGCAATGCCCTCAACTTCTCTAGTTCCTCATCTGTAAAATGGGAATTATAATAGTACCTACCTCATAAGGTTGCTGAGCTAATATAAAGCATATAATAAGCACTACTCATATTTTACTCTAAATTCTTCCTTAGAATAAAAAAGCAAATTATTCCTTAAACCACTTAAACTTCTGATGACAGAATGTCTATGATATGTTCCTCACTGTTTGTATGATGCTTACTTTACGTAGTTTGATAATAATGATAGCAAGAAATAATTTGTAGCTAATAAATAAAATTACACAAAATTGGTAAAAGCTATGTAACCCCAATGCAGTGTCAATATGTCCACCTTAAAGACTAAGTAGCTAAATAAATCTCTAATATGTCATAACATGTCTGGATTATGAAAAAGCTTTCAGACCAAGGGAGGCTTTTCATCTCTCCCAATGCATGTGGGATCCCAGTACAAAGGGGCCACAGGGGGAGAGGATGCTGGGGCCTTGCCTCTCAAGTTATGGATGAGACAGTCCTTTAACAATAACAAATATTGACACTTATTGTGCATCAGGCATGTCATATTGCCTGATGTAAAAAAATAGGGGAGGGTGTTCTGAAAATAGATTATAAAACCATACAAGTACAGTGAGAAATTTGTTTTTTTTTAAATGGCATTTAGGCATTAAAGGGAAATGAAGGATACTTATGAATGAATGTTAAGTTTTTTTTAAAAGATCTCTTCCGATTCCCACAATATACTTACCTAGCCAATTACTCTTCAAATAATATGAAATAAAGGTTGGTGGAATGGTAAATATGTCTACAATTGAATTCATCTCCAACCAGAACCTGATCTTGTCATCAGCTGCCAAAAACTATGAAATGGAAATAAAAGACCCCAAATTCTGTTAACCTCAAGAATTTTAAAGTGAACACTGAAGTGGCTTTATTCAGCTACATTTCATTCATCAACTAGAGCTTTGATCTAATTCTATAATATACATATATACACACACAAATATATTTACATAGCTATATATGAGATATATGTTTATATAGCTATGTAGATACATATATATTTATGTACATATAAAGATTGTCCCTTTAGTAGGTGTTCAATAAATAAACAACCCCATTTTATCTACTGGATGGATCTTAACTCTTACACTTAACTCTCTCACTTAACCCTCACACCATGATCTTTCTGCTGCTCCTAGAGCTTTATAATTATCTAGCTAAAACCCTCTGTTTGTGAGTAATGAGGAAACATGATCTAGGGTGGTCTTCAATAGAAAAAGTATAGCTAGCTATCTACAAGTTTGGCTGACCAAGGCCTGTGCTTATGAGCTTCCCTATTTAGATTTAGAAAGTGAGCATTTCCAGAAGGGAGAGTTTGCTGTAAAAAAGAAGATTTTGATGGTCAGTGTGGTTAGAGGACACTCAGAAGGATAGTCATAGAAACATATTACACACATATGTATAACACATCTTTTATATATACATAAAAACATGGGATGAATAAATATACTGAAATCTAGATTAAAGATGTGTTCTCAATAAATGGCTGTGGAATGAGAGAACTATTCAATATATGAGTGTAACAAAAATGAAGCAAAGATATAAAGTATTTTATATAGTTACATGGCACATAAGCCACCAGTGAAGCCAATGACATTTTCAGAGGCCTGTTGTTAGGGTTCTTCCAGCTCATGATTATGGGTAAAGCTTTCTCAGCAGTAGGTGAAGAGCCAATAAGGAAGGCAGTGTGACAGGGTGATATTTTATAAAAAAAAATCACTTTCATTTGTGATGGAATTTTTGGCCTGGTTTACAGCTTCAGATACAAGAGAGAGAGCTACTCTGTCTTACTATAGACTTAACAATTTAGGGCATAGACCCTTTAACTTCAGAGCCTGACAACATAGGCCAATTGTATAACCGAAGCACACACAGATCTCTCTATGTTGTACCTGTTGTGTTTGTCTGTTTACTCCCACTTCCAACAGGTACTTACTCTCAACCCAAAATAGAACGTAAAGAAAGCATTGAAAGTCAGATCAATAGGGATGGTTTTGTCTTCATATGAAGAACAGCTTCCAACAGGGCTGGAATAGAAACAAGGGCAGTTTATAAAGATGAGTGTTTTAAAAGCTGTGTCTACAGAGGACCAAATAAAAAGAAAGAGTAGGCAATTTTTTATTTATTCATGAATGCTCAATCCAGACACTTAAGTCCATATCTCAAGGAAGTTTCTTTTATCTTGGGAGCAGACACATGCATGAATAAAACCAGTAGACTGTTCATAGAGCTGAAAATAATGGGAAAATTACCTGCTCTTCCTTTCCTAGTGCTTATTGCTTCTATTTCTGTTTTAGCAGCGGGGATTCAGAGGCCTAGAGATTTGGCAGCTCTTCTTGGTTTTCGAGACCATCTGCCCAGCAGGAAGTTTAAGGTTCTGTGCCCTTCTGATATAGAGCTACTCTAGATCCAATAAACTGACCCAAGCCAAATTTAAAAAAATAATTTCCTGAAAGATCAGTAAGGAATTCACAAAGCTAAGACTTCTAGTTTTCCTAGGGTTTCTAAAGCTGTCTGACTTCTGTAGCCCTGCAATCCCAATTTTGCTTCAGCTGGGAATCTAAGGTAACTCCCAGAAGATCAGCATGGAGTTCAGGTTAGGTAGGGTTCTGTTCAAAACACCATCTTCACTTTGGCATAAAAGGAGGAAATGCCTTCCGAGAAGAGCAGTCAATAATCTGCTCCTTTATACCAAGTGAGGCCTAGCATTTTCCTTTCTCAAGACTGTCCAAGGTTGTTTGAAACCTATGAGAAACCCTGAAATGACCACAGGACTTCCACTTCAACGTCTAAAGGGTCCAAAGGCATATAAAGTCCTCCTAAGTGGCCCAAAGAAGAGGGCAGCTGGAGGCCTGCAGTCCTAGAGACTAGGGAGCAAATATGTGCAGGGAACCCCAGCCTCTGGCAATGCAGCATGGTAGGATGCAGAAGCAATGTGTGCACTTTTTGTGGAGTTGGTTTTAGTGCTCCCTGGGGGGAACTAAACACTTATCCTTTTATATGAGCTTGTGTATGTGAATATATTTGAAAGTACATTAACCATTTTTCCTGCCAGAGCATCCCAAATTCACTGGAAACATAATGAATAGAAGACACAGGTGAGTAGGGATTTTACTCACTCATTAGAGTTGATGAAATAAATTATAAGAGACCCGATGCTCAGTACAAATACAAGGATCACCTGAAAAAATAAAAACAGAAACCAATGTACAAACCCATTTTATTGATGTGAAAATAGATGAATGAACAAATCGACAAAACTGTGTTTTCTTTTCATCTTGCCTGTACATGTGTAGCCATGTTTTTCACAATTTGCTTATGTTAGCATTCATTCATTTATTTATCCATTCATTCTTTCAAGAATGACCGATAGGACCTTTAATGGGAATTCAATAAATGAACACGTACCCACCCACCACTTTCCTTACCTTACTGCAACTCTCACACACTTCGTAATAGTTTGTCCTTCCTGCTGCTCCTAAAACTTCCTAATCTCAAGAAGTTCTGTTACTCATTCATTCATTCATTCACCCATCCATCCATTCATTCACTCATCAACCATTTATTAAGTGTTTAATATAGGTTATGTGCTTTATTACATGCTAGAAAGTGAGGACTGACAGATATAGACTTTGGAGCTGAATTGCCTGTGATATTATAGAAGAAACAGTCCCAAACATGCTCATGTAAAAGATGGTCAGAATTTTAACACGATAAAAAGTGCTACCCTGAGGAAAAAAAAAACCACTAGTGCTGTTAACTTGCCAATGTATCTGGTCTATAAAATAAGTAGAACTTGTAGAATATAATTAGAAAATTCTCCATCCAAAATCCTGGATGCATTTGGATGAAACTTTTTGCAGCCCTGCTGACTTTTCGGGTCGACTTTAGGTAACTGGACATTTCTCCAGTTATTTCTAGTTTCCAAACCATTTGTTTCTTTAATATGTTCAGTCCAGTGAGGTATTAATAATATTAATAACAATAGTGAATTTTATTTACAACTAAAGCTTTACACTTTTCCAGCTCAAGTATTCCTGGGGCAGGTTACCTATACTAAGAAAGAGATCAGTTTCTTCTCTATTAACCCTTTTGGGGGGTTTTATTCCTGGTTGCCCAGTGGCCAGGCTATCTATGGCCTCTGCAGAACTGTAGGTCAGTGTGGAGGAGTGAACATAAAGGGAAGGTCAGAGCGGGAAACATTGGACTTGACAGGTCTTAGTCCACTATGTTCCCACCCTGGGGCTCTCTGAGCATGGGAGGTGTTTGTTTACTTTCATGAGTTCTTTCATTGCTCTTTGAGAACCCAATTCAAGTCATTCAACAATTATTTCTTTAGTACTTATCATGACCCAAATATTATTCTGGTGATTGGGATATATCGGTGAACAACCTATACAAAGATCCCTGCCTATGTGGACCACAATTGACACGATATGTTAAAAATACATGCTAGGAAAATAAAGTAGAGCAAAGTAAAGGGAATCAGACATGCAAGGGCAGGGGCCAGAAGAATTGCAGTCTTGATAATATTTAATTGCTGTGTCCCATTTGTGGTTTCTGTGAATTGTGTGAAAGTATATCTCTCACTGGTTGCTCACAAATCTTCTTTTGCTTACCTTACACTCCTATATTCTGCTGGAAACCTTACCCTCCAGACACCTTCTTTTGGGTCCCATGTGTGAAAAGCTCTCACATGGGAACCACGTCTGGCCCATGGATCAGCTCAAGCACTCTTTGTTCCATCCAACGCTGGAAGGAGAGATTATCTTCGGTGTGGCAATTTCTCTGGCATAACGCAGCTAGTGGGACAGTCACTTATTACAGGTGAGCCAGCTGTCAGTTCACTGTGTCCCCAAAGTTCCAGGAGATACAAATTGAAATTTCTGAGTAGTCTCTGGTAAGCCTCTTTCTTTAGGCTTCACATGACAGGATATCTCCCCACACTTCTGCCACAACAGAACTTGTTCCAAAAATCCTTTTCTATTTCTAATTTACCCTAATTTACATGTGGTTGGGTAATGTGCTAAGAGCTTCAACTGGGTTTCTTCTAACTACTTCGCAAGTGGCAGTTTGCAACTTACTTAAAACATGGGAGTTACTGGCACCTATTTTAACATCTAAATTAAGTGTTGATGAGATATTGCTAAGCTCAGGAAAAACACTGGGAGTGGATATGTGGACACGTATCTATATCAGCATATTAATAATTATTAATGCATAGTTTTCATGAAATTGCTTTTCTTTTCTTTACATATGGACATATTTTTCTCTTTTGCTAAATTTCCTAAGTGATTCTTCAAATATAAATCATATACTGACAAGCTTCCAGAAGATGGTGGTAGGCCATATGTTTACAACCCTCCAAATCATAGAAATTAACAAAAAAGAAGAAATTTGTAGTTTTATTGAAACTGAGAACAATACAAACCTCATGTTACAAACCCTAAAGAACATTATGCAGAAGCAATACATAAAATCTGCAACATGTATGCCAAACCAAAAGAAAGCACTGGGACCTAAAAGCTTATGAACACTGTTGAATCAGGTAGGAGTGGGAGACAATTCTGAGAAGACCTCTAGGGTTGCAGGGGCAAAATCTGAAAATGCTGGCTGTTTGGCAGGGATAGAAAACTCTCCACCTGAGGCATAGGCTGGAGATGGAGCCATTGAGTCAGAGGGGCCTAGAGGATGCATCCTAAAGCCACACAGTTGAGGAGGAACCCCTGAGCTAGAAGCAACACTTTTTCTTCTCAGAAGCACCATGGAAAGCAGTCAGAGAAAAATAAACTGAAGAATTTGAGGCTTTGCCCAGAGAGAGCCTCCTTTGCAAAGCTGCTGGCCACAGCATTATCCCTAAGGCTTGTTTGTGAAAATACACAGTAAATTGAGGCTTTGATTTCCAGAGTGGGGCTTAAATCCCCGTTTAGTTGGTGGATAATTATGAGCATCTTCAGAGTACAAACAGTAGTAACGTGGTTAACAAGGGACCCTATGAATACTCTAACCAGCTTCTCTTAAGAATACCAGCAGACACTAGAAAATTGACAGTTATATGGGAAATGTAAGAAGACAGGAGGATCAGGCAAAGAAAATAGATGAAATGACCTCTAACGAAAGAGTGAACATAGACTATGTAATTAAACTTTTAAAAATGACAATTACTGTCCCTAGTGAGATTCTAAAAATCTGTTAAATAGTCCTGGAGGATTTGAAAGGCAAAACGAGAATATGGGGGGTCACACAGATGTTGGAACTGCAAGAAGCTGCACCTCAACACTGGCTGAAAGATCGACAAAAAGAGGTCAGGATTTTCAACATTTAGCATCTTCCAAGAGGTGCTTTTGGGAGCTGAGGTTCAGACCTGGGAGGAGGGGTCCTGACTTGGCTGGTAGTGGGCCCTCTGAGCAGATGCTGTGAGCCTGGTTCTGTCAGTGTTGAAAAAGAATTAGGAATAGTTTTTTCAGTAGCCATCTGACTGCTGAAAAGCCACTGAGCAGGTGTGGCTGAAAAATACAGATGCGAAACACGGAAGGAGCCGTTTCCTTCCCCTCCCCTAGGCTTCCTGCGTCCTGTACCCGGTGTCAGCAGAGCCTCACTAGGAGCATTAGGGAGCTCCCAGAAGGTACTATAATTGCTGAGCCCTGGCCTCACTTCACAAAGCAGGGGAGAGAGGGTGGATTTGGAGCTGCAAGATAACAGCTCAGCATCTAGCAGGTAGCCTCAAGTGCTAGAAGACACTGAAACAACACTTACAGAGATTCTAGAAAAAAGGATTGTAAGCCAAGAATTCTACCTCCAACCAAATTGCTGTTCACTTGAGAGAGCAAGATAAAAACCATTTTTGGTATTCAAGGATTCAGAGATTATACCACCCACACCTTCCCTTGCAAATGAATATGGGAAGTACTTAAGAAAAAAAATCAGAAAGATAAAAGTGCTGCCTAATGAAAGGTACAAATAATGCAATTTTTGACCCTAAAGCAAATATTAAGAAAAATAAATCTTAACAGGTGTAGAATGCTAAGAACAAAATAGTAATTTAGAACCAAATGTTAGATTAGTTCAGTTTCTGGAAGGAAAGATGGGTGATGTGACAAAGATCTCATGCAAGAGGAAGCTATGAATATAAAATGTGCAGAGATACAAAGATAAATCCAGAACAGTAAGTTTGTTCTGAATTTGATTTACTTAATATGCTTAGGCTATTGCATTAAGAATGGAATTATCCAAGTCAAAGATCCAAGACAATAAATAAAAGTAATAAAAAGTAACAAATCAGAAATGGAAATATCAGCTAATAGTCAGTGCTTTACATGTACTATCATATAATTTCCCTATAACACTTTAAAGGAGGAGTTTCACATTAAAAGAATGAAACCCAATTTAGAAAAACAAACTTGCCCAAGATTACACAGTAGGAAGTGGAGGAGCCAATACTGCATCCATGTCTCCCAAAATTTACAGCCACCATGTAATTCTGCCCCTCCAGTAAGATACGGAACCTAGACTGGGATGAGCTTAGTTGTGTACCTGATACCCATTCTCTCTGTTTTTCACTAACAGACATCCCATTTGTCTTTTTACACCACTGATATTAGATATTCTATTATGCAGCAAATTCAATGTCTAAATATTACAAAGACCAATAAAACAGATCACCATAAGAAGAAGAATTCCCCTGGTGAATTAACAAATAAATTTATTCTTAAGTCAATAAATGAATAAAAATCCAGGTACGTGGTATTTATGAGACACACTTAAAAGGAAACAAGACAGAAAGATTGAAAGAGACCTGGGCTAAGACATCCCAATGAGGTGTGAATAAAATAAAATGGAAGCAATGTTACATACTAATATTGTATCTTATTGATAAAAGGCACAATCAGCCAAGAAGATATAACATGTAACTTCACACACTAATTGATGTTATATAAAATATATAATTCAAGATCTGTTGGAAATGAAAGATATTTGATAAGGCTTTAAAAACCATAATGAAGATTTTTGACATGCCCCTTTCAATCAGTCACCAAATAATTAAGGATATGGAAAACACATATAATATAATTCATAGTGCTTATAGAGCTAACAAATACTCCACATATTCTTTCAAAAGTCCATTAAGTAGTAATAAAAATTGATCATATACCAAGCAACAAACAATTTCCCCATAAATTCTATGAACTAGAAATCATAAAAGCAGTGATGTTCTTGGTCCATAAATTTTACCGAAGTAGAAAAGACAGCCACTCCATCCTGAAAAAAATAAAAGCAAACCACATTCCTCTCAATAGACCACGAGTCAAACAAGAAATTAAAATTTAAAGCAACATAAAGACGCATTAGGCACTAATAAAAATAAGAACATTACTTGCCAAAGTCTGTGAGATATGCCCAAAGAAGTACTCTTAGGGAAAAAAAAAATTATAAATAAAATTCAACTGAAGGAGCCTGAAAGATTAGGCCAGCGGGGACCTTAGGAGCTGCAAAGACTGCGGACGCGTGGTGGGACCTGGCCCTGGGCCTGTGCAGTGCAGTCCTGCGGCATCCAGGCTGAGCAGCCAGGCCTGGGGGAGCCACCAAGGTCCTGAAGACAGGGACCAGAGACTGACAAGGCGTGTGATCGCAAGCCCTTAGCAGAACTGGATGAGCGACCTCAGGAAGCCTCAGCTCACCAAAGCTGCCCCAGAGATGAAAACACGCAGACCTTGTGTTTGGAGACCCAGCATGAGCGTGTGGGAGGAAGCAAGGCGCCCGGGGAGCCTTCATGGCACAGGCTCGGGAAGCTGTGGAAAGGAAGCGGCTTGAGAAGTACCGCGCTGTCCTGCGGAGGGACCGGCAACCGTCGGGCTCGGCTACCTCCCTCCCGCCAGGCACTGGAAAACTGTGAGCCGCCGACCCATCCTAGGAGTGGCCCTTTCCACCAGGACCCCGAGCCCCTAGCGGACCCTGGCCTTTGAGGGGATGACTCCTCAGTGCCAGGGCAGGGCCTGCAGAGGGCGGCGCCCGAGCAGCCGTCACAGGAGCCGCTGCAGGCTTTCCACGGCCGGGCTGGGGGAGCAAGGGGAAGCTGAAGTGCACAGGGGAGGGGAGGCCAGCTGCACCCTGGCCAGCTACCACTCGTGATAGAGGGAGGGTAGAGGCTCCAGGAGGAGCTCGGGGCCCTTACAAGAAGCAGTGAGCCACTGCCATGGTGAAAAAGTAACCTCTGGGTTAAGGATGTTGCTTTTAAGGACAAGCTCTACCAGGCTGAGCAGCATGTTTATGGCTTGTTAATCTTTCTTCACTTGGGGCCTACAACCTACACTCCCTGAGCAATCCACTTGCAAAAGGGAAATATGTCAGTTTGGGGCTTTCTCCCTATAAACTTAGGGCCCATCCAGCCAATTCTTCCCCAACTTCGGGTGGACCTCTGGATGATAGGAAAAGAAGCAGATTTAGTGTCAAAAAGGCTTATTAGAAAATTCTCGCCCAAACCGATAGGTTGCGATATAGTATTATCATTACTTAAAACTAACTGGGTTGGGGGGATTAAACAAAATAAATGGGAAAGAACAGGGTTCCAGAATTAAGAATGATAAAAATGTATTAATTATACGTATACATGTGGGTCATGAGACTAATGAAGTATATAAATTCCCAGCAAGGCTACATGAGACCCAAAGGTCGGGACACTGCCAGTCATGAGAGGCGAATGGTGTGAATTATGAGAATGAGGGAAAATATTCTTTCTAACCAGAGGCGGAGTTTACTCTATGGAGCAATTAAGGAGACCTTCAAAGTTGCATTTTCTCTAGTGGCTCTTTTTCTTTGGAAACTGTCTTGTGGTTTTAAAAATCAAAGGTGGCTTTATTACTTGTTGTCCACATGCATACACTTTTAAGAATGTAAGAGACTTTCTTAACAACTATACCAGGACAACTGGAAAAAAAAACTGGGCTTAGAATCATCCTATGTCATGCTTATTCAATGATTACTGCTTAACAACCTAGGAAATAGTAATTGAATGGAGAACTGGGAAACAGGTTTGAAATCTCAAGATAGGTGCAAGAAACTAAAAAAAAAAAAAAAAAAAAAAAAAAAATCTACATTTTCTGACACCTGTCTCTAAATATATTATTTTTATTTCTTCTGGGTCAAATTATCGTTATAGTTGTTGTTGAGACACATATGATTAAAGCAACATAACTATATTACAAATTCTGATACTTATCAAAAAGTAAAATCATATAGGAAATTAATCCAAATGAGATGGATTTTTAAAAATTAATGTATGTGTTTGTGGATATTAATTATTCCTGGAATGAGATAGGGTACCACATCTTATATATTAACTCATTTAATCATTGAAATAAACTATAGATAGTATTGCTCATCCCCATTTTATAGTTCTTACATTTCATCTGTATATGAGTCAAATTCCTCATTTATCAAAAGGAGGTAAATAATAGAACTTCTCTTTTGTAAAATAGGTTGTAAAAGAATGCTAGGAATGGAGAATTTATATGAGTCCTTAGGTAGATCATTTTAAGAAACAGCACTTGTGAAAGTTGGAGAACTGATGGCATCTGCTGGCCCTGCAGAAGTCTGCTGGAACACCCTTCCTTTCCTTCCTGGGGTGTGTTTCAATTTGAAGACACAAAATCAGTGGACTAACCTGAATCTAGATCTAATTTTACCTCTAATGGCTCCATTAACTATTCACTTAACTATTCTTTACTAAAGAACTGCCACAAGGAATAACAAATTTTATCACTTCATAATTTAAATTTTATAGATATAACTTATGGGGGGAGGGAGAAGAGTTATCGTAAGCTAGCTAATCAACTAAATAAAATATATCTAACAGTGTTGCTAAGACTCTACAGGTTTGAAGTGGCAGTGGATGGAGATAGGGGTAAGGAAGAAACTAATTTTTTTACTATGTGCCCTTCAATGCTTTTTGAATATTTTGCTATGTGCATAAAAGGACAAAAATGAAATCACCCAGAAATAATCCATATGAGGATTGCATTTCCTACCAGCCTTTTCTTTATTCATATGATAAAGACCTCTAAACTAAAGCATAGTCTCATACTATATAAACAAAATGAGCTCCTGATGCTTGATGGTATATTAAATATAAAATGTGAAATAAGAAAAGAAATAGAAAAAAAACATAGGTGAAGGTACATTTCAAGGTGGTAGAAAAGGTTTTTTAACTTAATTTTATTTTTAACATAAACAATAGAGGTAAAGTGTGAAGTGACTGATCATTTCTAGTATGTTTTATATTTTTCTTTTTCTAGAAGTAGCATTACATTACAAAAATGAGCAAAACCCAGCAAAATAAAATTTCTTTTAGTCAATTTTCCAAGTATCACTTTTGTGGCCTAATACATGCTGAATTTTTACAAATAGTTCATTGACACTTCTAAGTTTAATTTCTGTTTTCAGCATGTGGAGCCTGACAATTTCAATCACCTCTCTCTTATTAATTAAGCTGCTGTGGTCTTCTTTTATGATTATTCTTATTATTTTCTGTCTATTGTGTATGCCCTGATATGAGATGACTAAACTAAAAGTTCCTACTACCTTTGTCTTTTAATATTTCTTCCTTATTTCTTGTATTTCTCATTTATTCATGATCTTTAAGTTATATTTTTGGTGTAGTGGTATTCGTGATGGCATATCTTGGTTGAGGTTTGTTACATTTATCACATTTATCATCACAATGGTTATGTGTTGAATGGTGTCCCACTGTCCAAAATATACGTTGCGGTCCTAAATAGCAGTAGGTCAGAAAGTGATCTTGTTTGGAAATAAGGTCTTTGCAGATGTATTCCAGTTTAAAAAAGGTCATAGGACGGACTTTGATCCAATGTGACTGGTGTTCTTATAAAAAGGGGAAATTGTTAGATGGTATAAGTTCTCTTCGGCCTTACCCCAGTGACCTTTAATACATCATTTCCAATATTATCCTCATACAATCAAACATGATTAGAACATTTGAAAAGATCCTAACCAAGAAATAAATCCCCGTTATAATCAGAAAGAATCACAGCCCAGCCAGGCGTGGCTCAGCGGTTGAGCGTCAGCCTAGGATCCAGGAGATCATGGTTCGATTCCCGGTCAGGGCACATGCCCGTGTTGCGGGCTTGATCCCCAGTCAGGGGCGTGCAGGAGGCAGCCGATCAATGATGACTCATCATTGATGTTTCTATCTCTCTCTCTCCCTCTGAAATCAATAAAGATATATTTTAAAAAAAAAAAGAACGAATCATAAAATCCTTCTCTAACAGGTCAGTCATATCAACAGGGATTTTGGAAAAAAAGACCAAGTCTAGAAAGAAGAGAAAGGAGAGGCACATTGCCAGATGCTTCAAGATTCCTTGCAAATTTTATCAAAGAAATTTTACTTATATACTTCCAAAATAAAATTTTAAAAGTAATTACATCTGAATTAAACAACGTTAATTAGAAAAGAGCAATGTTTTTACCAGTTATGAAAAAGCAGAGGAAACTCTAGCTTACATGTCTACTTCTATCATACCACCATCTGATGGCAGTATAGCCTCAAATTACAAATCCCAACTTCTAATGTTTCAGATCAAACTGTACTACTGAAATGATAATCAGTACAATATTCATTTATAGGGCATCTGGTATTTCTAGACAATGGGATATAAAAATTTCCATGGCATAATCTTTTCTCTCAAGGAGCTCACAGCACACTGGGGAGTGGGGCATATGCACAGATAATTTTAATAAGTGTTCAATGCATATTATAGAGCCTTAGAGACAGATTCCTAGCTTAATATGGAGATAAGGTAAGATTTTGTAAGGTGATGATATCTGAATTAAGTTTTAATATGTCCAAGTTGCCTGGATTAAAACATGAAGTAAAATGATAAATATTATGGAAGGGCAAAAAATGACTAGTTTGTATAAGGAAGAAAAGAGGCTATTGGATTCAAAGAACAGGAAAACAGCTGTATGTTTCAGGCCAGATAACACACTAACCATCAAAATTTCTTAAACATCAGCCATAAACCAGACATCCATACAAGAAGGAAATGTGTACAACCTTTGCTCTAATAAAGCTTTTCTTCTGGAGGATAAGCTGGCAATAAATACAAAAATAATGCCCACAAATTATATTCACTTCAAATTAAAAACAAGCAAAACAGTGACTAAAGAGGGGAGACATGGAGATGGCTGTTGAGAGGTAGTGATATTTTAGATAAGGCCATCAGGGAACCTTAGATGTTTACCTTAGCGATAAACATATATATGACTATAATCATGATCTTGGCTGGAGTCTGTTAGCAAAGTAACACTAAAAATGTACTTACCAAAACTTGCCCCACAAAGGTCTGTGCCGAAAGTATCATTTCTATACGATCACGAAATACTCCATGGAGGTGAAGACTTTTAAAATGTTTATTACGGTTGCTCATGGACAAGATTAGTTTCTATAAGCAAGAGAAAGGAATTGAGTGTGAGCTGGACCTCAGAGAAAGGAATCTGTTGATAGATTCTCCTGCTGTGGTATCAACCAGAAACTACCCCACCTAGTCCAACCCAGGAAACCCTAAAGTCACTCGTTCAGGATTTCAAGAGATGAATCTTACTGAGTTTGCATTTTACTGATTTCCTGCACAGCTTTTTAACTCTGAATTCTACAGTCTTCAACATGCTTTTCTCACACATTCTTAGTCCCAGATCCTTCAAACTGACATTATTGTAATGATCAGCTTTGGGAGCAAAATGCTTCTTTCATGCATCGAGATGCACGGACAAAGAAAAAAGCTTACAAAATAACTTTTAGGTGATTATGTAAGTATTTGCTTTTTTGAGAGAAAAACAAAGAAGGAAAGTTTTAGGAATTTGATGTTGCTTTTAGTTCCTTATGTAGTATCATATCCTGCTGAAATTACAATCCTTCCTCACAGCTGCATAATGCTTTTACTTAATATATTTGACATTTATAATAATCCTATGATGTAGATAAAGCATGATGAAATCCATTTTTTATTGATAAAGAAACGGAGGTATAGAGAAATTAGATGCCTTTCCCACAAGTAGGCAATCAGGAAAGGCTGGAGCCTAAACTAGTGTCCATGTCTGTTGATGGTCTTGAACTACCACCGAGAAAGACACAAGCAAATTAGGACTGACCACACCATGCTGACTGGACCCCTCTGACTTTTAGAAAAGTTCACTTTAGGTAGGGCCAGGGTTTTGAAATGACTTAATTTTTCTACTCATATTTTCTGAGTGGTAGGAAGAGAAGTCTCAGTAAGTGACTATTAGATAGAGTTCATATCTCAATCAATAATTTGCCTCTAATACCTGTGATTCATCATGTGTATTTCCAAGATGTTTGAGAATTGATTTTTAAAAATATATTCAATATGACTTTAATATAGAACACTCATTTGAATTTCATTATAAAATTGGAGGTGTCTTCTGTGGAAAAACAAATTGGCCCTAAAATATAATAAAATCATACTTACTAATGTAGTAAACCTTTTAAAAATGCACATTTAAGTGGAAGAATTATGACTCTCCAAATAATTTCTAAAAGAAGTTTTGACAGTACCCAGATTTGTGACATTTTTCACATGAGGCCAACTTTCTCAAAAGCTTAGAGTAAAAATGCAGCACTCTCAATTCATATGAATATAACAAATTATTGAGAAGTCACTCAGCTTTTATCAAAGTCCTCAAGATTCAAGAGCAGAACAGTATAGTATTCTGGTTGCTTGGACCTCGTTTCTTATCATAACATTTACTTTCTATTTGAAATTAGAAGATACCTCTGCATCAAAGGGTAGACAGGAATTAGATCCGAAGAAAGAGATGAAAGATACAGCAAATATTTATAGACAAATGGGTTCTCACATTTTTGTAACCACATGCAAATGAATATGATGGGGAAGAAGATGTATTTTCCTGAGTGGAAGTCTAAGAAGGTTAAATAATTCTGCCAACTGAATTGGGCATTGAACATAGGAAAGAGGGCCAATTCACCATACCTGCTTGTGTACTTTGTCAGTATTGTTAAGAAGTTGGTACCCCAGAATTCTTTCCCCAATTTTTATGTCATTGCTTACTGTCTTTAATCTAGGAATAATTAGTAATAGAGTGAACTTATTTAGCAACAAAATGTATGAACTTCAATATTGGGGGTACTTTTCGAATGTAGAAACCTGAATTCCATATTATGAGATTGCCAATGATCTTAAGTACCAAGTTATTATAAGTTCTGTTATTTTGTGTCAATGTTTAGCCTTAAGAGAAACATTTTAAGCAACCTTTCAATATTAATTATATTGCACAGATAAAATGTGTTCTGCTATGGAAATTACTATAATCAGAGAAACAAACCAAGTTTGGGAAACAAAAATTGGAAATAAAGCCACACAGGACATAATAAAATTCTTTGCCATGGACCACTGGTAATAGAATAGACTTTATGTAGCATTTGAGAGTTTTATTTCAAGCTTTTAAGCAATGTCTTATCTGGACAATATACCTTTATTCTCGTCATCATCATTTGCCAGGTTTCATTCAATAGCACCCACCCTTGCAAAATTTGCCTCGGCACGAAAAGGTCTCTGTATTTGAGGCTGGATGTCATGTGCGTGTATGCATGGGCGTCCGTGCATGCATATGCAATTCAGTGTGTTGTGTTAACATGGTATGCGAAAGGCAGTGTACCTATGTGAATGCGTATGCATCATGAATGATGGACTTATGAAAGTGAGGCTGACTTCGGTGTTCCTTTTTGTCTCCCTAGTAGGACCTACCACAATTGTCATTTTAGGATTTAAAATAGAGGCATAAATATAATGTCCCTGGGTGGTTTGTTTTGTTTTTTTCCAGAAAAGTGATCTTTGTTTCCAGAGCTAACATTCATCATCAACCATACAAGACATTTCTTCTCTGGGTGGTGGGAGAGGAGGCCTGGCCCTGTTCCTGAGGCCTTGGGAATAGCGGCCTGTGGGCCTGTTTTTCATCCCCAAGAGGATCAGCCCCTTTCCAAGGTACCAGATCAGAGCTGGCTCTCTTAGCCTGTGAAAACTCAGTGAAGCCTTAATCATTTTCTAAACACAAACACATGTCAAACCTGTCTCTGATCTTCATACAATGGGATCCCAAATAAGGAAACTGACCAAAAGAATTCCTGTTCCCTTGATGTTTTGCCATTTTTTTATGGCCCTCCAGAGTAGCCTGGAAATAAATAAGATGAGGAGTCCACTTAAGAAGGTAACTAAGGAGGAAAGAATGAACGCGGCTTGGATCTCAGTTGTGCAGGACAATTTCCCCATTTCTTCCTCATTATTGTGTGCTTGCTTGGTTCGAAACATCGCGAAACTGAATGTCAGAATCCTATGATGTCATGATCACATGATAATGATTCCAGGAATTAGAGTTCAGTGTACTACAGAATCTAAAGACCAGATGCAATACAATGAGTGGTTCTAAGAACATGGGTTGGCAACCACTGAAATGCTGACTCATACGATGCCAGTGAATGAACAGGGGGAGGAAGCTGGGGTCCACAACATGGGTCTTCAGATAATGTGAATTCCAGATCTGCTTCTGTTACTCCCTTTCTCTATGACCTCGAGGAAATTACGTCCTTTGAGGCTATGGGCAATGGGCTATTTGGTCTGCGCAAACAATTTCAGAATAACCCTTTTTGAGTGAAATGACACCCAGGCATCTGTGTGTAAGTCGGTCCTTCGTCTGAGTGAATGCCACATTCTTTGTAATCTTGGAAGGACAGATGAGAGAAGATCTTCAGGATTTTAGTTTATCCTTTCTATAAGAAAGGCATAGTATAGAGTTCAGGCATTGGAGAAGGCCATTTTTCCAATGTGAACCCTGGTCAATAGTTATTTGAACCCAGGACTCTGTTCCTTTAATCTCTTCTTTATGGAACCTTCCCTTTTCTGGTTTTCATCCCTGCCCTGGCAGCAAACCCTCTGGTCCAGCAGAGGTAAAGTTCAGGATGAGAGCAATTTCTTCTGTTTTCTCTAATGTTTTCAAAGGTGTGAGAAATGTCATGCCTTTCAGTGTACAAGAGGGGCAGGCAGAATGTCAGGGCGGAAGGGGGGCCTAGTTCCCCAGTTATTGTGAAGATGACATGACAGGAGGTGATGAGACCCAGGGGAAATTCTGTTGTCTTTTGCAGTCGGCCATGACTCCGCTCTGTGTGGCAGCCTGTTTCTAGAAGATAAATACGTTTCCTAGAACTGCTGCCACAGTTATTTTGTCACCGGGGGACCTGTGTGACTAGGGAGAAGCTGCCACTTGTAACTTGGTAGCAATTCAGTGTTCAGAACATGGGAGGTAGACGACTTTGGAGCAACTTTACTCCTCACAATAACTAAGAAAGCACTCTCCTTGTACTCCAGAGTTTAAAGAAACAAAAGTAATATCTACTCTGTTGGCTATCTATACAAGCAGAATCTCTGCTGAGTGTGTGTGTGTGTGTGTGTGTGTGTGTGTGTGTGTGTGGAGTAACTACTATGTGCCAGGCACTGGAGACACAATGGTCAGCAAAACAAACATAGTTCATCCCCCTACGGGGGACACAGTTAACCGAGGAAGACGTTTACAGTTAGAAACTTGGGAATGTGTTCTGGGGAGAGATGTAGTGTGAGAAGAACCCGACCTACCTAAGGAGTCCAGAGGCTGTGTCATGTCTGAAGCTTAGGTCTGAAGCATGAGGACCCCTGATGGGCTGGGGAAGCTGGGGACATATATTGTTAGACAGAGGGGCTACTGTGGGGCAAAGGTGGAAAAGAGATGACCCTCTGAAGAGGGTGGTCCATGGAAAGCAGTGATCCAAGAGAAGGGTGGCTGTGTGTGAAGGGAACCAGATCACGCAAGGCTTTGTTCCGGTTTAAGATTAAAAAAATACAAGAAAAGACTTAATTATTTGAAGGATTTTAAAGAAGGGAGTTAAATGATTGAATGCCAGTCAGAGAAGACACTGGTCCAGAGTGAGAAGAGGCTCGTCCACTGGGTGGGGCAAGCGAGAGGGGCCATCCAAGGCCAGGGTGTAAGGTCTGCACATCTGCATGTGGGAGGTGAGTGTGAGGACGTGTCACAGCTGACCCTGCATCTCTGGCCAGTACTTCTGAGTGGTGGTTGTGTCTTTTCCCTGCTGCCCTTTTAAAACTAGACCTAGGAAATGAACAACACTATACTACTGGAGATTTCTTTTTTCACATGAATTTTTTAACACGGCCATGATTTGATTAGAAAAATAGCTTCACTTTGTACACATCTCCATAATTTACTTCTGGGCACTCAAATATCCTGGCAAAATTATACTTTATAATGAGATTGAACATATGTTTCATTTTTAAGATTTGCTTTCTTCAGGAAATGTGCCATACCTGAAAAAGGAAAGAACTTCATACTTTAAGTGTATATAGCAGCACTCAGGAATATGTGTGTGTGTGTGTTTAGGTGTGTTTAATGCTTCTGAAAGTAATAAATCATATTTTAATGCTCTCTTTTAAGGGCCTATATCCATTTGTCATAGTTAATGAGATGACCCTACCTTCTTCTGTTCCTATAAACAGACGTTTATTTCTTACCCCCAAGGAGCATCCACACCATCAGTCAAATACTGGTGAGGACATGCAGGGCCCCAGTTCATGAAGATAGCCAGTGACACAGCCAGACCTAAGGTCAAGGATGCGGATGGTTTGACCTGCACAGAGCACTCACCTCACAGCGAAAGCACATCACAATAAGCAGCTTCTAGGGTAAAAGTCTTCTTATTGATTTAATATATCTATTACTTTGGGAATGTTACTTAAAGATTATTGCCCTGGTTTCTCAAGGTGTTTACGTGAAGCTATTTCAGTCACCAAGTCTTTACCTTTCACCTTCTTAATATTTCAGTTCTGGTTTAACTCTGCAAGTTTCATGGAATGTGACAGATAGTATATTAACCACTTTTAGAGAAAGCTTCCTTTTGAAAGGTGACTTAATCCATAGTCTATTTAGATCCATGAGCTGTTGAAATTTACCCTTTAAAAAAGAGCTGTACTTCCCTCCCTCCCCCGTTGTTTTCTGTTTATTTTAAATGGATAAACCACAGCAAGACATTCCAGTGTGGTGGATGCTGTAATCCAATAGACTGGCTGTACAATTTCAGTGGTTTCCTTTTTAGAAACTATCATTTCTGGAGAGGCTGATATTATAAACAATGTAATCATATTTAAAATCCATACAGAAATCTTGAGTTTTGACTTTATCTTTTTTTCAAATTTGTTGGTTTACTTCTGAAGTATAAGCCTTTGGCTGAGCTTCTTATGCTCCCCCATCTTCATTTTCTCATCAGTAAAATGAGGAGGCTGGACTGGTATTTGGGATTCCTACAGCTTGCACACACTATGAATCGTTGATTGTATAATCCCAGATTATGTCTCTAACAGATTATAATCACTTTTGAATATTTCAGTGTCTGATCTCATTCCCAGATGAATTCTTTTAGAAAAAAAGGAGAACTCCACTCATCGATTCTGAGTGGCTTTTTTGGAAGGGGTGTCCCCTTTGATAAATTAACTTGGATTTCTTCTCAGATCTCACGGCATTACTTTTCTTCAGAGGGAATATGCTGAAGTTGGCCACAGTCTCTGATTCCTTCTCTGAATCCAGACCCTCTTTATTTTGTGATCTGATTAGAAATGTGCTAATTGGTTTGCCAGAGAGACTATCCCTTCCCCTCCCCTCTGTGTCCAGTTTCTCATTTTCTTTCTCACTGACTTGCTTTCTGTGGTACTGCAGAGTTATGGTTCATTTTGGATATTTGCAAACTGCATATGTGTGTCCATATGTATGTCAAGTTCATGAAGGTTATACTGGGGTGAATTGCTAAGTGCAAAGTGAAGAATTTTATCAATCTCTTTAATTTTCTGATTTGTAATCCCTAGTTACTGTATTCAGTGTTTGGAGGGAGTTTCACGAATCCTGGTTACAAGCCTAGCAACAAAGTTAAGATGTGAGCCTCTTCCATTTGGCCAGTAGATGGAAGTATTTCATAGGTAATTAACAAGCAGCATGGTTTTGTTTGATTTTGGTTTTGATGTGTGTGGTGTGTGTTTTTTAAGAAGATGGTGGGCCTATCTGGAAAAGAAGTAGAAAGGAGAAATGAAAAGCAAGAACTAAGTGATGAAGAGAGGGACATCCAATTCTATGAAATAGGGGGCTTCCAAACTCAGTCTCACCAAAAACCCATTTTCTGTTCAGGTCTGTTTACCTCTGTGACTGCCCCTTTTGAAAGAATAGAAAGATAAATTAAACTCTTGATAACTCTGGAGGTGTGTGTGTGTGTTTTACCATAATCTCTATGGATCCTTGAGAATCCTAAAAATCTTTTCATGAGTGATGAATAATGCAGACACTTCAGCCATCAGAACAGCTGATCATCAAGCTGATGGTTTCATCCAGTGCGGTGGTCATCATGCCATCCCTCTGCCCATCCCCTCTCGTGCTCCCGACTGGAACTTCTGGTCTACCATCGAATTGCCAAGCACTGTCCCAGCAGCAGGTTGCATTATTCCTCTGGGTGCTGTGTGAGTATATTTCCAAAATCTCAATTTCAATGAACTGTAAGTTTGAGTCTCTGGGTGTCATATCCAACTGAAAGATTATGTTGAGAAACTGAGTTGTCACCAGCGGCACAGGAGATGAAAGCCATCTTCTCTGCATCGGCTCCTCCTAGATTGGTACGTTCACCCAAACACTTCTCTCCAAGTGCCTCTGACTCCTGGCAAGCTTTGAGGATGAAAAGACTGGCCGTTAGCTCCACGTTTGGTTTGGGAATAGCCCAGCAGTTTTTTAATTATCTCAGGAAAAAAACTCTATAGATATAAAATAACTTTCTAAAAATTAAATTTATTTTAATCTACTTATTTTAAAGAAAATCCAAACAAATGATATAAAGTGCAAGCGTAAGGCAAATAAAATGCTCTGAAGTGGGTTAACGTCTTCTGAGAGCCTTGCTTACTCACCCAGCTCTGCTGCTTCTCCCGTCAAAGGGTAATGTTGCCCTTTTTCTTAGAATTCCTGGCATTCTTCATCAGTATTGTGATTTTAATTGCATTTCTCTGAAAGCTGTGTCTATAAGCAATGTTCTTGATAGAGAATTTGAATGTAACTGTTGCATTAATACAATTATTTTCTTTTTTTCCCAGGATATCCTGGAAGAAAGAACCTTCTGTAATATAAAATGCAAAAACTATGTAGATAAGCATTTAGGTACAAGAATTATTGAACATTAAATCTATTTATCCCTGAGCCCTACTTATTTCTCTTAAAAACAAGGAAACCCAGACCAAGGCACTGGGATGTGTTCTTCAGTTTGTGAACGCAGAGGTATCTCAACCTATCCAAATGTATGGTGCGTGGGAGAAAAAATGGTCCACCTATGATGGTAGGTAGTCATCAGGGACTAATGGTGAGTTTATTTGGTAAAATCTCTGGGCTTCCTGAGTATTTTAACATATCTCTTTATCTCACTTCTAACAAGCTTTAAACTGATTGTGGGAAGAAAAAGTACCACAGAAGAAAATCAAATTCTTTCTAGCCAGGAGAGGTCATGAAAGGAGACATTGTAGCATTTTCGTGGAGAGATTTTATTTGTTAGCTGAGAAAATCAAACTCCATGGAATGGATCACTGAGCTAGTAACCCCCTTCCTCTCCCAATTTACACTGTTTCTAATCAGTAATGTCAAGGTTCCCCACTAGCAAGTGTCATTGCAGTTACTCGCCAAAGCAAGGATTGTTCTTTGGAAATCTTGCCACAAGAGAGCAACATTGACTAACTTTTGCCTTGAAAACCTTTTTTTTTTTTTTTTTTTTTTTTTCTGGGGAAAGAGACTTTTTTGACTTGGAAGACATTCCAGATAAACCCTTCAAAAAAACAACAAAACAAAACATCACAGCTTTGCAGGGCCTGCTCAGAGTAGGGGGAAAGAAACGAATCCTGAGTAACAGTGAGATGCGTTGGCTCTACCTTTGTCTGCCAAGGCCTTGGCTTACCTCAGAGTAGTTAGGACAGATGTTTGGGTCTGTGCACATGCATCTCATTGGTTTGGGAGAGGTTACGCATGGTATCCTTCCTCTCTGGATTTTCATATGTCAGAGAACTGTGACATTTTTACAAAGCTAATCCTTACCCTGAAGCATTATCATTGGATTAATAAACTTCATGTATAAACCAAAACGATAAATTGCTTTATTGTATCTCCACTCAAAATGTCTTCTTTAGCATGGGGGTTTTCTTGCTGTAAAAACCGCTTACTAGAGTGATCTCAATCACAAGATCTACCACAGGAGTCAACAAATAGGCAGGGGAATCTTTTAAAATTTCGCTATTTAATGTGACAATACAAAACAAAGCACAGAAAGCTAGGAGAAATTAAACAGTTTCCTCTAGAAAGACAGTGATGCTGTGAGAAAGATGGTCCAAGACACTCTTCCATGGCTTTGTGAGTCCTCCCTAATCTCTTCACTGTCTGGAAAATAAGCATCTGGTACCCGTTTTGATTTCTAGATTCTTCTTTCTAAACCCATCCCACACACTGTCATTGTCCCTCATCCTACCTGTCCCAGATGCTTCTCAGTTCTGGAGTGAGACAACAGTTGGTAGTAGAGATATTCAGAGTCTAGTACCCTTGCCTGGCCAAACAACACCCAGATAATCCCATTGTTAACCTTTCTATTGGGTGTGGGGTTGAGGACCAACATCTCTGCTTCCCTGTTTGCTGAAGGTTCCTAGTTGGACGAACATGCATTTCCACCAAATGGGCAACCTGTCACTGGCACTCCAATAGAAATCACCTGCTCCTAGAACAGTCATTAGGCAAATTGACAGTACACAACAGCTAAACTTCTCAGCTTTGACACTGCCTGTCTGAATCAAGTAGATGGAATGATATCAACCCGACACACCACTCACACTATTTAGAAACTCATTATTTACAGGGGAGTCATGGCCTCTGTAGATGGTGGCTCCTCCCCTGGAGAGTCAAGTGGTCTTCTGTGGCCAGGAGAGCGTGCCCTGGGCTGTCAGGTGATGGATTTGAGTCTTGGTTTTAGAACTTACCACATCTGAAAATGACAACAAAAGCCCAACAGTCTCCTGAGAGATAAAACACCTCTGCTGTCTGCCTCATAGATTGCATGAGGGTCCAGTTATGTGCTGTGAGGAAAGCACTTTGTAAATTTAAGGTATTAAGCCCTCGGTGGGATAGCACCTTGGACACTCTATAATAGTAGCTGTCATTTATTGAGCATAGAGTTCCTTATTAAACACTTTATGCAAATTGTCTCACTAAATCATCACAACTGTGCATGAGAGAGATAAATTTCCCTATTTTAGAGATTAAAGTTTGCGGTCTAGAGAAATTCAGCAATTTGTCAAAGGTCTCTGAGCTAACAAGTGGTGATTTTAATACAAAGCCCAGTCTGCAGTGTTCTCCCTGATGGAGTTCAGGACAAGTTACCCTAAAGTATGGCATCTTGGCATATTAAATATCTTAAGCTATTCTTAAAAATGGCTAAAACAAGAAGGTCACTTTGACCTTCCTCCTTTCCCCCCTTGCCTTCCCTGGAAATAGGTCACAAAACTCCCATGTGAAAGGCACCCCCCCCCCCCCAGTACTGGTGACAAGCAGCATTCTTATCACAAGAGGCAGGGAATTTAGGGCCAAGAAGGCATTATTTAAAAATGTGCTAAAGTAACCTTTATTTTCATTGTTACACCTTTACCATTAACTACCCTACTCCCAAACCCTCTGTCTTGTCAATCCTTCACGAATGTATTGTTTTTTTGTCTGAAAGGTATAAAAACTTCCTTCTTTAGTCACTTCTTCAGGCCTTCATTTTCTCGCGTAGACTCCCATATATGTGTAAAAATTCAGTAAAATGTGTATGCTTTTTAGTTTAATTTTCAGACCCAGCCCAGGACCCTAAGAGTGTCCAGGGAAACATTTCCCTTCTTTACATGACTATTAACCAGCATTGCTTTAGGGACCGGTCTGTTGCAAGCTGGTGCTTTCATCTTGGGTAGTAAAATCCTCAGCTCCTGAGATTGCTTCCCTGCAGAGAGGTTAAGCCTCCTCCCTCCTTCCAAGCCATTGGGCTCCTTTCAAAGAGGCACTCCATGCTAATGCAGGATCTTTAATGGCCTCATATAACTGTCCAGATTGCCTCCACACCTCTGATTTGGAAGCCCCATACCTAAGGGGAGCTCTTCAGTCAAAGGGGGAATAGAAAAGGGTGGGGGGTGGAGAAGAGAGAAGGTAGAGCTCACGGAAGGGATGTGGCCAGTCACTGCACCTAAGCAGTAGCATTTTGCACCCTCCTCAGAGGACAGCTCTTCTAAGGAGCCAGACGAGGAGGTGGGGGTGTTTTGAAGGCACTGTGGTCCCCTGGGAGACAGGAAAGAGAGTACTCTGGGCGGTGGGCCCAGGCCATCTGGAAGTAGTTCAACTTGAGGTCTCAATTTTGGAGACTGTTCAGAACAGAGAAATAGCCTCATAGTTTCCAAATGCACTAGGAAGGGGGAATAACCTATTGATACTTGGTGTCTGAAGCTGGAATTTTGGTTAATCCCTCCAGATATGTATTTTTTAAGGTGCAAATTCTTTGATTGGCATAGGGCTCACAATAGGGGATAACTTCTTACATGTCAATTTTACTTTGATAAATCAGTCAGCTGAGATTTGTATGATCTTCTTTTGCCTCCTTCACAGCATCTTGCAGAATGTCTTCACATTTTAAATGATGAATTTAGTGGAGGAGATAATTGTGCAGAGAAGGCAAACACACACAAAACAGCAAGAAACTATAAAGAGGCATTTAGTGTTTAATTATAATCTCAGGGATGTAGCCCTATGGAAGGACATGGGATCAGATAATATTTTTAAGGAGGAGACAGAAATAAAGACCAGGTAGAATTTAGAAGATGAAGGGAACAGAAAAATCATTATGGATGAGAGAGAATATGCCATGGAATGAAAGAATGAACAAATACGCCAAGGGGAGAGAAAGCAGAAATATTATCTTTGGGATCCAGCTATTTTATAACATCTCATTTATAACAGCCTTGGATGGTGGATGTTATGATTTCTACTTTACTCAAAGATTTGAGTTAACTTGTCTAAGATCATAGACTTAATCAGGGTAGAAGTCCCAACCCTTTGATCCCAAAGTTATGTGTTCTTTCCCTTAAACCACATCTCTTCTTAATTTCAGAGCTTGGTTCTATAAAAAAGAAATGAGACTTGTAGAAAAATGTCTAAAAAGGTAAAAAGAGGTAGGGAGTAAGAGAGAAAGAGAGAGAAGAAAAGAGAGAAAAAGAAATTAAAGCCAGAAAAAAAAAATACAGTTGTTATTTATCTGATCTAGCAAGGGAAAAATTTTTCTAAGCATAATGAGAAAGAAAAAAAAATCACAAAAGTAAAGTGAATTTCTTTGATAATATGGAAATTATTTTTATATAGTTCATAAACATTATAAAATTAAAACCAAGCAATATTTTAGCATAATTAATTGGCCCTAATTTTGATATCTCATGAATAACTTATAAAATTTCTAAGAAACACTAAACATTACTGGAAAAATGAAAAGGAACATGAATATTCAGTGATGAAGATAAAAACAAGTACTTGAAAACAATCTGAAAATTCCAATAAAAGGAAGTTTTCTTTTCATAAGGGTAGTCAGACATGTTGCCTCAAATACTGTTGTCGAAAATGTAAATGTTGCAAAAGCATCAAAATATTTATTTCCTTTGACTCAATTATTTACTTTAAGGTATCTATCCTTAGGAAGCAATCAGAACTCAAAAAAGAAACAACCAAAAAAAAAAAAAACCCATAAAAAAACACTTCAAAAGCTAATTTAATTTTTAATGAAAAAGTAATAGAAAGTACATAAGGATTAATTGGAAAAAGAAAAAAAAATAAAGCCATCATGGTAGAGTATTATCCTGCCACTCCCAATATGGAAAATTATTATAAAATAAAAACTTATTTTTAAGAAGGCAATGATATTAAATGTACACTATTATCCTAATAATATTTTCATATTTATGCTTAGGGAAAAAAGACTTGCAGGAAATGAAATGCAGGTATACTGGTTATCTTTTAGTGGTGAGAGTCTAGAAATTTTTTATTATGTATTTTTCGTGGCCTCTATAATGAATATGTACTGTTTTGTTGTAAATATTTTAAATAAAATAATCAACTAGCTTGCAGTTGTCCTTCATTCTAACTTAGAAGCCACTATGTGGTGCTAGGTAAGCACTTGCCTGAGATGATTCCAAATGGTTTCAAGGAAATAATCCCCTAAACAGGTGTAAAATTATAAATGGCAACAGATACAAGTGAACACATTTCTATGAGAATTCAAAGTAAAGTGAGCTGACCCAGACCACGTGGGAAGCTTGGTTCTTGATTCTGGCTGTATATTAGAATATTAGAACCACGGGGGATACTTTAAAAAAAAAAATCAACAAATCCCACCCACACCCCGCACCACCACCACTAACCTTATCGCCTCTGGCCCAGGTTTCTTTCTCTGGGGCATACAAACTTCAGCCCATTGGCCAGTGGGCTAAAGGGAGAGAAAGAGCTGACAGTGGAGTGGGGCACAGCTGGAACTGTGGCGGGTGTGCAGGACCAGACCATGTAAGGCTCTGTGGATCATGGGATTTATATCCTGTGTGTGTATTATCCTGACAGCACTGGGAAGCCTTGGAAGTGTTCTGAGCAGAGACTCGACAACAGATTTGTTTCAAAATATCTCTCTGCAGTGGGGAGAAGAGATTGGTGGGGAACCAGAATAGAAAATGTTTGTCAAAGTCCAAGTTGGAATGTGGCAGTGTGACATAGGATGGTGCTGGTAGGAACAGAGAAGGGTAGATGAATGTGAGAGATCTTTAGGAGGTAAAATTGTAGGACTTGGTCATGACTGTACATGGGAACAGTGATAAAGCACACCAGCATTTATCAAGTAAGTGCAATTGAAATTTATTTACTAGACTCAAAAAGTTAACAGCTGGTGAGATTTATTACAATCATTTTTTAAAATCTTTAAAATCTTCCCTTCACCAAAGCAAATTTATACCAGAACAATATTCAAGAGTAAGTCCAAGTCAAAATAAATGACTTGTTCAAAGTCCTGCACACATATACAAGGACGAACAGGTTTCATCTCTATGTCACCAGTCAGAAGTCTGGGTTTTGGCTCCCTGGACCACGTGTTAAATCCTTTCATAGTCCTCTGCATGAAAAAGCTGGGCTGTTTGCCACGCCTGTCTAATAGTTCTGTGAACCGGTATTTGCTGGGGAAAGAAGGAAGAACATGACTGAGTGTTCATCTTTACTTTCTGCAAGTGGAATATATAGTGGAATTTGAAAACGGTATATAAAGTGGAATTTGATTCCTGCACTATACATTTACAATGCAGTTTTCCCCTTTCCCCTTAGCATTCACTTTGGGATAATGTAGGAAATCAAAGGTTTGATTGCATAAAACCAAAGGGGTGTCCCAAGAACATGCATTTTAGTCTTTCCTCTTTTCATCGCACTAACAATATGAGCCTGCTATGGTTGCAGAGCTTTTGTCAGACAAACAGTTAAGTACTGAGCAACTGTTTAACATTGTGCTAGGAATGGAATTAGGAACAGCGAAATATCTACCTGAGCTAATTGAAAGGGAGATAAGATAGGCATAGGATCATTTAAAAATAGACTGTGGATACTAAAGTGTCTAACTGAGAGTAAAAAATCATAAGAAAAAAACAATAAAGTAGATTCTTGGCATTTATGGATAACATTTAAAATCTCAATTATTTGGGACCGTGTAGCAGTAAATTTGCAGGGCTTATGGATTTGAACTTAATGTTCTAGAATGGGCTATTATGGCGAGTCTCGAAGTGGGTGAACTTAGCTGGCTTCCCAATATCTAAATCTTGAGCCAACTCTGTTCTCTACTTTGTACTGTCTTCACTAAAGCTTGTGATTAAGTTAAAAAAACAAAACCAAGAAATACATTTCTATTTTTTGAAAAATGACCTTGAAAGAAAGTCAACGACTAAGTTTGGAATGAAAGTTAAATGGCTCCAAAGGTTATGTCTCTAAGCCAGAAAATAGCATTAAGGACTCTAATGGTGAATTCAACTCAGAACTATGAGGTGCTCTATAGAGAAACAAGAGTAAGCAATCTATGAAACTATTTCAGCAGCTGCACCAGAATTTATTTTAATAGCTACATAAAAGACTTTAGTACTCAATTTATAGAATCATTAATTGTCTAAGGGGGTCACTTAAAATTTTAAGTCATACTTTATAGCATTTTATGGAGGAAGCGATATGGAATGGTATTTTCAAATGTGTGAATTTGAGAGGGCCTAGGGACATTTCCCTCAGGAATGCATATTTCTTAAAGTGTTAATGACATGGTGCAGAAAGGATCAAAATAATGTAGAGAGGATGCAGAGCAGTGAAAAAAGAATTCCCTTTACCCAGTGGGGTATGGATCTGGGGATAACGTAGCTTGAGTCTGGAGTCCTCCCTGGCTGATAAGGGTAATGTTCCTGAAAAGAAAGCAAAGTAGGGATGCAGGTGGGAGGCTGGAAACCCCTGTACGCGCATGATGTGAGTCAGGAAATTTATGTAAGCAAATTCCAGGAACTCTGAATGAGGAGTTGAGGGACTAGAATTCCGGTCCTGGGCTGCTCCTAATTACTCTGTGACTTAGGGGAAGTGATGCATTCTCTCCCATCCTTCATTTCTTTTTGGAATCTTAATTTCTTCATCCATAAAATGATTGCAGGGGCCTGGGTGATGCCTGAGCTGCAGTTCAGTGATTTTATGGCTTGTAAGAGATCTTACTATACAGTTTCACATCCTTTCATTCGCCTTCTGTTGTACGTTAGATATTGAGTATTTTCCATGTCACTAAGAGTACTTTAAAACATTGTCTCAATGACTGTGTAATGCTTATGTTACCTTAATTATTTCACCATTTTCCAGATATTTAGGTTTTCAATGTATTTATTACAAAAAGACTATCTTTATTATAAAAATAAGTATCTTTGTAATTGTCTGTTCTCATCTCTAGCGACTTCCATGGATTGAGTCCTAAAAGGGAAATTACTATGTCAAAGAACATGAGAATTTTTAAGCTTTTGATATTTATTGTCAGGTCTCTTGTTGGAAAGCTCATGCCATTTTTATTCCCATGGAAGCTCCTGGATCTTCTCTCTTCCACTTACACTGTAGTGGTTAGTGTTTTTAAAATATTAGCTTGGCTGATAATTTAATGCATTTTATCATTTAATTTTTATTTCTTCTTCCATTTTCAAATAGAACATCTGTATATGTGCATTTGTAGGTCACAGTTCTTTGTGCAGGGCAGAAAAGACAGACCAACAAGAGAAAGCATACACATTTCATTGAATTTTAAATGCACATGGGAAACTTCACAAGAGAATAAGGGCAGAAAGAAGGAACCAGAGCAGGAAGCTGCTATACTTTTTAGACTAAAACAAAACAAAAGGATATATTTGTGAAGGATTGACAAGATGAGGGGTTTGTGCTAGGAGTAATTAATGGCGACCAAGTAACTACGAAGAGAGGGTTGTTTGTAAGTCCCTCTGATGCCATCTTTGGGCTGATAAGAGTCTGTCTGCAGCCAGGTCAGCATGGCTCAGCGGTGGAGCATTGATCTATGATCCAGGAGATCTTGGTTCCATTCCCGGTCAGGGCTCATGCCTGGGTTTTGAGCTTGATGCCCAGTAGGGGGCGTGCCAGAGGCAACTGATCAATGACTCTCATCACTGATGTTTCTATTTCTCTCTCTCCCTCTCCCTTCCTCTCTCTAAAATCAATAAAGACTTTTTTTTAAAAATTCTGTCTTTAGAAAGAAAAAGCTCTACTGTTTCTTAATTGCTTTCAGCTCAAAAATTTTTTATGTCGCCTGGCCGGGAGTGGCTCAGAGGTTGAACATTGACCTAAAATCCAGGAGGTTGTGGTTCGTTCGATTCCCAGTTGGGGCACATGCCTGGGTTGTGGGCTTGATCCTCAGTGGGGAATGCAGGAGGAAGCCGATCAATGACTCTCTCTTATCATTGATGTTTCTCTCAATTTCTCTCCCTTCCTGTCTCTGAAATCAATAAAGATATATATTTAAAATTTTTTTTTTCTTATGTCAAAGGGGCATATTGTGTGGTAACATTTTCTGGTTTCCTTCATTCACTAGTAAATTATCTGTTGATGTCCTTTGACATTTTTTTCCATTGGAAAGGCTGTCCTTTGTTTCAGTGTTAAGCATACTTTATGTATTAAGGGTAATATTAACCCTTTGGCTCATTTATTTGTAACCCATAGGTGTCCTAGGTTCCTACCAGACTACAAATTTTCTGTAATTCCACAGATATTAATGTTCAGAGCCTTCTTGATTAAGCACATCTGGGCCCCCATCACTACATTAGGAAGGGGAGGAGCTCACATAAAGATTAGATAGTTTCATATAAGTGAGATCATATGGTATCTGTCTTTCTCTGACTGGTTTATTTCATTTAGCAAAATAATCTCCAGTTAATCTTGCAAAGGGTAAGATTGTCTGCTTTTTATATGGTCGAGTAGTATTCCATTGTGTAAATGTACTGACAGCTTTCAGAGGGGAGTGGGGAGGAGAGGCTGGATGAAAGAAGGTGGAGGGATTAGCCAAAAAAATGTGTACATGACACATAGACACAGACAACAGTGTGGTGATAGCCAGAGGGAAAGGGGGCTGGGGCTGGGTAGAGGTGGGCAAGGGTAGAGGGAATGTGGACAGAAAGAGATGTTGCTTGGGGCAATGGGCCACGATGCAGTGTGCAGATGATGTCTTATTGACTTGCACACTTGAAACCTATATGATTTTGCAAAACAATGTCACCCCAAAAGATTCAATTTAAAAAATTAAAAAAGGTTAGATATCCTTACTTTTCCATGATGGCTCCTCCTTCTGTCTCAGAATCATCAACAAACAGCCCAAAGCTGATCTCCACATTCCCCAACAAAAATGAGGTTCTTCTCTCAGGATGCAGGCAGGTTCCTCTCTGTTTCTTAACCAGCTCTTTAGGGCAGGCACCGGCCAGGCCCGCTTCACACTTTTCTTAGAACCAGTCTTCCCGCTGATCTCTATGCTCTGGCACATTCTTCCAGACATTCTCCTCAATTTTCTCCTTTCTGTCCAGTCCATCAGTCAGACCTGAGGACACATTTGAAAGTGTTCAAGATTCATGTTCTCTCTTTCAGACTGGCTCTTAGAGCCTTCCAAGTAAAAGGCTGGTTTGAGCATCCCTACCCTGAGCATTCCATGGCAGTTGGACAGCTTGTTAGCAAGTAGGGGCTAGTCCTTCCAGAGCAGTGGAGGCTCCAGAGTCTGGTATGATCTGATGTCATGAGGACTCATGGCATTTGACTCCTACCCAAATATTGCTATGGAATGTGCAAATACTTTTTCTAAGTTTGTTTCTGATGTTTTCCAATGTACAGAAGTCCATATTTTTATGTAATTAAATTTAAATTGTACACCTGCCTCCTATTTAATTTTATTAACCAATGTTGCCCTAATACATTCAATAAAAACCAAAAATATCTGTCCTATCAGTTATTACAAAGTTTATCCATTCATAGTAATTAAAATAGATTGGATTTGACAAAATAATCAGACATATGCATCCAAGTGATAGAGTAGAAAACCACAAAAAAGATTTTATATAAGCATGTAATATGTAATACGCAATAGAGAAAACATTGCATGTTAGTGAGGAGGAAGCCTAGTATTCCATGAATAGTAAAATTAATAAAAAGTTTTACAGCATGAATGCTATGAAGGAAGTTAACATGATAGCGAGTTAGAAAGAAATGGGGAGGAAGTGGAATATGTCCTGATGGGGTGATCATAGAAAGCTCCTCTGAGAAGGTGGGCTCTGAGCAGACGCTGCGTGAATCACCACCTCAGAGGACTGAGAATGAGTAAGATATCCAGATGACAGCAGTGAGGGGCGATGGTACCCCGGGCATATCCTGATGGCCCATCCGAGGGCCTGGGATATTGCAGGAAGAAGTGGTGTGGAAGGGGCAATAGGAACAAGGAGAACACTGTCCTGCAGTGTGGGGGAATGACAGAGGGAGATGCAGCGCCTCCAACTGAGAAAACTTGGGGGAAATGGAGTCCTTTGGAGAGAGCCAGCTTTCTGTAAAGACAGTCATGAAGACTTAGAAGAAGATAGACTGTTTCCAGATGAGGGGATCTAAGGTGCTCAGTGGAAGCTTTGCAGGGCAGAAAGCTGTGGGGAATGTATCAGACTAGGAGGTATCCCAAGCAAGAGGAGGGCGAGAATGTAGGTAGTAGTAAAGAGATGAAGGTCTAGATGATACTTCAATAAGAAGGGAAGCAGGGAATCATAGGATTACCTCTGATGATCTCCTAGAGCAAGGGGAACAATTGGCTCCTGCTATGGTCTCCAGAAATTAACTCAATGATCTCGAGCTATTGTTGTTCTCTGTAATTCCAGATGATGTCTGCATCACAATCTTGACTGGGGACAAGACTGAGGGAGGGGGAACAGGTGGGAAGTTTCTCACTGTGAGTGAGAAGCAAGGTGTTGGTCTTTGGGTACCTATTTTCTCAATCATTTTTTTATTATAATGGGCAGTCAGGAATACAGGAATTATTTCATATGACAGTTATAGACACCGATGTCACAAGTCTTAGCTGAATCTGTCTCAACAAAGAAAAGGAGGTATTAGTTGTCATTTCTACTAAGGAGTTGTATAGAAGATGTTTGTAAGCCAGTCTATGAACTATAATTATTTGGAAAAGAATATTAAGCCCCAAGAAATTTCATCCAATACTTGTCAAAAGTGCTGAAAATCATGTGTACATTTATCAGTTAGAGTGTTAGTTGCAAGAAACAGAAATTGACCCTGATAAGAAGAAAAGGAGTTTATAGAAAAATATTGGCAACTCATGGTAGCTTGAGCAGGTGAGCATGCTGGACAACCAAGCTTGTGGATCATATAGCCAAAGTAAGAGTCAAAACAGTGTGACAAATCTGGTTTGTTTGGATATCAATATCATTGCTAATTGCGGCAAGCAGAATGGATCCCCAAAGATGTCCACATTCTAATCCCTAGAACCTATAATATGTTACTTTACATGGCAAGAGGGGCTTTGCAGATGTATTTAACGTGATGGACCTTAAAATAGGGAGATTATCTTGTTTAATCTGATTGGGCCAAATCTCATCCCATGAGCCCCATAATAGAGAACTTTTTCTGGCTGGAGGCAGAGAGAAGTGATGGGTAGAAGTCATGGAGATGTGAAGATGAGTAGGACTATGCCCCATTGCTATTTTGAAGTAATGAGGAGTGCAGGTGGCCTTAAGGAGCTGAGAGAGGTTCCCAAAGGATAGCTAGCCAAAACATGGGGATTGCAACCTACTATTACAAGGAACCGAATTCTGCTAATGTCTTGAATGAGCTTCGAAGTGGGTCACCAAGCACAACTAAGATAAAGCAATGCCAAGGCCACTTTTAGATTCAGGCATTTAATTATTTACATAAACAGCAAAAGGAAGATTAACCAAAGGCTCTGGCTCTCTATGGTCCTTGACCCAAACAACAGAAAGGATGTACCTAAGCAAAAGGGATCAGATAACTAAAATGCAAATTGTGAATTATATCAGGTCCTCGAATAACAGTTTCATTCAATGTCATAATTAATTATAATGTTGATAGGATGCTGTAGGAACTTCACTCTTGCTTATATCAATTCACCTAAGGTAAAATTGATTTTGTTATACTTCATTTTGCTGAAGTTCTAAGAACCTGCCCATGACTTTAGTGAGGCCTTACTGTACCTCATTGTGGAGGAGCCAATTCTAGCCTACAGCAAAGTGGTTATATATCCTACAGCTCTAGTTTGACGGGTTGGGCGGGGGGTGTATTTCAGATGTGGGTGCTCTTGGAAAGTGGATGCACCTCCCCAATCTACTTTTAGAGAAGTTCTCTTTTGTCTTGCTTTTCCACTTCATTCAAGTGCCAGAATGAGTGCTTGTTATTGGTCATGCAATCATGTGCCCATGTGCTAACCGCAAATGAGGCTTGGGAAGGGATTGCTTGAGCTTCTATAGTGGAAGGTCGACTATGTCTCTCATCAACTCATAATGTGAGGAATTCCCAGATATTGAAAGGAGACTCAAATAATATTCAGGAAAAATGTGTTATTACTGCTCCATATTACTCTTTTCCTTGTCTGATACCAAAATAGATGCTGAGCTCCTATGGTTTTAAAATTTTAATATTTGGGAGCATAGCATTGCCACTAAAAGTGGTTCCAAAAAATCTGAAACTATAACATACACCTGGCTAATTTGGGCTTCTCCAGTTTCCAATTAAACAGAAAGGAAGGAGGTGATTTTGGGATATTGGAAAAGGAAAGGGATACTGACTATCCAGGAGGAATATGTTACTGCTGCACAAGATGCAATTCTGCGAGAGGGTCATTATGTGTGTGAAACTAAGAAGGCCTCCTTTCCCTCCCACACCTGTGCATTCAGGGGAAAGGGCTCCACTGGACACTGGTGCCGAGTGAATACCAAATCTATGCACAACACCCTCATCTTGTCTGGTGTTTCCTCCCGCTTAACAGTGTGTCTTAATAAGCCATTCTACTGTTTTGCAGGGCTACTGGCTTCTGCATGATGAATGGTATAGTAAGATCAGTGAATCCCATGGGCTTGGATTCTTCCACTGTGAAGTGAGTTCACTGCAAAGTGAGTTCCTTAGCCAAACACAACATCCTGTGAAATATTTCTCTATTTTTAAGAATGTATTGGAAGTACTTCAGCTTGACAGTGTGAGGTGTGTGTACATGTCTAAATGAACATTGATCCATACTGCAGAGATGGTCACATGACATGTGAAGTATGCTACTCGATAATTTACACTTCAGAACATTTCAGAGGGGTTTGGGTAGGATTTTTAAACCTTATTCTATGGTTCACATCCCCAGAGGAGCTACAGAAAGTGCTTCACATATCACAGTCTGATTCTGCACCGGAGGGTCTATTAATTAACATAAAGAATATTAAATTATGTCATGGAGAAATGAGTAGTATCAATATATATCAGCCAGAAACATTTGTACAGAAAAATCTACCCATGCATGATGAATACTCTGACAATCCCAGCAGGCTAATATTTTTTGGGTAGTACCCTCAGTCTAGGACTCTACTTATTCCCAAGTTCCTCACTTTATAGAGAATTCTTTGCTTTAATCAAATTTTAAAAAAACGGCTGTTTCTTCTGTCAGAATATTTGGTATGGCAAGATGAGTTTTAACTCCAGGGGCTTGTGGTGTGCCTAGACAGGACAGAATGGAAAGGGTGGAGAGTGGGGAATTCATCCAATTTACAAGACCTCATCATTTGCATGTTTTGATGCCTGCTCACTAACAAATTTTGGTACTTGTAGCAGAACCAGGTATGGTTTTTGCTTTTTTTAAAAACAAAACAAAACAAAACAAAAAAACCTTATCATAGAATCTTGACCTTAATTTCATCTTGTCTAGTGGTTTCCAAAAATCTAGTCATGAACCAGAATCTGGATGGCTGCAAGAAAATTAACTGGGGGAGTTTTCTTAATTTGGATAATCAGGCCCCAACCCTCAAAGGTGTCTAACTTGTTTATTCAAATATCTGTGGCAATTCTCTTCTACAAGTGTGTTGGAAACCATGAGTTTCCTTCAGCCCCTCTCATTCAGGGGTAAAGAAGGACAGGAGGAGCATGGAAGTTCATTGACTACTGCCACTTGGCTATTTAACAGGTACAGGAATGTTGATAAGTAGAATTACTTTTATTTGCATTGATAATTTTATTTTGATCTGCCAGAGCAGTGCACTGAATGAAAAGATCAGGAAAAGTAGCGAAAGCCAAAATTCCAGAAGCAAGTGTCAGATGTCTCTATCCCGTGCTTCCTCTATTTTTCTACAGTCTGTTCTCTGATAACATCAGCATAGCTGCCTTGCATATATCCTCTTGGTTCCCCAGACTTCTTCCAATTTTTCAAAACCCTTAAAGGGGGAAGTGAGGGTGTAAGCAATTGAATAATTCTAGGGTTTGATATTTCTCTAATTTTATCTCCTGTATTTATTTCTTTAATTTCCTCTGTCCACAGATACTCTGAGGTCCTTGCACAGTATGAAGATAGAACACTGACACTTAGATAGTGGGTCAAATAAATTATCTCTTATCTAAATTTTGATACTGATCTTTTATTCAGGCCTTCATAAGTATTTTTCACTGGATACTATTTCTTATGTATTTCCTGATTTTTAAAAAATATATTCAGAGGAGGTGTATGGCGGGGAGAGAGGGAAAAAATTGGAGCTTCATATTGGAGTCCAGAATTATGGTGGATTCAGGAACCTGATCAATGTCTCTCTAAAAAAAAATTACTTCACTCAATGCTCTATCAACAGCCTTCAAAAGGTAAATCACCGCTATCTTAATAGACACAGAAAAGCAATAATGTTCTGATATGTGGGCTTAATCAAAGGGAAAATTGCTAGGCGAGACTAAGTAGCGACCCACTGCTAGAAGGCGGATGCTGCTCCTGTACATATGAACTAATGGCAAATAAAGACATTTCTCCCGAATTATAATGAGCTCTTTTATCTGTGTGAATATTCCAAACCTCAAATTTGATAAAACAGAAGGAGGAATGTAACATAACTTTTGTGACTTTGCTGAGTGCTACCAATGCAACAGCAACCTTGTTTACATAAAATATAGGATTCAGAGCATCCATGAAAAGGGCATCCATATACTCAGGCCCTCTTTTCTCCCTTCCTGCCTCCTTCTGCCTCATCTTTTCTTTATTCTTTCCCTTCATCCTCGAATCACTTATCGTTCTCTATGCAAAACACGGCCCAGAGAGTGGCGTAGCACAACAAACATTTATTCAGCTCACAGTTCTATGAGTCATCAATTCTGCTTTCAGCTTGCTTCAGTAATGCACCTGTGGCCAGCTTCTGGTCAGCCCAGAGGCTCAGCTTCTGAGGGTTGGCTCCTTATTAGCTGAGGTATCGGGAGCAACAGATCAGATATCTCATAATACACAGCAGGCCAGCCTGTGTCAGTTCACATGGTGGCTGGTAGGGTTCTGAGAGGGAATGAGGCATGCAAGGCCTCTTGAGGAGGAGGCTGAGAACTGGCACAGCATCATATCTGCCCCATTCTGTGGTCAAAGCAAGTACAGAACAGATGCACAGAATTAAGGAATAGATTGCTTCTGGCTGGGAAGTCCTGTAAGGTCACATTGCACAGAGGCATGGATAAAGGTCAGAGTGGAGAATTATGGCATGTTTTATAATTTATCACCTTCCTTTGCAATTTTCATGAGTCTCTTGGTGACTTACAATCATTGCAGTATCTATATGTATAGATGCTATATAGAGTAACAAAAGGAACAAAAATTGCTGTTGCTATATTCAAGTTGCTTATAATCTTCTGGGAAATAAAACATTACCCTCATCTGAGGTCTACAGGTACAAGCTTCCCCAGTTTATAAGAGTCAAATATATATTATATATAATAGGGAAACATGAATAAAAGATTATTGGAAGTGGGGAGTACTTGAGCTACAACAAGCTTTGTTTAGCTACTTTAGCTCCTTGTTTATTTCCAACTCTAAGCTCTTCTGAGGGGTTTTAAAAGCCCTCTTTAATCTTGTTTCACCAAATTTAGATAACCTCTTAAGGGTTTTTTTTTCCAATTTATACTTCTTAATCCCTTCACCATTTTCATCCATCCCCCCAAGCTCCCTCCCATCTGGCAACACCGAAATGTTCTCTGTATCTTTTCTGCTTATTTATTTTGTCTTTTAAATTCCACATATAAGTGAAACCACATGGCATTTGTCTTTCTCTCTCTGACTTATTTCACTCAGCACAATACCCTCTAGGCCCATCCATGTTGTTGCAGATGCAAGGTTTCATTTTTTATTAAGGCTGAGTCATATTCCATTGTATATATGCACCACTTCTTTTTCACCCATTCATCTATTGATGGACACTTAAGTTGCTTTCATATTTTGGCTATTGTAAATAATTCTGTAGCGAACATATGGATGCATATATCTTTTCAATTTAGTGTTTTGCTTTTTTCAAATAAATACCCACAAGTGGAATTGCTGGGTCCTTCTCTGTCTCTTGTTACAGCCTTTACTTTAAAGCCTATTTTGTCTAGTATAAGTCTGGCTACTCCAGCTTTTCCCCCCACCATTTACTTTTAGTCTGTGTGTGTCTTTCAATCTGAAGTGAGTCTCTTGTAGACAGCATATGTAAGGGTCTTGTTTTGTTATCCATTGATTGGACCATTTAATCCACTTGCATTAAAATAATTGTTGATATACATATATTTATTTCCCTTTCATTGTTCATTGCTCATATTTTTTATCTTTTTTTTTCTTCTTCTTAAAGAACTTTAACATTCTTTTTAATACTGCCTTGGTGGTGATGAACTCCTTGAGCTTTTTGTCTGGGAAATTCTTTATCTGTCCTTCAATTCTAAATGATAGCTCTGCTGGGTAATCTTGGTTGTAGGTCCTTGCTTTTCATCACTTTGAATATTTCTTGCCAATCCCTTGTGGCCTGAAATGTTTCTGCTGAGAAATCAGCTGACAATCTTTTAGGAGCTCCCATGTAGATAACTAACTATTTTCTCTTGCTGCTTTTAAGATACTCTCTTTGTCTTTAATCTTTGGCATTTTAATTATGATGTGTCTTAGTGTGGGCCTCTTTGGGTTCCTCTTGTTTAAGACCCTGTGCTTCCTGGACTTGTGTGTGTTTTTTCTTCACCAGGTTAGGGAAGTTTTTAGTCATTATTTTTTCAAGTGGGTTCACAATCCCTTGCTTTCTCTCTTCTCCTTCTGATACCCATACGATGCAGATGATGCTAAACTTGATGTTGTCCCAGAGGTCCCTTAATGCTAGTTACTTTCTTATTTGTTCTTCCATAAGATTATGACATCTTACCCTCGTAACATCAGTTTTTTTGTGTGGGGTATACATTCCAGGCCAAAAGTAGAAAAGAGCGCTTTCAGATGTAAAAAAATTAGCTAAGTAAATTAAAATCTAGAAAAAGATAAAGATTGCTCCCAATCTCTCAATGGTTTATAAGGAAAGGATTTGGGGTTTTAAACTTCATATTTAATATATTTTGTGTATCTGGTTTAGAATTATCACCTCCTCCTAAATAAGTCATGAAAGCCTTTGAAATAATGACCTGGGAACAAGGTACAGAGGTTTATTTGTTCAAAGACTCAGTATTATACAGGTTGCTTAAAATCAGACTAAACTGTCTTCCTGGTCTCTGGTCTCTGGTCTGAGAATAATGACGTTGTAGGTGAGAACCAGGCCAGCAATTTTATTTGCAAGGTGATAAAGTATAAACTAAGTTCTTGCCTAAGGACAGTTTCATTCACTTTTTAACAGTTAATAAGAACAAGAAGAGTGTGTCAAGTAAGAAAAAAAAGGAACACATTGGCATGGGCCACAGTGTGGTGATTGCATGGAGAGGGACTAGGGGGAGGTGGAGGAAGGTGTGGAGGGATAAATGTTGATGAAAGAAAAAAAATAAATGAATAAATAAGATTTATTGTCTTTGCAAGCCTCAAACTAAAGTTAAGGCTAAGTGTATTTAACCAGTCATTTGGGACATCAGTTGAGACAGATTTTAAAGACATTGCTTTTTCAAATTCTTGAGTGTTCCTTCAAAAAGGGATCAGAAAGTTAGTGCAAGTGATAAGAGTTGAATTTAAAGCTTCTCTCTTGACTTCCAGCTGAGGTTTCTAGAGAAAGCTTGCTTTTCTGAAATCTGAGACAGGTCCTCATTATCCCACATCTCCTCCTATTTTCTCTGATTGGTATTGAATAGTCTTCTTTCATAGAAATCTCCTCAGTGAAATATCCAAGTTCATCACCTACAAGCTCTCCTTTCCACAAAACATTAGAACACAGGAAAGTCAAGTTCTTTGCCACTTTGTAACAAGGATCACTTTCCTTCAGTTTCCAATAACGTTTCTCCTTTCTCTCTAAAACCTTCCCAGAAACACCTTTAATGTTTAGGTTTCTACCAACAGTCTTTTCAAGGCAATCTAGGCTGTTACATGCATCTTTAACCCTTCCAGACTCTACCCACTACTCAGTTCCAACCCCCTCCCACATTTTTAAGTATTTGTCACAGCAGCACCCCACTTCCCAGGACCAAAATCTATTCGTTTGCTAAGGCTGCCATAACAAAGTACTACAGACTGGGTGGCTTAAACAACAGAAATTTATTTTATCACAATTCTGGAGGCTAGAAGTTCAACCTCAAGGTGTCAGTAAGGTTGATTTTTCCCTGGCTTGTAGATAAATGTCTTCACGTGATCCTTCCTCTGTGTGTGCCTGAGTCCTAATCTTCTCCTCTTCTTATAAAGGCACTAGGCACTTTGGATTAGCTCCCCAGCCTCCCTGGGTAACCCCATTTTACCTTAACTACCTCGTTAAAGGTGCTGTCTCCAAACAGAGTCATAATCTATAGTACTGAGGGATATGACTTAAAAGTATGAACTTGGGGGGACCACAATTCAGGCACATAGCCTCTTACATAATATTTATTAAAATCAATATATTTAGTTATTTTCATTCTCCAAAATCTCTTCAGAGATCATAAAAAATCAAGAATATGACTTTTGGAATCAATCTAAAAATCAATTTAATGAAGGCCCTGGCTGGGTAGCTCAGTTGGTTAGAGCATTGTCCTGAAACTCCAAGGTTTTGGGTTTGATCCCCAGTCAGGGCACATATAAGTATCAACCAATGAATGCATAAATATGTGAAACAACAAATTGATCTCTCTCAAGAAAAAAATCAAAAAAATCAATGAAACATTATATAAAACTCAATTAATGAGCAAGTATTACTCATAATAAAATGCCATATACAATTTTATTAAGTGTTTACTATCTGCTAGACAATGCATACATATGAACTATTTTAAATTTCTTTAAACAACCCTTTATAAAGGAAATTTTCTACTTTAGCACTTTCCCAGAAGATATCAAAATTCACTGTTGTGTTTCACAGTAACAGACTCTAAACAGCTGAAGCAGATAGAAAACATAAACTTTGAATGATCCCAGTACTCTACACCTTTACTGGACCTAACTGAAGACACTGTCCTAAGCAATGAACAATGGGACTGATTTCAACATTTGTGTTGGACCCATGGCCTCTCTCTGTTCTACCTGTAATGCTAGTTTGCAATGATTAATTGGTATGGCTACCATCTGACTCCCCCTTCCAGCACTTAAAATCCCTTGAACAATTAAGTGAGCAATTAAGTGAATTTCTTCAATGCTGCGTGTTCCCTTGTTGGTAAATTAATAGACTCAGAGCTGTAATTTAAAAAATGTTTAATAGATTTTCTTTTATTCTTTAGTACCTGAATAGATCAAGATATGACAGATTCTAAACCAGATATGAATCAAGGTCTGTCCTATTCTAAGCACGAAGCTCTCACGGTCAGGTCACCCTGTACGGGCTCTGTATGCCCACTACTTCTGGGTGCTATGGATAATGCACACAATAATGAAACATGGCCCTGATGGCTCCAGCGGCTATTCATCCATTGGGGTAAATAGAGATGAAAATAATAACATGAATAGTATTTCAAGAAAACAAAATATTTAATTGCTTAAAATTGGAAGAGTCCAAAAGCACTGAGGCATTTTAGGTGGGAGAAACAGGGGGATGGAAGAGATTTCAGGCACTGATGTAGAAAGTAGGAGAATAACACTTGTCAGAGGTTGATAAAGCTGAATAGGAAGTTGTGGGGTAAAGCATGGCTGCAGTTAGTATAAGGAATTTGTATATTTTTATCCATCTTAATAAACATGGGGCATGTGTTCCACTCAACTCAATAACAGGAGCTGACACAACTGTGATCCTCAGTTCACAGTTGATCACAGTGAACTGAGATGGGAGATGAGATTAAAAAATGACCGCAAATTCACTGAGAAAAGCCATACTGGAGATTTTTGAACAGGGAGTGACATGTAGTGATGGTGTCTTAAAGAGATTAATAAAGAAGATAAATGGAAGAGGAACAATAGGAAGAGGGGTGAAAATAATGATTACATATTTTAATCAAAACCAAAGTCTTTTGTGAGTTATTTTTGTTTAAGGAATTAAAGGGTGAAATTAGAAGTGCTGAACTGAACAGGAAGAACCAAGTTCCCTGATTGACTATGAGCTCTGTAAGTGCAGAAGCAGGTTGTCTTACTCACTGTGGTATCCTCAGAACCTAGATCAGTGTCTGACACATGATCAGTGTGCATTAAATCTTTTTAAAATAAATGAACATTGAAATGACCAAATTAAAACAATGGTTGAGGACTTCTGAGTTGGGATTATAATATGAGGATTTGGTAAATCCAAGGAGGTTGAGAATGCCCTACATTGTACTTTTTTTAATACCGGTGTCTTCAGATATTTGAGTGGGAGATAGATTTGAGGAAATAGTCTTTAATTTTAAGTTGAGGTGTATTTTTTTTTAACCCTGATTCTAATATTTACTTCATTAGAAAGAATTGAAAGTGTTTTAACAGCTAACATTAATGGTTTGAGCAAAAACTAAGTTCTTGAGTCATCAGATCAATTTATTAGCTACACCTTTCTTTTACATTTTGCATTTTTGTGTCATGGTTCATGTCCCTTGTCACTCCTACTTCATCCAGTGAATACATATTTATTGACTCAGATCAAATCCCTTTTCTCCATGACATCTACTCTCCTTGCATGGTAACCCCTAGCCAAGTTTGTTCCTCTTTATTTGGTATTTCCATTGTTCCTAGTTTGCCTGGTTACCATTATTCACTTCATCTCCTGCCTGGACTGTGAGCTTGCTGAAGTCAAGAAACACAGAATTTTCTTTCAGTGTCCTGACTGTTTGTCATGTGGTAAACAATTAATAAATGTGTATTTGATGAAACCAAAATTATTTGAGAGTACCATAAAAAGTAACCTCCATGTTATGTTGAAATCCCATCTAAAATTATTTGAAAATGCATCCTTTATATGTGTTTTATGTATCAGGACACAGAACTCAAAACGAGAATCCTATTTTCTGGTCTGGGCAGTCCTTTGATTTCCTTGAGCTTAATTTCCTCCATATTTGAAATGAGAGAGTTATGCCAGATGGTTTCTATGTTCCAACTGATTTTGAAAGCAATTCATAACTCATAGAATATAGAATTGTTAAATAACTTAATGGGGTGCTAAGAAGACATGCAACTACCTCTGGAATGCATATTTTCACAGACTGGAACCTCCTTTGAAGCACCGAAAATCAAGAAATTTGCTGACCTGCCAGTCCCTCACTAAACATCAATCACTTAATGGATGTCTACCAAATGTCACGAAATTCACAGCTGGGATGGTATTGTAGGTGTCTACCTCACTTATTGATCATTTATCATTAAGTTGTAATAGCATTAACATATGCTGCATTCACGCTAATAGTGTTTGCTTGACAAGCAACATTGATTTGCCCTTCATTACTCTAAAAAGATGAGCGTTAGGTGAAGTGAAACTAATTTCAGAGGACCACATCATTTATTCTGAGCCAACACATGAATCCTTACTCTAGGATAGAAAGTTCGTAATTGGGGGATAATATTACATAGCTCTTACTGAACACCTCCTATATACCTCGCTTTCAACTTTATTTGTTATCTCATATGTACAATTTTATACTCATTTACATGGCAAAGTAGATATATTTTAAATTTTATTAATTTTATTATATTTTAAGTTTAATATTTTATAATGAAAATGTCTAAACATCTAGAAAAGTACACTTTCCTTAAGTATAAATGAGAAGGATAATAATAACTCTTTAGATTGGGTTCCTTGGAAACAATTTATGAAATGGACAGTTGAATGCCAAACGTTTATTGGAAAGTAACACTTGGGATATATGTCTTTTAGGAAGTGAAAATGCCAGTATTGGGCAGAAAGAAAATCTACCTGCAATGTGGCTGCAACTAAGGTCTCAGTTGATCCTACAGAGAACTCAGGTAAAGCAGGTCAGGGGAGCCTGGACTTCTATGTTCTCTTGTTAAGGCAAGGGAACAAGTCTTTATATCCTTATATCAGCCAGTCCTTGCCTGAAGGACACCCCTTAGAAAAGAGCATACCTTGGGCAAAGCAGATCCCTTGATGGAAGGCAATTATCAGTGAGGGGCATAGCTATGAACTATTGGCAGCTAATGAACCCAGTTCTGGGAACAGGCAGTTTGGCCCCCAAAAGGAGATCTACTACACTCTGAGTCAAGCCCATTTGCTTCGTATAGTAAGTTTACCTATGAAGAGACATCTTCTACAGGATCCTCATTAGTCTCATTCCTGGAGAAACTTACAAAGGAAGTGTCACTGACTGGCTCACACTACAGCTTATCCTGGTGCAGCTGATCTCGAGGCCATAACTGACACTCACCAACCCCTTCCTCCTCTGCACACTCTAGATTATTCTCAGGCTTGGCTGGCGCCTCTGTTGGATTAGGTTGACTGGTTGGTGGTGTGACTCAGGGATGACTTATCCCTGAGATGTATATATACCCAGAGGTACTGTAAAAGATGTTCTGATACATAGTTCAGGTTGCCTTCTTAGGAATGAAGTACCCCTGTTCCTAGTTGCTAGAAATAGGTTGCTGATTTCTCGAAGCTGATTTCCTTTCTGGGAGTGATCTCTACCAAAGGGAGCTTGCCTCACCCACAGTATGCTTCCTCTCTCATGAAATCCTTTTATTCAATGCCTAAGGATAGCAAGATTCCAGAGAGGGATGGCCTCTTAGCCCTGGTAGGTTTGGTGTGCTAAGGTCAAGGTAAGGAACCTGAGTGGGAAGAAGTAAGACCTCAATACCTGGGTTGGCCCATCTAACTTGATGCAATTAAAAATTGAGTCCTCAGGCTGCTTAGAATGCTCTCAGGTTGCAGAAGTGATTCACTTCCCCTAATTAAAGACCAGTGCTCCACATTTGCTTAAAGGCTGTCCAGAGACCTTTATCTTGCAACCTACTCCCACATCCCTTCATAGCCCTCTTTGGCCAAATAACTAAGATTAAGTGATACATAACCCTGCCTGGGAAGTGCTGGGCCTGCTAAGGGAGGAAAGAGCTTGAAGGAACTAAGGATTTCATTGGCAAGAGTAAAGAGAGAGCATCCATATGGGACAGGGACCTGAGGGGCAGAACATTGTTTTCCAACTTTATGGAGAATTTATAGATAGGGGCATATAACATTGAATGCCCTGGTAAGGGTCATTAGGATATGATGCAAATATGCTAATGGGATGCACCTAGAAGCTTGCAGAAAGCTAAGGCCCATGCTAAGTTGAAGTGCTAGAACTTCCATGGCACACAGTGGGAGGAGGAATCAAAAAGTCCAGAGTACTGAGCATGCTAGAGGAAGTCCAGAAAACTCACTTGCCAACTGTGTTCCAGAGAGTTCAAAGATGCTATAGTTACCAAAGCAATAAGGAACACCCTGGAGAACTGGGCAAAACATCCTTGGAAAGCTGAATGGTACTCTGCCTTCTGTAGAGAAGAGAGCAGGAGATGAGAGCAGGAGATGTTAATACACAACTGGGCTCCTCAATAGCAGTGACATAATAGGATCCATTATAGAGTCGAGGTGGCTGCACTTAGAGAGTACAGTCAAGTAGGCACAATTACTGTCATGAGTGTCAAGGTCTGAGCAGTAATTGAGAGGTCTGGCCTGCAGAGAGATATGCAAATGGTTACTAGGACACAGTCTTCTTAGGGGCAAAATAGATGAGCAGCCACCAAGAATAATAGTTATTTTATGCAACAAATAAATGAAGAATAGATGATAAGAGGCTGAAGAAAGTTGCCCCATGCGATGCTAAATAGTCAACATCCTTACTCAGCTTCTAGATGTGAGCCTGTTCTCAGACCCAGAAGCTGTTACATGGAGGAGTGGTGGGTCACAACGAGGAAGGATCCTGCAACACCCTGGCAACATAGAGCAGTGATTATGCCAGTCCTCCCCAGAGGGACCTATCACAATTCACTCAGGTAAATGTATGCTGGGGAAAGAGAAGTACTTAGACCTTTCAAAACTGTTAGATATTAGGTTCATGATGACACTGAAACTCTGGAATGCAAATTTATCATGTACCCATTAGAGTAGGGTACATGGGGTTCAGATAACACATGGAATTTTGATGTAGGCCAGACTCATAGTGAGTCCATTGGGTCCTCACCATGGTTAAGAGCAGTATTCCGAAGTGGGAATATGTTGCTTTCAGACCTGAAGAGACCTAACAGGCATGTGTTTCTCTCTGAATAATGGAGGGCTCCAGATGCAATGTGTCCTTTACTTTGGAGAGGATATCCTAGCACACCTGGACCATCAAATCTCCAATAACGTTACTAGCATGGCAGGCCTTAGTGTGCTTATAGGGCTATGTTCCACCTTCTGAAGCACATGCTTACCAAAGTTTCCAATGTAAATTACCAGTTTTGGTCACTTTGATCAATTAGCATTATATCAATAGAATGGACCAATGTAATATTCTGTGGAAAGGCCAGACAGTCCAGAGCTGACTGCAAATGTACCCTGTTGTCAGTCAGTACCAGGTGAGTGAAAACTGCTTCTGAATCTCTTTTCTGATAGACAAGAAAAAGAATGTATTTGTCACATTAATAGCATAAATGCTCTTTGGAGGTGGCCATAAGCTACATCTTTGAAGGAAGCAAAAATCTTGGGTGTGGCAGTTCCCTGAGGCCAAGGGCAATTTCTCCAGAGGAAGGCAGTGTGAACCGTCAGAGCTAATCTTCCCCTGCAGATGCTGAATGGGTAATGGGTCCTGACAAGGAGATATGCGTGGAGATCACAGTAGCTATTACAGTAACTAATTCCCATAGTCTCATTGAGAATTAAGTTATGTAAGATATGTGAAGCCCAGAAAGCATTATTCAGATTTTAATATTACATTTAGTTACTGGAGTGGAAGGGGAAGGAAATCTAAATTTATTAAGTAATATATATTTTGGAAAGTTCTGCTATTCCTGTCAGAGGCTTTTTCCTTAGTGAAGTGGATCAGGGACTCAGAGGGTTTAGCAAGATTGTCTTCATATTTTTTCCAGTTACTATACTCTCTCTCTGTGTGTTGTAAGTTAATTTGACTTTGTCACTTTAAGAGGGTTCTCACTTGACTCCTACAATCAATTTATAGATGTGAATAGCCTTGTCCATACACAGAACACTGACACTTTCCAGCAGGGGGAAAGACTATTACCACCAAGAATTCAGCACAAGGGATCCAGCAAACTTTTGCAGCTCCAAGGAGCAGGAACCAGAATTAAGGTTTATCTGTGATAGTGTTCCAGCCAGGACTAAATGCAATAACACACACTGATGGACCTCACTCCTGCAGCCTTGCAGTTTGTGGGGTGAAGGCTAGAAACAATTTGATTCCTTTGTTTCTGCCTCCATAATATAGGCAAGTTCCCCTGGCCCTTGGAGAGCATTCTTAAGGGGAAACAGCTCATCTTGAAAAGACTTACCCTAGGCTCTGCCTTGGTGAAAGAATGAAATCACTCGGCCCCCCTTCCCCACATGCATGGGGTCTAAGTGTTGGAGAAGCAACTCACAGCCTTCCTGGTTCTGTTGTTCTCAAATGAAGAGGTTGGAATCAATAATGGTGGCCACGTCCAGCTCTGCTATTGCTCTCCAGCACCTAAGATCACCTTTCTGTACTGGGATTATCCTAACATTGACTTTCACAACCATTGGTCAATGCGTCCCACATTCAGTAGTATGTAAAATAAAATTATACATATATATATATATATATATATATATATATATATATATATATATATATATATATTAATAGAAGTAATATATGTTTTCCAGAAATAAGGTTTTCTTTGGATCCAAACACAAGTGATAGGTAAAACACAAAATGACAAATTGAAACCAGAAACTGGGATAGTGGTGTCCCTTTCCCCCAACTCATTGGTGAAAAGAAGCTTAAAACACTACTGCTGGCAGCGACCAGAACCTGTGGCTTCCATGGGCTGTATCTGCAGGAGGCAAGCTCTGGTAGACACGGATGTAGAACGAAGACCAGACCTGAGCCACACCAACGACAAGCTCAGTAACTAGGGCTAGACTGTCTTTAGATCATTAATATAAACTAAGTTCTGGTCTGGGAGCCTGGAAAAGACTGAGTAGGGACAGACGCTGCAACTAGAGAGTAGGTAGGAATGAAGAGAAAAAGAAGGAATTTCCTTCTCCATATGCAGATACAACCCAAAATCCTAAACACAAGGAGACAGCTCAGCTAAGAGAAACTACAAAATGTTAGCAGCAGAATATAAATGTTCTCTAGGTGCTATGAAATTAATAAAACATTTTGAAAAATATTTATAAAATGTTCATGTAATCAAGAAGATAAATATATGGTAAATATGAGTAGAAAAGAAAAAAATACAGAGACAAAACAAGAACAGGTAGAAAATGAAAAAGAGCCCATTAGAAATCTTGGAAATAAAAATATAATTACTAAAATAAGTGTTTTTTAAAACTATTTAAACTCTAGACTGGACACAGGCATACAACAAGTAAGTTGAAAGGTAGTACTAAGGAAACTGATTTAATTTCCTTAAACTAAACTTAGCAGTGAGTAAACATATCTCCATTCCTTAAAAGCGGTTCGCTCTATGGTAAAAAATGAGCTGGTCTGTGAGAGTCGGGCCATACACCCAAGGAAACCATGTATATAAAGAAGAAAACGGTAATGAAATCTCCCACGTCCACTTGTAAAGCTAGAGTTTACTTCATGTAGTTCTGTTATCATTTCGTAAGTCCTGAACGTCCCCAGTTTATTGCTGTCAGTGCGCGCTTTTAGACTCACCTAACTTAGATGGTCTACTAAGTTGATAAGAAATATGAATCCTGTCCCTGGGCAACTTACTATCCAGGATAAATCTGAAGCCGATTTACCCAGAACCTCACAACTACTATGTCTTTTCTTGGGGGGGGGGGGGAATAATTTCCCTTTATATTTCACCCAAAAGAAAGAATAAACAATCTTGTCAACAAGTTAGTACAGAGCACTTCAGAAGCTTTATGTAAAATCCAATTATATGATGTTGGCAAAGCTTAAAAAATGTATTTATTCCAACAAGCATTTGGCTTATTGTTAATAAACAGATTGGCTTTCCAATAGAGGCGATAAATACTAGGGGTCACTAACTGCTTTGTGCTTTTGTTCCCTCACTCCTACCCGCCCCCCTCCAGTCAGATTGCCTTGGAGGTTGTAATAAAATTCCTATCTGGTGCTTCATTCACATTTTAATATTGTTACTGTTCAAGTCAGTGAAGAGAAAACAAATTTACATCAGGATAAGAGCACGGGCAGATGCTATCCATAATGTTAACTACATGTCACACGTGGAGATGTCTTTTCCCTCCCTCGGGAGTAGGATTTCTCATTTCTCCTTCCTGTAGAGCCGTAACATTTATTGTCTCTCAGCACAAGCTACCAGGCATTCATTGGATGATGTGTTTCCTCAGAATAGAATTTTACAGTTTACGGTTTCTTTCACGGGCCTTGTCTCTGCCGTTAGCCGATGTGACAGAGATTCTCTCTGGCAAGGAATATGGATGGTGAAAAGCGCTTAAATCATGCAGCTGCAATCCCCTCTTTCCTGTCACAGCCCACAGGGACCCCATATCAAAGCTTTGGGTACATTCAACAGAATTCCCCGGTGGGCATAGGGGGTAAACTGCTAAAAGTGCCAGAGGCCAAGAGATGGAAAACACTGGCCGGGGGAGCTTTATCGGTTAAGTCTAACAGAATCCACAAACCTGAACTCTGTTACCTGAAGTCAAGTTTAAACCCAGGTAACAGTGTTTGGCACTTGCAGAAAATACTCTTGCTGACAACTTGAGAGCTCTCTCCTCTACTAACTCCCCACAGTGACTACCAATGAGAGACAAGAAAACTTTTGAGGAAGTTATTGAAATATTTTTACGGAGCTAATGAGGACCAATATCAGTGTTCTGTACTCTTTTATAGTAATACTGACAAAACTAGCTTCTTTTTGAGATTTACAACCAGGTAAACTGACTGGTTATGTGAGCATTGTTGATCGTGTGGCATTACTGTCTGTTCCTGCAAGGGGAACTGTGAAGCAATTCAGAAGGGCGGAAAGATCACTGTTCTAGAAATCAAGACACCTTAGATTTGGTTCTGGCTTGACTGTTTGCTAGCAAAATGGCCTTAGATGAGTCATACAGCTTTTCTGGAATCTAGTTTTCTTACCTGCAAAATAGAAGGAAGGGTCTAAGGCCCTTTGCTCATTCTAGCTGTAATTCTTAGAGTCTACTGCTTGAACACATGGTAGTGTATGTGTGGGAGTAGCGTGGAGTAGGAGAGACTGAGAGAAAAGAAACAGACTTTAGAGCTAGAGAAGTTCATCTTTTTCGTCTTCAAATACTGGTTTCACTCCATATTAATGAGATGGACACAGTTGTTTAATTTCTTTGTATATATTTCTTGATTTGTAGAGAGAAGATAATATTGCATACCCCCAAGGCTGTTGTGAGTATTAAATATTAAAGCATAAAGAAAGAAAGAAAAAGCTTGACCATTTACTGACACAGAATATGAAAACTGAAAATGGCAATTTTATTCCCTTTGGTATCTTAATATTTTTACATAAAAGTTTGAATACCATTTATTTATGGATGACAAAGAAATAAAAGACTAGTAAACTTCAGCTGAAAGGATTCTAGATTAGAATTAGAAATTCTAGATTTAATCCTGTTGTGTGGATGACAATAAAAATACAATATATCAAGAAAGTGGCAAAAAGAGCTAAATTTATACTAGATTAAGATAAAGATGACACAAATGGCACCTTTCCCCCCTTCTGTCCCTTCCTAGTGATGAATAAAATGGAGAGAGTATGTATAAGGTAGCCAGGACAAAGTTGTATAAGGTAGCCAGGAGCAAAAGTTCTTATCCTTAAATACTGAAGATAAAAATTTTCAGGGTTGTATATTTAAAAAGCTTAGAAAGGTCAACAGCACTGATGTTCTTCAAGCCTAATCTTTGTAGAATTTTAGTTTCTCCCCCTTTTTTTAAATCACTGTTCAGTCTGGACCTAACCTTAGTCACTATACATTCTCACCTAAGACTCAGTTTACAGCCACTTTGCTGGTGACTTTCCTGACCAGTCCTCAATGCTTATATCACACTTGCCTGTGGCTCCAATCTAGAGAGAAACTCATAAATTGTTACATTTCCAAGGTCACTTCCTACAAGGTCTTTGTGTATCAACAGGAACCTGTACACTGTAAAGGTGAACTGCCTGGCAATGATATTAGAACACAAGTCAAGGAGTAAAAATAGTTTCTTTAATATCTGGGAAATTAGTACAACTGTTAAATGTATGGATTCTGATTAACCTTGGAGCTGGGCTACCTTACTCCCTGTTCCCCAGTAAACAGTGAAACATTCAGAAAATTTTGAGTCTCACTCAGCATTGAGGATGGGTAAAAACAGAAAATGACTGGGAGAGAACTTGAGCTCGGTAATGCTACATTATTGGGGCTCATTAAGGATTATCAAAAGTCATTCTTAGTAGAAGCAATTTGACTTCTCACACTGTGAAATGTAGGCATGACAGAGTGTTTTTTGGTCAGAGTTGTCTCAAGGCTTTGCCCTAGATTTTGTCAACTCTGTCATGGTTGAGCGGTGACATAGGAAGGCAATTGCTGTAGAAAGTAGAAAGTAGATCTTTGCAGCTTATACTCAATGACAGCAATGACTCGACAACATCCTTCTCAATAACAATAAAAACAATAGTAGTAAGACCTTGGCGTGTATAAAATGCTCACATCGTGTCAGACATGGTTCTAAGTTTTCATGTCTGAAACCATTTATTCTTCACAATATGCTTATATGATGTACTTTAAAAAAGCTTTATTGTGATATAATAGACATACAATACACTGCACATACTTCAAGGGTACAATTTAATAAGTTTTGACATAGGCATATACCCATGAAACCATCACCACCCTCAAAATAGAAAACACTTAGCACCTCCAAAAGTTTCCTCATGCTCTTTGTAATTCTTCCTTTCTGCGTCTCCCCACCTCTCATTCTTGTCCAACCATTGATCTGCTTTCTGTCACTATAAATCAATTTGCATTTTCTAGAATTTCACATAAATTGAATCATATAGCTTTTGCGGGAGGTCTGGCTTATTTAATGTAGCACAAAGATTTATCCATGTGGTTGTGTGTACCTAGTTCATTTATTTCTATCACCGATTAGTATTTCATTGTGTGTGGATATACCACACCATATTTATGCATGCATCTATTAATGGATATTTTGGTTGTTACAAATCAGGCTCCTATGGGTATTTGTGCATAAATAATATTGTATACATACATTGTTATTTTTATTGGGTAAATATCTAGTAGTCAAATAGTTGGGCCGTATGGTTGGTTTAGCATTTTTTTAAAAACTGCCAAACTGTTTTACCAAGTGGTTGTACAATACTGGTTGTAGAATTTTACTTTTCATCAGTGTATAAGAGTTCCAGTTACTCAACACCACTGTCAAACTTTTATTATCTTTCTTTTTTTTTTACTTTAGCCATTCTAATAGGTGTGCTGTAGTATCTCATTGTGGTTTTAATTTGCATTTGCCTAATGACTATTGATGTTGAGTATCTTTTCATGTGTTTATTTGCCATCTGTTTATCTTCTTTGGTGAATTGTCTGCTCAGATCTATTTCTCACTTTTGGGAGAGGGTGTCATTTGTTATATATTTGTAGAGTATATATATAGTCTTATTTTATTGCTTTCTTCTCTAAATACAGATAACACATGATAGATGTCATAATATACATGACAGGAATTCCTAGATGTCCTTTCCTTGGGACAAAGTCAAGTCTGGGAACTTTCTTGTGGAAAAATATTGAGTAGATAGAAGAGCTTTTGTTGTACAAGACTAAGTTCAAATGTTGGTTCTATTACATGCTAGTTGTGTTACTGCAGGCAAATTAGTTGTCTCTGAATCTCAGTTTCCTCATCTGAACAACCGAGAGTGGGTGTGGGGGTGATGGTATCCCCTTAAAGAGCTCTCATGAGATCAAAGGAGCTAAGGAAGGGGAATCACCCAGGACTATGTTGGACTTGTCTGTGTTATTTAACTTTTTTTGGTCTTTTTTTTTTTTAACTGAGTAACTTGAGTGGAAGACAATTTATATGAGCTACTTACTAGGAAACAGAGTACTTCCTCTGGTGCATGCTGAATTATGTTAATGTTTTTATGACAAAAGGAGATGATACTATTTGCTATAGTTGGGTGGAGAATAGACTGGAAAGTTGGGATTTGAGGATACTCAATAGTATTCAGTATTTTTTAATGCATTTAAATATGTTCCAAAGTACCTTGTGGCCTATTATATTATTTGTTTATAAGTATTATTCATTCCTGAAATTTGGTTTTCCTTGATTAGAATACCCTTGTGTGCGGTGTTTTCCAACACCAAATGTGTCATTCCAAGTCTCCAATTCTTCAACACTGACTGGGTGTCCAACAATTCAGTTCTAACACTAACTATTGATAGTTAGTGCAGACCCCATAGGTTAAGGGCTCAGTGCCACAAAACTATCCCCACTTCAGATATCAGTTGCAAGTGGGGTCCCCAGGCTACCCACACTTCTGCCTGCTGACTACTCCTTTTCCCCACCACCACTCAGGTTCAATAATTTTCTAGAATGACTCACAGAACTTAGAAAAGCACTTTACTTATGTTACTGGTTTACTATAAAGGGAACAACTCAGGAACAGCCAAAAGGAAGAGATGCACAGGGTAAGGTGGAAGTGGGGGGGGGGCAAAGAGCTTCTATGCCTTCTCCAGACTTGCCCCCCTCCAGCACATCAAGGAATTCACCAACCCTGCAGGCCCCTGAACTCTATCATAGGAGTTTTTATGAAGGTTTTATCACATAGACACAAAGATTATATAATTAGACATTGGTGCTTGAACTTAGTTCCCAGCTTCTTGCCCCTACCTAAAGGGTAGGGATGAGGGTCTAACCCTGTATTCACATAGTTGGTTTTTCTGGTAACCAACTCTGATCCTAAAGCTACCGAGGGCCCCCTACCTTTGAATTATCTCATTGACATACAAAAGGCAGCAAAATTCCAAAAGTTTTAGGAGCTCTGTGCAAGGAACTAAAAACAAAGACCAAATATTTATTTTTTATTATACCATATCTTTCATGCCCCTTTGACTTTGGGCTTGGAACAATAAAATGTGGATCACAGTGACATTGTGCCAGGTCCAAGTGAAGGATTTAAGAGGAATTCACATCTCTGCTCATACTCTTGAGTTTCTGTCCTCTGTTACCCTGATGGCATGCCCCAGAGAGCAGCTTCTCCTTGAGCCTTGGTCCCCAAATGAAGACTAGTAGAGCAGATCCGAACCAAACTGCAACCTGGAGCCAAACCCAGCCGAGCCCAGCCGAGCCCAGCCGAGCCTAGCAGAGCACTACCGAATCCACAGACCCATGACTGAGAAATAAATGTGTTATAATAAACTCCTGAGATCTTGAGTTTGCTGGCTGCCACAGTAAAAGCTGACAAATATATACAGCAACATGCATTACTCCATGTTTATCCTTTGCTTACTGCTGGATTTTAAACATAGTTGTACCACATGTTGGAAATAAACCATGGTTCTCTAAGTTCAGAATTGCTGTTCATTTAGATTTCTCTTTAGAACTTGGGTTTTAAGTTGAACTTTAAAAGGCTTCATTGTAATTTTCTCCTATGATTCAAACCCTCTTAAATCCATAAAGTCCTAGAAATTAAAGGAATAAATAAGTAGTATACCTGTGGGGGAAAGTCCAATGTGGATGTTGCAAAATCCAATATGTCTGAAAAATGTTTCTTGAGCTACTCAGACCAAATGGCACTGGCTGCCTCCATCCCTGCTTGATAATACATTATGTTCAGGACTTATCAAAAATGCAGCCAACTTGCAATTCAAACCCGCTCGCACAGAAGCGGCTTCCCACTGGGAGAAGCCTCACAGAGCTTAGTCGTCTCTTCACTAAGAACGGATAGGTGGGGATGACAGCTCTAAAAAAGAAAATGGGTTGGAGGGGAAGTGCATACTGAAGAAATGTATATGATAAAGAGGCAAGAAGACAAGGGGAAAAATCCTGAAAAAAGAAATGACTGAAGCTTGCCCCGTGGAAATTCAGTCTGGGGTGTGTGTAGGTCTGTACGTACTTCAAAGCCCAGAAATCAAAGCAAAGGAGGTGTTCGCCTACAGTAAGAGAGGGGCATGCAGCGCAGCAGCTGCCTGGTGCCAGGCAGGGGCTGGCTTGGGCGGCTAACGAAGGGGGGGCACACCAGAGCTGCTTCTGAAAGCTTTCCTTGGAGTTGCCTGTTTGGGCTTTTGTTGTTTGTTTTCCCCTTGTTCTTGGTGTTTTTCTGGCTACCAGGCCGCTGCAAACTCATGGCTTGAAAGCAAAGCTGACTCTGTCGAGTGTGCAGAAAATGAGCACAGCAAGTCTATCCCTTTGATTCATGTGCTCTTGTTGCCATTGATCTTTCTTTTCCCCCACAACCCTAAGAGTGGTAACGATGAATGGACAGCCCATAATATCAAAAACATGCAATAAATTTCCCTTCTGAATCAGCTTTAATTATGGTTTTATTAACTCATTTGGGGATTGCTTGGCCCAGGCCTGTGAGTTGTGTGAGGGGCTGCAAATGTAAAGCTATTGACAAACTTTGGTCTATAAATAGCCCAATTTCAATATATCCAGCCTATGATCTTCTCTTTGAAACCTTTTATGTCTTTTAATGTAACGCAACATTTCAGTCTGTCTTATATTTAGTAGCTCTGTGGGTATTTGGAAAATTTAATTTTCAACCAGTTTCAACCTACATCATCGTTAATTTTTTTTTCAATTTTGGAGTTTGGGTCACTGAAATAATAGATTTAGATGGACTGATTTTCTTAATCTATTACATATCTACTACAAAGTCAATGGCTACAATTGGGATGGAGAAATATCTCAATGTTACCCTTGTTTGCTTTCATGAGAAAATTTAAAAAAAAAACAAGATGTAGGAAAGTCAAGTGTATTTATCAATGGCATTGTATTTATGCATTAGAGAATAATCTTTGCTTACTAAGGATTAAATAAAGGAATTTTCTTCCCAAAGCTGGAGACACTCTGTGTAGACAGTTTGTCATTGTAACACTGGGTTCTGGCTTGTACTTTAGTTTGAAGCTCCTTCCTCTAGAAAACAGGTTTCAGTGGAAATAAGAAGCAAGGTCCAGGAGAGTGTTGGTCCTGTTTAAAACACATCAGTTTTAAAACAGTACCTCTCCATGGACAACCAAGGAGAGCCTGCATCCTATAAAACAAGTGCTCTGTTTACACCTTTACACACACACACACACACACTCACATACCTCTTGAAGGTTAATTCCCCTGACATTCCTAAATCGAGCTCATGCATAGGCATAAACAGTGGGTACATGTTGTTCTGTCTGCTGAGGCACCAAATATATAAGAGATTTTCATATCGTCTGACATTGCCCAAACTTGAGAGAGGGATGGCTGTGGAAAAGCAGCACTTGTCACGATCCATGGGGCCAGAAGGAAAGAAATGGACAGAAAATGAAAGCTTTCCCTGGGTGCTACCAAACTCTGCTTCCAGCTTCTTCCTCCCCTGGCGAGCACAGATCATTAACATTGGTAATGTCCTCACTAAATCTGCTTGGAGAAAGTGACAAGTCTAATTTGTTACTGACAGACTGAAGGCTGGGAGTATGTTTAAAATGCATCGCTCTTGCTCCTGGACCCTCTGAATTGCTGTGTGGCTTCTGTCAGGTAGGCTTGGTATTTGGTTAAAGACTATCTGTGATTTCATCAATCTCCTCAGGAGCCTCCCAGGGGAAAGGCCTGCCACCTCAGCTCCCTCCCACTCCCTTCAGTCCCAGTAATGGCCTCTGCCAGCAAGCCTGGAGGTGCTGTGATCTGAAATTCAGAACCTGGGGAGGGATTTCTTAAGCAAGTAATTACCATTAATAATCAATAGCTTTCAGCCTGACAAATAATTGTGACAGATCTGGATAAGATTAAACTTGTTCTTTGAGACATATGGATGTGGCAATAATGCCGGTTTTCATTAACTGAAAGACATATTCAGAGCCTCATTTTGATATGCTTTAGAGTGATTTTAAATTAAATGGGGTAGACTTTAAAAACACAATGCAAATGAGTTCTGTGTGGAACAGAGATGAAGGAAAAGCTTAAGTCATGACCTATGACCTGAAACTATAATGGAGTGAATTTTATGTGGAAGAGGGAGAGAGTCTGATCCCAAGACTAACTAAGATCAATGATTATGAATTTTAAATACCATATGAAATGAACATTTGGACTATACATTGGGCGGGCTTCCTCTATAATGCAGATATTTAGCTTATGCAAGAAGCCTCAAGTTGAATGGATCAGGAGTAATCCAGCTATTCACCCAGCTATACTATGTGCCTCACTTCTAGTTAGAATTAAGGACACCGAGTCTTTGAAATCCATTCACGAAATTCTGGAAATTTTAGAACTGGAAGAGAGCTCCCCAAAATGTCAAAGAAACAACTATGTGCTGAGATAGATGTGGGAGTCACAATTTAAATAAAAAGTCATATTCCTTCTTCATTTTACATTTGTTTAATTTAGTATCAGTGGTTTCCTGAGGTAGTTTTAGAAGTTTAGTCTTTTACTACCTACTGGATCCCCCTTAAGTCAGATCCCAAAGCATACGCACCATAAGAATGGAATATAAACCAATAATGATGAAGTTCCTGTTGATATAACCAGGCGCTTTGCTAAGCATTGTACATATACTATCTCATTTAATCCTCTAAACCGATGAGACATTTAAATCATTGGCTCAATTTTAAATAAGGAAGCTAAAGTTCTGAAGATCACACAGATTTGGAGTTTTAAGAATTGGGGAATAAAACAAGGGGGAGATAGATTAGGAAAATTCCAGCCACATGTAAGCAAAGGTGAAGGACTGTTTCAGACATCCCTGACTGAGAGACAGATACAACAAGAAATTTATTTATTCTTCAAGAGCAAAAAGACAAATAAGAAATGATCCCCATGTCTGAGACCTGAGTGTTATGGAAACAGGTTGGGGAAGGGCATGTTCCCAAAGGAGATAGATAACCACTGAGTTGGGTCAGAGGGAGGGATGGGAGCCTGGCAGGTCAATTCTAGGGGAGAAGCTACACTAATGCAAGGGAACAGCTTAGCATAGAGGGGTTGAGGGCCAAAGAGCCTGATGTTTGTGCAATGATGACAAGTAAAGCGTGGTTGGAGCAAAGAGGTTTCAGTTTGGTGAAGGGGAGCAGTGAATAAGGGTAAGGTTTCCTCACATGGCAGGGAGTGAGGCTGGGAAGTTAGGCTGGAGCTAGATGCTCAAAGAGCTTGGTATTTTGCTGCATTAGGAGACCTTCCAGAATAGTGGGCCTTTAGCAGTGCATTATTTACTTTAATTTTTGAGGTTGTCTAGCCTGAGTCCCCATGTACTGCTTCTTTTCATCTTTAAAAGGGTCCAGAACTTCAGCTTTTGTTGAGTGAAGAAGCTCACTGGGGGTGCAAGACCAAAGGACTGGTTTATCTACTTACCACACTGGGGAAATCGCTTCTGGGCATCAGTATCCAGCTCAGTACATTTCTCTTGCAGCCCTTCCTTCTTGGTTCTCTCTTGATGTCTGAAAGCATTGTACATGTTGCCACTAGGGCCACCACTAGCTTATACTGTGTCTGTGTAAATTGGAAAAAGCTGACCTTCCTCCCCCCAACTGCTGACAGCCCCACTGATGCCTGGCTTGGGAGACACAAGTGCTTTTTGCACAAAGAATGGGCCTTAATCTATGTAGGCACGATCACTTACAGGGCATAGGGCTACTATATTGGAGTTGCCACTCTCTCTGCTTGGCTAGACATTATTGCTCAAACCTCAAAATGCTTATATGACCATACTTTGCGGCCCTGATCATAAATTTCCAGATAAACCACACAATGAGATGGATCACACTGCTTCAGAATATAGCAAGCTTCCATCGCTGGAGTTTCTAAAGCAAAGGCTGAGTCATCATCAGCCTTTAGTGATATTATAGGGAAGATACCATGATGGTGGGGCATTAATAGATGAACTCTCAGATCCTTCCTTACCCAGAATTTTCCCCATCTCATGACTTCTCAGAGCACCGTGGCAGCTAGGTGGCCTGTTACCGTGGAATGAAGGCCTGTGAGTGTGTGAAGTTGGGTGCAAGCAGCTCTTGGAGCAGATGGAAAGCACAGGTTCTTAATGGTAACTGGTCCCTTGGATATCAGTGCTCACTTTCTACCTAATTTTTTGGGAGGTCAGTCTGTGAGAATGAAAAATAATAATGCATATACAAATTATTATATATTCACAAAATATAGAATATAGCCTCATGCATTTACTATATGTTGATTGTCTTCAACTCCTCCCCATCTTTAAATACCAAACATACAGAGGCAGGGAATTCAGGGATTTGATAAGGTCCTGGCTTTGCTGTTAACTACGTGTGTGATTCCCAAGCAAGTCACACTTTTTCTGGCTCTCAAATGGCACAGCTGTAAAATAAAGATACTGAAGAAGTCGCCTCAAGTTTCCTGTTCATGTTCCCCGCCACACTGTGAGGATAAGCATGAGCCCCCTCCCCATTTACCAAAGGTGTCATCCTCCAGAAGACTGGGCGCCAAGGGCACTCAAAACCCTCCTCCTTCCTCCTTACCTAAGAAAGGTACTGCGTTGACTACTCAGCCCTTTCCCAGCAAGTGACTCATCCAGCTGCAAAAAGCAAGCTCTGCCTTAAAATATCGTTCAAATTGTTATTATTATGCCCTGATTTAAAACAAAAACTAAAAATCAGTCACAGTCCTCTGGAGGTTTGAATAGTCATTCAAGTCACTTGCTTCTACAACTGTTACGCATGGGGGTTCGCATATTGCCCTGCAGAATAGCACAGCGAGATGTTCCCCACCCAGAGAGCTTTAGTAGAGAGAACTCCCATCAGTCATGGTGCTACATGCTTAATATTGGCCCCATCGCATATGCATCATTTTTAGTCCATTTTACATACTCAGGATTCTGCTACAGATTGTACACATCACTCCACTTAAGTCAATTGATGTTTATTTTAGAGAATAAATATAAATGTAGGTACACTAAGTGGAGAGTGTGTTTATATTCACTGGGCAAATTTGTGTGACTGTGCATATTAATTACAACATTATTCAAGTGGTTCCTGTAGGGATGGGGACATACATTGTATACAAGTCATTGAAAGTTCATTTGAGTGGAAAATATCTAGATCAACCAAAAGCAGAATTCTGGTAAATGCAACATTGGTTCTTAAATTATTTTAGTATCTATCTTACTTTTTGAGCTTTGTAACACTGAACACAAAAGTTGTACTGTAAATTGTTAAACAAGAGAAGTTGAAAAAAAGACACCTTTAAGTTGTATAGAGAAGATCATCATTAGGCTCTTCTTAGCTCTGAGCTTTTGTAAGTGAAATGATAATGTCAAGGGTGGGGCAAATGGTCCCAAGTAGGTTTAATACTGGCTTTCCTCTGTCCAGAAGCACACAGGGCAAGCATGGAGTCTGTGTTGGAATATAAGAGCATGAGCATTTCTGAGGTCTAGACCACATTCTTCGACTCTCCTTTCTAATTTTTGCTTTTAAATAATCCTTGGGTGTCTAAATACCATTTGAAATTTCCTGGTTTAATTCAATGTCAATTTTTTTGTATAAAGCAGGGAACATACTATTTATGGAGGATAGGGGTTTTTTTTAGGAGAAATAGAGCTGAGATAAAAACAATATATGCCAAATCAGAAGATCTGACTTTCAGATGTGGGGTTTGGGGGAATTCGCTGAGTTTTAATTTCCTCACTAATAAAACTGGTAGAAGTACTTAGAACACATGGGGATAATATCTGCCATAAGTCTTTCCAGTGCTGTGTTTAGGTTGAATGAGCTCCTGTTGGTGAAGAGACTTTGTACTGTGGGAGTCGGAAGTTTTGGTAAAAGTGGGAGAAAGGCTATAATCCCAGAAGGGCTGAGAGGTGGGCAGTTTACCAGTACTGGGACTCAGTTACTGGACTTTGAGACCAAGAAGGGCATAGAGGCTAACTGGATGTGTGTGTGTGTGTGTGTGTGTGTGTGTGTGTGTGTGTGTGTGTGTGTGTTTAAACCTGGAGTTCTTTAAATTCTCCCTCATGGGAGGAGGATATGTCCTAATGTCTACATGGAACCGAGGAGGCCTGCAGATGGGGTCAGGCCAAGGATTGAACCGTCACTCTAGGAATTTACCCCTTAGAGAGGCATCCTAGCAATTCATGTTGGAACTGCTCCCATGAACAAAATTCTTAGAGGCATCAGTAGGTAAGAATTTAAAGGAGTTTGGAAAATATAGGTATAATTCACAATGATGTAAAAATGCTACAAGCTCAGAACCAGTGAATAGGCCGAATGTGTCTTATCAATGCCTCAAACTCAGTGCCTTTAAAAAACATACTATTTACCAGTAGTTAAAATACTAGTTTGTATTTAAACTTCTTAAAGTAGAATTGATTGTTTCTAATTCCACTTTAAATACATAACAGGTTGGACTAAGACAATGAAAAGAGTGGAACTGAAAATCTTATGCTGTGCCCATGCTCCTGGATATGTAATAAAGTTACAAAATAATAATATAAAGATATAAAGTAAAACCAAGAAAGTCCAGTGAAGATCTCATTTCCCCCCAAAGGTGGCTCATTTAATGCGTTTCATTAAATGTCATTATTAAGCATAAAGCTCTTTCACACATCTTTGTGGTGCTTCAGCTTTGTAGAGTGCCATAAGCATATGCTTTCTCGGCCTGTAGGGAAAATCAGAACCAGCTGAACACAGCACAGCATGTCTCCAGAGCAGAAGCAGCTCTTTTGTACTACAGCCTAGGGGAAAAAGTGAAGGCTCAGATTCCACAAACACTTGGAGCAAGAGAATGGAGGTGAGAAAGCCTATAACAGAAGGGATCAGTCAGGGAGGGACTACTGGTCTCCCCACACCTCTGAGTAAGAAAACCATGGGAGCTGCCCTGAAATTTTGTGGCTGCACAATCACTGAGCAGTGTCTCAGCAAGTGACTGATAAGATTAGTAGCTATTCCTTCTGTAAAAATGGTGGAAATGAAAGAAGAACAGATGTATTTCTGCTCATTTATTGTGTAAAGAGTCAGCAGCAAGTTTAAAATGAAACAAATTGATAACATACTTTTAATGCCTCAGGGAAACAAATACAAAGATAAAATCTAGCAGTCTGTCCTTTCAGTCTCCCCTCTTGTTTTTCCGCTGTGGTTTTGTGTTGGCCAGAAAAGATGCCCCAGTGCCTATTGGGGGTGAAGTAGACATACCAGATTGCCTTCATACCTTACCTTCTAACCCCTCCCTTCAGTCTCAAGACCAAAATCTACAAGGGTTTGTTCTTGCTGTAATTCTTGGGGGTGGGTGGCCCTGCAGAGTAGTGGGAATAAGACTGTGCCCGAGGCATGCAAGGGAATGGGTCTAAAGAATAGACATCTGTAGTACTGTCAACAATAAAAAATAAATTTAAAAAAGAATAGAGATCAGACTAAAAATATGGTATAAAAATAAAACAGGAAAGCGTAGAATAATAGTAGGTTAATAACCAAAGAGAAAGAAAAAGGAAGAAACCAGTTATGGGCTGAACTGTGTCCCTCTCCCAAATCCACATGTTGAGAGCCCTAATCCCTAGTACCTCAGAGTGGGGTTGCATTTGGAGACAGGGCCTTTCAAGTGGTGATTAAGGTAAAATGAGGTCCTAAGGCTAGGCTCTAATCCAACGTAACTGGTGTCCTTATAAGACTTGAAGATTAGGACACAGACACACAGAGGGAAGGCTCTATGAAGATACAGCGAGGAGAGAGCCATCCACAAGCAAGGAGAGAGCTCTCAGAGGACATCGATCCTGCTAACAGGGTTTTCGAATTTCTAGCCTTCAGAATAGTGAGACAATAAATTTCTGCTGTTTAAGCCATCAGTCCGTCTGAACCATAAAATAAATAAAATAAAATCTTCCAAGGATAAAAAGGGAAAAGTAGCAGATAGTTAGAAATCTACAAGAAAAGAAGTTAAAAACAAATAACTAACAGAATACAATTAATGGAGATAATGGAGAGGGGGATAATGGAGAGGGGGAACGAAAGGCTAAGGTGGCATTTCTCGCTGAGCTTCTGTGGAATGGAGGAAATGAAGCCTAGAAAACTATAAGGCACAGGATACCACAAGAGAAAGTAGACATTAGGTTTTATGTGCTTGATTGAAAGAACATTTGAATGTTTAGTTGAACTTTTTGAAGCACTGACCCCAGGGAAAGTCTTGCAGTTCTTTTCAGGAAACTTACAGTATTTGGGAAAATAAATATATGAGTGAAATAATCTTCATTGTAGGTAAGAAGCAACTTCAAAAGAAGAGTCACAGTGGGGAAAATGCTACTAGGTTGTTATTTCTAAAATAACAGATTTATCCATAGGTGAGCTGGCAGTTAAGAATTCTGTTAATGATGATGTTAATCTGGCTCATTTTCTGTTCATATTGGCACTCTCCAAAACAGAAGCGTTGCTGATAATTTGCCCAACAATATGTCACAGAAACTGTGGAAGAATTTCTGATACGTGAGGCTTGAAGTCAAGTGCTGAGAAGGGGAAAATGTGTTCGAGAATTTTTGCAGATGTTCTCTGATCAAATTATGGTGTTGAAAAATTGTATAGTCTGTTCAATGGAGCATCCAAGACGAAAAGACAGTTCAGTGGCTTTGTAATCTGGGTAAAAAAAGAATCGTGAAGCTGTGCTTCTGTAGGGTATAATTCATAAATTCAAAACTGTCAGTGGTGGAGGCAACAGGAAGAAAGCATTTGACTTTTCAAATAACTTTTACATAAATTTACATATAAAAACCTGGATAATAGGTCTTCCTGATTTCTTATTTTCTATATCTATCGAGTAAACTCTGAGGTCTTCCATTTTGTCTATATCTTTTTTATCAACCAGTATATGTTCTAAACACATGAAATGTTTAAAACATTGAGTGTATGGAAGAAAATATTCTACAAATTATAGAATTTCAGAGTATGGAATAAAATCATGCATCCTTTAGTTGTACTTTAATTTACACTCCCATAAAACTGAGATCCCAAGGATCTAAGTGATTTAAACAAGGTCACATTATTGAGGACAATAGTAGATCAAGACTGGGACCCATATCTAGCAACTTCCAGGTTCCTGGACTTGTAAAAATCTTTGAAAAAGATGCTGGATATTTCAACTAACGTTTTTGTTATTGTTTGAGAAAAACAAAAGAAGCCCCTTAGTAGACAGCATTCCTAATAAAATAAAAATCTATATTTAGATATAAATCTGAGACATTGCAGCATATACCAAAAGTGTTATGAACCTATATTTGGAGGCTATCATGCCTTCACTTATTCAACAAATACTTACTGAGCAACTACTATGGGCCAGGCACTGCTCTAGGCACTGGGATACAGCAGCGAGCAAAACTGTCAAAACTCTCTGCCCTTATGACATTTACATTGTAGTGCAGGAGACACTAAACACAAGAAAAATATATAGAAAGTCAGAGGTAATAGTGCTACTGAGAAAAATGATTTTTTTTAAAGTTGGGAAGTAGGGAGTGCCACAGTAGGTTAAAGTGAACTGGTCGGACTGAGCCCTGCAGATGAAGTGACGTTATGCAAAGCTCTGAAATAGAGAGGAGCCGCGCGGACAGAAGCAGCAGGCCTGTGGAGCCGTGGAGGCATCCCCGGCTCCACCCTTTCCGAGGCTCAATATGCAACATCGGCTGCCAATATTCACTGCATTAAGGGGGTAATGAGGGCAAATGCCACTTGTGCTCTTCACCGTGGGAGCTGAAAATATTCTTAAGGGCCAAACACGGTCTTTCAAACGATCTTGACATATACAAACTGGCTTGGGGAAGTGGATCAATTTAATGAACTGGTTGTTTGAAGACGGTGAAAGGGAACCTTTGCTGAATTCAGTCAATAGCCAGTTGTTTTCCTTTGTGTCAGTTTTTATCTGTGGACACGGTATGAATGCTTAGGTTAAGGAATCAAATTTGGGATACTAGTTTCTGACAAAAATATGATGGATTTATTCAGTGAGCCACAGCCAGAAGCATAACCCTTCTGAGGAAATGAACAATTTAGCATTTTGAGGTCATGGGAGACTATGAGTTCTGCCCTCTGAAGATGATACTTTAGGAGTGTTTAGTATAAATGCAAATCTTACCAAAGAGTGGCATGTCAGCAGGGTTTGCAAGGACTCTTTTCCTTAAAAAAGCAAACCTAAGAACTGATATTTCCCAAACATTCAATTTTTCTGCTGTGCCAACCTGTAGGAGAATTTGATATGTGAAAAATTGAAAATCCAATGCAGATACATTTGAAAGAAAACAGAGCCTCTGCCATATATATATAAATGTGTGTGTGTGTGTGTACATATATATATATGTACACACACACACTTGCTTCTTGGTTCCAGTACATAAAAATGCATTAAAGTATGATTCACTTTACATATATGCAATTTACATATCACTTACTAAATACTCAGCTGTGGAAAATACTGAAGCACAGCTTCGCTACTGCGTTGGTCAGATCAGTCTACGGGTGCTATCAGGTACCCCTCACAGTTAAATATGGAATGGGAACAGGGTAGAGCTGAGTGCTGAAGCTAAAAGAGGTGGCAGAGCAGGGGGATGAGCAACAGTAACTGATGGCTCCTGGAAATGTTTTTGAGAACTATGGTGTAAGAGAGAGCCACAATTTGACAAAATACTCTATTTTTGGATATGCCAGAAGTAGAACCCAAAATGAGATCTCCCCCAAAAATTGTTTTCCTTCAGATAACAATGCAGTGACCCAGCTTTGTAAGCATTTTCTCTATTTGTTTGAAGAAGAATTTCAGTTTCAAATCGGAGGTGTTTGCGCAGATACAGTACGGGGTATCGAGCTCTGCCACAAGATAATAGGGATTCAAATCTTAACTCTTACACTATTTCCACTTAGAGAATGGTTGTAGAGTTAAATGACATAATATACATAAAGTACTTAGAACAGTGTCTGGCACAGTGGGAAGGCCCATATATATTAGGTATCATTATTATGTTCCAGTGGCTCCTGGAATATAAAAAAGTAAAAATTCTAAATAAGGTACCAGATTCTAACTCATTGCTTAAAGTTCCTTCTGGTATGATGTAAAGAGCGTGGGCTTTGCTGTTAGACCGGAGTTCTAACCATAGCTCCACCTCTTATAAGACCTGGTAACAGAGTAAAGTCTCTTCCTTCAGCTTTAGTTTCCTCATCTGTAGAGTGAGGGTAACGTGCCAGGCTGGGCAAAGTGACAAAGAAAGATTAATGCTAAAGTTCAATAAAGTTCCTAATATCTACCTTATGGATGCTTAATGTCATATCAGATTTTTATTGTACATAGTTATGGTACTAAGAGCCAAATTATACTCTATGTTATATCAAGATCTGTAAGACATGCTTTTTAAAGCATAAAATTTTAAAGCATGAAACTTGTTAGCAGCAAAGACCTGGAAATAATCTAGTTCAATCTCTTTTTTTTGTAAGACAGTGAACTAAAACCAAGAAAAGACATGTGTGTTGTTTCTGAAGGCCACATGGTTAGCTAGTGGCAGATTGGAAGCCACGAGTCTCTGACTGGCAGTCCAGAGCTGTTCCAGGTTTCTCCCATCGCTACATTCCTGTACAAGCCTCCTCACACAGGTAAGGCTTATTGTCACTGCTTGCCATTTAATCTGAATAGTGAAGGTCTTTGGTACTTTTAATTGCAAGTATTTTACATTTCATTTCTTCACCTCCAGGTGCTATAGATTTAAGACTAGTAGGTCTCTTTTATGACAAATATTTTTGTTTTCATGCAAATACTTTCGTGATACATCTCCATGTGTTTCCTGCTTGGTTGGGGTGCGGATGCAGTGTGAGGAATATGAAAAAGGGGGTGGCAGGTAGACAGCATTTGGAAAAGGAAATACAATGGGGTTCGTTCGTTTTCCCTTTGGCAAGAAAATTAAAGATCACTGTCTCATTTATCATATGGCAAATAGCATGAGATTTTTTAAAAATCTTAGAGTTAAGTATAATTATCACTCTATTTCCAGAGCCAAGATGAGAGAATGTTTATAAATTGAATTGCAGCCTGAGGTTTTTGTTTTGTTTTTTTGTAATTTTTTTTATATCTTTATTGATTTCATAGAGAAGAAGGGAGAGAGAAATAGAAACATCAATGATGAGAGAGTCATTGATCAGCTTCCTCCTGCAGGCCCCCTACTGGGGGTCGAGCCCTCAACCAAGGCATGTGTCCTGACTAGGAATCGAACCTCAATCTCCTGGATCACAGGTTGATGCTCAACCGCTGAGCTACCTCAGCCAGGCAGCCTGAGGTATTTGCATTGACAACATAGATGTTGGCATGGAAATAGTGATAAGATGTAGGATTACATTCAGTTCATCACGTGGCTATCTAGTTTTTATAGCATCTGTATGTTTAAATAATAAGTCTATATCAGAAATCAATACTTCTCAGTTCTATCAATTCAGTGAACAACAATAATAAAAAAGAGTAGTTAGCTTGAGGGTTCCCACTACCCTTCTTCCCAGTGACCTGATTTAATTTATCTTATTTTAAAACTTTTCACTCAGTAGACAACTGTATCTTTTAGCCAAAATAATTTTTGGACAGTTATCAAAATTCCTTGTGTGAGTCTTTGTTAACTTGAAGTCTCAATGATATGTGAGTCTATATATCGTAGAGGTACACTGAAGAACTGTGCATTTGAATCAGTGAATTTTTTAAAGCATGTTGAATATTCAAAGTGCTGGTATATTTCCCCCAGTATACTCAGTCTAACAATACAAATATGAGCCAAGCATACCACAATCATGTTATTGGGGAGAAAAAAGCCTTTATTTTATGTCTACATAACAAAAATTTATTGAATGCTTTACCACGTGCCAAGCACAGTATAATGTATTATACTAAGCAATAAGCATATTTACAGATGTATATTTATCAGAAGAGGGAGAAAGGAGCAGAGAAAGAGCAGTGAGATATCATTCAACTATTTAATTATTACAAAATTTGTAAACAATGTTGACTGAGAATTGGTTTTCCTCTGTCTTGCTTCTAGATAGGAAAGGAAATTGCATGGAACTCAGAAGTTACTTTCAGTGTTCATATTCTCTAGGTTTATTTTGCTCCTGGTTTTTAATTGGCATACAGTGAATTAAGCTTCTCTTCAAATGAGTATATAGGCTAGAAACCAGAAAAACACTTCTCATCATGAAACTTTATCAGCCATAGAATTGTTGTTTGTAGAAAACCTTAGAAGCTCCATTTCTGGAATCCTTTAGAGAGAGAAATGGACAGGGTGATGGTGCAATTCTGTAAATAACTTAGGCTCTGTCTCTGTCTAGCTCTTTGTTCAGTAAAGAGCATAGTGCATTCAGGGGGCTTAATAAATGTTAGATTATAAGTAACATTCTTACATAGCCTCTGGGGATAGAGTCCCAGTCCTAACAAGACTTTTCCAACTTTAATTTTCATGATTTGCTGCTGTGTAGGTAATAGTCATGAATTCAACAAGATCTATAAATGCTAAGTATTTTGTAGTCTCAATATGTCAAAGATAAGATTTCACCGAAAGTAGCATTATAATGAACACTATTGAGTACCTCTATGTGTGGATCTGAGGACGATCTATAGAATTTCATATAGGGCAAGCAGCATATGAAGTGCTTACCCAGGTTAATTTTAAGGCTAGATTGATTGGGAAATAAGATGAAATAGAAATAAGTAGAAAGATCATTATCCTCCAAGATGAAAGCTGCTGCAGGATTTATGGTGGAACAAAAGCAGAAAGGACCAGAACTAGTGAATTAGGCAAAAGTTCAGTATATATCAAACTGGTCATTTTGGTACTAATACATTTCTGAAATAATCCTCCTGCTTTAGACAATATATGAAAGAGCATAATGTGTGTAGATGGTGGTGAGATGTGATGCGTGTGTGCGTGTGTGTGTGGTTGGGGGTGAGGATTCAGAGGAATTGAAGTAGGGGTGAGGTTAATGTATCTTGTGGATTAATGTAGTCATACTATAACTGATGCAAAGAGAGAGTAGGTCGTAAATTGCTTCAAGGGAATCAGAGGGCAATAAGGGGCCCGGGCAGCCTCTCTGAATAATAGTTTCAGAGCATCTGCTGTTCAATATGGTTAGAACCTTTTAAAGCCCCATTGTATAACTCACTTGTCATTTGGCTTCAGGAAGAGATGACAGAACTGCCAGGAACATTCAGGAAGACATTTTTATTTTTTTAGGGAAGGGAACAAGCCAGCTGTTCTTGTTATATTGATATTTTAACAAATGCATTGATCTTCAGATTCTGAACATACCTGGGATTTAAAAATTTCATATATAATATGTTAAGGAAAAATACTGCCCTAGCACTGAAAAGAAAAAAAGGAAACCTGGCAGGTGGATTTACTTAGATGGCATGAGGTCATTTTGAAAATTAGGAAATACCCTGTTATATTTTCTGTGATGTGCTTCATTGTCTTTTCTCTGAGTTGCCCTTCATCTCAGAAATTAATTCAGAAATCTGACCTTTTCAAACCTTGTGGAAGAATCAGGTGACCAAAGCACCACTTGTGAGAAACCCAGACTTGGAGAAATACAGGTCGCACCCCATCTGCTCTCCTTGGACATCCCTCCCATCTCACATCAGCCACCTTCCATCCTGCCACACACTCCATCAGCCCTGTGAGTGAGCCATTTATGTTTGTTTGTTTTTTAATATATCTTTATTGATTTCAGAGAGAGGAAGGGAGAAGGAGAGAGAGAGATAGAAACATCAATGATGAGAGAGTCTTCATTGATCAGCTGCCTCCTGCACGCCCCCTACTGGGGATCGAGCCCGCAACCCTGCATGTGCCCTGACCAGGAATCGAACTATGATCTCCTGGATCCTAGGTTGATGCTCAACCACTGAGCCACGCCTGGCTGGGCGAGCCATTTATGTTTAAAGTTACCCAAAGTTCCCAGGATGATTGCCTTAGCACTCATCTAAGCTCTGCCTCTTCCAGTCTCTCTACCTTCGATCACTTAAAGAGATTTTCTAAGAGTTAAATCTGATTATTTTACTAATGCTCTTTAAAAACTTGGTGTCTATTCAATGCCTTTAACCATCTTAGCCGGGAGGTTAAGGTCTGAGTTTCACGGGCCTTCCAGCCTCATCACCCTCTACATCCCTACATGAACTTTATGATCCATTTCACGGATCTGAGTGCCATTCCTGAACTGCTTGCCATTCATGGATCTGTTTGCCATGCTCTTCCTTACGATTCTTGCTTTGTGATTGTTCCTTTCTCTGCCCTGAATTTCCTAGAGTTTTCCTACATTTCTCCTCTGTCAGATTAAATCTTACTCATCTGTTTCTAATGGCTTAGTTCAATTGTCATCTTTTCTAGGAAGCCTAGTGGAACAGTAGAGTTAATGATTCCCTTCTGTATGTGATTACAGTATTTTCTTCATTCCTAGCTGTTGTGCTTACAAATTCCGTGCAGTTATGCCTTGTTGTTGGTGGTGGCAGTTTTCTTCTCTTGATGTGGTGAGTTTGTTAAACCAAGAAACATGGCTTAGTTATTTCTGGATTGCTTAGGACCTAGCTTAGCCCTTCCTTATGGAAGGCATTTATTGATTGAGCACTGTCCCACAACAAGAGCTTAGGGTTTATACTTTTTAAGTTTTCTCTCTCTAACATTTACTCTTCTGTATCAGTCCCAGATGTGCAGTTTAAAAAAGTAGCCTAGTTTCACATCTCTGTGGTCAGTTCCTGAACTCCTTAAATCCTGCATATTTTGTCTTACGTGACTTACAGAGCTCATACTTCAAACCATGTTAAAGTGATCCCTTTCATGCTGGAACCAAATTTATCACTGTTTGCCTATTTTAAGTTCCTTATTTTTATACACCTCAAATGTCATCAATCTTGAGTCTCCAATCTAAGGCATTTTTCCTTTTGTTTTCTAGAGGCCATTCATTGGAGATTCTTCACTGAATGCCAAGTGTACTGCTAGGGATAAAACGGTGTCAGTCTTCTTCAAGCTTAGAGTCCAGATGGGAGATAGAAAAAGTAAACAGACAATGGCAATTCAATGGGCTAAGTGCTCATATACAAAAAAGAGGGATGCTATAGGAGCACATGGGTGGGAAATTTATCAAGATTCAGGGTATCAGCGAACACTGCCTGCGGGATGTAATGTGGACACTGAGATTTGAAGACTAAGTCATGGTTAGTTAAGAAAAAGTATAGGAGAAGACCATTCAAACTAAAGACAAGAGTAGCAGATGGAAATGCCATAGAATAAAGAGTATGCATAAATTCAGATTTTGACAGAATGCCAAGAGATGACACTTTACAGCCAAGACGCAGTAATCTTATATGCTGTTTCATGAGCCAATTTAAAATAGTTTAAGTTTACCGAGGAAAAGTGAGAAACAATTAGAGGTTATGAAAGCATTGGTCTACCTACATTTTCATTTTAGAAAGATCAGTTTGCCTGACATATGGAGAATGGGCTGAAGAAGGCACAAGTGAATGCTGGGAGACCGTCTAGGAGGTCACTGCTATCATTCAGATGATAGATGAGGGTAGGGTAACCTAAGAACTGGAAGTGGGAACGAAATCATAAGTATATGAAAAATACTTAGGAATCAAAATGGTGCCCCCATGATTGATTTAATATGAGGGAGGAGGAGAGGAAAGGGAAAGCTGAGGATTCCAGAGTCAAGAATGATGCTGGGGCATCATTTCTGGCTTGGGCAACTGTGCAGATGGTGGTTGTAATGACTATACTAAAAAAAAAAATGTAGCACCAGGTAATGGGGAAGATTATGAAATAGACTTTGGACATTTTGAAATTAAGGTGCCTTTGGGAAATACAAATGAAGATTTGTGGGTCTGTAGCTCAGAGTTAGAAGAAACATTTAAAAGCCATTAGCACTTAGATGTAATTGAAATCATAGGAGTGAGTTCACTAAAGAAGACAGAACACGGAGATTAGAGAACCTAGGACAGAATTGATGGGATGGGAGAAGAAGAAAGAATTCTCAAGAAAGACAGATGAAGGGCAGAGGACAACCAGAGCCATTTGAGGCCATGAAGTCTAACGGATCTGCATGGTTTCCAGAAGAGGGGGCCATCAGTGCCAAATGCTGCTGAGATATCAAGTGAGGTAAGGACTGAGCAATGTTCATTCCATCTAATTACAAGGAACACTTTGCTTTTAGTGGGGCAATGAGGGTGCAAGTCAGGTAACGGGATTAAATTGTGAATGAGAGGGAAGGAAGTGGAGACAGTGAGAAACACCTTGTTTGTGAGAAGTCGCATTGTGAAAAAAGACAGAAAGCAATTATTGGTTTTCACAAGTTTGCTGGTTCAGGGACACTTTCAACTCTGACTTTTTCATTGTTTTCATTCTGAACATTCTTTGCATACTTGGCATTTTTGTAGCGATTTCAGTCACTGATTTTAAAAACACACAGAGAAAAGTATCTAGTCTAGGGTTTGGAGGTTTCCAGACCAAGCCCCAAAGCCACTACTTCAAATGTGTTCAAATGTCTTTTTAGTAATATAACTGTTTTCTAAAAAAAAAAAAAAAAATGTCATGAATAATTTTAATATATTAAAAACAGAGTAACTCTGAGCTGCTCTGATTTAAGTAGGAATGAAGGGCTTGGATCCCCAAACTCAGTTCCCTCACCTAGTTTTCTGAGGTGGCCCCTCATAGGTATTTCTAGAGAAAATAACCCTATGGATCCAGGGAGCTCATGTTTAAAATCACCCCTTAACTCATGGATATTTAAAAGAGACTATCAGCCCGGCAATGCGTGGCTCAGTGGTTGAGCATCGACCTAGGACCCAGGAGATCAGGGTTCGATTCCCGGTCAGGGCAGATGCCCGGGTTGCAGGCTAGGCAGCCGATCAAATACTCTCTCATCATTGATGTTTCTATCTCTCTCTCTCCCCCTCCTTTCCTCTCTCTGAAATCAATAAAGATATGTTTTTAAAAAATAAAATTAAATTAAAAAAATAAAAGAGACTATCAGCCTCCTTGTTAGAAGTTTTCCCCACAGCTTTCTCTTGGATAATGACTGAGAAATGCTACTTGCTGTCAGCACATGTCCTAGGACAGAAAAAAAATAACAGATTTTTAAGATAATGGAGACCCTAGTGAAGTTTAAATCCAGCCAAGCACCCTTTAAATGGCACCTTAGTCTCAAAAATATCATCTTGGTAATTAATTCCTTTTCTTACCATATTCCTCTGCTTTGTTCTATCTATCCTGGCCGTTATTCTATAGAACCTTGGACAGCCAGGGCAGACAATGGGAGAATGAAGGTGAGGCCCTGCCAAGTCCTTTGTGGATGGCTCGGTCCATTGCCTCCCAGCTTCTTCGAGGATGACAAGGCATGTCAGCAGATGAAATTTGAATGGTGTCCCTGTTTTGACCAAGTATAAGCTATGTTGGGTTTTACAGAAATGACAGCAGCATAAGTAATAGAAAATAACAGATATTTATGCAGCACAGAGTGCATGAAAAACCTGCCCAGAGTGAATAGAGCTGAGTATTCAGGACTTCTTTGTGCATGTAACTGCTGCCTGGCAGCAAGAAAATCAATCTACTGCGGGAATAAATGCAGCCATGAATAAACAGAAAGGAAGAAAAACCACCTTGTACCAGAATAATAGCATATATGATGCCCTTACACAGTTTACACCCTTTCTGGCAAGCACAGGGAAACTCAGAAGAAAAAAGAGTAGAAAAGCAATCACATTACCCATTAGCAACTCTTCGATATAGGTATTGTTATCTTCATCTTCAAGAAGAGAAAACCGAGGTACAAAGAAATCGGGTGACAATGCCCCAAGTCACAGAGCTGGTAAGGGGAGAAGCCACATCATTTTCAAAATGTTCTCATTACAACAGTAAAATTCAACATTAGCATTCTTCAAAAATGTGACTAAGTACACACTTAACATGAGAACACAGGGCTGCCTTTCCTCATACTTATTCTTCATAGCAAGTTGTACATAAAGTACTATTCATGGTTCCCTTGTGTTTGTTGATTGAAACTTGGGTCAGCTTAAGAGTTGCATTTTTATAATGAAATCTCATCTAGTGAGTGGGAAGATCAGGATGATGGCAGAAGGTAAGATCTGAGGGGCTAATAAGAGTGCCCTCAACATATCCAACTCCAAGCAAAGAATTCTAAAACCACTGCTTGTGTTTATGCCATTGGAGCTTTACAAAAAGTCTTGAATTTTCCACCTTTGTCCCTTTTAAAAATGCAAAGATCTCTCAGCAAATTCAGTTAATTTGTCCTTTGTTCAGACTTTACTTATTTGTAATCTTTTATTGGGTACTTTAGCAGAAATTATCCAAATCCAAGGACTATGCCTTCATTCCTTGTAATGATGGCAGGCACAAAAGGTTTGTAAGAGAGCCCTTCTACTAATTTTCAAAAAAAATAAAATTCACATGTGAACAATTCATTAAAATACCTGGCTCTGTTACCAGGCAAATTCGAGGTGGCCCCCCCCCCCTTTTTCTCATATTCCCTGTCAAAGCACTCCTTCATAGCTATTCCTCTGAAAGACCACTCTCAATGACAGTTTCGAGTGGGTTTTATTAGGGTAAAAATATTGGAAGATGACTCCACATAGACAAAATGTCTTAGGAATGCTTGTGGTCCTCAGTTACCTCTTGAGGGAAGATTTACGTTACTGCCTCAGCTGTCCAAACCGCTGTCCAAGGTGCTGATACACTTTGCTTGGATGGTCATGAATGTTAAAGAAAACACCTTAGGAAATTCTGCACTATGATTCTATTTAGCATGTTGCTTGAATTGTGTCTGGGACATGCTATCCTAACAAGAAAGCTTTCACTTTAAATCAACTGATTGTCAGCAAAGGTGATTTGGCAATGTCTGGTAACATTTTGGTTGCCCAACATGGGAGTGGGAAGGAAGTGCAGGAATATTACTGACATCTAGCAAACGGAGGCTAGAATGCTGCAAAAGTATCCTGAAATGCACAAGACAGATCCCACCCACACACCACAAAGCACTATGCAGCCCAAAATGTCAATAGTGCTACAGCTGAGAAACTTTGCTTTTAATAAATCTCCAGAGAATGGGACATTACTGCTGTCTTTCTTCTACCATGGTGAGTTAGCTGGGTCCTGATGTCAGACAGAAAAGCTTCTAAAGAAAGGCACATCGTGGTTAAGGGTTTGAGTTCTAGTCAGATAGAAATGGATTTTACTCCTAGACCTGCCGCTTAGCTCTGTGATCTTAGATAAGTTACATAACCTCTCTACAAGTCAGTTTTCTCAGGTGTAAAATTAGTAATGGTATTCCTTCATTAGGCTGCCATGAAGGATCAGCACATGCACACAAAATGCTTGACAGAGACTCTAAGAAACACAAGCCTCTATAACTATGATGATATCCTACAGGGAGGGTTTTATCAACTCCCCGTTCAACATATTCAGGTCAGACAGAGCTATGTCCTGATATAAACTAGACCCAGAAGCATAAACCAAATGACACTCTTCAGTCCACTTTCTAGTATTAACTATTTCTTAGCCCACTGTTACTGCCACGAACACTGTTTTCCAAAAGGGGACTATGCGGGTGAGAGTGGTAGGATGAACATGGCTAGTCACTCATTCATCATCACCCCTGGCTGGGCTTGCAGCAGGAGGAAGATGAGAATGAGTAGGTTTGATACGAAGGTGAAAAAAAGATGACTAAAAGTTGACTTCCAATCAAATACTGAAGGGACTGATCTAGAAGGGGGGAAACAAAGACATGGACCACAGAGAAGCTTATAAAAAAGGAAATGATGACGTGACAGAGAAATAAAGCCAAAGTTCAGAATGTTTTATGTCATTTCCAAGAGGAGACCACTTCTGGGTGGCAAAAGTTTTGAGGAGGTGGTGCTATTGGCCTGGACCTGAAAAGGTAGGAGTGGTTTTGGTAGGTGGAAATTTGGGGTGGGGGATCTATCCAGATAGAAGTGATGCTGGACCACTTAATCACACAGAAGCAATAAAACATGAGGCACATGGAGGATGTGATTTGGTAGAATATGGCAGGCACTTCAGTTGTGCATGGTGAGATGTCTATGACTACAGGGGGGGGACTGATTGTAGGGGGCCCTGGCTGTTACACAGCCAATGCTTTTTGGAGCCCATAGGTCTCCACTAAGACAATCATTATTCAAGAGGTTAATTACTGTCCTTGGGGTAGGCATATTGACTATGAGAGAATAAAGAAGAAAAGGCCTGTCTGCCTCACCGAGTGGGGCCAGGAATAACATTACAATAGAGGTGACCATTTAAGGTGAGATCTGAAACATGGTTAAGAGTTTTCTAGGAAGAGAAATATCTGGACCTGGGTGATAGGAAGATATTCTAAGCACAAGGAACAGAATAAACAATGACATAAAGAGAGTCATTTGATATAACTGAGCTAGGGGTAGGTGTGGGGATGTGGAAGAGGGTGAGGTTAAAAGGGTAGACCAAAGCGAAGTCACGGAAGATTCTGTCTGCCTCATTTTAAAGCTGTGTGACACATGAAAGAGTTTGTCTATATTTCTGTTGTGATGGGGACTTGCAGAGCAGGTTTAACATGGGGAGCAATTAAGAGAGATTTCTTTTTTTCATTAGTATCACTCTGATAGCACTTGGGGAAATGGTTTGAAGAGATGAAGGCTAGAAACAGGAGAGAAGCTAGTTGGGAAGACTAGGGAAGAGTAGGGAAAAAAGCTACTTAAGCAGATATCAGTTCTTAACAGCCAAGTGAAAGACTGAACCTAGCAGTGCTAGTGAGAATGCAGCAGGAGGAACTGAGTTTTCGGGAGGCAAAATTTCTATGATTTGATGACTGTCAGAAACAAAGGTGGTGGGAGGAGTGGATGGAGAAGATGGAGTTAGAGATGACTCAGACACACACTGTGATAATTGTTAAGAGCACAGGATCTAGCATCAGGCTGTCTGAGTTTGAATACTGGCTATATTGCATACTAGCTCAGGCAAGTTACTAAGCAGAAGTTCCTGCATTTTTAAACTGGGGTTGATAAAACTATACCAACTTCATATGGTTGTTGTAGGATCTCCTACAATCCAAGAAAAAACAATTAGCATACCGCTTGTCATATGATGTGCTCCATAAACATTAGTTTATTAACTCCTCGATCCCCTTGCCTCTCCCTCCCCCTCCTCTCCCTCCCCCTCCTCCCCCTTCTTCTTCTCTTCCTATTATTATTTGTTTTTCATCATCTTCAATTTATGATCATCATTATTTCTAAATGATTCTGGCTCAAACAGTAAGGTGGTGAAGTTGTTGTCTAACTTTGTAAGAGGCCCCGTAGTGAATCTTTGTCTAACCTTTCTAATATAATCTTATCATTTACCAAAATCTAAGCTGCAGTGAGCCCCGGCTGGTTTCCTGTTCGTGTAGGTAGGAACCAACAAGGTAAAGTGAACTTACTTTATATGCTCTTTTTAAAAAATATCCTCAATTTTTTAGAGCAGTTTTGGTTCCTAGCAAAATTGGGAGAAAGCTACAGAGATTTCCTATATGCTTCCTGCCCCAAATCATGCATAGCCTCTCCCATTATTACCATTCTTCACCAGAGTGGGAATTGTTAGAAATGACAAACCTACATCAACACATCATGATCGCCTGAAGTCCATAGTTTACATGAGGGTTCGCTCTTGGTGTTGTGCCCTGTGTGGGTTTGGACGAAGTATAATGACATGTACCCGTAACTGTAGTGTCACACTGAGTAGTTTCAGTTTTCAAAAAATTCTCTGTGTTCCACCTCGTCATCTCACCCTCCCCAATCCACCTGTTGCTTTACTGTCTCCATAATTTTGCCTTTTTCAGAACAGTTGGAATCATACAATACGTAGCCTTTTCAGATTGGGCTCTTTTACTTAGTAATATGCATGTAAGGTTCCTGCATGTCTTTCCATACCTTGATAGCTCATTTCTTGTTAGCAATGAATAAGAAAGACCCCATTATCCAGAAGTACTCCAATTTCTTTACCCATCCAGCTACTGAAGGACATCCTGGTTGCTTCTAAGCTTTGACAATTATGAATAAAGCTGCTATAAACATCCATGTTCAAGTTTCTGTGTAGACATAAGTTTTCAACTCCTTTGGTTAAATAACAAGGAGTGCAAATGCTAGACTGCATGGTAAGAGTATGTTTAGTTTTGCAAGAAACTGCCAAGTTGACTTCCAAAGAGTTGATACCATTTTGTATTCCCACCAGCAATGAATGAGAGCTCCTTTTGCTCCACACTCTCACCAGCATTTGGTGGTGTCAGTGTTTTGGATTTTGGTCATTCTAATAGGTGTGAAGTGGCTGTTTCATGGTTGTTTTAATTTTCATTTACCTGATGACATATGATGTGGAGCATCTTTTCATGTGCTAATTTACCATCTGCATGTCTTCTTTGGTGAAGTATCTGTTAAGATCCTTGGCCTGTTTTTAATTGCGTTGTCATAAGAACTTTTAAATTTAATGAATTCAATTAAACATACTTGGCAGAGAGAAATAGAAAGCCAAGAGAAAAAGAAGGCTAGGAGAAGACAGGGAAAAAGAGAATTTAAGTAGTTGAGCTAAAATAACTCAACTGATAAGCATTTGCTTCAGGGTTAAGAACAGGAAATGAGTGTTTAGTCACATCCAGCGGCATTTGAGTGTTTAGATGCATACAATTTTTAGACAATATCGTTCCAGACTGAGGTCAGCTCCTTCATCTGTGCCCTAATGAAGAAAGAGCTGTCTCATCGAATGGTAGTGTACCAAACTTGTGAGATGGTATAATTCCCAACATGCCACTTTCCTAAGGATTTTTTACAGGTGATTTTAAATGTATGTGGTTTTTGTTTTATGGGCTGATATTAGAAACTAACCTATATATAAAATGCTATTCTACTCTATCTTCATTTCTTTTTCACCTTAGACGTATTCTCTAATCCTGAGTGTTCCGTTAAGGACATCCCCCACAAAATAATGCTAATGCATGCTCATCATGCTGAAAGTATTTACTTTCATCTCATTGTATGATAATCTGAATGATAGCTGCAGTGAGGTGATAGGTTGGATTTTCATTCTGGAATGTGAATCTAAAGATGTTTCCCTAGCAAACGGACTGACAACTTCAGTGTTTGATGGAAGACTTAGGAGAAGAGAGGTTGCATTAATGATACTAGTGTCTGTATTATAATTTAGGGGACCTTGGATAAGAGAGCTAATGACCAGCCATTGACTGTTAATAATATCAATTATATTTATTTTTATGTTTATACTTTGAATTTAGGAACTACTGGTGACTTCCATATCATAAGTAGCTCTATAAAATGAAGATTTATTTTTCTCTCAGTGATCTAGAGTCAGGTAAGCCTGAATTCAAATTCTTACCCTACCCACTGCTAGCTGTAGAACCTTAGGGGGTTACTATGAAAAGTCAAAAAGTCAAATGGGATAATACATGGATACACCATGTCTATCAATGGAAAGCTTTTATCAGTCATTAGCTACTGCTGCAGTGGTGCTCACTGACAGTATTCTTCCCACAGCACGAGGTCAAGAGCCTTCACTGGGAAGGCACGTAGGGCAGCTCAAGGGGCAGCCTGTGCTCTGTCCAGCTGGCACTACGTGTAGCTTTGCCTGAGAGGGCTCTCACTTTGATTCAATCTACTTTGGAGAAATAAAAGTTACCCCAAATACATGTCATCATTTCCCTAACAAACTTAAAGTTGACCTCTTGGGTCCTTTCTACCATCCCATGATAAGGAAGAGAGTTTTCAATCAGCTGGTTGGGTGCCAGCTGTGTGAGTGGATCATTCAAGCTGAAACATGCAGTTGGGGCTGGTTATGTCCACTGACCAACTACACTTTATAATTACAAATCCTAGCTTTCACCCAGTCTAGATGCAGCCTGTCTCCATGGGGTTTTGATTCGCATCAAGTGGGCCAGCACCCACACCATGGAAGGTGCACACAGCAGAAATGACAGTCCCCTCTTTGTGAAGGCTGTTTGAAATCCCCAGACTGCATTGCTGTCTATTTTACCAAAAACAGAGGAACGGAGTCAATTTTGTTTACTTTTAAATAATAAAGCAAAATGAAAGCAAATGACTCAAAGATGCCTCAGCTGTGCTCCAGATTAAGAGCTCATGTCAATTTCCTGAACAGCAAACACCACTTCCTCTCTGTCAGTCCTTCTTTCTTACCAAGTTTAGGGAGGTTTTATTAATTCTAAACCCAGTGATTAATTAAACGGATTCCTGCAGTCCTCCTTTCCTCCCGTCAGCTTCAGTGGTAATTAATCATGGCTTTTCCTGGCTTGGAAGAGCATTAAAGTTGTGCTGTACTGTATTTTTTTGGTTGTCTCTTAGAAACTCAATTGTGTCAGCACACAACAATGCAGAGAAAAGGTTCAGAAATGTAAATTAACCTCAAGCCTCCCCATCCCTGAAAGGGAGCTCCTGAGTCTTTCAGGAGAATGCTTCCCTGTCATTGAATGTGAAGTTATCCACTAGGACCGAGGTGTCTTGGAGCTTTTCACAGTGTTTTCAATAGGAGGCCAGATTATTTGGGCCAAGAAAAGCATGTCCTTGAGCAATGATTTACCATTTTCCTATTTAAACAGGATTTAAAAGCTACAGATCAAGACACAAGAACATCAAATAGGGAATACTGTAGGAGTCTTAAAACCACTAATATAATTTAAGTTAAAAGATATCATGGATTTTATGCCTTTTTTTCAAAATAAAGTGCTAAATTTCTCATTTAAGATGGCTGGTGATTTTGCATACTTAACTCCCATGAAATTCTTATGAAAATTTGGAGAGAAAAAAGGTCAAGTTATAACACACACATACACATACATGTACACACACCAACTCACTTACTGCAACAGGATGTAATTCCCAATGTTTGAAAGATCTCTGGTGATGAAAAGAGACTTATGATTGGTGACAGGAGAACTAACTTCCTTTCCTACAGAACTTTAAGGCAGCACCTTGTTCCTCCACTTTTTGAACAAGAGACCCAAGATCTGCAACAACGGAAAACTTTGAGGCCATCCCAGTATACTTTCTAGAAAATAAAAAGACAGTAAATAGAAGGAGCTGGCAGTAGAGTGCTGAGTTTGGGAGTTACAATTCCAGCAAGTAAACTATGGGGTGGGATGGAGACAGGAGCCCTGGTGCAGGCTGGGGCCTCTAGTTGCTCATGTATTTCATCTCTCTGCCCATCAAAGAAGAGGAATGAAGATAGAAGGCAGCTCAGCTTAATCGTGCTGTGCCCGTGGAAAAGAATATTTTGGGGTCATGAGGTATAAGCTAGTAGCCGGGCACTTTAATTTGTACTTCGGTTAGGTTGTCTGCCTGAAAAGGGAATTCTACTCACATAAGAGGCAAACTTGCCAGCTGTTCTGTTTCATATGCCCATCTATTATTTGCATGGCATAAAATGAATTGTAGGCCTTTGGAATGTTAGAAAAAAAGCTGACTTTTCCTTTTGGTCCGAAAAGGGCCTTTCTCCTAGTAAGTGGACTTCTCATAACTAGGGAAAGGGGCCAACAAAGCACACTAAAGATTAAAATTTAATAACAATGACAATATGAAGCAACCCTTACTCTGATATAAGGCAGGCATCCTTTATCAATGCTGAAACCCTTCATCCCTTCTGTATCTCATAGTCTCTTATTCCCTGGGATGTTTTCCAGCCCAAACAAGGGAATAGTAGCTTTTCCTACTTTCTTTTCTCCCCTAATTCTGTTGTTTTTCTCCCTAGTTGAGAAACTGTCCACCAATAAGTGATCTTAGCACATCCTCAGTTATAAAACAGGTGTAATAGTAGGACCATGTTACAGGGTAGGTTTTAGAATTTAATGTGATAACACACACAAGATACTTATGACAGTACCCCAAACACAGGAACACCTCATAACATACAAACCTAGAATATTCTATGACCCCCAATTCTAATTTTGGACCAGGGTCACACGCATTGCCATGCCGAAAGAGGCCTCCCTCGAATTCAGTGAGAAAGAGAAAAATCTGGGCCCAGAGCCAACTTGGTAGCAGGGGCAGGGGAAGAGCATGCACGAGGTCTGAGCGCCACCTTGACCCCAGCTTGCGGGTGGCACGTCCCATTCACTATATCCTTTGTGTTCTGCTCTCAAACGCCCCTGCTTCTTCTCATTAAAGGAAATTGGGCTCGCTTCTCTTTTCTTCAGAAACCAAAGTAGAAACTAGCCTGCATGGAGCACAAGGACCTTAGTACCTGATCTCTAGGAGCTAGGATTAATTCTCTGGGTGTCTGTGCTTGTGAAGAGCTGAGCAGGCTCTTTCTTGACCCTCATAGGATGGTGTAATTGAGAGAATTTCTCTGTTTACCGCTATGGCACATTGCTGCTGTGCTGCGAGAATGCACAGTCTCTCTCTTATTGTGTGACTATAGAACTGTGTGAGGAAGCAAACCGCGGTAAATATAGCTTTCAAACTGCAATAGTTTGACACAATAGGAGGTTGTTTCTCACGTGCTTCGAATCCAAGTAAGGCATTCCCAACCAGTGGGCAATTCCCTTCTAAGCAGCAATTCAGGATCCCAGCCTCCTTTCATCTTGAGCAAGTGACTTCTATGCATGTTTTGATCAAGCCAGCACAGAGGGAAAGAACAGGGAGTCTTAGGTGGGCCAGGCTTCCCAAAACCGGCATCACTTCTGCTCACATTTCACTTGCTAGAACTTGGTCACATGACCATACCTGACAAGGCAGCCTGGGAAATGTAGTCTAGATGTGTGACCTTGATAGGAAACTGAATGATCAGCCATGAGGCCCAGGGCAAGCCGGTCTACAAGGCCTGCTGACAAACACATAGTCTAGGGACAGCTCTTCTCAATCCTGAATGAGCATCTAGGATACACATACGCACCTCTGCAATGAAGCTTAAGGAAAATAGCCAGGAAAGTTCATAACTATACTTAAGATTATGGGTCATCCCACCTTTGAGCATTATTTAATTCAGAAAACAGAAAAATATGATTAACAATGCCATCCTCAAGGATCTAGAAGGCATGATATCCTTGAAACAGCTGTGGAAGCCACGAGAAAAATACAGGCGAGAATGAAGCAGTACTGCAAATAGACAGTCCCTGTAAAAAATAATACCTCATAGAAAATATTTCATCTTGGTTTTTCACATAAATATGTATGATAAATATTTTCCCAAGTCATCCAATACACTTTCATAGCTTTTGATGGCTCATATTATACATCCAAATATTCATGATTGAGGCTTCTCTTAAGATTGCTTAATTTTTTCCCTCTGCAAACTTTTAGAGTTATGCTTCCTTATTTATTCATTTTAATAAGCTTTAGAATTTAACATATATATGTATATTGGGAAATTGATATCTTATGATATTAAATCTTCTCATCCAGAAATATAATATATTAATCAATTTATTCAAGCTTTTTTTTAAGGCCACTCAGTAAAGTTTTAAAATTATTTTCATATTTCTGTACATTTATTTACTAGTGAAGCAAAATTAAGCAAGTCAACCTAACGTGTAAGCTTTCCTAATGGGATTAATAACAGTGTCTACCTTACAGGAGAATATTGAGTATTAAATAAGGTATATGTAAAAGCACCTATCATGGGGTCTGACATAGTAATAGCTGTTCAAGAAGTGAAAGCAATTATTAAAATTATTTGCTTATGTAAGTCATTTGAATGGGGTCATTTCCCATTATTTCCTAATTGGCTTTGTAGATCTATAAGGAAGACTTTTCTGTATACTTACTAGGTACTACTTTACTAAGTTCTGATAATTTTTAATGTTTTTTTCCGTTGAAAAAACATTAGTTTTTCATAAAGGCATTAGAAAATACTATTACAATAGGGCAAGTTTTAAATCTTTGTTTCTAATACCTAAAGCTTATTTTAGTCATCATATTTGTTAAAACTTCCAGAACAATGCAGATTAACAGTAGTGGTTGATGTGCCTGTCTTGTTCCTTGGTTATAAAAGATGAGAAATATTTCTGTTATTGTGGGGTACATGGTCCTGCTTAAGATATATAATATTTATATTATTAAAAATACTAAACTTCTACTTCTAGTTTTTTGGTATAGGATGTTGTTATTTTTTAATTTAAAAATAAAAAACAATATATGAAATAATGTTGCTTTAATTAAATATCTTCCAGAAGTTTACTGTTTGATGTTATGTATTTATGTCTGATCTAATACTGCTTTGAATTAAATTAATAGATGCTGTTGAACCATTTTTATATTACTGAAATCAATCTTACTTGGTTTTCATATATTCTTCAATAAACATCTAGGCTGGATTTCATATTTATTAAGGATAACTTGATCTATATACATGAGTCAGACTGGTTTCTAATTTTTTTAAAGCTCATTGTCAGATTTTTTATTGACGTTATGCTACATTTATTAAATGATTCAGAACTTCAATCTGTCCCTATTCTAAAATAGTTCATATAATATATGTACTAAAAGAACTTGATATAATTAACCCATAAAGCCACCTGGAATTAGCACCTTTTCTGAAAGTAATTTTTTGGCATCATTTTAAGTTTCTTCTTAGTTTATTGTTTTGCTTAGTTTTACTTCTTTGATCTTCAGTCTATTTTTCAGTTATATTTTCCTAGAAAACTATCTATTTCTCCAAGATTTTTCTCTAAGAGATAAGTAAAAGTACAGTGTATTTTAGTTAAAATGTTTTCTTAATATGGACCTCAATTTCTTTGTCTGTAAAATGATAGACTGAATGGGGCAAATTTTAAAGACCATTGCAACTCTAACATTTTATGACTATAAGCCATTGATTAAAGCAAATCAGTTACTAATTTCAATGAAAAAAATAAACTTTCTTGTGTAATCATCTCTACTTTGCCATCTCAGCACCATCAGGCACCACTAAACTCGACTCCTTGAAATCTAGGCTCAAATAGCAGTCCAGGGAAACACAGACACATCCTCACCTGACAAAAGCTGGCCTCCAAGGTCCACTTCACACCCAAGCACAACTCTCTTCCTGAGATGATTGACAGTGTAAATGCTAACTCCCTTTAGGGGATAACGCCCCCTGTGCATAATGGATGACACTCCTGAGCGTCAATGGATTAAACAAGTAAGAGAACGCTAAAGTAAGTCCAAACTAGTCACTGGAGAATCAGACACAGACTACCAGAGAGTTGTGTTAGTGTCTACCTTGCTCTCAATGGCTTGAAAACCAAGAGAGAAAACAATACGACCAAATAAGTCTAGAGCATAGGGGAAATCCAAACACCCTCATCAAATTTTCAGGATAAAATATAAATTTCTCTCTGTGGCTTGAAACAGGACTTGAACTCCCTTTTCCTCTCACACTTCATTTCCTATTTCTCTCTGTGTTGCTCACTTCATTCTAGCTACTCTGGCTGCTTTGCTCTTTTTCCAAAAATGCAAGTTGTTTTCTGCCTCAAAGACGTTCACTTTATCTACTCTGTTCAAAAGTCATTTCTTCACAGTATTCATCCCTGGTCATCACTACATATAACATCAACCCTCATCACATTTCATTCTTTTATCTTGTTTTATTTATTATGACCTGACATTATTAGTACTGATTTACTTATTTATATTTTGCATATCAACTCCACTTAAAGATAAGCTTCACGAGGACAAGCATTTTGCTGGCTATCTTCTGGAAACTTCTACAGTAATATTACCTCTGGTATCCCTACTCGTACTACCAGTTCCTTCTTTCTAATTCACATGTCCTTAAACCTTGGCTAAATTAATATTCTTAAAGCTGAGTTGTAATCACACAACTACGTTGCTCAGGACATTAACTTGTAGATTATTTATTACAGAATTGTCAAAATTTCTCACCACGGTAATCTGATGTAGTCCTAGCCTAGCTTTTATATCATTACCTCTTACCATTTTTCTGCTATTTCTTTAAACCAAACTGGACTTTGCAATGTGCTCAAAAAATGTGCTCTATGTCTCCACCTTTATACTGTCAAAATCTTATAGGCCTTGTCTCAAATCGTCTCATCATGAAGAAATTTCTAATTCTCTTTGATTGAATGTGACTTTACTCTGAATCCCGGAAGACCCGGGCCTGTGCCTCTTCCATCGCACATGCCTCGTCTTTATTTTCTTCTCTGTTCCATTGCAAGACCATGTTTACTCATCTCCACATGACCCCAGCAGAGCAGGGCGCCTGGTGCCTGGGTGACACTCACTTACCGAGCACCTGTTGATTGTCGACAGACTGGGTGAGTGCCCAATCAGGTATAAAATAGCTGCCTGAGGTAGAAACTATCATCCATTACATTGTATAGATAGGGCCAGGCAGCCTGTCCAAGGCCCCAGTAGATGCTCCAGTAGTGGAGCTAGAATTCCAGCCCAGTCATTTGATCTCCAGGGCATGTGCTATGGCAAGGACATGCATGAGGCACATGATCTGAAAGAAAGACACAGTGAGCTTCACTCACAATGAAGCCACCAACTCTGGGAAAGATAACGTCTGGTTATTTGGGGTATGAATTTTAGAATTTCTGTTATTCTTTTCTCATGCTGGTAGCAAGAGTTTGTTTCTGAGCCAGACACATCTCTGTTTTATCGTTTTTTTATTTATGGAAATGATGTACTATCAGATTTACAAGACCATTCTGAAAATATGCACTCTATGTTGTTGCTCAGTTGAGTCACCTGATATTTTAAGCCAGTCAACATTACTTATTTGAGACAATCAAAGGACTGGGGAACAATTAGTCAGGAGGCCTTGACAGCCAAAGAGTAAATTACATTTATGAGCATGCTCTGGAGCCAACACAGAAAGCTTTTTAATGAGAACAAGGGCCATTTGTTCTTGTCCATTAAACAATCTCTATATGGATGTTGGTTGTTGGTTTGTACAACGCCCAGCTTTTGTTTTTACAGGTCACAGTGGAGATTTCCTCATACATATCGTTGTCTGGACCATTTGCCAGTGTGGCTGAAACGTATCAACCTTTCAGGGACTTGGCATCACACTAATCTTTTGAAGGCACTTTAGCACACTTTTATTAGCTATTTGGCCATATGGTGTGATGAAAAGCATATTAAACTTGAACTTAGGAATCTAGATCCTCCTCTTACTAGTTTATGATCTGAGTAAGTCATTTTACATTAGACTCCAGGATAAAATAGAGGATGGTAGATTAGAGGAAGCTCCTTCCACCTAACAATTCTGATAGTATGCTGGCCACACATTGAAGTAATGATGCAAAGCTCTATAGTATGAAAAACCTGGTATAATTTAGAGATAGTCCTTTCTTATATCTTCCTAAGCTTCAGAAAGAGATATTAAAATATATAAAACAATGTCTTATTTCTTACATTTAGGAATGAAAATGGATTAGAGTATGTTTAATGGGGTGAATTAAGGTAAAACCATGTGCTCTGTTCCTTGGATTGTGCTGTTCCACTAGGAACAAATATGCTAGTACCTCTAAATGTAGAGAAATAGAGAGGAATGTGTCTCCTCACTTAAAGTATTCATTCTTACAGAGCATATCACTAGAATGTGTTCAATTAGAAGTAAAAGAAAATTCAACTTAATTTACTTACTGCTGTAAAAATAGAGGAATTCATTTAAAATGTATACTTTCCTAGCCCAGCCGGGCATGGCTCAGCGGTCGAGGGTCGACCTAGGATCCAGGCGATTGGGGTTCGATTCCCGGTCAGGGCACATGCCCGGGTTGCGGGCTTGATCAATGACTCTCATCATTGATGTTTCTCTCTCTCTCTCTCCCTCTCCTTTCCTCTCTCTGAAATCAATATATATTTTAAAAAATAAAATAATAAAATAAAATAAAATGTATACTTTCTTCCTGAACTACTTAAAAAATATGCATTTATATGCATGTCGACCTATAGCATATTTGTGTAATCCAGGCACATATGATTTATCTATGTTGTATAATTTAACACATATGTAGCATAATGTATAAATTGTTTTTAACCTCTTTTCTCACAATATATTTTGTGGTATAACTTATTAGGATATATAAAACTATTTCAATAATTTTAACCACTGTATAATAGTTGTCCATGTTTAACTAGCCCCTGTACATACAGGCATTTAAATTGTTTCCAGTTGTTTGCTCAAAGACAATGTGACCAGTGAATTATTTGCCCAGTAGGGCAACGAGGCTTTCTAATGTCGGCCACTTGTGTCCCTCTTGCTGATTCCTCCTGGCTAGTTTTCTGTGTAAACATAAGTTTTCATTTTTCTGGAGGAAATGCCCAGGGATGTAATTGTTGGACCATAGGGTAGGTCCATGTTTACTATTTTAAGAAACTGCTAAACTGTTTTTCAGGGTGACTATACCATTTTATTTTCCCACTAGCAATATATGAGTTTCTCTGCATTCTTGTCACGACTTGTTATTATCAGTATTATTTATTTTAGTCATTTTTATAAGTGTGTAGTGATGAATCATTGTGGTGTTAATTTTCATTAATTTACATTTACATTTAATATTACTTTAATTTGCATTTATTTACATGGTTAATAATGTTACATGTCTTCTCATGTGCTTATTTGTCACCTGTATGTCTTCTTAGGTGAAATGTCTCTTTATATCTTTTGTCCATTTTCTGATTGAATTGTTGTTCTAGATACTGACCCTTTGTCAGATTTGTGGTTTATAGTATTTTCTTCCAATCTTTAAATTGTCTTTTTTTCTATAGAAATTTTAGAATAAGCTTGTCTATGTCTACAAAATTGTTGCTGGGATCTTGATAGGAATTACATTAAACCCTTAGGTCAATTTGGGTGAATTTCATGTATTGAATCTTCCAACACATGAAAACAACTTGTCTTACTACATTTAAAAAAGTCTTCTTTCATTTCTTTTATCAATTTTTTTTATAATTTCCAGCATACAGACCCTGTACCTATTTTGTTCTGTATATACCAAGTAATTATATTTTATTTGGCAAGGTTATAAATGATTTTAATTTTGGTTTCCACGTGGTGAGTTGCTAGTATACAGATATGATTATTGTATGTTGATCTTGTATCCTGTGATCTTGCTAAATTCTATTATTTCTGTTGTCTAATCTTCCTCTGCCTCTCTCTTATAAGTATACTTGTAATTACATTTAGGATCTACACAGTTAATTCAGGGTGATTTTCCAATTAACACCTTTAACTTAATTACAAAGTTATTCCTTGTGTCTGCCAAATACTCTTTTTCAAATAAGTTAATATTTACAAGATCCAGGAATTAAGACCGAATTAGAAATTGATATCTTTGGGGTCCCTTTCAGCCTAACACACTATGAAAAACCCATTCCTAAAATCCCACTAGTTGACATATCAACCACACCATTCCACAGGCTCTTCAGGCTGGCACCCATCTGTCTACATCTATAAATGGGCTTCACAAAGGTTTTCAACTAAAAGCACTGCTGGTTTTAATAGAGACATATAGCACTACATGAGCTAAAATGGAAAAAGAAACTTTAGAAACAACAAACAATCTTTCTTCTGTGACCTTTGTCCATTAAGATTTAGTTCTTACCTGCGCTGGTTTATAGGGTACTAGAAACAAACACAAACGAGCTGATCCATCAAAAGCATATATGTGGGATACTTGTTGAAAGTCATCTGAAGTCAGTGCCCTAAGTTTAGGAGACAAACTGCTATGACCAGTGAAAGTAATTAGGTAGTTGAAAAGATTATTGCTTACAATAAGACAGTTCCTTCTGCCTTCTAAATTTTGTTGAAGTTCAAATTAAGACAGCAGAAACTCTAAACCACAATGCAACTGGTTCAGTGACTCACATGAACAAGACAAATACATCTTATGCTGAACATTACAACTGAACCAACAAAATTAACTCATTGAACATGAGCAGAATGTAATTGAAAGGATGCTTTTCTTTTCTTTTTTTTTTTTTTAAATATATCTTTATTGATTTCAGAGAGAGGAAAGGAGAGGGAGAGAAAGAGATAGAAACATCAATGATGAGAGAGTCATTGATCGAGCCCACAACCCGGGCATGTGCCCTGACCAGGAATCAAACCCCGATCGCCTGGATCCTAGGTCGACGCTCAACCGCTGAGCCACGGCCGGCCGGGCAGGATGCTTTTCTTTTCTAAGAAGCCAAGAAGAAGCATAGTGCAGGTGAAGGAGGGCTGGGATGAGAGGTAATGGGCATAAATTTTCATTCAATAAATAGGTATGTGACTTCACTTCACTTATCTAGAGTGGCATGAGTTAAAAATATGATCTCCTGCAATCTTTCAGGCTGTAATAGTGGTAACACTGGGATATCATGCCTTCCAATGTAGCTTGCCCAAGAGCATGAACTTTTGGGTTTCAGAAGGTAAAAATAAATAGAATATTGCAACTGGGGATAATCAAAGAGAGGACAATGGGATTAATTGCAGCTTTAATTTCTGCAGTTGGTTAAAGTCTGGTGCTAATTGAGGTCAATGATGTGGGTTCAATTCCTCTAAGGGCCAGATGGCTTTGCTTAGTTTTGGGGCAAGAGACTGCTACACTGGCCTTCCACCAGCCACCTCGCTAATGTGAATCATTGGTCCTAGAGGACAAGAAAAACAAATTAGACTCCAAGCCACGTGTACAGGTCAACATCATTATATAACCCAGCATTTACAGAATTTCAGGGTTGAAGGAAGTAGTGTGACCTTCACAGAGGAGAAATGAGTATCACTATTATTATAATATTTAAAAAGCATAGTACTTTCCATAGTTAATCCTTGGATTTCCTTTCTCTGAGTGGGACATTTCTTAGGTTGGAATGAGACGCCAGTTAGATCAGAAAGGCAGAATCTCACGGCTGGCATGGCTCAGCGGTTGAGCATCGACCTAGGATCCAGATTGCAGTTCGATTCCCAGTCAGGGCACATGTCCTGGGTTGCAGGCTCAATCCCCAGTAGGGGGTGTACAGAAGGCAGCCGATCAATGACTCTCATCCTTGATGTTTCTATCTCTCGTCCTCTCTCTGAAATCAGTAAAGACATATTTAAAACAAAAACAAGACTACGACCTGTGCAGAGCAGAGGATGATTATAAGAATTCGACCTTGTGCAATCCTGGGAACTGGTTCAAGAGCTTGTGTAAGGCCGTTGTATCTGCAACTGGGCCTGAAGTCAGCAGGGCTGGCAGTCAGGAGGGAGAGATGATCAAAGGGGGAGAGGGATGAACAGAAACTTTCGAGGTGACCTGCAACCCATGGGGACAAACTGGAACCTCCATCTGCCTCTCACCGCCCCCAGGGCCCTAGCCTCACTAGTGCGGGGGAAGGGCTGCAGACGCCGTCATCCTCGGCAGACTTGCCCATGAGCCTGGCCAGAGTTTGGAGGAATCCAAGGAGGGGGTCTGGCAGGATCTAGAGGAGCTGAGGGCTCAGCTGCTGGTTCACACCAACAAGCAGCCAGCAGATGAGCAGCAACACATGTGGTTTGCAACAGCACCTGGTCCCTGCACCAACCTTGAGAATGTAAAACAGTGGTGGTTGTTTCCAGCTAGCTTTCTTCCAAATCTCATGCAAAATGTCAATGGAAATATACAAAGACAGGAATTCTGGGGAACATACATCTGGCTTAGCTAAATTGACAACATAAATCTACCATAGATGAAAAGATTGTAATTTAAAAAGAGGCTTGTAAATAAAGTTTTATAAGCTCCATATGTATACAGGGTGTCCCAAAAAATGGATAAACACTTTAACACCTGATGGCTCAATTTTGAAAATGAAATGTATTTTAATAAACACTGCCTTTATAATTATTCAAAGTGTGTGTATACATTTTTTGGGATACCCTTTATGTATATTATAAATGTATGTATATGAGTGTATAGAAACATACATATATATTTATATAACTGCCTTACACATACCTGTACATACAAACACACAAAAGTCTCTCCTTTCCAAAAAAATTATTTTCTCCCAAGTGTCTGGATGTTGAATCGCACCTGGGGCAGATGGGTAATTTGTGTCTTTCTTTGAGTAGAATAAAACCAAGGTCAGCAAACTATAGACAGGACCAAATCTTGACCACTGCCTATTGCTGTAAAAAATGTTTTCTTGGAACACAACCACTTCTACTTGCTATGTGTTCTCTGTGGCACTGTTCCACTACAATGGCAGAGTTGGGTAGTTACAACAGAGGCCATATGGTCTGCAAAGCCGAAATGTTACTACCTCTCTGTTTACATCAAAAGTTTGTTTACCCCTGGTATAAAGCCCTACTTCAGGCTTTTCTTTTGTCTAGTACAATTGTGAACCATCTTCAGATAGCCACCAACCCCCCTACTCTCATGATTAGAGATAAAAAAACAGAACAAGCCCTCTTATCCCATATATCTCCCCCATTAAACTGATTGTTTCGACACAATTCTGAAAACTCCATGATGGGATTAAGATAAATTTCCAGAAAAGCATCTAATAAAATGACCAGGATACCACCAGGTTTTACACATTCACATTGAATGCAATGCAGTTAATATGATTCCATTAAAACATCTAAGTTCACTTAGTGAAAACAGGCCTGAAGAAACAGAATGCAGAAGAGGAAGTTGGTGTTGGAGGTTCAGGATGTGAGCCTCAGTTCAAACCTGTCAGTGCAGTCTGGGTTGGACAGATTTACCAGGACCCTTAAAAAAAGAGGATACCGTGCCTGGTGGCCAATTCATGAGAAAAGTGAAAATGGAATACAAGCTTACTCTCTCCATGTCATAATTTTGCTAAGGATCAGGATGGTTCAGAAGAGACACTGCTTTGTCTCCCAGAGTGTGCCAGCTGTGAGAATCAATCAGTCTAGGAAGTCTCAGAATTGTAAAAGAATGCTTCCAGCTTAAATCAGAGCAGTTAAGTCAGCATGTCTACACCCAGTCTATGGCTATTTGCCCAAGTATTTGATATTCGAGCCTTGACTGCATCAAGTTCATGCTGTAATTGAGGCTCTCACTCTTTGGTGAGTCTGGCTAGTTCAGACAGGAAGTCAGTGGCCCCTTATTTTTTTTTAAATGAATCTTTGCCACTGGCATCTTCCCGGTGCTCTCCTTTCCATCCCTTATTGTAAATGCAGCATGGCTCCTTATTTAGATGCCTGAGTTTCTTCCTGTAAATGGAAACTTTATTAATCAGACACAGGTGAAATCTCGGAGTGTTTCCTCCTGGGAGGTGACTTTCAACTCAGTCAGAAGCTAACAACATGGTAAATAAAGGTTATTTCTCAAGGTCTCATGGGCTGGAAAACAGGCAAAAATGAGAGCAAAAGAAAGGTCTTGAGTTAACTATTGCAGGAGCTGCTCAGTGTGCTGTACAGCTTATTAAAGTCTCAAAGTCACCTTATGAGGAAGAACGGCTGTTCAAGCTGCTGTATCTGTGGGGCTCAGTGAGCATATTTTGAGGCTGCAATAATGATGCTGCATGCCCAAGTCAGCCAGAACTTTGGCCTTAATCCTTGCTCTTGTCGAGGTCCTCTTTTCAAATGCTGTAATTCCTAGTCTGAGAAACAAAAGCACGGGGAAAAAAAATTTCCCAGAGCATCTGAGAGAATCTGCTTAACCTATAAAAGTGGAAATTTGTGGTTTCCAAGGAAATGAAATGCCAGGAAGTCACTAAGCTTTCAAGAATGCAACACTTAATCCAAATAATCCAAAAGCAATCTACTTGGCAATCTAATTATATTTCCTTAGGAGGAAACTGCAGTAGTGTTTGTTTGCATTTAATTGCCTCCCTTTAATATGTTTGTGTTATACTCATTTCTGACTCTGTTCCCAATTTAAAGGTCCCTTGTAATATTTGACTTTGCTTTCCAAACTAAACCAGAGGATTACACTTGGATTCCTACATAATAGGATAAGCAATCTCTTATTTTGTGTATGTCAGAGTTGATGTCAGTTTCTCGAAACAATCACTTTTCTTGGACAGGTGGAAAGGAAAACTATAGATTTAAACTGACAAATCTGTTTTGTTCTACTTATGTCTTGAAGCACTGGCAACACACAGAGAGAAAAGTCCATGCCTGTCTTTCTCCCATTATGTGTTTAATGGTGAGGACAGAGGAGACTAAAAGAATGACTCATCTTCAGCCATCCGCAACAGAGCAATACCTGTTTAATGGTTAGATTCTAATAGGAGTCCCGTTTCTTGATAGCAGTGACAGTGCTGTTTATACTTAATTGTAAACGCCACATTTGCGTATTATTCCTGAGTTGTTGTTTTTTTGGTGTTTTTGTTCTGTTTTGTTTTTTTTTCAGAGATCTCAGAAGAGCTGGGTACAGGTTAAGGCCAAAAGCTACTTCTGATTTTCAGGAAAATCACACTGCAGCCTTGAATTTAAGTAATCTTGCTAATATTGAGAAATACTGACATTGCTTTCAATCCCAGGCAAGTGTTTCTCTCCTATCTAGTGCTCTAGCAACATGATGGAATTTCAGTCCTTACTCCAAATGTTTATTTTTTTCACTTGCTCTTCTTCTTTCTTTTTTCTTTTTTTAAAAAAAATATGTCTTTATTGATTTCAGAGAGAGGAAGGGAGAGGGAGAGAGAGAGACAGAAACATCAGTGATGAGAGAGTCATTGATCGGCTGCGTCCTGCACGCCCCTGCCTGGGGATCGAGCCCACAGCCTGGCCATGTGCCTTGACTGGGAATTGAACTGTGATCTCCTGGATCCTAGGTCGATGCTCAACCGCTGAGCCATGCCCGGCTGGGCTCACTTGCTCTTCTTTGGCCTGAAATGTCCTCCCCAGGACCACTTTTCTTTCCCTCTTTTGCCCACCACAGTAATGCAGCTACCCCAGACAGATAGAAGGCAGACTTCCCTTATTGCTAAAATCCGACTTGATAAATATTCCTCAAATATCACCTCCTCTCTGACTTTGATCCCAATATCACTCCTGACCCTACATGACGTTGAGACATCTACATAATAAATGCTGCAGAACAACAGCCCTAGTAACACTGTGGGCTCTTCCTGAGCAGGGTCATATTTCTCTTTGTATCTCCAGTTTCTAATACAATGTTGAACACATTGCAAATTCTTGATAATACTTGTTAAATGAGTGAATGAATATCAATATTCTGATCTGTAGTGAAGAAACATTCTCACACACTTGGGAAAGGAGGCCATTGTGCAAAGTCTATTCCTTTCCTTTCTAGACTCCATGGCTTGGAAAGATGAAAAGATATATAACAATAGTTTCTCTTGACGCAGCTAGGCATACTGATAAAATCTGGAACTCCTGATAGCAATTAGGGTATCTTGGGTGCACCAAGCCAAACCAATCTTTTTTGTAAGAGGGCTCATTTGGATTGAAATTATCTGGTAGCTTTACAATTTTTCTCTCTAGTGAACCACCCGTGGGCTCCCATAAAAAATAAAGGGGAAAGTAAGTCAACAAATGAATGAATAAATAAAACAAACAAACAAAAAGAGAGCACTAATTAAAATGCATAAAACTAAAATGGTAGTGGCTAAAGAGTATAGGGCAGTAATGAGAAACACCAGCCCTTGCAAGGGAAATTTAAGCTGAGCTTTACACTGTGCCCTTGGGGTCAGCCAAACGAGCTTCTGCCACAAGTAAAATCAGTACTTTCAGGGAAAGGGGCTCTTGGTAAAATTCTTGGCCTCCTGTTTTGGCAAATTTGAAAGCCATGACTTGGGGATATCAGATATGGATATGGGAATTCTTAAAGGAGCTAATTTGAATTTAGGGGGAAATTTTTCCTCTTAACAGGACAGGAATCAATGTATCAAACCAAAATAAATTTTTGACAGCAATTGTTTTTCAGGGTATAGCTGAGATAGATGTACTCATATTATCACCACGAAACAGATATTCCAGCAGGGATAATGGCTGAGATTGCAAAGATTTTGAATTAGAGTATGTTTTCCAAGATACATTTTTATAATGTTCAAGCATATGTTCATTGATTCATTTATTTATCCAACAAATGTTTAGTGGACATGTACTAAATACTCCAGGAGTGGGATGAAACAGTTTCTGCTCTCACAGAGCTTACTTTCTAATGGGCAGGAATGAGTGGGAAATAAACAAACAAATTAGTCTATAATATGTCAGATGCTAAGAAGTGCTATGAAGCTATAAAACAAAGAAAAAGGTTATAGGCTGTTGGGACGATCGATTTTAAGTTGGTTGAACATGGAACATCCCACGGACAAGGTGACTAAAATCCTTTGCTTAGTGGTGCAGAAAGAGATCAGATATTTCAATGTTGCGTCCTTGACATTCTAACACTTGGAGATCATGAAGGCAGGATGAACTGAGGAAAATAAGAATGAATTGGGCCGACCTAGGGATGCCCTGGATGCTGAATTAACAAAGGCTGAATTAATTTGACTGTGTATCTGAGTAAGACTGATTTGTACTGGGTCTGCCATGTGACCCACACCCCCAACGGGGTGTCTATGTTCTACCAGGGCTTTTTGGGGCCATATTAATGTGGCTTATATTTTTCTGGAATCTTGACAGCTATGTTAGTTTAAACTAAAAACTTTTCAGATCCTTCTTAGTCATACCTGAATAGGCTATTTCATTTTGGCACTTGAAAAAGATAACAAAAATGATTCATAATGTCAGAATTTGAAGCATAGAAGAAACTGTGTAATTAGAAAAACTAGTAATGTAAACACAAAGTGTCTTCTGGTGTTAATTCCTAGCCTCCTTCTGTCCTCTACCATGGTGATGGTAGGGAAATTGCTCTATTTTTTTACTCTCTTTTTGTTTGGTCATCTTCCTCCTGCTTAGATCGCTGCTCTTTCTTTGTATCCTTTTAATGATACACAGAAAAAAAATACTGTTTCGTTTTTCCACATTGGCCTCTGCAAACTTACTGGGACCTGACATGCGACTTGCTCCTGGGGAGCCATCTGGCTGATGCTGAGCAGCTCTTGCAGGTGTTCCTGCACAGTGAGTGCCCGCAGAAGCTCTACAAAGAGTTGGTCAAGAACGACAATTCCTTAGAGAGACCTGAGGCTAATGATGTCCAGCTGCCTCACCATCTACTTCTCCCTGAGCCTCCTGCACATCACGGACTTTCTGACTCTCTTGGAGTGGGCCTTGTGCTGGCTGGGGTATGATTTTCAATCCACTATGACAATCTCCGTCCTTTAATTGGTGCATTTAGAGCACTGACATTCGAAGTGATATCAATATAGCAGGTTCAGTGTCTATAATACTCATTACTGTTTTCTAGTTGTTCCTGTTGTCCTTTGTTCCTATTTTGTCTTCCACTTTTTTCTGACTTTTGAGGTTTAAGTGAGCATTTTGTATGATTCCATTTTCTCTTCTTTCTTAGAATACGTTATACTTTTTTTAAAAAACCTTTTTAAATAGTTGCCCTAGAGTTTGCATTATACATTTACAACGAATACAAGTCCACTTTAAATAACACTGTACCACTTCATGGATGTTATAATAAAATAATTCATACTTTTCCTCCTGACCCTAGTATCATTACTGTCATTCATTTCACTTACATATAAACATGCAGAAGCATATATAATATATGTACATAAGCATACATACTAATAGATACTACATAAGATACACATATTGTTGCTATTATTATTTTAAACAAAGTTATATGTTAGATCAATTAAGAATAAGAGAAATAAAAGTTTTATTTTACCTTCACTTATACCTTCTTTATTGTTCTTATTTTCTTTGTGTAAACTCAAGTTTCTTACCTATATTATTTTCTTTCTCTCTGAAGAACTTCTTTTTAACACTGTATGCTAGGCAGGTCTACTGGCAACAAACTATCTTCAAATTTTTTTTCTATGAAAGTATTTCTGTTCCATTTTTGTAGGATAATTTCACAGGATACAGAATTCTAGGTTGGTGTTTTTTCCTCTTGACACTTTAAATATTTGATTCCACTTTCTTCTTGCTTCCATGGTTTCTGAGGAGTAGTTGAATGTAATTCTTACAGGTGTTTCTCTGGAGGTAAGGGCTTTTTTCCCTCTGGCTTTATTCAGGATTCTTTTTAATCTTTGATTTTCTGTAATATGTCTAGGTATAGTATTTTTGACATTTATTCTACTTGGTGCTCTCTGAGCTTCCTGGATCCATGGTTTTGTGTCTGACATTAATTCTCAGTCAATATTGTTTCAAATATTTCTTCTGTTCTTTTCTTTCTCTCTTCTTTCTCCTTCTGGTAACCCCATTATACGTACATTATACCTTCTGTAGTTGTCTCATAGTCCTTGGATACTGTGCTGTTTCTTTATCATTCTCTGTTTACTTTGCTTTTTGGTTTTTAATGATTTGATTGATAGATCCTCTTGCCTGGAGATTCTTTCCTCAGTCATCTTCAGTTTAAAAATAAGCTTATCAAAGGCATTCTTTGTTTGTTTATTTTACAGTATTTTGTATCTATACCATTTCTTTTTAGCTTTCTTTTCATGATTTCCAGCTCTCTGCTTACATTGCCCATCTGTTCTTTTACACTGTCTCCTTTACTCATGAGAGCTTTAGCATATTGATCATAATTGTTTTAAATTCCCTTCCTGATAATTTCAACAATTCTGCCATGCCTGGTTCTCATGCTTGTTCTGTGTCTTTAAATTGTTATTTTTGCCTTTTGGTATGCTTTGTAATTATTGCCTAATGTGGTATGATGTGGCAGGCAGGGGGCATATTCTCTAATCCTGTGATTAGGCCTCAGTCTTTCAGTGAGTCTATGCCCCTGAACTCTGAACTTCACACAAGTGTTTCTCAGTTTTTGTCTTTTTTCCCCCTTTATGTGGGACGGGGGGAAGAAGAAGAAGAATAGCCTGGCTTTGTGTATTTCTCTTCCCTAGGTCAGTTAGGCTCAGATAATACCCCAAGAAGTTTGTCTCAGGTTAGCTAGTTTTCCTTGAGGTAAGGCCTTGTTAAGAACAGTGTACTCTGGCATATTTGAAAATGCTCTCTTTTCTCCTTCCCCTGCTGGGAAATACTGTGGGAATCTGGTAGAGCTCTGAAGATAAATCTTACAATATTGTGGAGGTTCCTCTCTCCCCTGACAAGTGTGTCCCTAGAAATTTTAGTTCTCAGAATTTCTCACAATGAACCTCCAGCAATTTGTCAGTTATAGTTTTTGTCAATTACAGGGTAGATAGCTTTTCCTACCTTGATACTGGTTCCCGCATTGTCTTCCACTGGTGAATGAATCTCTGTTTCAGTAAGACCTACTTCCTATATTTGCTTGTCTCTCTCTCCAATCCTGTTGGCAGTGGTTTGCCCTGTTTTCTTTTTCTTGTGAATCCAAGAGTTGCTAATTTTTTAGTCTGTTTAGCTTTCTACTTTTTAGGACAGAGTGATGATTTCCAAGTTCCTTACATTTGAAACTGGAAACCACAACTTCTCCCTTTTCTTTTTTGAAGCATTATTTTCTTACTAATGTGAAAAAACATTTTTAAAAATGTGAGTTGAGTTCCTCTACTCTGCTCTGTGTGGAATGTGCAACCACTCAGCAGGGATATTGTAGGTGTCTGAAGCCAAAACTAGATCAATGCTACAGTTCACTTGCTCCCACAACTGAGATTCTGTGCTGCTGCGACCTCTCCCCTCCCCCCCCCCCCCCCCCGAAGGCTGGGGAGCCTTGACTCCTACGGCACTGCTCAAATGCTCAGCATGAGTTAAATAGAAGGCAGGCACTGAGAGCACTGCAAGGCTTTTGATTTCTTCCATATTAACTGTTGGTTTTGCCAACTTATATCCTTCTCATTGAAAGTTATAAATTCCAGGAGATCATTTTCTGTGTTAAAGATCCAAGTCCGTTTGTCCTGGGAATCTTCCTCATTCATGGGGTCTCTTTCTTATTTTGTCTGAACATTTGCCCAGAAGTTATAGTACTGGGAAGTCCTGAACAGTTGAGGAGACATCAAGCTGTCAGAGTTACCAAAGCTCTACAGAGCTTATCTGGAGTTGCCTGATGGGGGTGGTGTTGAAAGAATTACATGAGGACAGTGGGACTGGGAAACTGCTCACCCTCTGGCATTCTTTTCATGCCTTTTAAAAAAGCTGGTGAACTCACCTAGCATTTGCTCAGCTGATCAGTGTTGTCCAGAAAACACTATCTTTTCCACTTAGAGACAAAAGGTGTCTGCCTTTATAGCTATTTCTGACAATTTCCTGTCAGACGTTTGCAAAGCTAGTCAGACACGTAGACAGGAGCCATTGACAGAACAAGGGTGACATTTCAAAGAAAGAATGATGATAGGATGCCTAACAGTACACTCCAGAAATAAGCACCTTTGAAAGGTGACAGTGAAAATTTCAGAGCATGAGCTTGGTATTTCACAGTGTAGCGCTATCCATTGAGTCCTTTCAATGTAGCTCAACATGAGTTAAATTATGTAGACGTTGTAAATGCCAAATCACAGAAAGGTGAATTTAAAATTCTTATTTTACAGTTCCGAATTAGTGTGGGCACATTCCATCAAGAAGGACATTTGTTTCACTGAGCTCTTGGCACAAATATTGCTCTTTTATGAACAAATTGCAGCTAGAGAAATGATGTTCCCCACAGGAAGAAGGAAGGTATTGCTTTTACATTCTCAAAAGCAAAATGAATATGTATTTTTGATAGCCACTTTAGAAATGTCTTCTTTGCAGTGTGTTAGAAACTATAGTTACCACTATTTGAAACCTGGCCTTAAGTACCAAGAAATAGCTGCCATTTCTACAACACAGAATTGATTAGGAAAGTAAGATACTGTGAGTGGCTAGTTTGGGAGGCATGCAATAGTGTGATTGAGCTTGATGAGGGAAGAGTCAAACTTTTGGGCTGTTTTCATCACAATGAGAGTATAATTCTCATAGATGGGCTCCCACATGATGTTGGCGTATCTGTTCTGAAGGGTCTTGGTTGCAGAAACCTTGTTTTCTTGCTTCTTGCCTGAACTGAATTCACATATGACCACAGACTGATGTCACTTTGTTCATTTGCTCTACAACGAGGCTTGGAAATTTGTGTTTCTAGCACAGGTTAAATCAAATACATGCTCTTTGGAAACTTCTTTATTTCCTGAGGCTCAATTCTTTAAGGAGCAAAATGCAAAAAAGTGAATTAATCTACGGGTCCAATCCAGGTACCTCCTCTGCTTCCATATCTGCTCTCTCAGAGCTGAAGCTGAAGATTTGATCATTGCCAGTAAGCCCTGCAAAAGCAGACCTCATGTTGCTACTACTCCACACATCTCCTACTATGCTCTCCCTTACTGCCTTTCCTCCAAACACATGCACTTTCTTGCTATGTTCAAATATGCCTGGCACATTTGCATCATAAGGACTGTGCTCTTTCTGCTTCTTTTTTTGGCAGGCCCTTGTCCCAAATGTTTTTTCTCTGAGAACCCTGACTTTTCATTCTATTTAAAACTGCAGATCCTCTCCCTCCCTGGCTCTCTCTCTCTCTCCCTCTCTCTGTGTGTATTTTTTGTTTTATTTTCTCTATAGTACTTACAAATCTGACATATTATACCCTGTACGTTTTGCTACACACACACATACACACACACACACACACACACACACACACATACACGAATATCAAGAAAATCATGAAAATAAAGATTTTGACTTTATTACTTTTTGCTGTATCTCAGGGCCAAGAATAGTACTTGGAACACAGTAGATGCTCCATAAACATTTTTTGAATGAATACATAGTAAACATTTAGATGGGCTTGAGGGGTTTCTTACTTAATTCTTACTCTACAAGAAAAGTATCATTTTAACCCCTATTTTAAAGATGAAGAAAATAAGTGTTTAAAACATTCAGATGTGTAGGGCCTGAGGCCCACTGGCATGTGGTCAGCTAAGACATAACCTCAGCCTCTTTTGGAATCCAGATTCATTTTCTGTTTGTTACACTGGTTTGCCTCTTTCTACCTTGAGAGGCTGCTATGAAAATTCAATTTAAAATTACTTGAAGTCTTTAAAAACTGTAATGTTCTATTCTTTTGAAAGGCAAACTAAACATTATTTTTGTATCTTCAGCTTCCGATGAGAACAAGAACCAGGCTGTTCATTAAAATCAATTTATGTTTTCTCCATGTTGATTTCTGACAAGCATCAGCTCAACTATATCTCCATGTCCACTGACTAATTAGGGGAAACAAATCCAAAATGCTAGGAAATAAGAGAAGGGAGAAGATTATGATGGATGGAAAGAGAAGATGAGGAGCCATATAGCAATAAAGGTGGCATTTTCTTTTCTGTCTTTTTCCCCCCCTTTAAGAAGCACCAGTTATTCTAAATAGCTGCCAGCATCTTATTTGCATCAGCCTTTGGGTTTGTTGTGTATCTCTGTCTGAATCTCAGTGACAGTAGGCATTTACCATGACACCCAACATTGCCCATCAGGTCTAACTTGTCCTAGCTCCAGGGTACGTCTGTATCCTGCTTCACAATTCTGTTTCAGGTCAGCACCAGCTATAACTCTAGGAATACCCCCTGATACTCCTCAGGTGGGAAACAGAGAAACGTTCAACAATCAATTATTCTTTTTGTCAGTGGAGTATTCATTACTTATGGGATGAGGGTGAGGGCCAGACACCATGCCATGCTCCTTAATAGAGTTGCAAATAAAATAGCACACCTTGCCATTAAGGAGCAGAATATATTTGGAGATACAGCTCAAAGGCTACAACGAAGTCTGTATCTAGCCAATGCCAACTTTGGACAGAAGACTTGGCACCTTTTTGTTTTTTTCCAATGAAATTTCACTCAAACATCCGAGTAATAAATGCTTACTGGGGATTTCATAGAGAAAGGAGATGAAGGGTATGCATTAGATGTCATTCAGCAGACAATGTGAAAACCCACCATAGACAACACTGTTTTCCATAGTCCCTTTTCTGGTCTTACCACTACTGGTAGGGAGGCGGGGTTGTCTCCTGTACCCAATCCCCATGCCTGACTGACTCCATGTCTAGTGTACTGTAGACGTTCAACAATGTTTACTGAACAGGTGAATTATTTTTTTGTTGTAAAATACATATAACATAACATTTACTACCTTAATCATTTTTAGACATACAGGTCAGTGGTACTGAGTTCATTCATAGTTATGCATCCATCACCGATATTCATCTTCAGAACTCTCTTCATCTTGCAAAACTGAACTTTGTACCCATTAAACAATAACTCTCCCCAGCTCCTAACAACCACCATTCTTTCTTTCTTTCCCTCTTTCACCCCACACCTCAGCCGCTGTCACTATTCTACTCACTGTTACTATGAATTCAGCTTTTAAAAATTCTACATCTAAGTGAGATCATGCAATATTTGTCTGTTTGGCTTATTTCACTTAACATAATGTCCTCCATGTTCATTTTTGTTGTCACAAATGGCAGGGTTTCCTTTCTGTAGGGCTGAATAACCGTCTTTTTTTCTATTCACTTGTCAATGGATACTTAGGTTGTTTCCATATTTTTGGCTGTTGTGAATCATGCTGCCATGAACATGGGAGTCCAGGTATCTCTTCAAAATAGTGATTTTATTTCCTTAGGACATATACCCAGAAATGAGATAGTTGAATCATATGGTAGTTCTATTTTTTTATTTTTTGAGGAAGCTACATACTGTTTTCCATAATGGCTATACCGATTTACAAGTAAATAATTGAATAAGTAAATGAATGAATAAGTGATTTAAATATGAAAGCAATGTTTTAAGCAAATTAATGTTGCTAAATTTATTAAACTCTATGACTCATTGAAAAGATGTTTCAACATGCAAAATCTGAATGCTTGAAAAACTATAAGTAAAGCATTTTTAAATGACTGCTGGAATCCTGTACTAAATTATTGAAAATGGAAAAACTAAGACTCTTTTTGTAAATAAATCAATAAATAATTAACACAGTTGGGGCACCTTAATCAGATTTTGTAAATTTGGATTTCCTAATATTGGGTTTATTCAAAGTTAATATGCATATGATTCAAGATCTACATCTTTTTTTCTTAGCTTGGAAGTTCAGGTTTACAAAGCAAGAATGTATTCCCCTCTAAACACCCAGGAAGTGAAAACTGCCAATATCTATCTGAAATATTCAGGAGGGAAAACTGCCAAAATGTCACATGGGTGAGGAACAACATTCAATGTCCTATCACAGGAGCACTTCAAGTTATGTATTGATCCCAACACAAGGAAAATATGCCTAGAAATTTAATTTGACATTTACAGTCAATAGCGCTCAGATGTCAGTGGAGCAGAGGGTGGAAAAAAAAAGATGACTTTAAAATTACAGTCATGCATTCATAATTACAATAATGAATAGAAGTAATTTATTGAATTAATGTTTCCAGAGTCTAAAGAAAATTAGCCTGCCGCAGCACATTGCTGAAGAAATGCAGAGGCAGGATCTTGGTTTTTCTAGACTAGTCTGTGCTTCCCTTCTTACCCCATTATTTGGGCATTTGGGCCTCACTTTCTGAGGTGTGGCCTTGTTTGTCTATAGGCTAATTACTGCACAAGAAACTAAGGCAAAGATCTAGCTATTGAGGAACTCAATATGATAAAAATGAGACTTTGTCTGTGTTTATTATCTTACTGTCCAGAAGTCTTAGAGAAAGTACACTTTGTGCTGTGATAGAGGAATGCTTTGGTGTAGGAATAAAAGCAATGCACATAGTAGATCCTTAAGGATCTTTATTGAATCACCCAGGAGCCATCGGCATCAGTAGTAGCTACATAAAAGGGCAATCCATATAGTTAAAGGACACACTAACTGGAAATAACATACGTTCTTGAAACACAGAGACTGTGTTTGCGCAGTTAATACTGTGATTACATATACTTTGAGGCTTCTACGTCAACTTAGTGAGTTCCTTCTTTTCTCCCTGGCACACTTCTTCTACACCATTGTCTTGGGGACTTACTGGTCTCAGAGCTTAAAATGCTATACTGTTGCTACGTGCAGTTTCATCTCTGGCCATGATGTCTACCTCCAACTTTAAATGCTCTTTCCTCCTACCCACGTGACACATATATTTCTATGTTTAACAGGCACCTCACACTTGACAAGCCTCAAGTCAAAGTTTGTGATTCCCCCTTCTCCAGAGATGTTCCTTTGCCAGTCTTCTTTATCTCAGCAAATGGAAATTTCATCCTTAGGACAGGACCATCCTTGTCTCTTCTCTTTTATTACAACTCACATGCAACCTACAACAAATTCTCGTCATCAAAATATACAGAATATGGCTAATTCTTACCATTTCCTCCCCAGCTCCCTGCCTCAAATCATCATCTTTCACTTGGATTATTGCAATGACTTCTTTACTGGTCTCCCTGATTCTGCCCTCCCCAATCTCCAAACCCTCGCCGATATTCTATTCTCTACACAGTAGGCAGAGTTGTCTTTTCAAAACACAGGCTGCACCACATCCTTCCTCTACTCTAACTACTGTGGAGTTCCCCCCACCTCACTCAGAGTAAAAGCCAAATGTGTACAATGGCCTATAGGGTCCAAATGAGCTGACTCACCTGCAGCCTCACTCATGTCATCTCCTTCAACTCACTCCTTTTCATTCTAACTGTGGCCACACTACGCTTCTTGATGTTTCTTCAGCATGCCAAGCATGTTCTCACCTTGGGATGTTTGATTGTGCTATTTCCTCTGCCAGTAAATCTCTCCTGCTACAGAACATTTGGCTTCCTTTCTCAGTTTCTCCAGCTTCCCGGCTATGTGTCCTTTAATCAGTAATTCCTGGCCTAACAACACTGCAGAAAATGGTGAGTGCTATCTCCCCCCACGCGCTCCTTATCTTTATTTTTGGATTTCTGTTTCCTCATAGATTTGATCACTATCTGATCTATGCTTTATTGGCCTGTTTTATCCACTGCTTATATCTTCCCACTGGAATGTAAGTTGTATGAGGACAGAAACATTTTTGCCACTTGTTTTTGCAGCTTTATTCCCAGTGTGTAAGGCAATGCTTCAACAAAAATTTTGGGTGAATTAAATGAATTATGGTTACTGAGCATTCCACAGCTTTCCAAAGCAAACTTGCACCTGCCAATTGTGGGAACCCAAATCTCTGGATCATCTATCTAGCACTGTCTTAAATATCGTTTGGATACTGCCAGACAATTATGTTCTGGGTTCCACCTTTGGGTCTTCATTAACTATTTGTTATCACAGAATTAAACATTTTTTTCATGGTTGCTCTAAGACATGCTATTAAGTGATTATGGAGTGAGCTAACACGTGTTTGCCCATGGGTGATTGAGCTCTACATTGTCAGAGATATGTTTTAGCCATATTAAGTTAAGTTTGGTAAAAACAACACTGCAGATCTTCCTCTACACAATATATTCTCATTTAAAACATTGTTTTTCAGACAGGCCTGTGACATTATTGGTAAACTACCAGTAGCAACTGGTAGCTATAGCTGGTATCTGCTTCCAGGAAAACAGAAAGTAAAAATCTATGATGTCCTCTTGAGCTCAATACTATACCCAGAACCATGCCAATGATTTTACTGATGGGTAGGTTCAGATGAGGGGACATCTGTCCCTTCTGGTCATAAACCACTTTAATTCTACTCTATCTAGGCTGCTAAAGGCACTATGGGCAATATTATATCAGACATATCCAATGATGAATGAAAACACATAGAGCCATATATATGAAATAGACAGCTGTTCATGTGTACAGAATGAATTTCAGGGCAGATTTCAACTCCTCAAGTCCAACAAGAGGGAATCATTTAAGCATAGAAATATTTTTTAGTTCCAAAACAAATACAGTTGTTGTTTTTTTAGTTCCAGACCAAAAAGATAGTCTCTAGGAAGGATCAGGATAGAATGTGAATCAGATCCTCTTGAAAAAACACTGAATTAGAATCATAGAGTCTTGTCCCTTACTTGGGGCTTTCAAGTAGGATTTCTCTTCCTATGTGTATAAGCCTCATTAGAAAAACACACAAATATGTGGAGACTAAACAACATGATACTAAACAAATACTTAATCAAAGAGAAAATCAAATAAGAAATGAAAAACTACCTTGAAACAAGTGAAAATGAAAACACACCATTTCAAAATTTATGGGATGCAGTGAAAGCAGTTCTAAGAAGGAAGTTCATAGCTACACAGGCCTATTTCAAGAAATAAGAAAATCTCAAAAAAAAAAAAAATCTAACTCTGCATCTAAAGGAACTAGAAAAGGAAGAACAAACAGAACTTAAATTAAACAGCAAAAAAGGAAACAGTTAAGATCAGAGTGAAAATTAATGTATAGAAATCTTAAAAAACCACAACAATAGAAAAGATCAATAAAATTAAGTACTAGTTTTTTGAAAAAATAAATAAAATAGATAAACCTTTAGCTAAACTCATTAAGAAAAATGGAGCCCAAATTAATAAAACAATAAATGAAAGAGAAGTTTCAACTGACACCACAGAAACACAACATCCATAAATCAATCAATGGGATACACTACATTAACACAATAAAGGATACAAACTCTGTGATCAGAAGATGTAGAAAAATCATTTGAAAAATTTAGCATCGTTTTATGATAAAAAGTCTTAATAAGTGGGTATAAAAGGAACATACCTCAACATAATAAAGGTCATATATGACAAACTAGTAGCTAATATCATACTCAATCATGAAAAGCTGAAAGCCTTTCCTCTAAGATCAGGAGCAAGACAAAGATGCCCACTATTACCACTTCTATTCAACATACTTTTGGAAATCCCAGACACAGCAATCAGACAAAACAAAGAAATAGAAGGCATCCCTACTGGAAAGGGAGAAGTACAACTCTCATTATTTGCAGATGACATGATACTGTACATAAAAAAACTCTAAAGACTCCACCAAAACACTATTAGAACTAATAAATGACTTTGGTAAAGTTGCAGGATACAGAATCAATATACAGAAATCTGTTGCATTTCTGTACACCAATAATGAACAATTAGAAGAAGAAATTTAGAAAACAATTTCATTTACAATTGCATCAGAAAGTATAAAATACCTAGGAATAAATTTAACCAAAGATGGGAAAGACCTGTACCATGAAAACTATAAAATACTGAAAAAAAGAAATTGAACAAACTACAAATAAATAGAAGGATATACCTTGCTCATGGGTTGTAAGGATTAATATTGTTAAAATGTCCTTACTGTCTAAAGTAATATACAGACTCAGTGTGATCCCCATCAAAATACCTAAGGCATTCTTCTAACAATTAGAACAACTAATCTGAAAATTTACATGGAACCACAAAAGACCAGGAACAGTCAAAGAAATCTTGAGAATAAACAAAGTTGGAGGTATCAGGCTTCCTGATAGCAAACTGTGCTATAAGGTTACAATAATCAAAACAGTATGGACTGGCATGAAAACAGATACATAGATATATAGGAATAGACTAGAAAGCCCAGAAATAAATTTCCACTTATATGGTCAATTAATCTCTAACAAAGAAGGCAAAGATATATGACAGGGGAAAGACAGTCTCTTCAACAAGGGGTAAATTGGACAGATACATGCAAAAAAAGTTAAACTGGACCACTTTCTTATACTATGTACAAAAATAAATTTAAATGAATGACTTAGATGTTAGACCTGAAACTATAAAACTCCTAGAAGAAAACGTATATAGTCTTCATTTGTATATTTCCTTAAACAAGGTAAACAAAAGAGAAAATAAACAAATAGGACTATACCAAACTAAAAATGTTTTTGCATAGCGAGGGAAACCATCCACAAAATGAAAAGACAACCTACTGATTGGGAGGAAACATTTGCCAATGATACATGCAATAAAGGGTTAATATCCTAAGTACATAAAGAACTCATACAACTTTACAAAAAAAAAGAACAAACAATCCAATGAAAAAAATGGGCAGAGGATGTGAATAGACATTTCTCCCAAGTGGACATACAGGTGGCCAACAAACATATAAAAAGATGCTCAATATCATTAATGATCAGGTAAATGTAAATCAAAACCAAATGAAATATCACTTCACGCCTGTCAGGATGGCTACCATCAATAATTCAACAAATGACCAGTGCTGTTGAGAATGCAGAGGACAGGGAACCCTCGTACACTATTGGTAGGATTGTATGTAAGTGCAGCCACTATGGAAAACAGTATGGAGATTCCTAAAAAAAATAAAATAGAGCTCCCATATTATCTAGCAATCTCACCTTTGGGTACTTATCTGAAGAAAAAACACCATTAAATCAAAAAGATGCAGGTACCCCTATGGTTATTGCAAGTAATAGCCAAGATATGTAAGCGATCTAAATGTCCATCAATGGATGAATGAATAAAGAAGATGTGGGACATATATGCAATGGAATATTATTCGGCAATAAAAAGAATGAAATCTTGCCACTTCAACAACATGAATGGACCTACGGGTATTATGCTAAATGAAATAAGTCAGGTAGAGAAAAAAATATATCATATGATGATCTCACTTATATTTGGAATCTAAAAAAACTAAATAAACAAATGAACAAAACAAAATAAGTCTCTGCTTCAGCTAAAATGGACCAGGATGACCTGAACATAACCTACACCTCCTGTTTGTGATTTCATTGGTGGTTGCTGATAGTCTCTTCACCTAAAATGCCCTTTTTATACAGCTCTGAATATCGAAATATTTCCATACATTTAAATACAACTCGAATACTATCTTTGCCATAAAGCTTTCCTTATTACACTAAAATGAAAATTAATCTTTCGTCCCTCTGGACTCTCATAATACAGGTATTATGTATTATATATATGGATAGATATAAAATTTCATATGTACAAATTCATATCTGAATTTGCAAGACTGAACATTAGGGGCCACTCACTCTTTCAACCTCCCACTCTGTGATTAAGTCCATTCCCTGGTGTCCCTGAACAATGACTATGAGTCTGCTTTAATTACTCCTATCACGGTGGTGCCACCACCTCCCCAGGCAGCATGCTCTTGGCGTGGATTTGGATCTCTGCCGACAACAGCTTGGACCAAGCAGAATGTGCTTCCTCCAGTACCTGAACTTTAGCAGGGCTTTTATTTGGGTTGATTTGTTTTTAAAAAAAACGCCCTAGTCTAACAATAGAACAGTGATGGCCTACGAAAGTATTTTTCATTGGCAATTGAGGGAGAAAATTACCAGGAGCTCCAGAGAAAAATTAGGTAGTGGAAATGTTGTTTCAAGCAATTAAGGGATATTTTTTAAATCATCTTTTTTTTTTTTTTTTTTTTTTTTAAGATTTGGAATAGCTTAACTGCAATAAACGGGTTTTGGGGAGTAGTTTCTTGAGTAATGGCTATTGGGACTTAATCCCAAATGCTGTTTTTTAAGTGGATGCCCCTGCTCCGTGTTACCATTGAGCTGGGACACATTTTCTCCTAACATGTGCCACACTTCGTTGTAATTACTTGCCCAACGTGTATCTTCATTGCCAGACTGTGAACCTGGAGAGGTCTAGCGATCACGGCTGCTTGTCAGTCATGCTAGTCCCAGGGCCAGCATTTATATGCAGAATAGATAAATGGCCGTGTGTGGTAACAGTGTGAAGTGGGTTAGCTGATACTTTGGGCACCGTTTGTGTTCATTTAAAAATGGCTGCTCACCAAGATACATGGCCCTGGAGTAAAATTTTATCGGAATTTGTTTCCCTCCTTCTATACAAAATGGACATATAAAATGGTACAATTTAAAAGCGTGTTTTATGACTTGCATGAATGTATTAGAGTAGAAAGAAAGTTTATCTAAGATGATATTCAGAACTAAAATTACAGAGAATGGAGGCTTGGAAATATGCAGTGAACAAGGTGGATGGGGGAATTATACAAACACTTAGCTAGACATTAATTACTTTCTTATTAAGAATGAATTTAAGAATTATAGCATTGTGCATAGTGTGCTCTCTCCCAGCTCCACCTTCCTGCTTTCTCTCAAAGAGCTGATGAAACGCTGAATTTTGCATTTATTGTTTCTTTGCCTTTCAATTCCCTTGCCTTTTTCACCTAGTAAAGTGTTCTGCCTGTTTTTGAATATATGAAAACAGTGTCCTGAGGGATTTTTTAAAAATTCAATTTTGTTTCTAGGGTTTATCCATGTAGATGGTTATTTCATTTTCACTACCATATAACATTTCATTGGTGAATATAGCAGAATTTACCTACTCATCTTGAATGGCTGAGTTGTTTCTGGTTTTCTGCTATTTGGATAGTGTTTTTATTGGCATCTCAACATGCCTCTTGATCTGTGACCTCTTGGTTATAGATCTCAGAAAGGAATTACCAGATTTGATGCACGCAAATGTGCAATGTTATAAGATAATGATGTTTTCCTCCAAAGTGTTTGGCTAGTTTATGATCCTGTCAGGCAAGCTTTTGGAAGGAGTTTTGCTCTTTTGTCCTCTGTGTGAATCACCGTTCCTCAGACATACAAATGGTTCAGTCCTTCATCTCCACATGTTTTTGTTCAAATCCCTACTTTTAGTAAGGCTTCTCTGACTAGCTGACACATAATTGAAACCTTACTCCCACCCTTGCACTCTGCACATAGAAGGCAATCAACAAATAATAGTTGAAAGAATGATTAAATAGATTCAGATATAATCCAAGGGAAAAAATATATGTGTATATGTGTATGTATAATGCACTGAATATCATGAACCTCAAGATGGAAAAATATTAGCAAATATTGGGTGGATAGAAAATGTGTGTGTGTATATATATGTGTGTGTGAAATTGTATGAATAGGAAAAGTCAGACAGAAGTAATATACATTTTCTTAATATGTATCAGAAAACTATCTTTAGAAGGTCATAGATATGATTGATGAACATAAATATTTGGACATCCACTTAACATATTCTTTGAGCCTGGCCGAGTGTGGCTCAGCTGTTGAGCGTTGACCTAGGATCCAGGCGATCAGGGTTCGATTCCCGGTCAGGGCACATGCCCGGGTTGCGGGCTCGATCAATGACTCTCTCATCATTGATGTTTCTATCTCTCTCTCTCCCTCTCCTTTCCTCTCTCTGAGATTAATAAAGATATATTAAAAAAAATTCTTTGTGTTTATTCATTAAACAAAAATTTACTGGACACTTACTATATGAAAGACTTGCCACACAGACAATTATAGACTATGTTCAGACCTGGAGCAGTATTTGGTAAATGTTGAAACTAAAAGAACTTGCAAGTGCCCAGCAGGCATGACTCAGTGGTTGAGCATTGACTTATGAACCAGGAGGTGATGGTTCGATTCCTGATCAGGGCACATGCCTGGGCTGTGGGCTCAATCCCCAGTAAGGGGCATGTAGGAGGCAGCCAGTAAATGACTCTCATCATTGATGTTTCTATCTCTCTCTCCCCCTCTCCATTCCTATCTCTGAAATCAATAAAAAAAATAAAAATAAAAAAGAACATGGAAGAAATTAGCCATGTGATAATAAGAACAGGGAAAGATATACAAAATTATTTATGCTAGTATTAACACAGACACATTTAGAGAACAAATACAAAGTATAATCAAATACGCACCTTGTAAGGGGCAAGATAGAAATATTGATATATTTTGCTTGGTTAGGATAGATTAAAAACATAATAGATCTTAAGGAAAAGTTTAATATCATTAAATACAATCTTCAAAAGAAAACGATATACCCAATGAAAGCAAGTGACAATGTTAAACTTAGAAAATATTAAAGAAAATGAAGAAATATTCAGAATGAATGACAACAAATACGTTAAATGTCAAATCTGTGGGACTGAACTAAAGCACTACTTAAAGGGAAATGAAGAGCTATAAATACATTTATTAAGAAAAAGAACAGAAAGTAAATAAGCTTAGCACTTAATTCAAAAAGTTAGGAAGAAAAAAAAAATCCAAAGAGACAAGAATCAGGAAACAAGAAAATAATAGAAACAGAAAATTCAATTAAATTTATACAATAAATGAACAGTAAAGAAGATTAGGAAATGGAAAGCTGATTTTTCCAAAAGATTATTAAAACTAAATTGTCAGGACTGACCAATAAAAAGAAGGAAATGCCCTGACCGGTGTGGCCCAGTGGGTAAAGCGTGGGTGCACACACCAGGTGTGTGGGGTGTGGGTTCCCCGGTCAAGGGCAGGTACCTGGGCTGCAAGTTAGGTCACGAGCCAGGCCCCTGTCCATGTGCCTGCGGGAGGCAACCAGTCAATGCGTCTCTCTCACATCGATGCTTCTCTTTCTCCCTCCTTTTCCCCCTCCCTTCCTTCCTTCCACTCTCTGAAAAACAATGGAAAAAATATCCTCTGGTGAGGATTAACCAAAAATAAACAAAGAAAAAGAGATGGAGACTATGCAAATAAACCAGAGAGAGCATGAAAAGTTGGAACTAGCTACAAAATGAAAATTAAGAAAGGAATAACCATAGAGATTTTTTAAATGTACTATTAATTATCATAAGTAATCAATTTGAAATGCATATGAAATTGATAAAATCCTTTAAGAAAATATAACACTAAAAAATATAAAGGAACAAAAAAATCTGGGTTGTGTTCATTTCCTAGAATGGCGCGAGTGAATGAATGAGACTGAATTTTCCTAGTGTCTGACTTACACTAGAGACTCCAATTAGTTCGTTGAATAAGTTAATAACTAAATTAGCAAATAAGTGGTGCTCAGATGCCTCCTGTGATACCGAATGAAAGTACAGTGCCCTCCGTGGAGTCCTGTTTTGATGTTGAAAATGTATGGAAGGCAGTTGAGGTGGCTGAGGTTAGGATGGGCTAGCAAGGGGGACGCGGACATTCTAGGCACGAGGAGGAATGATGTGGGGAGCAGGGATGACAAATAACTCCAAGATTTAAGACCTTCTTAAAAATAGACTTTGAGAAGAGGGAAGTATTCACGCAAACAAAAACCGTTCCCTTTACATGAACTGCTTTAATTTTGGAACAACCAAACTACGCTTTTTCTTCCCTGCCTTTTCATGCACTGCATCCTGAAGCCAATTTTCATGATATTAAAAGAACAGAATTACTAAGAGCAAGGCAGCTTCTTTTGGGTAACATTGAAAAGCCTGAGGGAAATCTGAATAAATAAGAAACGGGAGATAAGGAAGGCTATTTTTTCCTTCCCATTGCTGAATGACAATTGGCTCTGCATGTGCAAGTGAGCTTGGAAAAGGACAGGCACTGTTGTGCCAGTATATTTCAGGAAATTGTTTAACAGGCTTAATATAATAAATTTCAGATCAAGTTAAAGGAAAGTAGTTTAGAGGCATGGTAATGGTGTTAATATGGATATTCTCAATCAGTGCATTTCAAGGTCCTTAACTCAAGCTGGGAGTGTGGTGTGCCCAGTTCCCAGGTGCAGGGCTGGGCCAGATCACATGTGCCAAAGAGCATGATTTTTGTAAGGAAAATATAGACTCTGCTCATCCCAGGCGATGAAGTTTTGAAGACTGCCCGTTGGCTATTAGCCTATTTGCTGAACCCACCAGGGAAGGAGAGATCTAAACTGGTGTGTGGCCGGGTTGACCCCTTGCTCCTGCTGTCTCATTGCTAACTTTGTCTCCACCGCTGTCTCTCTTTCCTGTCCCATAACCAAAATGCTCTTCAGGGAGAACCTTTTTTAATTCCCTGGCTTCACAAAAGTCTGGAATTCAATCCTGTTTTCTTCAGCATCTGCCCTTTCCATCTGACTTCTTTCCAGATACTGGATTTAAAAAGAATCTTATTGGATTTCCTTAATATTTATGGTTTCAGAGGAGAGATGGGTGAGGTTAAAAGCTATAGGTTGGAAAAGAAGTTGTCTAAGATTTCAAAGATGGTCTGATCCTTAATCCACAAAGGATAAATTGCTGCTTTAGGCTCTGCCTCTGCTCTCTCAGTCATAACTGACCTCTTTTTTTCTAGGAAATTACACACTCAGCCTGGGCAGCTTGCTTTTCGGAATGTTACTTCCCCTTGATCCTGTAAAATCCTGAGTCCCTTGTGCCCCACTTGAACTCTATTCAGGCAAATCCAGAGTTCACTTTGCTCTCGTTTTCACAACTTAGCCAATTTTTAGGGCATTTTACCATTGGAGGAAGGTACTTTTCTGCTTTGTCTTAGATTTGGACTTGTTCTTTATCTTCAGGGCGTCTGATGTTGCTGACATTCAGGCAAACATTCTTTCTAAAATCTGTAGATGTGATAAACATCTGGAGCAAATATAATAAGTGAACAATTGTAGACTTAATATGTAAAAATGCCACACAAGTTGATGAGACCATCACTAAAACCAAAAGGAGAAAATGCGATGTACAAATGTTCAAAATACAAAAGAAATAATGCAAATATCTGAAATATGTGTGACTCCCTAGTAATCACAGAAATGCAAATGAAAATATTGAGATTAAACTTTTTGCCTATCAATGAACAAAAAATAAGATAAATGTTATTAACGTTGGAGGGTGCTATGAGATGGTTACTCTGATAGACTAGATGAATATAAATTACACAAATATATTAGGAGGCTTTTAGCAGTAAGTCTTGTTAGCATTAAAAACGTTTGTACATTTTTAAGTTGCTTTTCCCCTTCTAAGAGTTCATCGTAAGGAAATAATCAGAAATGCTGAATAAGACTATGCATCAGCATTTTTACTTATAAAAGAAAATAATAATTTTCTCTATTATTAGTTGAGGAATATTTGGGAATTTGATAGAATCCAGTGAAGAAGAAATTGATTCAGGATAGAAGGGGTGATTCCAGAAATGAAGTCCTTGATAAGACATCATGGTGATAGAAGCCAGAGCTCCAGTGAAGTGAATTGTCTCAGCTATTAGTAACTACTCCTCTTTCATGGAAAATGTTTACAGTGGAAATGGTGATAAGATTAGACAATGCTCATCTACTTTAATTTAATTTCTCTGTCAGTTCCATGGTGAGGTTATCAGCTGAGGGTAGGGGTCTGTAGAGAGGGAGGGGGAGATTTGGAGAGAAGAATTTGTGAAATAATCACCTGAGAGTGTGGAAAATGAATTAATCAGGAAAGCAAGGCAATGACTAGTGATGTTGAGTGTCTGTTTCAGATCTGTCATCAGAAATTTGAAATTAGTCCAGTCACCATTGTTCTGGGATTTTTCCCCCCCTTTGGCAAAATTAAATGGACTATGTCCCTGTACAGAATAAACACATATTTAGGTATAAGTGAGGTTGAAGTTTTGTGAGATAAGTAGAATGGAGCAAAACAGGATTGGAGGAGTAGTAGAGAGCTAATGCATTTACTATACATTTAGGCTGGGTGAAGACAGAGAAGAGAAAAATAAAGAGGGTGACGGAAAGTAAAAATATGGAAGGGTCAATAGACAGAAGACTTCACAGAGAGCATACAGGTGTGGGAATGCTAGTACCAGAGTGAGTTAGAAGGATAGGACGTTATTGACTCTTAAACCAAGATTTTAGTGGAATGTAGTCATTGATGATTGCCATAGGGGTAGGTATCTTAGATGAGGGTAGGATCAGATTCAGCACTAATGAGGTCAAGAACCAAGAGATTATCTACATATACTTTAACATCACTAAGAATTAATACTGACAGTGTCATTGATAGGGAGACAGTAGAAAAAAAAAAATTGCAATCATAAATCATGGAGGGAGTGACTAAGAGATCTGTCAATGAAAAGTGGAAAGAATGGTTAAGATATGGTAAAATCTGCCCAGCTGGCGTGGCCCAGCAGTTGAGCATCGACCTAGGCTCCAGGAGATCGCCCTTTGATTCCCAGTCAGGGCTTGATTCCCAGTCCGGGGTATGCAGGACTCAGTGGATCAATGACTTTCCCATCATTGATGTTTCTGTCTCTTTTTTCCCCTCTCTGTTCCTTTCTCTGAAATCAATAAAAAGATACATTAAAAAAAATAAAAATATTTTAAAAAAAGAGATGGTAAAATCTGATGATACATACAGGAATGCGCTTTGAAGGAGAAAACAGGAAGGCAGTTTGGAAGCACCTATGAGATACAGGGGGGTCTCCTAACCCAATCCTAGGTCTCCAGCTAGGTGGGCTATGGGAAAAATAAAATCTCTACACCTCGGATGCTGCAAGTGAAATGGTACTGGATCAGTTCAGTTTCAGTTAGAGCAAGAAGGTGAAAGGGACATTTAAAGGATGCACTTTGGGAAGGTATGTGGGGCTGGGGAACTTGATGAAAAATCCTGACTCACAGAGGGCTCAGTGGAAGAGCTTGGGAAGGCAAGCAGAGGTTGGGGTTAGGGTTAAGGTTAGGGTTAGGGTTAGGGTTAGGGTTAGGGTTAGGGTTAGGGTTAGGGTTAGTACAGAGAAAAATGAGGATGTGGAAAAGTGGGGTCACATAATGAGGTCTGAAGTCCACTGGCACCTGAGGTACAGAAAATGAGGATGATGCCAGTCGGCCCAGTGCCAGAAAGCTCCGCAACTGAAAGTAAGCCTGCTTGATTAGAGGACACAGTACTTTCAATACATCTAAGTTTAAATCAGAATAACTGTGATCAGTGTGTTCTTTTTCTGCAATATTACTTGCTTTTCCACTTGTATAGTGTGAGGGAGTTCATGGAGCCTGGCAGGGGCGACAGGAAGGCCAAGGCAAGTTGAAAGAAGCGAGGGACAGAGTAGGGTGATTGCATTGGGATCTGAAAGCACCAGCATCAACAAGATTAAAATGCAAAAAAGAAGCAGGAACAGGAAAATCAGTGTGAGCTTCTTAATAATAATAATGGCTAATATGTCTTGGGAAGTTACTCTGGATAAGTATTTTACCTGTATTAATTCATTTACTCTTCACACAAGCTCCTAAGTAGCTATTTGACAACATTTTACCAAATTTGAAAGGTGAAGTACAGAATAGTGAAAACTGGTAAAAGACACCCATCTAGGAAGCATCAAAGTCAGGAAGTTATCACAGAGCCTGGCTCCAGAACCCAGAGGCTGCACCACCCCTCTGCACTACAACTTGAGATGTGCCCAAGGACATATTGCCCAAGCCAGGACCTGGGGAATCATCTCAAATTCCAAGTTTTTCCTCATTGGCTTAGTCACCACTTGATGCAATTGGTTCTGACTTTTAAGCAGTTCTTACTCTGTTCACCTTTTCCATCCACACTGCTACCACCCTGTTCCAAGCCTTCTTTTACCAGGATTACATAAATTACTTCCTAAAAGGTCTCCCTGTATCTTGCTTTGGCCTCTCCAAGCTAAGCTTCTTAGTGGAGCTGGAGAGATCATTTAAAAGAACAACCTTATTATATTCCTTTCCTGCTTAAAACCCTGCTATTGCTTCCCCTTGCCCTTGGGATAAATCAACTGCCTAACGTAGTTGAAGAGGCTCTCCATGATTTCACCCCTGCTTGCTCTTTCAGCGTTTTCTCCTCCATCCTGTACAATCTATACTTTATATACTTTACCCATACTAGACTTGTTTCAGTTCTTCAAAACATGTGTGTTTAGCCGAGCTGGTGTGGCTCAGTGGTTGAGCATCAACCTATGAACCAGGAGGCCACCATTCAATTCCTAGTCAGGGCACATGCCTGGGTTGCAGGCTTGATCCCCAGCTGGGGGCATACAGGAGGCATCTGATCAATGACTCTCATCACTGATGTTTCTATCCGTCTCTCCCTCTCCCATCCTCTCTCTGAAATCAATTAAAAAATATACTTAAAAACAACAACAACAACAAAACGTATTCGCTCACATTCTTGGCTTTTTCACAAATGCTTCCTTTGCTTAATACAAGGTACCCTGTCCTTCTCTCCCTTCTCCATCTGTTAAAGCGTTTTTAGTTTTCAGTAACTGAAAATCTAGCTAACAATGGCTACAAGGATAAGACAGGTATAGTGTCCTAATAAGAATTCCTAAACTAGCTGTTTCCAGGGTTCAAAGAACTAGCCTCTTTCTATGTTTCTAGTCTGACATTTTTAAGTGTTGGCTCTTACACTGAGCTTATCACTTCAGGGTCCAAGGTGGTAGATATAGATTGTGATGAATGCTGTGATAAACCACCCAAATCCCCTTTGATGAAATAACCTGATGACCCAGCTTTGGGGAGTGCTGTTAGCAGATAACCTTTAGCTGTCAGCCCCTTTAGGGAGTGCTTCTGAGGCAGAGAGCCACACTGTACAAGTTAAAGACCTTCCTGGGGTGGCCTATATGCAACATGCTATACTGAGTGTAGTGTATAAAGGCCTGGCCATCTTGGCCCAATGTGGAACAATTCTGAAGAGCCTTTCTAGTTTCAGAGTCCTGGTTGGCTAAGACATTATAATCTTTCTCTATCAAGTCCAGCATTTAGAGGTGGTGCTTCCTTTCTTTTACAGGTGTGATCCCAATGACATTCCCAAACTTCCTGCAAGCTAAACTCTGTCTGAGAATATACTTCTAGATGGCAATAGTTGGCACCCAGGTGGTCAGAAACAGCTACCAATAAGATGACATTTTTTGAGCAGGGTCACATACTGCTAGTTTAGCAAAGAGGGTCTCATTAGCGGTAGTCTGTGAATCAAAGATAGTCTCTATAAAAACTGGTGATCCAAGTGCTTGAATTTTCAACAGTGGTGAATTGGGTTGAGTATATTAGTGGAAAAGAATGCACTAGCTTGTGAAATTTATCAGGCATTTGAGAAAAAGTAACTGTAAGTAAAATAGAACTCAGTAGCTAAGTTGAGCTCTGGAAAAAAGGTAATAAAAAGTTGAAGACAATTAATAGCCAAATGAGAACTAGGGGTGAAAGCCAGAAGGTTTTCTTGGTAACATACAAAGAATAGATCATCTCTTCCAAAGGCAGGGCAGAGAAAGATGTGACCAGGTTCACACTTAATCTTCAGAGTAAAAGGTCTCCAAAAATCTTAAACTTACAGCCAAAGCAGATCTCTTTAAGACTTCTCAAAGTGATAGGACTCAAATTCTAAACTTTGTGTCGTCTGCATTGGGCAGCAGTTTAAATCTTTTGCTCAGATTTTTCTGAGCTGAAAGTCTATTGCTTTCTACTGGGAATTTTATAATCTTCTCAGAATATGTGCAGTTCAAGGGTCACCCTAGTTCTTGAGGAGAATTTGTAAACAGAACTGGGGCAGCCTCTCTGGAGCTCACAGGATTACCTAAAGAATTTCCCCCCATTTGATTTCATGCCACCTCTAGCCAATAAGACGGAGGTTTTCTGCTTGATTTCTAGTTGTCCAGCACCATAAGCTCTCAGGAAAAAATCTGTAAAGTCATGGACATCACCCAGTGAGATGTCCTTCTTTCTAGAATGAATCTTCTGAAGTTTCTCCCTGCCATTGTTTTCTCCTTAGTGTCTTTAAATAGTTTTAAATATTTTTTCCAGAACTTGTAACTGTTTTCTATAGGAGGGTTTTTGTTTTTTTGGTGTTTTTTTTGTTTGTTTGTTTTTTGTATAAGCTAGTTCAGAATTACTAAAATGAAAACTCTTAATATTTTGTTTTTGGATTAAGAAAGAAGTAAAGGACAGTTGTCACACTATCCAACCACCATCAAATAACACCATTTGCCTTTCTAACTCCTTCTAAATTTTTAGATTTTAGCTTAAACATCTCCATCTACAAATGATCTGTTTCCTTGGCCTTCCAGAGGAGGTTAGGTGCACCATCTCTGATATATGTCCCCATAGTGTCATATATTCCCACTGTCATAACACTCATCACAATTCATTGAAATAACATGTTTAATGTGTGCTTCTCTAAATAGACTACAACTTCTCTGAGGACAACAATCATGCATCTCATATTAATTACTATATTCTAGGGCCTATCACATAGTAGACAAATGAGAAATATGAGTGAATAAAGTCAGATAGGTAGGAAAAGTCAAATAGGATAGAGACCTGAATAGAAGGAGAGAAAAATCCCTGAAATTCTAATTGATGTTTCCTCCATCAACTGAATACAGCTCAATGTTCAGTTCTTGAGTCTCTTCCCTTCTTCTTACCCACGAGATCTTCATAGGATCCCACAACAAAGCCCATCCTGGCTGAAACCAGGACTAGGAAAATGCATGCACAGGTGCCCCTGAGAATGGTTCTGTGTTTGTCCTGGGGGTATTTGGATCTTCTGTTTTGCAAGAGAGAAACCAGACATCACTTAGGAGGGAATGCAAAGGCTTCAATACCAGGTGACTCTGATCAATTATCTTCCTATCCTGGCTGACCAGTCAACCCAAGCAGCCTGCCATGACACCTAAGGGATCTGAACAGATATTAGACATTTTACGCTTCTAGTACTTCTGGCACATGCATTTTGTGTTTCACTGTTTGTTCATAGAGTTGGAGGTTGGTAAGTATATATATTTTGCATTACATCTTAAAACATTGAAAAATGAGTATTGAGAAATAAAAAACACTTCCGTCAGCACCTATAATCTATTAAGGCAATTAATCAAACACATACTTTGTCAACTTCCTCTTGTTTTGTTATGTTATATGACTCTATTATTATTTCATCAACACAATACAAGGAATTAATCTTTGTTGCATGGAAAATATATGGGACACAGAGGGAAGGGACTTAGCTGTCAGTTTATACCTTGTGAACAAATCAATCATCAAACAGACTGAATTATTTTTAACTGTGATACATTCATTAGGTCTTATTGAAAACATTCTAATGCATTATAAGATTTTCCACAGTATCAGAATACAGGTTGTCACTTGGAATGAACTTGTCCAAAATTCAGTTGCCCTTGTATTAGCTGCCTTCTCTAATATGGTATGAAAATTTTCAGAAATTGATACTAGACTAGCAGTAACATGTTTAGACACAAGCTTGTAAGTGTCTGGGATTGAAAGGCACAAATGTAAACCTGGAAGAATTTTTAATTTCTGAAAATAAATCATTAATACTAAAGTGGATGCAAGGTTTCACAGAAGGACCTTTACACACTAAAGTGCTCATTTGTTTCTAGAAGTGAGGTCTCCCCAGACAAGTGGGTTATTTTTCTACATCCAGTGTAATTCGGGGTCACAAGCATAGTCAGAAACACTCATGAAAATAAGCAGTCCTCAGTGGATTAACATACACTTATTGAGCACCTACTAAGAGCATGAACAATAAATTAGGCATTGTGGGGCTGGAAGAATTAAAATGTGTAGTTTCTATTGACAGTGTACTTTAATCTAGTTGAGGTGATTCTTATGGTAATAAACTGTAAGTTAATTGTTTAAGGTGGTGTATGAAAATGCTCAGCAGAATGGTATGAACATGTGTCATTAATCAAGTGCAGAAGAGGACAAGTTGGAATATACTGTGGGCTTGAGGGACTCTGCAGATCCAGGAGGCAGGTTAAATGTGTCACACATGCCTAGGAGTTAAGAGGAAAACCATTGCAGTCTTAATGAGAATCTTGTGGAAATATTTATAAGTGGCTTCACATATTTTCTTCTCTCTAATATGATTAAGTGTCAAACTTGAAAATTCTACCAGGATAAAGCTTCCTGTAAATCTTAGTTTCGGGACACATGTTTAAATTCCCTCTTCAGGATGACTATATTTTGTCCTGGAGAAAAAAGTCCTAAACCATCCATCAGGTCCCTGTATAATTATTTTCCCCCAATTATTTTACCTCTCTGAGCCTCAGTTTTCTTGTCTGCGTAAGACAACACCAAACTAGATAATCTTTACAATCCCTTGTGATTCATGTATAGTTTAACATAGAGTTCTTTCATTTTCTTCAGGTAGAAAACAAGGATCAGAAAACCCAGCTGATGTCCTCTCTGTGGTGCGACCCATCTCTGGCTGCCTTTCTAGTCAGTGCCCTGGCCTCATTTTGCCTGGCATGACAATTCCCTCTTGCTGCCAAGAGCAAGTAAGGAGGTGAAGGGAAGTGGCCTTTTCCATTCCAGTTAGTTATTCAATTCTAAATTATTAATGCCATTCTTATTATCCTATCACCTTGAAGTTGTTGGATGCCACGGGGTATTAACAAAGGATACATTTCATGAGGTCAGTAGGAAAGACTCCGAAACATAGCCCACGGTCAGCCAAGCAGAAGGCTGGGGTACAGAGGGTTAGGAGACATAAAGGAGTGACAGGAGATACATGTTTCATCTCAGAATTCTCAAGTATGCAGAGGACAAAGATTATAATTGAGAATTCTCCACACAGAATTAAGCCTATGATAAATTAATATCTTTGAGGAACAATCAATAACAACAAGGTTTGCATTGAGCTGAAAAGCTCATTATAAAATAGAAACATTTGAGCTTGTTTATGTCCCTTAAATTTAACCCTGTGCAGAAAAGAGCAATTTGAAAGGGGCAGAGTGCACAAATCATCTCTAATGAAGAGCCTCTTCTATAAATCACCTCTAGAAAATCTGGGGCCTTACTCTGTGATCCAAGGTATAAAAAGGTACTGATGGCCCCATGTAGAGAAATTTTCAAACTTAAAGGCCTGCAGCCTGTCCCCAGGGATGCAGCCTGTGACGGGCTCACTGCCGCAGCGAGCCTACCTGTCTGATACGCATTCTAGACCAGGAGAGAATGCCACCAAGCACACGTGGTTGGAGCAACAAAGACTGGCACTGTGCCTACAAGGTGCCAAACAAACAATTTTTTTAAAGGACATCCTTAGAAAGCAAATTGTTTGTTTATATATTTCTAAATGAAACTGATTACCAGCTATGCTGAATTTCACTGAGGTGTGTGTTTCTTTGAGCGTGATGTGTACACAGACTGGCCTCTCTGTTAACACCTTCGAATCTCTGAAAATGGAATATTCTCCCACTCCAGAAGTTGTAAATGATATCTACAGATCAATAAAGGCAAAAATCTAACATTAATCAAACACTAATTTTGTGTCAGATGCTGTGTTAAGTGCTCTACATGCATTATTATAATAAATACAACCTGACGATATAGTTACAATTGTTATCTCCATTTCAGAATGAGGAATCGAAGACTCAGAAGGGCTAAGTTACCTTGATCAAGGTCATATACTCAACAAGAGAGTGGAACCCATGCCTGCCTGATTGCAGGACCTGGCCTCTTAAACACCTCATATACTGCTATACTGTGAATATTAATAACAAGAATGATTAACAATAATGTTTTACATTGATTACTTTAGATAATCCTCACAGATGTTTGAGGCGCATGTTGTTATTATTTTTAACTTACAAATGTTATAACTGAGCCTTGGAGAGCTGAGGAGACAAAGTCACATGCCGGTGGAAGCGAGATGGGCCAGGACCCCTGTCCTTCCCAGGAAGCTGCATACCGCAGAAGGCAGTTCACGTGTGCACATTCCTAGCAAGGAAGTGAGACACGGCGTGTTGGCAAACAGGTGGTTGACAGTGTGGTACTGAAGTATGAATAGGCAAATTCACCAGTGAAATAGAATGCCCCCAAAGAGACCACAGTACATGTGGAGATTTGGTATATGACACATGTAGCATCTCAAACCACTGGGGAAACAGCAGACATTTAAATAGATAGCTGTGGGACAACTGGGTAGCCACTTGTAAGCTCAGAAAAGCAAATAAAATAGTTGTGAGTTTCACAAAGCAAGTGCAGGACTTGTATGCTGAAGTCTACAAGATACTGATGGAAGGAAGACATCAAAGACGTAAATATGTTGACATCCAGTGTTCACGAATTTGAAGACTCAGCATAAAGATGCCAACTCTCCCCAGGCTGATGTACAAGTTGATCATAACTCCTATCAAAACACGAGGAAGATGTTGAGTAGATATAAACAAGATTATTCTAAAATTTATATGGAAAGTCAAAGGAAGTAAAATAGATAAAAGTAATCTGGAAAAGAATAAACAAAAAAGGTTCAGTCTATAGTAGCTGAGACTATGAATTTTGGCGAAGGAAGGGACGCACAAAATAATGGAATGAAATGGAGAACTCAGAAGTAGCCCAGGACAAAAATTTCTAGCTTAATTTTGACAAAGGTGTATGAACAATTTAAGGGAGGGAAAAACAGTCTTCCAACAAATGATGCTGGAACATCAGTGGGTGTTACTGAACCAAAAAAACCCAAAATACCTAATTGAAATCTCACACCTTAGACAACAATTAACCCCAAACAGATTATAGACTTGAATGAAAATATAAAACCCTAGAACTTTTGGGAAAACATATGAGAAAATCTTCAGGATGTAAGGCTAAGCAAAGAATTATTAGATTTGACCAAAAACAGCATTATCCATAAAGGGAAAAATGATAAATTGGACTTCATCAAAATTAAAATCTTTTGCTCTGTAAAAGCCCTCGTTCAGAGAATGAAGATACAACCTACAGTCTGGAAGGACATGTTTGCACATCACGTATCCGTGATGGACTATTTAGAATATGTAACGTATCTAGAGTGTGTCAAGTAGTTTCCAGAATATGTAAAATACCCTCAAACCGTAACAGAAAAACAATCTTATTAGAATGTGGGCAAAAGAAATGAGCAGACATTTCACCAAAGAAGATACATCCGTGACAAATAAGCATAAGGAAAAATGAGGTTAAGCATTATTAGCCATGAGTGAAATACAAATTGGAACCACCGGGAGGTATCACTACACACCTATGAACACAGAGAAAATAAAAATTGTGCGATACCAAACGCTGGTGAGTATTAAGAAAAACTGGATCATTGTTACACTGTGGGTCAGAATGCAAAATGGTACAGCCACTTTGGGAAGCAGTTTGGCCGTTTCTTAAAAGAAATCCACCCTAAATATGTAACTACCACCCCTCCCAGCAATCGCACTTCTCAGACTTGAACACTTGTTCGCATGAAGATCTGTACAGAAATGTTTATGGTGGCCTTATCCTTAGTAACCCAAAGCTTAATAAATCCAATAGTTAAGTTGCGCTACATCCAATTATAAAATACTACTCAGCAATAAAAAGAAATAAACTCTTGACATACACAATAACCTGGATGAATCTCCAGAGAGGTATGCTGAATGGAAAAAAGCCAGTCCCAAAAGGTTGCATAATATATGATGCCATTTATAAACCCTTCTTATAGTGACAGTTATAATAATGGAGAACTTGGTACTGGTTGCCCAGGTAGAGAAGAGGGTAAGGAAGGGGGAACTGTGTGCGGCTATAAAAGCGCAAATGGACACGTTCTATGTCTTCACTGTTAATGTCAGTATCCTGGTCGTGATATTACACTATGATTTTGGAAGCTGTTAACATTGGAGAAAGGTAGGTAAAGAGTATATGAAGATTAGTTGTATTATTTTTTTCAACTGCATGTGAATCTATGATTATCTCAGTATTATCAGATGCCTCCTGATATGATAAAATATGAAGGACACAATTTCATTTCTGAGGTATGTCGGCACCCAAAACGCATAACCTGAATTTAATATTGAGGGAAATCTGAAGAAAATCCAAATTGAGAGACATTTTACAAATAATCATCAGACACTAATTTTCAAGTATTAAAGCCAAAAAAAGACTGTCATTGTTCCAGGTTAAGGTAGATGAAAGACAAATGCATAAAACGTGGGATCCTGGATTTGAGAATGGACTGGAAAAAGAACATTAATGGGAAAATTGGTGAAGTTTGCAGGTTTGTAGATTAGATAATACTATTGCTTCAATGTTAATTTCCTGACTTTGATATTAGCATTGTGATTTGGCGGAATCTGGGTGAAAGTTATACAAATATTTGTGTACAACGTTTTTTTCAATATTTTGTAAGTCTGAGATTATTCAAAAAATAAAACATCAGAAGTTTTATGTATCTTTAAATTATAAATTTAATGATGTTGAATAAATAGATAAGTAAAGACTTGTCATTTGTGTATCGCTTAATGAAATCTAATGTCTATGATCCCAGATATTTCCCTCCAATATTCCCCTGTCTCTCACTAGCCCTGACCCTGTGAGTCACCATGGAGAGTCCAATTGGTGCGTGGCAGGAAGCCCATGTCAAAATAGAGAGTGGCAGATTCTTTTTCCCATGACAAAGAATCACATGCTTTGGAAGAACTAAGTTATGCGGGCCCAGGAAATAAAATTTTAAGGCTGAGAATGATTCTCATTTGTATCCTTTCAAACCTATTTAAGTTTTTTTCTTTTCAAAGGAGAACTTGCAGCTCTGAGTGGGTTGCTGCTGTGACCTGAGCAGGCAGTGGCCGTTTAATGCATCTTGGCCCGACAGAGGGAGAATCAGGTCGCCCCAATCTGTCATCTCCATCCTCTGGTTGCATTTCTTTTTCCACTCCGCCTCCCTGTTCCGGGGGGAAGAGCAGCAGAGGCATGCAGTCCCTGGCAGCAGTCGGAGCAGCATAAATGTTAGTGATAATTGTACGGCACAGTAATTGCAAATAGCGGTGATTAATTTTTACAATAATAGCTTTCCTAAGAACAACTGATTTCCCTTCCAGCCATGCCCATGTTTCCCAGGAGAAAGCTTTAAGATGGGTATTATTATTAGTGTAAGCTTTGGGGAGAGAAGGGAAGGTGGAAAGAATGGTGACCCCTCTGGGTTGGTCAGCACTGCTCCCTCGTTAGTGTGAGTCCCTCGGGCACCCACTGCAGGGCAGGCAGAAGGACCGCCCAGCCTCGCAAGGACATCGGCCTGCCTCTGAAAGCAGGAGCACCATGCTCACTGAGTGTGGGTCACACCATCTCACCCGAGAATTGCCTGAAAACTCGGATGACACGGCATGGAAAATGAAGAGAAATATTCTTACTTGGGGAAAAACTCTCTTGCATAAGTCTTATTCAACACTGTGTGATTTATTTTTGAAATCTCCCCACTATAGCTATCTAGCTATTATTATCTCCATTAAGTGTATGCTAATAGATAGAAACATGAGGCAATAAATTGCTTCTTTCAGACCATTGAGAATGTCGGTGATGGACTTGGAATTTAATATTAAATAGCCACAGCTCTCAATTTTTATCATCGAATTAGGAGATATACCAAAATTTCAGGGCTAGTTTCCCTCATTGACTGCCTCCCACCCCTCATCTTCTTTGTTAAGCCCACATGTAAATTACCACCAGACAAAATTTATCACTATGTGTTCACAATATTCAACTAAAGCCAATCATTCTATACTATATTAAAATATAAATTTCTCTTAGTGGTAAACAACACAGTGTTATTTTGGTTACTTTTTAAACTGGGCGAAAACAATTTCTAAATGTATTAACCAGGAGCCAATGTTTTTATCTGTTGTCCAAGTGAATCATTTAAATTTTGGACTGGTATATACTTGCATGCATAAATTAAGTAATAGTAATAAGAGTTTTAATGGTGACAATATATTTGACATTTAATGGTTTTGCCTCCACTTTCACGTACTTATCCTTTCGACTAGACATGTACTCAGAAACTGATTAATTTTCCTGTTTTCACAGATTTTACTATACTCTAAACTTGATGAAGGCAAGTGTTCATCCTTGTAACCTCAGTTCATCCCTATGCTCTCAATACCTAAAACAGTGTTTTTAATACAGTGCCTGGCACACTGTAGGCAATCAAGAAATATTTGTTGAATAAATAGATAGATTATGTCATTATTATGTCCATTTATTTCAGGGTTCCTGGTACTGACATTTTGGGGCACCATATTAATATTGTCTGACTACATTCTCCCAGGAGGCAGGAGCTTTGAGTGTATCATTTAGTTCTTGCTGAGGAACAAATTACCCCAAAACTTAGCACTTCAAAACAACATTTATTATCTCACATAGTTTCTATGGGTTAGAAATCTGGATAGTTCAGGCTCCAGGTTTCTCAATCAATTTCAGTCAAGCTGTTGACCAAGACTAGAGTCATCGCAAGGCTCAACTGGACCTAGAGAATGCACTTCTAAGCTCACTCATGTGTTTGTTGGTAAACGTCAGTATTTTGCTTATGGCTGAGCAGAGACTTCAGCTCCTTGCCATGTGGGCCACTTCCTAGGGTTTTTTACACCATAGCTCACAACATGTCTTCCCCCAGGTAATGTGAAATGTCAAGCAATGTCAAGTAAAAGGGAGAGGGGGAGCAGGTAAGCAATAGAACACACAAAATGGAAAAAGCAATCTTTTATTAGCTAATCTTAAAAAGACTAGCCATCATTTACTGGTCATGAAAACTAGTCCTGGTTCAATGCCACACAAGAGTGTGAATATCAGGAAGCAGGGATCATCAAGAGCCAACTTGGAGTTGGCTATACGACATTTCCCATATAGCCCTTCACTTCAAGTGTTTGCAGCATGTTGTTAATAAATTAGTTGATATGAGGAGGATAGTTCGTTAAATTAAAGATGACAGAACAGCCCTGGCTGGGTGGCTAACTTGGTTGGAGTGTTGTCCCATGTCCCCTACACTAAAAGTTCCAAAAGCTTGTGGATTTGATACCCGATCAGAGTGTGTACAGGAGGCAACCAATCAATATGTTTCTTTCTCTCTCTCTCCCCCCTTCCTGTCTCTCTAAAACCAATAAAAGCATATACTTGGATGAGGGTTTAAAAAAAAGATGACAGAACCATCTAGAATTTGAGAGGAAATTATTTATGTTAAGTAATCTTACAAGATTTCAACATTCATCACAAATATAAAAGCATCGGGAAGAAAAAAGAAGACAACTAAATGTGGGAAGGGCACACGTCTATTTGCATGCCTCCTGCAAAGGCAATAATGGGCACACATTAATTTCCCAAATTTTAACCTCTTATGAGCAGCAAAATCCTGCATTTCCATCAAAAGTTGAAAGGGTGAGCTTAGCAGTGTGAAACAGGTAGTGGGGACAGTTGATAAATTAGTAGGAAGTCTGTATAATTTATTGCCCAAACCAAGACACTACTTAGAGCAAAAGGGAATGCTATTAATAACCATGCCAAGGCAACAGGCATAAATTGAGACTGTCCAGGACAATCTTGGACACATGCTCACCCTGTAAATTAGAGCTATTTATTTTGGACCATTTTTAGTGTGAGAGGCCTGGAATAGCGAGTTTGGTAAACAGTCCCTTGAAGCTTACCTTTTGTGCTTTCCATGTGAATACCTCACTCAGAAAAAAGAATTGAGAAAGAAACAGACAGCACAGTGTACTCTTTCTTGACAAAGAACAGCCTCCTGGGGAAGGACTGATTTGTAAGGATGTTGTCTAAGAATTCTTGTCCCTCTCAAGGAAATTACCAGTCATTAGGGATCTGAGAAAATCTTTTACTGCAGTTGTCCTCATATCAGTTGCAAATAGAGAGTCTGTTTAATTTTGCAAAATTTCTTTTCATATGCATCTAATTAGAGTATCTGTTGAGTCCATCATGTTGTGTTCAAGTTAATTGAATAGAAAAAAATTGTAATGGTCCTCTATTAGATTTTCCTGGTTAATGTCACAGGCTTCCATTGATTTTTTTTTTTTAATTAGAGATTTTTGTTAATGGATTTGCACAAATTAAAATCTGTCTAATAACTAGTTCTCCTCTGGCAGTTCCCAGGACACTTGCTGGGATTTTGGCAAGCCCCCTTGATGGAATTTGGAGGAGTCTGCCTTTTCAATGACAGATTCTATACAATTCTAAAATGAGATTAGAATTCCTGCTGATAGACTTCATTACTCCATGATTTTTTTCCCCCTCCTCTTAAAAATAAGATTTTTAGAGAGATTCTTAGGGAGAGGACAATATAAATAGTAACACTCATTTACACCCAAACACAGACTGTCAACCCTAATGCACTAGAGCCCCGTGGAATTGTTGGAACTCTAGGTAGATAGTTGTGCTCTTGCTCTACCGTAATAATGAGAGAATCACTCAAGGGCTAGCTTGGATTTTTAACATGGCTATAAACAGAAGAATCAATTGCATTTAAGGCAATTAAATTAAAATATATTCCCCAATTACCTCTCCTTTTGCATCCCCAAAACACAAATAAAAGAAGCTGCAATCATCTGGAGGCCTTGGGTTAATCTTAGAAAGAGTATTTACTCATGTTTTTTATTTTCCAGGAGTAACATTCAATCCTAGACTTGATACACCAGGTCCTATTCAGAAAAGATTGGAAAATTATTATTTGGCAAGCTTAAGTTGCTACCACTACTCAGTGCAGCGGACTTTGTCACAAAAATCAGATGAGTTAGAGCAAATATCAAGATAGTTTTATATATATATATATACTGATCTTTGAGCAAATTTGAAGCCACACTGTGTGGCTATGTAATTTGGCATTTTTTTCCTCTCCAAACTAAGCCCTTTCTGATTAGGGAGCAGCACATCCTTCTGTTTTTCCTGCTGGCTCAGCTCACAAGTGCCCAGGAATATTTGTTGACACACTGCCCTGAGCTCTAGTGAAGGGAATGAGTCTCCCCAGTACCTTTTCCCAGCCAATTAGGGGAAAGAATATAACACACTTAGGCAATTCTTTTCAGAATAATTTTCTTTCCTCACAACTGTCTTCTTGGTAACTGTTGGTTTGGGAACTGAATCTGGCCTTGCTACAGCCTCCCCTGACTGTGCTGTAACCCAGGGAGTAGCTCCCAAACCAGACAGGCCAATTAGTAGTGCATCTAATTTTTGTAATTTCCAAAACCCTCCATCACAACGAGGCTATTACAGGAAAATTAACCTCTAGCAGTTGAAATTACTCAGTGTGGAGTTTATCCAGGAGCAGGAAACAAAGCTGCCTCACACAGAAAAAAAGGCATGGGGCTTTTCCTTTCACATGACTGTGAAAAGTCAGCCAAAATATGGACACCTTGCTTTTCCACTGACTTCTACATTCCTTTGGCCACCAGAGAGTTGAGGGCAGGCTTAAATGAGAGAGGCAGAAGAGTGGAATCATCAGTTTGCTTTTCAACCCCTGGCCTTGGGTGAATGAGCATGAAGAACAGAAAACAGAATAGAATCTGAGAAAGGAAGGAAGAAAACAGCTTCTAAAACAATGTCCCCCACACAGAGAACAGTTAATTGAATGCTTGAATGAATGAAGAAGGTTTGAAGTGGATATGTGTTAAGTAACATCATAGGTATATTCTTAAAGAATTGAGGGCAATTGGATTTTTTAATATAAATCATATCTTGTGTTAAATGCTGTTAATGAAATACACAAGTTGTTTTTGCTATGTCTTAATAAGGAAAAAAAAAAAGCTTTTGATAAATCAGTTTTACAAATCTGCAATTTCTTTTGTTTATTTATTTACTTTAAAACACAGCCCATTAACTGACCTGATCTCCTCTCAGGCAATAAAACCCAATGAGGAGCTTTCACACTTCACATACTGGACCAAAGCAGTAAAACGTCCCCCACAAGTCCTTCCTTGAGACACATATACAGGGAGCATTCACTTCCCTGGCTAGTAGCCTGCAACTAACCTGCTTTAGCGTTTCAGGGAGCTACCCTGTATACAAACATAATCTGAAGTCCTGAATTGTATTTCTTCAAGGAATAAGCCTGGTTAGAAATCCCCTTTACTTTAAGAGAATTAGCAGAAATCTACACTTATTTATTAGGTTGATGAAACAAAACTTCTATCTATCTTATTGGTATTAAAGGCACCCATAGAATGTTCAAGTTCTTATTGGCCTGTTCAATCCTCTCTCCAGAATGTAAACTTATGGTCACATTTGCAAGCCTAGTCCATGAGGCCTGGAAGCTAATCACTGTTTCTCCAGCAATAGCCAATGATTAACTAGGATCCCTGTGAAAGAAAGAATGAAAAGATGTCTAGGAGGATACACACCCACCTACCCAGCCCATAGTCACTTGTGGACAGAGCATCTGAGGCTGTTTAGAGAATCCAGAGTTCCTCTGTAGAACTCATTAGATAGGACATTAAAAAGAAGAGAGCTTCCCAAACTTTAGCGTGCCTACAAATCACCTGAGGGTTGTATTAAAATGCAGATTCTAATTCACAAAGTCTGGGATGAGGCCAGGATTACGCATTTCTAACAACCTTTAAGGTAATGTGGATGCTGATGGCCAGGGGCCACATTTTGAAAATCAAGGCAGTAGATAACTTGACATCTACTTGGAATCCGGAATAAAACTTGTAGAGTTCAGTCTCTGCATTTCCCCCTCATTGCTATCTGTGTAAGCAGCATAAATGTCAGCTAAAGAGCACTCAAGCTGCAAACAGGGTGGCTATGGGGGGGCTGGGAGTAAAAATAAATTTTTTTTTGAATCAAGTAAATATTATGCTTCACATGGGACCAAATGATGCAGAATTCTGTGCTCTTACTTTTAGGCGACATCGACTAAAGCTGTAATGTTTGGGGAAGTAACTTAACCTTTACAAAGCCACTGGGAAAATGCCGCTGAGATGGGCATTAATCAGAAAGCTGCAGGAGAGTCTTCCTAAATGACTTCCCTTAAAAAACAGTCATAAATAATCAGCAATTTTCATTTTGCTCCTATTTAAAGGCTCTCAAACCACACTTTGCATATTTATGCCAGGAACTCTCATGTTACTAAATAATAAAATGGAAGATAAATACTTCAATGTTATCAAGGTGTAGGCATACCTTATATCTATGTTGTCAAATATGAACATAAATGGGCAAGAAGACCAGCTTACCCTGTAGGGTCAACAGCCAAGCTATGAATGAATGACAAAGGTCTGAGGTTCCCAGGGTCAGGCAGAGATATTCTTTCCTGAAGCCATTAGAGTATAAAAAATTGTCATAAAAACAGCAATCCTTAGCAATGAGTAAACTGGGGAGTAGATTGAGATGGGTCTTGTACTTACTGCATTTTTTTCTCCACAGGAAGGAAAAGAACCAAGAAACGCCCCAGGAGGGTATATGCTAAGAGTTATACTTTATTATATACTCTTTCTATCAATAATTTAAAAAGCAAAAACAATCTGTACAAAAGCAGATTGAACTCAGCAATTTCCAGAAATAAACTCTATTCCACATGGTAAAATATTTTGTAGTAAGAGTAGATGACTCAGACTTATGTCTGCAAATATACCTTAAATATAAGACAACAAAACACCAGAGGCATGGGAAGGGCATGCATGCATCTTGGAAATCTACAGCTCTAGATTTAAGAGAATTTTAACAGCAACTAGAGAGAAAAGGGATAAACCAGGGCAGAACTAGACATATGGTTTTTGTTTAGTGACTAGGAAATTGAGGGTGGGGGAATTAAAATAGGTTCAGTAAAAATAATCTGCAAGTTAAAAAAATGGAAACTAAAGCACTCAAATTATAGATAAAGAATATATATTTTAAAAGATAATGCAAAAAAAAAAAAACACCCTAATAAAATATATCATTTGTATTCTCAAAAAATTCAAAGACATATGGGCTATATATAATAAGGGATTACAAATAAAAGAGTAAAACAATAGATTAATTTTTGATATGAAAAGAGGTTTGCTGAGAGGCATATAGATTTTTAAAAATTAAAATTAAAAGTGAATCCCGGGACCAATCTGGATTCACAACTAAAACAGAAAAACCATCCTGAAAACCAACTGAAGACAGCTAGAAAGCACCCTCATAACCAAAGGGGAAAAGTGGAGACAACACAGGGCCTGGTAGGAAGTGTGGACGCGAGAGGGCTGGCTGGGCTCCCACAGGCAGCAGCTGAAGGTCCAGAGGGACACCTCAGCTGTGGGGGTTCCCACAGAGGACTCTGGGGCCTAAACTCCACGTGGGCTTCCCAGCCCAGAGCACCAGAACTGAGAAAGGTGCCCACAGAACATCTGGCTGTGAAAAGCAGCCAGGTTTCTGTCAGCCAAAGAGAGGCAGCTGGAGCTGCAGGCACCCTCTTAAAGAGCAAACGCTCAAAGTTTCCTACACAACCACTCACCTTGGGCTCCAGCGGAGGGGGAGTGGAGTGGACTGGAGCTGTGCAGGGAGCATCTGGGATTAAAGGCTGTGGAGAGTAAGATCAGGGGACACCCATCTGGATTCCTGTGCCGAGTCATTCCCCCAGACTGTGGGGACATCTTTCTCAGGCGTCCAATTTTTGGGTTTTACCTGAGAGGGGAAGCAATTGCCCCACCTTGCTGGAGAGCCTCTCGCCCTGCCCACAGGAGTTTCTACAGCCTGAGGCTTGTTGAGATTGATAACAACCAGCCACCCTACCCTGTGAAGCTTCTACAGCCTGAGGCTCATTAAGAGAATCAGATTAATCAGTCTGCAGGCAGAGGTAGACCTCAGCGTGCTTTGAGTCTTTGCCTGATCTGCTCGGGGACCCGGCCTTAGAAAAGCGGGCTTTGGTGCGCATCTTGGTCCTATCCAAACACACCCAGCCCCAGCAGTGGAAACCTCAAGCCTAGGGTTGTTGATAGCTCCAAACAGTGTACTCAGGGCCAGACACAAACTGCATCTGACATTGGACTGCACCAGAGACCCTCAAAAAGACTGAGAGTCCTAGCAGAACTACCTAACACTTAAAAACAAACCCAAAAAAGTAGCCAAAATGGGGAGACCAAAACACAAGCCCCAAATTAAAGAACGAGAGAAGTCTCCAGAAAAAGAGCTAAATGAAATGGAGATAAACAATCTATCAGATATAGAGTTCAGAATACTGATTGTAAGGATGCTCCACAGCATGAAAAAGATATGGAAACTATGAGAAATGACCAGTCAGAAATGAAGAGTGACATAGCAGAAATAAAGAATACATTGGAAAGAATAAACAGGAGATTAGAGGAAGCTGAGGATTGGATTAGTGAATTAGAAGACAGGATAGGAAAAAAGTCACTCAATCAGAGACCCAAAAACAAAAAACAATTTAAAAACAGGAGGACAGCCTAAAGGAGCTGTGGGATGGCATGAAACGTAACAATATTCGTATTATAGGAGGAGGTCGAAAGTAAGCAGGTATTAGAGAACCTGTTTGATGAAATAATGGCAGAAAACTTCCCTAACCTGGTCAAGGAAAAAGTCACACAAGTTCAGGAGGCACAGAGAGTCCCAAGCAAGAATAATCCAAAGAGGCCCACGCCCAGACACATCATAATTGAAATGCCAAAAATCTAAGACAAAGAGAGAATCTTAAAGGAAGCTAGAGAAAAGCAATCTGTTACCTACAAAGGAGCCCCCATAAGGCTGTGTCATCTGAATTCTCATCAGAAACTCTACAGGCTGGAAGGGAATGGCAAAGGTAATGCAAAACAAGATATTCAAGGTAATGCAAAACAAGGATCTGAAACCAAGACTACTCTATCCAGCAAGATTATCATTCAGGAGAGATGGTGAAATAAAGAGCTACCAAGACCAAAAAAGGCTAAAAGACTTTATCACTACAAAACCAGCATTACAGGAAATGTTAAAGGGACTGCTATAATTAGAAGTAGAAATAAAGGGAATAAGAAACATAGGCATAAAGAAACAAAATGGCAGTATATAAGTATCATTCAATAATAACCTTAAATGTAAATGGATTAAATGCTCCAATAAAAAGATATAGGGAGACTGAATGGATAAGAAAACATGACCCAGATATATGCTGCCTACAAGAGACCCACCTGAGAACAAACAATTCACACAGGATGAGAGTGAAAGGATGGAAAAAATTTTCCATGAAAATGAAAATGAAAAAAAACCTGAGATAGCAATACTCATATCAGACAAAATAGACTTCAAAATGAAGATTATAACAAGAGACAAGAAAGATCATTACATAATACTGAAGGGATCAACCTAACAAGAGGATATAACCCTGATAAACATATATGCACCCAATATAGGAGCACCTAATTTATAAAAAAACTTTTAGAGGACTTTAAGGGAGAGATCAACAGCAATACAGTCATAGTGGGGGACTTTAACACCCCACTGACTTCACTGGATAGGTCTTCCAGACAAAAAATCAACAAGCAAACAGCGACCCTAAATGACATATTAGTTCAGATGGATTTAAGTGACATTTACAGAACATTCTACCCCAAGGCTGCACAATATACATTCTTCTCTAGTGCACACAGGATGTTCTCAAACATAGACTGCATGTTAGTACACAAAAAAGTCTCTACAAGTTTAATAAGATTGAAATCATATCAAGCATCTTCTCGGACCACAGTGGCATGAAATTAGAAATCAACTACAATAAAAACACTAAAAAACATTCAACACCTGGAGGTTGAAAAGCATGTTTTTAAACAATGAATGGGTTACCAAAGAGATCAAGAAAGAAATAAAAAATTTCCTGGAAACAAATGAAAATGAACACACAACAACTCCAAATCTATGGGACACAATGAAAGCAGTCCTGAGAAGGAAGTTCATAGCACTAAAAGCCTACCTCAAAAACAAGAAAAACCTCTAATAGACTCTCTAACCCTACAACTTAAAAAATTAGAAAGAGAACAACAAGAAAAGCCCAGAGTAAATAGAAAGAAAGAAAGAATAAAGATCAGAACAGAAATAAATGACATAGACACTAAAAAAAAATACAAAAGATCAATGAAAGGAAGAGCTGGTTCTTTGAAAAGATAAACAAGTTTGGTGCAACTTTAGCCAGACTCATCAAGAAACAAAGAGAAAGAACTCAAATAAACAAAATCAGAAATGAAAGAAGTGAAATAACAACTGACCCAACAGAAATACAAAAGATTGTAAGAAAATACTATGAACAACTACATGCCACCAAGCTGGACAACCTGGATGAAATGGATAAATTCCTAGAAAAATACAAGTTTCCAAAATCCAATCAGGAACAGTCAGAAAGCCTAAATAGGCCAATAACTGCTGATGAAGTTGAAGCAGTAATCAAAGGGCTCACAGCACACAAAAGCCCTGGCCCCGTTGGCTTCACAGGGGACTTTTACCAAACATTCAAAGATGAATTAACACCAATCCTCCTCAAACGATTTAAAAAAACCCAAGAAGGAACACTTCCAAACCCTTTTTACATGGTCAGCCTTAGCCTAATTCCAAAACCAGATAAAGACACTACAAAGAAAGAGAATTATAGACCAATATCCCTGATGAACATAGATACTAAAATCCTCAACAAAATATTAGCAAATCATATCCAGCAATATATTAAAAAAATCAGACACCATGACCAAGTGGGATTTATTCCAGGGATGCAAGGCTGGTACAGTATTCGCAAATCAATAAACATGATATATCACATAAACAAATTGAAAGACAAAAATCACATGATCATATCAATAGATGCAGAAAAAGCATTCAATAAAATCTAACACCCATTTTTGATAAAAACTCTGATCATATTTCAACATAATAAATGCCATATATGACAAACCTACAGCCAACATCATACTCAATGGGCAAAAACTAAAACCATTTCCCCTAAGAACAGGAACAAGATGGGTGTCCACTTTCACTATTCTTATTCAACATAGTACTGGAAGTCTTAGTCATAGCAATTAGACAAGAAGAAAACATAAAAGGAAGGCATCCAAATTGGAAAGGAGGAAACAAAGCTTTCATTATTTACAGATGACATGGTATTTTACATAGAGAATCCTAAAGACCCCACCAAAAAACTATTAAATTTAATAAATGAATTTAGCAAGGTAGCAGGATACAAAATTAACACCCAGAAATTGATGGCATTTTTATACACCAATAATGAACTCTCAGAAAGAGAAACTAAAAAAAAAATCCCATTTACTGTTGCAACTAAAAACATAAGATACCTAGGAATAAACTTAACCAAAGACATGAAAGACCTTTACTCAGAAAATTATAGGACACTGAAAAAAGAATAGAGGAAGATATAAACAAATGGGAAAATGGACCATGTTCATGGATTGGAAGAATTAACATAATTAAAATATCCATACTACCCAAAGCAATCTATAAATTCAATGCAATCCCTATTAAAATATCCCAGCAGCATACTTCACAGATCTAGAACAAACACTTCGAAAATTTATATGGAACCAAAAAACACCCCGAATAGCCACAGCAATCTTGAGAAAGAACAAAGTTGGAGGGATCACAATACCAGATATCAAGTTATACTACAAAGCCATTGTAATAAAAACAGCCTGGAACTGGCACAAAAGCAGATATAAAGATCAGTGGAACAGAACAGAGAACCCAGAAATTGACCCATGCGTTTATGGTCAGTTAATATTTGACAAAGGAGGCAAGAACACACAATGGAGTAAACACAGTCTCTTCAATAAATGGTGTCGGGGAAATTGAACAGGTACATACAAAAAATGGAACTAGACCACCAACTGACACCATACACAAAAGTAAATTCAAAATGGATAAAAGACTTAAAAATAAGGCATGAAACCATAAAAATCCTAGAGGGAAACATAGGCAGCAAAATCTCAGACATCTCTCATAGCAATATGTTTGCTGATACGTCTTCTAGGGCAAGAGAAACTAAGGAGAAAATAAACAAATGGGACTGCATCAAAATAAAAAGCTTCATGCACAGCAAAGGAAACCATCAGCAAAACGAAAAGGGAGCCCACTGTATGGGAGAACATATTTGCCAAGGACACATTTGATAAAGGGTTAATATCTAAAATATATAAGGAACTCATACAACTTAACAAAAAGAAGACAAACAATCCAATTAAAAAATGGGCAAAGGACCTAAATAGTCACTTCTCCAAAGAGAACATACAAATGGCTAAGAGACATATAAAAAAAATGCTCAACATCACTAATCATCAGAGAGACGCAAATTAAAACCACAATGAGGTATCACTTCACACCTGTCAGAATGGCTCCATCAACAAATCAAAGAACTACAAGTGCTGCCGAGGGTGTGGAGAAAAGGGCACCCTGGTACACTGCTGGTGGGAATGCAGACTGGTGCAGCCACTGTGGAAAGCAGTATGGAATTTCCTCAAAAGATTAAAAATTGACCTTCCATTTGACCCAGTAACCCCACTTCTAGGACTATATCCTATGGAACCCCAAACTCCAATCACACAGAACTTATTCACCCCTATGTTTGTAGCAGCGCAATTTACAATAGGTAATATCTGGAAGCGGCCCAAGGGCCCATCAGTAGATGAGTGGATAAAAAAGCTATGGCACATTTACAGCATGGAATACTATGCAGCTGTAAAAAAGAAGGGCCTTTTATCCTTTGGCACAGCATGGGGGGAACTAGAGAGTATTATGCTAAGGGAAATAAGCTAGTCAGAGAAAGACAAATACCACATGATCTCACTTATATGTGGAATATAATAAACAAAATAAACTGATGAACAAAATGGATCCAGAGACATAGAAGCATGGAACAGACTGAGGGATCTCAGAGGGAAGGTGGGGGGCGGGGGTGAGGAGAGATTAATCAAAGAAATTGTATGTTTATAAGCATTACTCCTGGACACAGACATTGGTTTGCGGAAAGCCTGGGGGTGGGATGGATGCGGGGTGGAGGGGATCAATTCAATGTGGATAAAAACGGGACAACTGTAATATTTTTAACAATAAAGATAAAGAAACTATATATATATATATATATACATATATATAGTCACAGGTTTAATGTCATTATTAAAGAATTAAAGAGCATATTTAAATCCACCAGAAATTGAATCAGTGTTACGGAGGGCAAATTTGAAAATATTTCAGAATTTATTGAAAAAGAGAAAAGATGAAAGCAAAATTCTGGTGGCATTTATGAAAGAGAAAGAAAAATGATCTAACACATAGGTAATTGGTGTTTCTAAAAAAGAAGACAAATCAAACAGAAGCCATAATTTAAAATATAACAGAAAAAATTTTTTCCTACATTGAATAATGTCATAATTCTGCTGATTAGAAACATCCATCAGTACGTACGGCAATATAAATAAAACACCAACTTCCACATTTAACCTAGTGACGTTTCTAACTTAGAAGCACAAAGAGAGATGACGACAAGCTCTGTTCTGGTTCTTTTTGTTACAGAAAAAAAAACACAAAAAACCTACTTCAAAACTTAAATAACTATTTTATCATGCTCACAGATTCTGTGGGTCAAACATCTGGAATGAGCTCAGTGAGAATGGTGTAAAAGACAATGCACCTGACAATTAAACATATGATTGTATTCCGGCTTTTGCAATAGGGAAAATGTTCACTAATGAGGATCATTACAGAGAAAAGGTAGATGGTCTGGGGTCTGAGAGGGGCAAGTAATCAGGGAACTCATCCATGAGTCATTGGAGTCATGAGAAAGGTTGGAAAGGATCTTATCCTGGAAAACACGAGGGCAGGATGATCCTTTTCAGTTAGTTGTTTCCTAGTATATCAAGGGCTCGGATAAAGTTCCACACTGTCAATGGCTTATCTCTGCCCCACAGCATCTGGGAACTTAGCTGGGACTATTTGGATCCTGTGGCTGGAATCATCTGAACACTTCTTTAATCACACATGGGGTACCTTGGCCAGGATATCCTGAGGGCTGGGATGGCAAATGGTCTCTGTGGAGCTTGGCTTCCCCAGAGCATGGTGATCTCAAGATGGTTGGACTTACTGTGTTGCAGTTCAGGGCTCCAAATATGCATTTTCCAAGGAAACTAGACAGAAATTGCACTTCCTTTTGTGACCCAGATGATGACATACTCCCACCATATTGTAGTGATCCAAGCAGTCACGAGCTTGAGAGGACTCTAGGTGAGAGCAAATAGAGTGTCCAGTCTGAGACCTGCAGGGCAGGCTGGCATGCTGGAGACCCATGGCAGAATTGATATTGCAGCTCAAGTCCAAAGGCAGTCTAGAGTGGAATCTCTTCTTTTTCGAAGAAAAGACATTCAGGAAGACTTCAGTCTTTCTTTTAAGACCTTCAACTAATTGGACGAGACCCAACCACATTATGGAGGGTGATCTACTTTACTCAGTCTACTGATTTACATGTTAATCACATCTTAAAAAATATCTTCACAGCAACATCGAGACTGGTGTTTAAACAAAACTACACACCATGACCTGGCCAAGTTGACACACAAATTTAATCATCACTTTGTTCTTCCTGGCTCTTCTCTCCACCAAGAGTCATCCTTCCTTTTTCAAGGAAAATTGAGTTTGCAAATGAGTAGTGTCCTCATACGGGAAGTCTGAAGGCCTCTGTATATTTTGTTTTGTACTGTTAGCAGGTCTCTTTCTTTTGGCTAAAGCTTGTTTTACCTCCTCTTGCTCCCCGTTATATACAAGCTAACTCTCAAAAATGTGCCCTGTGCTGTTCTAAGTGTGCCGCATGAATTAACTCATTTAATCCTTACAACAACCCTAGTAGATCGATACAATTATTATTCTGTTCAGGGCCAAAATGAAGCAGATGGAGAGTAACTCACAAAATCGCACACCCTTCCTCAGCAGAGCTGGGACTGTAGCAAAATATTTTATCTACACACTTGCAGCTATTACGCAATATTGTCACGTGTAGGTAAATGCTCCTTTTACTGCACTAACTCACCTTCTCTCAATCAGCAGTGACAGTGCACTAATATTTTGAAATGACTTGTTAGAATGTAATGTACATGGTGGAGGCAATCGCCTTGGCTTTGAAAAACAGACATCCGTCACCTTTAGTTAGAGCTTATGGGAACGTCGCCAACGAGCAGGCCTGGTGAACTAATAGATTGTCTTTACCGGGGAAGGCCATGGGGAGCGACAGCACAGGGAGCTAGGTCCCAAGCAGCCTAATGACTAATTGCACAGAGCCTGCTCCAGGAGCAGAACAGGGTCCTCCCATTGTATTATTTCTCTCTGTTCTTTGAAGAGAGAAGGAAAGGTATGTTAGGAGGCTGCAGCAGCAGTCATGTGTTGTTTAATTACTGTGCTTCTTACATCCAAATAATTGGCCATTCTCCTGAATTCTTAATAAGTTGCCAAAAAAAAAAAAAGAAGAAGAAAAAAAAAGAAAGTCACATTACAGAGCAAGGAGAAGAAAGTAATGGGATGCGATTTCAACAGGGCTCCTGTTTTTGGATCTTGATGTTTTTCTCCTCCCTGCACCCTTTGATTCCTCTGTTGTCTGTTTTCCTATTCTCTTCACCTTGCTAAAAAAAACACACAAAAAAACAACTCTGTCGATAAGTTTTCCTCCGTTTCTTTTCCAGCAAGTTGGCACTTGAACCTCAATAAGTCAAAAAGGAAACAGAGACAAGCATAAGAAACTCGAAGGTAACTGCTCTGCGGTGGGCAGTCACCAAGGGCTCCAGACGCCGCCCCGGCTTCCAGAGGGCATTCCTTCCAGGGAACCACGGCCCGGCCTGAAACCAGAGCAGATGCCTCTGCCCGCCAGCCATCTGTTTGGACATGTGCAAGGGCATCCTGGGGTGTTTGCATGAGATCTATTTGTCTGCTTCCACAGTGTAGCAGATTGGGGAGATGACAGTCTAAGTTCAAAGGGAATCTGCCTTCGCCCTCTGATCTCCTGCATGTTCCTTTTTTTTTCTTTCTTTCTTTCTTTCTTTTTTTTTTTTTTTTCCAGAAGCCTGTGCACAGACTTCAAACAAAGTGTTCACACCCTATATAATTGCCTCACACCTAAAATTCAGCTTCTGGAAGAGGGGACTGTAGAAGCCAGAAAACCAGAAAGATATGTTAAATCAACAATGCTGGAGAGAGCATCATTTCTAACCAGGTACAAGTCTGGGCCAGGGACCAAAAAAATAGTAACTCCTTCCTGGAGGCACCTCGGAATAACCCTAATAACCCCCCTTTTCCTCAGCATTGCTAATTTCTGGTCCTCCTATTTGAACAAGATATTGAGTCAGGTCCTGACATTCACTCTGGACCTCTCTCTCCAGGCCCTTCATTCCAAAACATTTAGAATGAGCTGTCCAGGAAAACTTGGTAATGAGCAATTAAATGCCACCCTGCATGCTCTTTCTTAATTATCTTGTTAGGGACCCACTGTAGCTCATTGCATCTAAATGCAAATGTTCATATTTGAGATTTTTATTGGGTTTGATAAGTCAAATGATTGCTACTTCAGATGGAAAGAGGCTGCAGCTGATTAGCTGTAGGAGACAAATATTTCCTGATTCATTTAGAATAGACACCCACCCTCCCCTTGTTGTGTTTCCTTTCCTGAAACTGACTTCTCCTTCTATGCTGGTAGGTTCATTTTGCCGAAGAGGAAGATGAAAATAAAGAGCACTTTGAAGAGAGGGTTGTAATAAGGCAATAACATGGCCGGGCAGGGCAACTTGCCCCAAGACTGGTGCATGTTGAACCTGGGTGCCAACCATTATATCAGTGATTTTCAAACTTTGTAAAATACTAACTTTGTATTTTACAGCATCTCACACATGAGGTCATGAGATTGATATCCTATACATAAAATTTCATGAACCTATACTTTTCCTTAGTATTGTACTTTATTTTTTCTATTTTACTCTTCATTCTAATTTTCTTCAATGTTAAAATGCTGATTACAACCCATTTAAAAGATGTTATAGCCCAATAAGGAATCTTGATCTGAGTTAAAAAGAAAAAATAAGAAGGGAAGGGAAGGGAAGGGAAGGGAAGGGAAGGGAAGGGAAGGGAAGGGAAGGGAAGGGAAGGGAAGGGAAGGGAAGGGAAGGGAAGGGAAGGGAAGGGAAGGGAAGGGAAGGGAAGGGAAGGGAAGGGAAGGGAAGGGAAGGGAAGGGAAGGGAAGGGAAGGGAAGGGAAGGGAAGGGAATTGCATTAGATGCTGCTCCCGATTGTGGCATTTCTAAGCATTATTAAGTTCCCAAATGAATGATGGAAACAGTGTTCCTAAACAATACTGCCAGCTCAAAGTGCTAATTATACAGGGTCAGCCTAAAATCAGATAAAGCAGCAGGACTGAAAACAGCAGTACAGTGTGCAGTGAAATCTGCTGAAGACGGCATGCTTGGCAGCAAAAAGTATCCCCTGGTGTGTGGGCATTATGTCTAGAATGATGCCAGCTTCCAAGGGCATTTTCTGTTCACAAATGTAAGTGCTGGCTGCGCTTGAATATTTCTTGGACACAACTCCCTCTCTCCATCAATTCTGCTTAAGCTGTTAGACCATGAGGGGTCTTGTGAGGTGAGATGGCCTCATGTTCCATGCCGGCAATGGCTATTATTTTTCCAATACCTTCTTGATGGAGTTTGGATTCATTATCTTTCATGATATCTTTTTGTGGTAGACAGGTTAATTTTACAGATAGACCTGGTTTGTTAATTAATATGCATCTTTTGTCAAGAGCAGATCTCAATTAATCTAGAGCCCAAGCATTCTACCTTAACTAATATAGCTTACAGGGAAATTATAAACTCCTAGAGAAGGAAAGAGATGAAAGATGGCAGAAGAAGGAAGAGTGGGAAAAAAGTGTTGATTGAATTCTTCCTCTTTGAAACACAATACCAGACATAGTATTATATTTAATATAATAACCCCATTACAATAATGTAAATTAATTTTGTTTATTTGAAAATGATATTCAAGAAGGCTGAGCTAAATTTTTTCAATGTTAGTAGGTAGTGTGGACTAAAATATAGGTCTGCCCATTGTTCACAACAGCCAAGATATGGTAACAACCTGAGTGTCTGTCAATGAATGAATGGACAAAGATGTGATATATAGATATAGATATATAGTGTATATCAATGTGGGCTATATCTATATATCTATGAAATATCTATAATGGAATATTATTCAGTCATGAAAATGAAGGAAATGCTGCCATTTGCAACAATTTGGATAGACCTTGAGGACATTATGCTAGGCCAAGTAAGTCAGAAAAAGACAAAAACTGTATGGTATCACTAGTGTGGTGAATCTAAAAAGAACAAACTCAGAGAAACAGTAAAGTGGTGCTTATAAGGGGTTGGCAGGGGTGGGGTGGGGTGGGGAGTTGGGGGTGGAGATATGGAGCTATTGCTCAAAAGGTGCAAACTTTCAGTTGCAAATTAACAAGTCTGGGGATCTAATGCACAACATGGTGATTATAACTAATAATACTGTATTGTAAACCTGAATGTAGCTAAGAGAGATCTTAAATGATCTCACCACAAAAAGGAAATGGTCACTACGTGATGGGGTGTATAGATTTGCAATCTATAAATGCATCAAATGAACACATTGTACACCTTAAACTTAAACAATGTCATGTGTTATTTATAGTCAATAAATCTGGGGGGGGGATAAAAATGTCTTCCCCTCTCCCCCAAAAAACAATACAGGTGTGCCCAGATCCCCAGAGCATGCCCTTCCTAATAGGCACAGGGTCTTTATATTCTCACCGTGAACCACGGAGAACATCAATTGGAACTTGAACAAAGAAAACTCACTCTTGATATTGTACTTCCACACTCAGAATTAGCCTGCACATCCAAAAACACTAAGGTGACACATGAGGTGGAATCAAAATTGAGCTTGAGATCATGAGGCTGAGTTCCTATATCACCTGATGGATCAGGCAAGAGGCTTCCTTTGGGACTTGAGTGAAGAAGACAATGAGAGAGAAGAGAAGGGAGGGAAGTAGGGGGCAAGGGAGAAAGACTTCATTAGATACCCCACTCAAGAAGAAAAAAATGTGGGACAGGTGCTTTCAGATAATGGGAGTTATAAGGGAAAAGATTTGATTCAAAACTGGTTTTAGCTTCACTTTTCTCCTCTGTAATCAGGACCCCCCCTTGCAGATTTGGATTTTGTTTCAGATTGGTTCAGACGTAACCTCTTTGCAGAGGCCTGACCTGTGAAAGCTTCCATCAAATCAAGTTGATGTTTTTATGATTGTTACGTAATGCTTTTGTGTAAGGAAGGTACCTATTTATAATTGAAAGCAAGAAGAAAGTTTTAATGTGGTTTGGGAAATGCTCCCTAGAAGAGGAGCCCTCTGCCAAGTGCTAATTACATTCCTATTGTATTTTGGCTACAAGTTTCCCACCCTGGGGAGAGGATGCTTTGGGGGTTGGGAGGGGTGGGTAGGGGATAATTGAACAAGGTGAAAATGGATGCTCATTACATTCCAGAATACGGGAGGACTCATTTCACATGATAGGGCTGTAAATACGACTTTTAATGAAGTTATGACATGGTTGCCAATAAAAGTCATTTACTCTGCAGCAATACAGTTAATTATACACAGCTGGAGCCATTTATGGCCTGTCCCTTGCTAACTTCGTCTACGCACCATGTTAATTTAACCCTTTCAGCACAGATCAACCAGATGCCAAGCAGTTTTAAACCTGAAGAAAACATTAAATAAATGTCCCGTATGACTGAAGATAATGATCACTAACTACTGCAGGGGAACACACCCACCTACCTCCCCCCAACATACCCTCCCCTCCAAGAGCACGTTGGAGGAGGGGTGCAGATAGAGATGGAGAAAGACAAATATGCTATTTTTTCTTTTCCTGTTTTTGGGAAAAAAACCACAGATACTTGCCTTGATTTGTGGAAAAATTTATAGACATATTTTATTACTTAGCTTTAGGAGCATTTTAAATGTTTCACATTTACTGATGCCAGTGTAACAAAAATACCGGAATAAAACGGTCATGAAAGAGTGAAGCTGACATAGTGTCTTTAGCAGCCTAATCCTGTTGACAAAGAGCCTGTCCCATAGCACGGCTGGAGAGGTTTCTGTTTCTGAAAATCTTGCATTCTGAGATGGGTTGATAGTCGCAAGAACCCGCAGAATAATAGCAGTTGCAAATAACTAAGCCATCCCACTTGGTTATATCAGAGCCAGAATGGCAGCCTATCCTAAAAGCCCTGTTTTCAGGATATGCCATGAGCAATAGAAGATCCTATTTTTTCTTCATTAAAATGATTTCAATAATAGAAGCAGCTGTCTATCTTTATTGTCTGGCTGGTCTAAGAGCAAGGACACTGCCCTGTGTTATTCATTATTATGGGGCTGGAATTGGGGGACCTTACTCTGTGACTGAGATTGTCACGCGGTTTTGTTTTGACTGGTGTTAACAGTTTTCTATCTGTGAGGATTGGGCTATTGGAGTCACCAACACACGGTGCTTGGTCACAGTGTCTTCCTCAAGCTCACCCTTCCTGGCCCCCAGAATGCGTTGCCAAGTGCGGTAAGGGCTTGATGAATCTGTTTCCAGATCATTCCTGGTTCAAGTCTGTGTGGTTGTCTGCTTTATTTCTGGTTCGTGACTGATCTGAACTATTTCTGTCATTAATTAATGGCCATCTGGCTTCTCTCCACCAGTGCTAAGTGCTAAGGGATTGATTCTGTGTTGTATGTCTGCAGGATTTTACAAAATTCCCATCGTTTCCAGCCTTCCCTCTTTTCTCACAACAGGTTCCAGGGAGCAACTCCTTTACCAGACCACAGGCCAGTCTCAACCTCGCATTGACACGATTGCCTGGCGCTAAATCATACACCATCGATCTTTTCTTGGGGAGGAGGGGGAGTGGGGCGGCATAGAAACAATCCTCAAGCTGCTTGTCTGCGTCCGTCTTCCCTGAAGGGGCTGCTTCATACCAGCCCCATTACATTTGCTTTTGCATAATAGCAAAATGGATTTTCTAATGCTGTTGGTTTTCTGTGTGTGTGTCTGTGAGAAAAGCCTCTTTACAGAGGGAAGGGAATGACAACAAATTATCTTTTTATAATTATAGCCCTTTCCATGGGCAGTCAGATTATCTGAGGGGCATACTTGGACATCCGTTGATCATGGGAATCTGCCCTATTTCCACACTGATATGAACATCTAAGAAAAACATACACATCTACTCTTAAAGGGGAGAAAGCATATGCAAACACTGAGAGACCGTGAAGCAGTTTGGCATGGTTTGGAGAACAGAAGGTTGGTTGGCTTATAAATCCGTTGTGTGGATGAATACCTGAAGGAGCGATAGAAGGGGGTGCAGATGGGATTGATTAGGCGCTTCTGCAGCCTGCAGGCCTCTCATTCATGAGCACCCAAGTTCCTGAGAAATGGAAGGGCTTCTGTATAATCTAGCCTTTTCTTGCTTTTCCCTCTAAAAGTATCATGAGTAATGCCTTCTGAGGATAAACTCTAAAATCCTACCTTAGGAACTTGGTCCCCACACAATATTCCTACCTGGGGTTCAAACCCAGGCAAAAGAACCAGTGTCCCCCAATGTTTCTAAAACTTTGATAAGATTCTTTGGATGCATGATTTGAAATATTTTCTAAACTTGGCTTTGATATTTGTCTCACTCTAGAGGAGTTTAACAAATTAGAATATCTTAAATTTAAAAGAGAAGGGAGAAATTGAACTTTTAATGCTTTCAAGTGTGCTGGCCTTTTAAGAAAATCTCTACAAGCTCAGAAATGTCAAGCTGGGCTGGCAATGGCAGATTACTAGGTAAGAAGCAAAGAAATGCAAATGATATCAGCTAGTAACAAATAGTCATAAAAATGAATTATTTAATATGCATATTAATCAAGATAAATCCCTTGATAAATTAGATGGGTTTGATAATTTTGGTTTAAACTTTAGCAACATGTCTTCTCAAATTTCATTGCAATGAGGAATGAAATATAAATTTAATACTTAAATATGATTGGATTTCAAATATTAAATTTGTATTTTATGAAAAGTCATTTTATTTTTTATATTAGAAATTCCAAGAGTTTTGTGGGGGGGGAGTCAGATAGATAATCATTGTTTCCACATATTATTTAAGGTTATGCGAATGAGGGCATATATATTTAACTAAGTAAATTATAATAATTAATGTCTCTTTAAAGATTGATTTTTGTGAACTTTAAACAATGCTGCAAATCATCTGGGATTGTTTCCTCTACCTGCACTGAGTAAAAATTTGAATGTCACTTCTCTGATGAACCATCCTTGTCCATGAACAACACATTTACTTTTTGTAAAGCTCTAATTAAATGGTGAGTTCAACGTGGTAGAGCCATTCTCTGATTAGGTTAACGTATATTGAAACTAGAGTTAAAGGCTTTAAATGTGTCATCTATATATATATTTATGTAAAGGCATACTGAAATTATTAAAGAAAAATTTATATAATAAACCAATTGAGAATCTGTCTTGGAGTATTCAGTCAGATATTAACACTCCATAGTGAGGTTCTTATTTAGCTTCTGTGTGATCTGCCCAGAGGAGCCTCCTCCCAGTGTCCTCTTATATGTGCCCTATAATGTGTATGTGTCTTTTGGATGACATTTGTCAGGCTCGGGATTTTTTAAATCAATTTTATTGTGGAACAATTTACATATGTTAAAAAGTGGATCAATTTTAAGTGTATATAGTGTGATGAGTTTTGACACGTATACACACCTGTGTAACCACCACCATAATCAAGATGTCGAACATTCCCATCATCCCCAAAGATGCCTCACGCCCCTTTGCAGTGTTTCTCCCTACTAACTTGGTTCTCGGTAACTCCTGCTTGGCTTCATCACTATAGAAATTCTTTAGAATTTCACACATAATAATAGAATCTATATAGTATGTAGTCTTTTGTGTCTGGTTTCTGTTGCACAGTGAAATGGTTTTAAGATTCATCTGCACTCTTGGGTATAACAGTTTCTTTTTATATATCACTGAGTAGTATCCTATTTTATGGAAACATAATGCATTTGATGGGCTTTTAGATTGTTTACGTTGTGGGGTTATTTTGAATAAAGCTGCTATGGATATTTATATGCAAGTCTTTTGTTGAACATATATTTTTATTTTTCTAGAAATGGAATTCTGGGTCCTAAGGTAAAGAGTTTGTTTAAATTGATAAGAAACTGCTAAACTCATCACTGAATTGGTTTGTGAATCATTTTTAAAATAAAAGTTCCTCATTTCCAAATAAACAAAAGTTCTTTATAACGGATAGGGTAATTTCTAGATTTATTTTACAATATTGTCTCTCTGATTAAGAAATTAACACAGGAATCATTGTTTATCTTTAGGAACCTATAATATATTACTGTTTCTTGAGGGGATGGTAATTGTCCACTGACAATGCTTTTATATTGTTTTTCCCAAAGTTAGGTCCAAAACAAATAACAAAACCCTTAAGGTACCATTTGCATGTAAACTGTCACTTGCTCAAAGATCTCTGGGTGCCACCAAGTGTTGCTCCTTCACCTCATGAGAGAATGGGTGCTAGAAATAATTTAAGCTTATTTCTAGTCTATATATATATAAATTGATTTCAGAGAGAGGAAGGGAGAGGGAGGGAGAGACAGAAACATCTATGATGAGAGGGAGTCATTGCCTGGCTGCCTCCTGCATGCCTCCTGCTGGAGATAGAGCCTGCAACCCGGGCATGTGCCCTGACCAGGAATCAAACCTTGACCTCCTGGTTCATAGGTCGATGCTCAAACCACTGAGCAACACCTGCCAGGCTGTATTCACTATATTTTTAATTAACTCAACACTATATTGAGTGCTGTCCTATTTTATTAAGATCAAAATAGGGGGGAAGAGCCATCTGATCAAAAACAGAAGCTGAATCTTACCTAGGTGATATATACGCAAGTTAAATGTTATTAATATAAATATGTCTCAACCACTGATCACCTTAGGGGATGGCTAGACACCTACTCCTGTTGATGTGCAAAGACAGGTACAAGAACTTCAACAGGTTGAATTTTAAGAAGTTTGCTTTCTAGGTTTGAGAAGCCCTTATAGATTAGTGATATTATAACACCCACCTTATAGATGGATTGGAGGACTGGGGGTCTGTCAGTGCCATTACTGCCTATGATATGCTCTTCCCATCAGGATAATCACTGTGTGAGATATCACAAAACAGGTGATATTCTCCAATTGAGGATTCTACTTGCTCTCTCATTTTAATACTGTTAGTTACCGATATAAATGAACCAAAACTGTTTCTTTTAGTATTGATAGACAGTCCCTGTTTTTTCTGTCATAGTTGTCAAAAAAATGAATCTTATACAAGAAACATCGAAAGAATCATAGCTTCTGCACATCTGTGTACTTGTTACTTTCCTGCTAGATGCCCCTTGTTAACGGATGGGATGGCTTAACAATCAAGGCTTTTAAACTTGTGAATTGGGTGCTGGAGTGCTCTCTCAATATCTGTCACTCTCCAGGTACAGAAGACATTGGTGACTTTACCTAGTAATTCAGGGTCACTTTCCCGGGCAGAACTCTTCAGGTCCTTCTATGGTCCTCTCCCTGTCTCCACCTGGATTTTCAGAAGAAATAAAAATAGTCCTAGTTAACTGACCTAGACGATGGATTATTTTCACAGAGCTGCACAGCGCAGAAGGCACAGACCTTAACACTTTACCCAATAAAGAAAAAGAGAAAGAGACCCCATTGCCTTAGGCTATGGAAAAAGGGAATCTTGTGTGGCCATCTGCAACAGAAGCGGTCCGTGCTCAGACCATGACCCCTCAGAGCCCTTTACTGCTTCTGCGCACACAGATTTTCAATGTGCTTTTACTCCCCACGTATATAGCAGGAATCTACTTTTTGTTGGAGAGCTGCCCTAGGTTGTCAATACCCATTAGCATCATTTAGGGAGCCGAAGAGCCTGGGGGTGTATGTTCCCCGGAGGCAATCCATCATCGATGACCCTATAATTCCTCCAGCTCCCTTGGACCTGGTGAGAACAGTTCTGAAGTGTGGCCTCCTCCGTCCCTAGGGCTCACCTGCAGGTGCAGCCGTCCTCAGCGTGGGCTTTGGTTGATATTTTTCTCCTGCTTCGTCCCCTTATTCCCTAGTCCATTTTTCCTAGAGACACTTGTTAATGAGTCACCTTCACATGCCTCCTGGCCCCCGGACTGCTTTCGGCTAACCCATCCTAAGACGACGTCACTCTCTCCCAGCTTTACCTCGGTCTCCTCAGTGTCCACTCCCTCCAGGGCCTCGTCTTCAGGTCCTGTGGTCCCGTGTCCACTTCTTCCTGCACGAAGAAGGGCTCAGCTTCTCTGTACTCAGGCACCGAAGGCTTCAACCGGATGCTCAAGGAGGGTTTCCTCTGCCCAGGTTCAGACGGCGAAGGCGGGGCTCCCAGCCAGGGTGCGGGAGGGAGTCCTCCAAGTCCAGTTCGGCCTCTCCGCCTGCTTGAGTTGGAGCAGAAACTAAGTCAGCCCCGCGGCTGCCCCGAGAGCGGGCAGGCCGGGGAAAGCAAGCCTTTCTTCCTCCTGGTCTCCTCTTCTTTTTCCTCTGTTAGCAGAAGAACACAGTCTACTTTTACATGAGAAAAAGATTCCTTTTTTAAAAAACATGTGTTTCATCTTGTTCCTGGGGAGAACTGAACCAAAACATGGCATTACTGACCTAAAAATCCTATAAATTATATCAAAGCTTGGCTTGATTACATGAATCACCACTTTAACTGTGATTGGCTGTGTCTTCCTAGTGGTGCCAGCCAGCACCTGTTACGCTCTTTCCAATGCCCAGATTCTCCTCAGGTAGCAGATTGAGGCAAATATGGAATCAACCCCACCTATCCTGAGGGTAAGAAGGAAACATGGACCCCACAATTCATTATGAGCATGACTTGTAGGCATGTGAGTCTGTTCATGACTAAACAAACAAGTCCTCTTTGTGACACCATAGCAAAAACATTTTTAAAAAACCTTACGGTATTAATTGCCTAATGGCTTATTGAAAGTATTATGAAAACTCATCTCAGATAGTACGGCATCCTAAGAATAGTTTTTAATTTTTATTTTTAATCCTGAAATTATCAGCAGTCTAAGCGAGGTAAGGTGACCACCAGCCTGCATACCAAATTTCATGGCGTAATAGTGGTGACGTAGGTTAGCCAGTGTGAGAGATTGGGCTGAAGCAATATTGTTTCCAATGTTTAATCTCAAAATTAAAAAGTTTGCTTGTTTAATCCAAGTCTTGAAAACAATTAATTTTATTATCAAAAGGCCTCTACCAACTCCCAATATTGTCCACCGGTAGTTCTTATTAAGACAATCAGATTAAGATTTTACTATATTTCCAGTTAGAATGTATCATCTGCCCTTAAAGCTAGTAAGATAGGGACTGATAGCTCTAATATTTATTTCCCCTTAATCTTTAATACCACACCCACAATTTGGGTGAGGGGCCATTAATTAGCTCAATTTTTAAAAATTAATTTTTCAGCATTCATAGAAGCTAGACATGGTCAAGGAACACACTTCTGCCTTAAGAGACATAAGTGGAAATCATTAGATGTGACCCCCCAGAAAGCTTGCAGTGTGTCCGTTTCATCTCCACCCTTCCTTTCTTCATGCCTGGAACATGGGCACAGGTCTGCAGCAGCCATTGTGCAGCCATGAGGTGACCATGAGGCAAAGATCAGTAGATTTTCAGGGACCTCAGACGTAACAGTTATGATTTATTGATCTAGTGCTTGCCAGCAAATATCTACCTGATATTGTAGAAAAAACAAAACCCCCCTTTTGTTTAAGCCACTTTTTGATAACGTTTTGTGTTTGTCTCTTGTTAATCACCACTGAACATGAGCCTGTTGTTGATACAGCTATGAGATATTTATCCAAGCTTTGATCTGGGAACCCAGAGTCTAAAAATGATAGAAACCTGCTCCCCCTCTGTCCAGTTTTTTGATACGCCATTGATTTCTCTTTCTTATTTTATAAAAAAGAGTGGACACTGAAACCATCTAGATTAAAAACCTAGGACCGTACTTATGTTGCGTGATAGCAGCACCTTTAAACTCCTTGGGCAACCACCTCCCACACCCGTAACACATTGATTTCTGTGTTTCACCAAATTTTTCTTTACGGATGCCATCATGGGAGGGGGAGAGTAATCATATTTTATTTATAAGCCACTGCTCCTTTGTGCAAAAGCTTTATTCTAATTGGATTCTGATGGGAAGAAAGGAAGGAGCATGACTGGGAACATAAAGAGGTCGTCAGCGGAGGCAAGAATGTATCAGAATAAGAAGTTCTCTCCGCGGCCCGGCAGCTCCCTTCCTTTGGAATTCCCGCCCAACCCCCTGAGGCCAGGCGCGCGTCTCCGGGCGCACGCCCTTCCCTCCGCTGCCCAGCTCGGCACGTGTCTGTGCACTTTGCTCCTTGCCTTTGGTCTGGTGTCTGGCAGTTGCGGGGCCCTGGAGTCCCCGAGGATCCATCTTTCCCGGGCGTGGCTGCTGATGGGGCGGATGGAGGGCTAACCGCGCAAAGCTCCGCGAGCGCGCGGGAGGCAGAGTGGGGCCCATTTTTCTGCGGCTGCACCGTCGGCGGGAGGGCCCGGCTCCTGCAGGGGGGTTGATCCGCCGTCTGCTCCGAGGAGCTTGGATTCGTCCATCTGTTGCTGGTTTTCAGAAACCTGAGGAGAAGGAAATAAATAACAGGAAAAACAAAAATGAAAAATGCCCCTGGTTCCTGAATTGCAGCACGTCCGCCCGGGCTCCTAAATCACCTCCCCGTGCAGAGGCTGGGACTCCGGGGCAGAAAGAGAGGGAGCGCCAGGCTCTGCTTTTGAGGATGCTTTCATTATTTTATTTCTATTTATGTTTTATTTTTTTTTTAAATATATCTTTATTGATTTCAGAGGGAGGAAAGGAGAGGGAGAGAGAGAGAGAAACATCAATGATAGTCATTGATCGGCGCCTCCTGCAGGCCCCCTGCTGGGGACCGAGCCCACAACCCCGGCACATGCCCTGACCCAGAATCGAACCCCAGTCACCTGGATCCTAGGTTCACGTTCAACCGCTGAGCCACACCCGGCCAGGACTAAGGATGTTTTTAAATTTTTAGAATTATGGCCCATTCGTTGCATGAAAAGGCGACATTTCCAATTATTTTAGCAAAGAAATAAAGGGAGCCCTCAGTTTATGAAACCTTGTTCTCCCTGCCCTTTGCTTTTTAAAGGCCACCCCCGGATCTCCAGCCGAGGCTTAGTTCAGCCTCCTTTTTGCATGAGCAGCCGGTTCAGCAGGTGGCATCGGAGACATCTGCCTGGAGGAGACAGACTGACAAACTCCAAAGGCTGAGAGTTCGCTGTGGAAGTGGGTTGATGCTCAGAGGCCTTGGCTCCAGGAGGCAAAATTAGGACCGTTAGGGAGAAGTGATAGGAAAGGAGATTTCAGGGCTGAGGGCACCCTCCTCAATGCCAGGCTAAGCCTTAGGTGCATGACCTTGGATGACCTGGGGATCCACAAGTGCTGGAGATCAAGCAGGGGGCAGGGGCCAGGAAGGGGTGTTGCTGCCTAGAGGATGCCGGAGCATGAAGAGATTAGACCCCGAGGTTTCCACTCTGTCCACTCCCTCTACAGCTCTCTGCAATTTGTTTTCTGTTCTCAGACCTCTCTGAAAATAATATTGTCCTATGGTCATAGATTATCAGGGGAAATTATATCTGTTTTTATAGATATTTTCCAGTGATGGCCAAGGCTAAGGCAGACCTTGTTCCTGTTTTTTTTTTTTTTTTTGCTTTTGTTTGTTTGTTTGTTTTTTAAGCCCACCTTTCACTGAGGTCCTTAACCTTAGTCATCTCCTTAAAGTCTCTTTTCCACATAAGGTAACATATTCAAATATTTCTCCTATTATGGTGGGAACAATATTCTGCTTATCAAAAATTCTGCCAATACTGCCATGGTTGGATATGTTTTTCTAAAAAAAAAATAATAATAGTAGGTTTCAATACTTTTTTCAGCTCTATAAACCAATCAAGCACAAAATAGCTATAATTCTTAGAACATTATTGCCGAAAAAGATTTGAGACTACACTGAGTTAATTCTGACTTTTCTGTTTCTGGATCAATTTTCTCTTTATTGAAGCAACTACCTGGGTCCATCTAAGTCTTAATAATGAATACCTTCCTTATAACTGTCTTGTCTAGGCAAATTCCTGTGTCTGAATTTATTTCCTTGTTATCTAATTTACATGTCCTCTAGCTCTTATCTTTAAAAAAAAACCTGTTTATTTTCTCTGGTATTTTAAAATTCTGATCTGTTCCAGGAAAAAGCAATATTTTAATCAAAATCTATCTCCTGGTGAATTATATACTTGAGAAGAAATGTAATGTCGTGGAAAGGACAGCACCAGGCTGGATATTAAAGAGATAAGATTTGTATTCCTCTCCTGCCATTAACTAGTTAGGAGATCTTGCATCTCATCATATTGAACTGCAATTTTCTGATAGGTGAAAGGAAGGGATTGGACTAGACCACTTTAACATCACTTGTCCTCTGCAAGGGGGACTCAGAGAATTGCAGATTCACTACTTTTTTTTGCTGGGGAGAAACAATCCTTTATTTTTAAAGTACTTAAATATAAGGGTGATCTATCCTCAATTAGATCTACCCTGAAATACTTTCTCTCTCTCTCTCTGCTCTAGTATACACTTCTGTTGTGGCAAATGTGTTATTTCCATCATCTCAAAAGAGACTTTAAAAAGGTTAAGGTCTTAAGTCTTTTATGATCAGTCTCTACCTACTTCCCCAACTCATCTCCCTCCATACCCCTAAACATACCTATTCTCCAGTCTTACTGAAATGCTCAGAGGATTACCAGGTACAGGGTCTCTGGGGTTTTGGAGAGCAATGGCAATGCCATCTGCGAGAAGCCAAATCCCTAGTGGCTTCCTGAGCAACAAAGTCAGCCGAAAAGGCAGAGCAGGAGAAAATGGGGCTCTGAGAAATTCCAGTTGCAAAGGATTTTATGGTAGTCAGAGATTTGACATTATACAGGTGGTGAGAAGTACATCAAGTGAAATTTGAGTTTTATCAAAATAATATTCCCTAAGAATCCTGGGGGAACCTCAGGTTAGTTTAATAACAGAACTGTCTGCAAACCCAGGACATGGCTCAAACTTACTTGTACTATAAATTATACTATATGAGACCTTAAGTTATTTTGAATTTATCTTTGCCTTATTCCACTGCCTCTCCCACTCCCACCCTCACCAGCCCTCTACTGTGAACAAACAGCTCAGATTCTCAATCATAACAAGGGTTTAGAAATAAACATGGAATAAGCCTCACTCATAGGTTGAAATCACAAAGTAAATTTAGTTGGCTCGTCCTACAATGTCCATTTGGACTTAGTCAGGAGAGCAGGTCCCCCGTGAAAATACAGATAGCCCCAAGACTTTCTGGTTGTTACACAGAAAATATGAAGTCTGACATCTACATTCTCCAATCACAAAGCCACTCTGTCTAAAAGCTAAGTTTTGCCTGGCCAGTATAGCTCAGCGGTTGAGCATCGGCCTAGGATCCAGGAGATTACTGTTCAATTCCTGGTCAGGGCACATGTCCTGGTTGCAGGCTTGATCCAGGAAGCAGCCAATCAATGACTCTCTCATCATTAATGTTTCTCTCTCCCTCTTTCTTTCTCTCTCTGAAGTCAATAAAGACACGTTTTTAAAAATAACATAAAAGCTAAGTTTTTGGTTGCTTTGGGAATTAGGTGTTCACTCCCATAGACTATTCAAGCATTTAACCTATCCAAAGGTGACACATCTACCCTTCTCTCCCACCAAGGGCCTGTTTCAGCCAAAAGCCTGTAGCCAAGAAAGGGAAGTAAGGATAGAATCTTCTCTCTTGCTCACTCCCTCCCACACCCACCGGATGCTGTCTTCTTCTAGAGATGAAATGCATTTTCTCTACCATCTACAATATTGCAGTTCTGTGGTGTGGCATGTCTCACAACTCACTTTGATACCTGATATTTGCACCTAAGAATCTCAAATGAAGCATCTATTTTAATAGTCTGTTGTAGAAATCAGAGAGAGTTTGTAGAGAAAAAAGCAATGGTACTTGTAGATTTTGGTCTAAAGAAACACCAGGTCACCCAAGTATAGAAGTCCCTGAATCCTTTGAAAACCATTTCTTGACCAAAGGGAATGGTTATCTTCACTCTCATCCAGTCTTCTCCCTTTGTTCACTCTTATCTGCATATGTGTCTAAACTGAATTTTAACTTAAGTGTTTTTACTGTTCCACTAACTATATCTATTTAATCTAAGAAAAAGTTTGCTTTGAGAACAAATGGACAAAAAGTCCCAAAGGATGCATTACTGGGCAGGGCAGGGGACCCCTGAGTGCTGGAGGCACAGGGCTTCCCTGTTCTGAGCAACCTTGGGGATTTGCTCTGTTTCTTGGGAGCTTGCAAACATGCAGACTTTTATAGTGGCAATAAAGAGCCTGAAACTACCTCATAAGCCTCTCTGCCAGACAGCAAGTCCCCTAGCACTTCTCCTAATTAACTTCTAACCTGCTGGCCATGGGGATTTTTTTTCTTCTTTAACTGCTAATGAAGTCCAGAATCTCAAAGTCTCCTTGATTTTACTAGAGGCTTCTAGTCGTTAATTATGAGCCCTGCGTTTTTCTTGCTCACTTAGACTTTATAAGGTGCACCACAGTGGGAACGTACCAATATTTTTTCCTCTTTAGAGTCAATTGTTAACTGCCTTCCAGATTTATTTTGCTTGCTCTGCAGGATCAATGGAAACCCAGGAAAAACAAGATGAGAATATGGGTAAATAGATTTTGGGATGTGGGGCAAACAGAGTAGTTCAATTCACATGCCAACCATGCTTGAGTGTCCTTTCTTGCAAATGACTTTTGCATTTACCTGAATATTCTGAGACATTAAAACAGTTACCCTCAGAAAAGAGACACTAAGAAAGCTTGTCACCTTTTCATTCTCTGTGACATTTTCCTGATCGTACATTTTACTTCTAATATTCTTTGAAGTCTCCAGAAGAGACTTGGGCAAAGCATGCACACGCACACACGCACACACATTCGCACATTCACATGCACACACTCACATGCACACACACAGACCAGCATTTCCAATTAGGATAATAGACCAACTTACTTTTTTTTCCAAGTTACTTTTGATTGCTAGGGTTATTTTTTATTTTTAGAATTTGTCTTTGCTCTGGGATTCAGAGAACTTTGTAGTCTTAGATTGCTTATCCAAGATCAATTCCTCCATCACCACCTCTAATGAGGCCAGATGTTCTTTACTTCAATTCTGTTAGCGAGATAAGTGGGTGGGCCAGAAACATGACTTTCTCTTTATGTATAAGAGAGAAAAGTGATTCATTAAAGTTTAATGTTTAAAGGGAGAAAAGAAATCTATTTAACAAGGTATCTTTAGCCACAATACTTGTAAATTCAAGACATCTCCTGGTTTGTCCTTACCTTCCTATGAATGATGTGGGCTTTTTAAATTCAAAGCATAATTTTCAAAAACTTGAAAATATCACTCTCATGTAATTATAATATGGACCCGTTTCAAGGAATTTATTCAACTCATTAATTAATGAGGAAACCAGTAATAAGGTCAAGTGTGATTCAAAAAGTATTTTGAGGATTTAGATTTTCATGAACATTCTGAAACAATGATAGAACAGAATAATCAGTTAAATGCACACCTGACTGGTGTCCCATAGGCCACCATGCATAAGGGGTTATCTTTTTACCTGACATCAACTATGTGCATTTCTGTTAGGCCAAAATCTTAAAGTAACAAGTATTTTACTAATCTTTATTCAATAACAAAAAGTGAGTCAAACCAAGTATACTCCTTTAGAATAAATGATTCCTGAGTGTGCCTGTTTAACAATGCCCCAGTGTAACATTGAAAGAACATGCTGCCCGGCCGGGCATGGCTCAGTGGTTAAGCGTCGACCTAGGATCCAGGCGATCGGGGTTCGATTCCCTGTCAGGGCACATGCCCGGGTTGCGGGCTCGATCAATGACTCTCTCATCATTGATGTTTCTATCTCTCTCTCTCCCTCTCCTTTCCTCTCTCTGAAATCAATAAAGATATATTTTTAAAAAAAGAAAAAAGAAAAGAACATGCTGCATACCCTTTTACATGATTCCCATACTTTCAATAATTTTTCTAATTATAATTAAGTGGCAATAACCATCCTAAAGCATTATGCCCTGACACCGTCCTGAGGACAACTCTCCCCCTTCACAGCGTCATGCCAGCCTTCGCGCGCACAGGTGTGCACGTGAGTGCATGAAACACGGCCAGCCTGGCATTCCTATGCAGTGCGGAACACTTTTTAATCCCCTTTGAAACACTGAGCTTGCAGACAACTTACACTACCTGCCCCTTAGAACCAGCCTTACCCGTTTCCTTTTTATACCACGCTCTTCCCCTCAGTCCTCTGTGCAGCTTCCTCCAGATGCGGCGACACTCTAATCAGATCAGACTTGCTCTTTGGACAATTCATGGGATGCATTTCATTGTCCTTCACAAGGAACTTGTACACAGATCCCAGAAACCTAGACACTAAGGGGTGGCCTTTCCCAGATGGATAGCAAGGGGTGGGCTTTCTTCAACACCTTTGTGGTTTATTTTTAAAAACAAATTTAGATTTAAGTTCCTTTTACCGATGCCAGTTATATTCCCTGAGAGGGTTTCTGGACCATAGAAGAGTAAGCCTACCTTGCATAGTGTCAGCATCTTGAGGAAGGGACTATTAAAATTAACCCTTATGTTTGCATTTTGTGTCCTTGCTTTCATCTCGAAAGTTCCCTGATCATCAGAGAGGTCCTTACAAGTTCTCTTCTTAGGCTGAGAGGACCACAAATGATAGCAGGAACACATTGACCATATGAAATTGTTCATAAGTTTTGGAAATATTTTGAAGAGAGATCACAGGCTTAGAATCTATTTTCTACTTAAGAATATTCAGAATAAAGAGCCCAACCTTTTGGAACTGGGTCAGACATGATCTTTAATGTTGCCAGTCTGTGGGCACGTTTATTACATCTTACAGTGGCATTGTAATTTTCTCCAGTTTGCTAACTAAGACTAATTATCCAAATAATTCAGCCCGGCTTTCTGCTCTTGACCACTGCAAATCTCCCTGCTGATCCTCAAAGCTCTGTTTGTTCCCCATTTCCTTTCTTGTTTTAAACCCCTCACTGTTCTGAGTGCCTTTTATTTAAAGAGAAATTGGATACCTACTGTGTAAATTTCTGCAGGGAGTCCTTTAATGTAGACTGTTGCAATTTTCTCCAGGAATATGCTAATAATTACGCCGGCTAGGGACACGGACTTTGTTATCTACAGAGGAGGGACTGTTTGAGGAAAAGGGGGTTGGGGGGAAATCTCAACTCTCTACACCAGTGAAAAGAGAACAAAAAAACCCCAAAATAATACAGAAGAAAGGAAAACAAAGTTATTTGTTAAAATGCAGGCTGGAAACAGATGCTCAGAAGTAGCAACTGTGGCCACTGGTCTTTGTCCAGGCTTTTAAGGAAAGCCATGCTCCCAGGGAGAGCGGTGAACTTTGGTCTCCGGGCAGCAGGCTGAGTTCGGGGCTCTGTAGTCATGGCAACAGAACACCCCCTTGTGCTCCTGGGGACCCACTGGAGTCCCCTGTAGCCTCGGCCTGAGGCATGGGTGCCTGAACAGCAAGAATTGCTGGTTAAGATTGGTTTAAGGGAGCCCTGGTGTTTTGTTTCTTGCTTCCGTTTAAAAGATAACTTTTTCAAATAAATTGCATAGTCGTGCTTCAGAGGAAAGTTTCTGGAAATAAATATGGTTATCCGAGAAACCGATGTGCCTTGAAGTGATGTTGCAGTCACACAGTGTCTGATCAGCAGCACAATTCTATCCTAAGGTTACTTGCGAAGTGGATTTCAGGTGACCTGGGGTCTTGTACTGTTATTAGCAGGCACCTTTCAGTGGTCACAGACTGACTCCATCTGACCCTTCATCACAAAGTTCTGAACACACAGTCACTCTATAAGCTTTTTTTCAACCAAGAAGAAGCTTTGGGAAATGTTTCATTTTAGCATTTCTATATGAGTAATGGGGTAAAATAATTATTTTCACATACTGATGTGAAAGTTGAATGGATGAAAATGAGAAGAAATTTGCCAGTGATGGAAGCAAAATCAAGTCCTGGCAGGACCCAAGATCCTTACATTCTTTGCTCACTTTTATTGGTCGGGTTTCTGAAACTCTGGGATTTCTTTAAGGGTTTCTTCTTGGGTAAAGGTGTTAAAAACTAAAAGAGTTTACACATTCACTTTAACTGAAATAATAAGACCAATATCCAGCTATATTTTTTGGAGTTTCACAGAAGGGGAAGTTCTCAGCAGCAAACAAAAATTGGCAATGATTGTAATATTATTAATAATAGAACTGACATTTATTGCAGTGTGTATATAAGTTCTAAGCACTTTATAAGAATTGCCTCATTTATTTATTTCTACTTAACTAATGAGGAAACAGAGTTTAAGGATCTTACCCAAAGGCACACAGCTAGAAATTGGTAGAGTAAGAATTTAAACCAAGGCCATCTGACACCAGTGTCTGAGTTTCTAATCACTCTACCACACTCTACTATGCTCCTATGCCATAATTAAAATATATATATATACACAATATTTGCATATTATAGAATAATACAATGCTTGCTAGTTATTTAAAAATCTACTAACTCTATCACTGTACAGGAAGACGAACTACTAACCATTGCCCTTTGCTGAGCTCCTACTCCGCATCCGGTACTCCTCTGGGCACCACTCCTCACCACAAACCCACACTCAAAGAAATATTAGCCCCATTTTATAAATGAAGAGCTGAAGCCCAGAGATTTTTTTAATAACTTGCCCAGGTTGTATTTAAACAACAGTTCGAGCAAGTGTGCAAGACGGAAAACATTTGTTCCTTCAATGCTGCCATGCTGTTTCGTTTACAAGTTATTTTTGAGGTGTAGCTTTAGCTTAGTTAAAAACAACTTGGGACCAAATCTATCTTCTTAGTCCCTGATCTCATTTTTCTACTAAATTTGTTAATGAGATCCTAGTATTGTTTCGAGAAGACATGAATAAAATATTCAGATTACCGGAGGGGAAGACAGTGGTCTATCTTTTTAACGTAGGTCACTATCAGTTGGTTAACTTGACTTTCATTCTTTAATACTTGAATGAATAAAAAATGAAGGAAGGAATGGGTGAGCAAATGAGACAACCTGACATCTATTGACTGTCTAATACGCTAGGCAGTAGGTGATTTCACTACGCAAGTGATTTCATGGGCTGATTTTTTTGTCCTTTCCACAAAAGTTCTGCAGTTAAGTGGCTCTTTTTTATTACTGCTGTATTAGTAAAAACGGTGTGGTATAGTTACACAATGGAATACTATGTGGCTGTAAAGAAGAAGGATCTCTTACCTGTCACAATGGAGAAGGACCTGGAGAGTATTATGCTAAGCGAAATAAGCCAGTTAGACAAAGACAGATGTCACAGGATCTCACTCATCTGTGGAATCTGAGGAACAAAATAAAGTGACAAGCAAAATAGCTCCAGAGGCATGAGTGCATGGAATAGGCTGACAGATCTCAGACGGGAGGAGGGAGGGGGGATGGGAAGAGATTAACCAAAGAACATATATGCATATATGCATAGCCCCTGGACACAGGGAAGGCCTGGGGTAGGTGGGGGCTGGGTGGAGGGGGGGAAGAGGGAGAAATGGGGACATCTGTAATACTGTCAATAAAAAAATTTAAAATTATGATTTAGGAAAAATCTTTAGGCATTTCTACAAATTTAGAAATGTATGTGGTGTAAGCTTTTATAAATTATAAATCGTTTTATAAAAAATAAACAAACAAAAAAAGAATGAAGGATCTGAGTCTTAGGATAAGTGAATTACTCAGTTTCAACTAATGAATGAGACAGTTGGAATTAGAGCCCAAGGACCTCTGGCTCCAAAGTTCATGATCCATTCGTGTTTAAATTTCTTTTTTAAAAATTTAGAAGATTTAGATACAAAAATACAGTTTAGATATATCTGTAATAAATATAGAACCATATAAGCAGCACCGAAATATTTATGCCCTAGATTCATAAATAAAATATTACTTTAAACTTCCAATTTCCCTGAGTACCCTTCACATTCCATCCCTTCCTTTCTATCTTCGAGAATTTCTGTATGTTTCATACTTACTTATATTCCTAAATAATGCATTATTGAGATTGGTGTGCTTTTGAACTTCAAATCAATTGAATCAAACTGTATGTGTTTTTATCATACTTGCTCTTTTCCTTGACATTGTTCTTGAGATTCATCCGTGGCACTGAATAGTTGTGTTTAATTTCTTTTCACTGTTGTATAATATTCCATCATAACAATGCTGCCATGATCTGTGTGTTCTTTCTACTTGTGATGAATACTTTAGTTTGTTTTATTATTTTGCATTTAATAGTTTTGCTATTAGAGAGAGTGCTGATAAGAACATGTTATACGTATCTCCCAGGGCATATCTTAGTGCGTAATAGAGTTATAAGGTTTACACATTTTTGGTCTGTTTGAAAATATCATACTGTTTTCCCAAGATGATGGTGCAATTTATATTTCAACTCATTCTGAATAACATTGTATAATTATTCAGCTTCCCCAACATCTTCACCAATATTTGATAGTGTTATACTTTAGTTTTTACTAATATGATTGGTTTAAAATGGTATCTTATTGTAGTTTTTATTATTGATATGGTTGGGCATCTTTTTATGTAAGCTTTCCAGCATTTCCTCATTGTGAAGTACCAAAGTTTTTTACTTTTGCCCACTTTTTCTATTGGATAAATTGTTTTTTTCTTCTCAATTTATAGACCTTTTATACATTCTGGATATTAAATACTGTCATTTAATCTACTGCAAATAACTTCTTCCAGCTTACATAGTGCTTTCACTTACTTATGGGGATTTCTGATGTATGGAAGTTCTTGAGTTTAATATATTCATATTTATCAGTCTTTCCTTTATGTTTTGTACACAAAGGCGATCTTCCTTAATCCAAAGTAATGAAAAGATTTTGCAAAAAGTTTTATAGTTTTGCCTTTTGCATGTATGTATTTAACCGAGCTAGAGTTGGTTTTGGCTTATGCTGTATACAGGGGTCCAATTAATTCATATTTTTCTGTGTAGATGACTAGTCGTTCCAGATTTATTTATTTTCAATCCATTTGTTTTCTGAAGGCTCTGCAGTGCAAGTTCTGTATAAATCCAGTTTTCATATATATATATATATATATATATATATATATATATGGATGTGTTTCTGCGCTCTCTGCTTTTTTAGTTCATCCATTTCTGTGATAGCACTATACTGTCTTAATTTTACAGTTTACAGTAACACTTGATATCTGGTAAGCCAAATCCAATTACTTTGCTCTTCTTAAGCAATGTTTTTTTCATCTTGTAACTTTGATCTTCCCTATAAATTTTAAAATCAGCTTGTCAAATTCCCTCAAAATCTGTTGGTATTTTGACTAGAGTTGAATCACATCACTAGAGCAATTTGGTGAGAACTTACATCCTTAGGCTATTGCCTTTTTTCTTATTAATTTTTGGACTATGCCTGTGCTATGGTTTTCTATTTAAGTCTTTGAAAAATTTTTCTTTAATATCATTTTCTCCATACAAATTCGGTATATGTATTACTTGATTAATTCCTTGGTACTTTACTTCCATTTTATTTGAAGCCAGTATAAAAGCTATCTTTTAATAATTACCTTTATAAATGTTTTTTCTTGAGCATGTAACAAACTGCAACTGATATTTTATACTTTTTAAATAAGCTTCATGTTTTATAAAAGATTTAGTTTACAGAAATTTGGGGAAAATAGTACAGAGTTTCCATAGATTTTCTACCCAGTTTCCACTATTATTAATTTATTATGTTACTATAATGCATTTGTTATAATTAATGAAGCAATATTAACATACTATTATTAACTAAAGTATGTACTTTATCTAAATTTCTTTCATTTTTGCCTAATGTCCTTTGTCTGTTCCGGGATGTCACCAGGATACCCCACTGCATTTAGTTACCATCTCTCCTTAGGTTCAATTGGCTATGACAATTTCTAGGGCTTTCCTTGATTTGATGACCTTGACAATTTTGAAGGGTACTGGGTAGCTATATTGTAGACTTGTCTGATATGTTTTCTCATGATTGGTGTTTTAGAAGAAAGACCATAGAAGTGAAGTGCCATTTCTATTCTGTTTTTCCAAGGGTACACAGTGATTGCCTGGCTGAGGTAGTGTTTGTCAGATTTCACCTGTAAAATTACTCTCTCAGGTCTCCTTACCATACTGTACCTTTTAGAGGGAAGTCACTATGCCCAGCCCAAGCCTAAGGAGTGGAGAGTCATGTTCCAGTCTTCTTGAGGGTTGAATGTCTTCACAAATTATTTGGAATTCTGCACAGGAGGCTGTCTCTTCTCCCTCATTTATTTATTTATTGCATAATTTATTTATATCAACATGGACTCGTGGATATTTAATTTATACTGTGGATTATAATTTGATACTACTTTCTTTATATTGTTGCTAAAATTTTTCCTTTTATTTATATTGTTGCTCAAGCTGTACCATCTTTGGCTGTTGGGAGCTCTTTCAGTTGGCTGCTGTGTCCCTTTGACATATACCGTCATTGTGAACTTTTCCCCCTGAGCATTGCCTTTGCAATTGATTCTTTAATGTATTGATTTTATATCCAGCTACCTTGCTAAAATCTTTTAGCGAGTCAAATAATTTCCTTTTCTAAACAACCATGTTTTTTTGCAAATAATAACAGGTTTTTTTTCTTTCAACTTATTACAATTCTTATACAGTTTATTTATTTCTTTTGCCTTGTTGCACTTACTGGGACTTTTAGTATGATGCTAAATTGAAGTTAAAATAGAGAACACACTTGACTTGTTTTGGATGGTACAAGAAATAATTTTAATATTTTATCATTGAACATAGGATGTTTGCTGATTGTTGTATTTTTTTTAAGCTTTTATCAAGGCAAAGAAGTTTCCTTCCATCCCTAGCTTATTTACCCCAAAAACAGATTCTGAAACAATTATTTGAAAGCAATAGTTTATTTGGGAGGTAATCTCAGTATACATCATAAAGGAAGTGCTTAGTGAATAGAGAGGAGAAGAAAACCAGTAGAATGTGCCTTTATAAAGCCAGTTACCACTGGGAGTCAGGGTAAAACCTTAGGAGTTAGTCAGCCTGAGAGGTGAGGGATCTAGGGATCCTTGGTTGGGGCTGCTGGGGCAGGAGCAGGAGGCTAATTCCCTGGCACTCCTGGCCGGCCTTGTGGACTGTGAAGCAAGGGAAAGGTCTCAGGCGGATGCTGGCAGGTGGAGGCCTGAGTGAGCTGTAGCGAGTGCGAGGGCCCACGGGCACCAACTGCCTCAGCTGTCCTTGCGAGGATGCTTTTATGTTGTTGTCTGTTACAAACAGATGTTGGATTTAGCCGATGCATTGTATCTATTAATAGTCATTTGATTTTTTTTTTGCTCTAATCTGATTTATTAATAATAACTGAATAGTTATTATGTTATTATTAATTGGTTTTTGACTTGTAAATGACCTTGAATTCTTGGGATAAATCCAACTTGCCAATGTTTTCTTTAAGATTTCTGCATCTCTGGTCATGGAATGAGATTAATGAGATTGGTCTGTAAGTTTTCTCTGTTATAATGGCTTTTTCGGGTCTTGGTTTCAAGATGATAGCAAACCTCACATTAGGAGTTGGACTTGATTTATTTCAAGTTCATGCTCTTTCCACCACATCGGTGTTTTTCATATACCTTAAGGACAGGGACAGGTAGAATTACAAGTTAACAAGTGTGGGGATATAAGCAAAAGAAAACTCTGGGTAGGGTTGGGGTCCATGTAAGTGTCTCAGCACCAGTAGAATTGATAATTAAAAATATGAGAACATATGCAGGTCTTAATTTTTTAAATATCTGTGTTAGGCCCTAGTTTTTTTTCTTTTTTAACAACTTAGTTCTGCTTTAGAGTCCCCTTCCCTCAAAATACCTCGATTATATTAAGCATCATCTTTCAAATCTTTGGGAGACAGCTTTATTCTCTACTTTCTTCAATCTTAAACCAATACTATCACTCACCCTCTCTAATTATTACAGATTTGTAAAGTTGTCTGGATAGAACTATGGAAGAGCTACATGGAGCTACATCAGAAACTTTCAGAAGGCAGTATGTAAGCCATCCTGAGGTTCTGCATCACCTCACCTGTTCAGTGTCTCTACATTAACCAACACTATTTAGAAAAACATATATATATACATACACACACATATATATGTGTATATATATTTAATCATATGTATATATTTAATTCTTAAAAAATACACACTTTACAAGGACAGTTCTAAAAGGATATTACACACATATTCTGTTGCATGACTTTGTAGTCAGAATTATCTTAATTTAATACTTTTTCAAATTAAATACTCTAAATGGGCTTTGTTTTAGATCCCATTCTTACTAAAAAAAAATTAAAAGATGACTTTGACAGTAATGAGTGCTTTTTGAAATCGAATATAGAGATCTTTCTTTACCATCGATTTTTTTCCCCCTAAACATGATGTGAATCTGAGTCTCTGAGGTGGACTCCCAGCCTCTAACCCCGCCCTCCCCTTAGCAAGGAGTCCTGCAAGGCCCAGCTGCCCATGTCATTGTTTTTTATAGTAGTGCCTGTTTTAATTTTCTCTCTTAGGCCCCTTTCCTCTTATCTAGTTTTACCAAGTCATCTTGATCTATGCCCCACATCCAGGATAGCCCTGGACACATTTATGTAAATGCCAAAGCTTGGATTTACTCTCCTTTTTATTTGTTCTGTTTCCCCAGCCTCTTCTCATCTCTTCCCTTTCCTGATGATCTGTTTCCTGTGCCTTCAAATTGAGATACCTTCCTCCCCCACCATTTTGCAGTCTTAAGATATTTTTCATAAAGGACTAATTACTTCACTTTCACATAACCCTCTCCCTGCCTTTAAAATTTACCCCCCAAAAAGCAAAGCTTTAAGCTGAAGCTATGCAGGTACATGTGTATTCTGTCATGTAACTTAAGGTTCTTGAGGTGTATATCCTGTGGCCCCTTGAAATTGCATCCTAAATTATCACCCATTTGGCTTATCTGCCTAAACCTGAATGTACAAGAGTTCTTATGACCTCGAGTGCCCATGGCAGACGCAACCAGAGCCCCAGAACTTCACAAAGCATAAGCTGTTGTTCAATGGCAAACTATCTTATAATCAAATCAGATCAACATTTTGTTATTTTGGACATTTGAAAGTAAATTTCCTTCCTGCTAATATTTCTAATTTAAAAACCAAGATCCAGACCAAAGAGAAATAGAAAGATATCATGTGGTTTTCTGGCTCAGCATCTCATAGAAACAAGGGGACTATTTTTACCTGGCAGCCTTACTAAGACTCAGGCACAGAGAGGTTTTTCAAATTTCAGTGTGTATAAGAATCAGTTCACGAGCTTGTTTAAAATGCTAGTTTCTGCTCATCTGTCCATCCTCCATTACAATTCAGCAATTCTTGGTTGGCTCTCTGGAGCCTGTTTCTCCAGCAAGTGCCCTGGGTGATTGTGATGCAGCAGATCCACTCAGGCGAGCTGGAGAAACCCCTGTGGTTGGTGAGAAAATGAACTGGAAAGAGGCTCTCAAAGAATTGTCTGATGATTTATGGGCAGTGTGATTTATAGCAAGCAGGACTTTATCCTAATTTCATTCAGCTTCTAGCTGCTGTTCTGGGCTGTGCAGACAGAACAAATGGGCATGACCCCATGGGCCCTGATTCCCTAAAATGTCCTGGCAACAGCCCTGCCCTTGATTGCAGAGATGAGAGGGAGCTTGTAAAAAAAAGTTAGCCAAACCTCACTGTATCACTGTTCTGTTTTGACCCCAAATGGAGCGCACCACAGTCTAATAATGCCAGCCACTCAGAGTTAGTGCAGATGCCACAAGATAAGGGCTCGGTCCTTCTAAAATGGCCTTCAGTTCAGATGTCAGACACCAATGGAGCCCCAGCTTATCAGCACTTCTGACCAAGTGTATGTAAACTCAAGGCTTCTTACAATAACCTCAGCTTTGACTTTCCCTAGATTGACTCACATTGTTCACCGAAAACATGTACTTACTATTACAGTTTTATAATAAAAGATGAACATAAGGTGACATTTGGGGGTCCAGGACACAGACCTTTTCTGATATTGTGATTTATAATAAGAAATATGTATTTGGTCTTCGTCACCCTTCTAGCACAAATGGAATTTCCTGTGGTGAAAGCAATAAAGGTGTCTTTTGTTATGATAATAAGGTGACTTTTAGGAGGCACGAAGAATGGTGGTTGTTTGCCAGGAAACCCAACCAGGTGAATAGAGGGCTGGAACTTTCAGTTCAATCTCCCACATCTGGTGAGAGGAGAGGAGCTGGAGGTTGAATAAATCACCAATGATCCATGATTTAATCAACCAAGACTATGTATGAAACCTCCATAAAAACCCCCAAAAAGGGTGTTCAGAAATCTTCTGGATTAGTGAACATGTGGAGATTTGGGGTCCTTGGAGAAGGTATGGACGAGCCCTGTGCCCCTTCCCACACACCTTGCCCTATGCAACTCTTCCATCTGGCTGTTACTATGTTATATCTTTTTATAGTAAACTATTAATCTAGTAAGTAAAATGTTTCCTTGAGTTCTGTGTGCCACTCTAGCAAAATAATTGAACCCCAGGAGGAAGTCCTGGGAACCTCTGCTTTATAGCCAGTTAATCAGAAGTCTACCAATCTAGGCTTGCTTGCAATTAGCATCTGAGTTGGGGAGCAGTCTTGTTGGACTGAGCCCTTAATCTGTGGAATGCAATGCCACCTCTGGATAGATAGTGTCTGAATTGAGTTGAATTGTAGGACACCAAGCAGGTGTCAGAGAATTGCTTGATGTGGAAAGCACACACACACACACACACACACACACACACACACACACACTCACTGGAACTGGAATCAGAATTGTTATGGCCTATGTCTTGTCCCTGTGAATCAAGGCATCTTACTCTCCCAACATATCAGAGTGTTCACCAATCAGAAAGCTCCACTGAGCTACAGTGTCGACAGATTTTTATTGGCATTTCATTATATAGGCACAATTGATTAAATCATTGACTATGTGATTGAACTCAAGTGTTCCCTCCCTCTCCTTCCTGGTGGAAGGGCTGGTCTCCACCAATCCTCTAATAAAATGGTTGGTCTTTCTGGTGACCAGCCCCCATCCAGCACCTATCTAGGGGCTCACCCTGAGTCATTCATTAGCATAACAAAGACACACCCATCATTCTGGAAATTCCAAGTGTTATGAAACTGTGTCAGGGACTGGGGGCATGGACCAGATATATTCTTTATTAAACCACAGTAATGAAAGGCAACAATGTGTACCTGTGGGTGAGCACCTCAGTGTGCACTATACACACTGCTGGAATCTGAAAATACAGAAACAAGACTGATGGGAAGGAGGCTGGAGCATCCTCTTGGGCGTAACGCACCTAGGGTATCAAGTCTGAGAGCTCCCTGACAAGAATTTTAACAGACCCTTTCACCTTCAGGCAGTTTTGCAGAATTCCTGCAAGAAACCTTCTCCTGCTTCCCATTTTTCTGTTCATTTTCTTTTTTGGCTTTTTCTTCAGTACCATAATTGGTTGGAACAGACTGAAAACCTGTATAAGCCCATTAGGACCTTAATCACCTGTTAAAGATGAGAGCATCCAGTGAGGAACAACAGCATTTAATCCTTGGAGGGGAACTAATTGAAATTTCTCTTTTGAATCCATGCCCAAGTAGGTTCTGTGAGGATGTGAAACACAGAAACCCGAGCTCAGACATCAGCCATACTAATGGGCTTAGGAATGGGGTGGAAGACAAAGAGGCTGCGTAGCACCAGGAATGAGAAGTTCAAGTCCAGTTCAGTGCATTTCTTTCCTCCTGAGCAGAGGCCTGTGTACTATGAATTTTTACAATGAAAAGAACTGTACAAATGCAGAGAAACATTATCATAATTACTTTTGGCCTAGAAATATTTTTAGCTAATGTTATTTTAATAAGAGCTACTGTCAAGGGAGAAAAGGCAAATCGTTTAAAGCAAAAGTTGGTTCTGATGTTCTCTGATTTAATGTTCCCCCACCTGTCCTGCTGGATATTTCATAGCCTCTGAAGCAGACTGTTAGGGTAGAAAGCCTATTATTCCATCCCAGGGAGAATATTGGGCAACATTCTCTCCCAGACATTGTGCTTAATATTGCAGGAAATAGGGGAAGATAGGACAGTCCCTGTGCTCAAGGAGCTTACAGTCTTTAGAAGTGTGGACATCCAGGCACCTGGACAACTAACAAAATATTAATAGAATGAGATTTGGGTGCAAGTGAATTATGGTGCAAAAAAAACAGAGCTTAGCTAATGTCAAGGATACAGAAACTCCTTCCTGCAAAGCTAAGAAGGATTGTGTAGAATTACCATTGGGTCCAGTGGCAAGAGCATTCGAGGCTCAGGGAAGAGCCTGAACAAAGGCAGGACATCCTGACAATGCATAGAATAAAACATGTAAACATCATAAAGTTTTGCCACATAACTCAATCTAATAAAATTACATACTTTAAAGAACTCTGCAGAAAATGTTCAGGGTTAGAAACACATTTTTTTTATACCCCCACTCCCTTTTTTCCACCCAATAACAGCGAGTCTCAAAATATGGTCCACAGACCCTCAGCATCAATATCAACCGGGAACATTTTAGATATGTAAATTCTCAGATACCATTTTGGTCCTACTATGGTGGACTCTCTGGGGGTGGGGCTAGCAAATTGTTTTGACAGTCTCTCCATGTGATTATCATCATGATTTTTATTATTATTCATTTTTAATCCTCACTGAAAGATATTTTTTCCATTGCTTTTCACAGACAGTGGAAGGGGGAGAGAGAGAGAGAGACAGAGGGAGAGAGAGAGAGAGAGAGGGAGGGGGCGGGGAGGAGAGAGAAAGAGAAACATGAATGTGAGAGAGACACATCGATTAGTTGCTTTGATACTACAACCAGGGCTGAGGACAAGCCGGCAACCAAGGTACATTCTTTGGCCAAAATCGAACCTGGGATCCTTCAGTCCTCAGACTGATGCTCTAACCAGTGAGCCAAACTGGCCAGGGCACCACGTGATTCTGACACATGCTAAGGTTTGAGAACCACATGACACAACTCAGGAATTATTTTCCTTCTCTCTGGTCAATTCCCCATTTTCCTGATTGCTTGGCTGTTATAATTCCTCTTCTTAAGTTACCCATCTATTTTTACTATTCTTTCAGACAATAACTTACTATGCAGAGGGAAACAAATGTTATAAGGAAGGAAACTTTCAGCTTTTCCCACAATCCACAGTGAAATCATCTTTATGGGCCCTTCGTCTTCTTTACCTCCTTTCCCTTGTGTTTTTCAGGAAGGAATGCTCCTTCTCTACAAGTCTCATGGTTCCTTTCATCACATCTTGAAGTTCATTCCTTCCAAAAGGCCTCCCAGAGTAGGCTGTAAAAGTCATCCTTCTCTCATGCACCTTTCAGTATTCCATCTCTCCTTTCCTACTGGCCCAATTCTCTCTCTTTAATATGTGATCATAATAAATAAATAAATAAATAAATAAATAAATAAATAAATAAATAACAAATTCACCAACTACAAAAATCTTCCCTTTATCTTCCTTAAAAGCTGTCACTCTCTCTTCTTTTAGCTTTTGACTGTCAAAGTCCTTAAACTTGGGAAAAAGATTTTAATGCCTAAGTTCAATGATAAGTATTTGATTTTTATTCTATTTGAGAGGAAGTTGCACTGCTCACTCTTGTAATAACACCCCCTCACAATGCCATTCCCAAGGGAGGGGAGCTATACCTTGCCCAGGGCAGAGGGGTTAGCAGACGGAACATTTGAAGATCACGGCTGGGAAGCCCCCAAATTTGATGAAGGACATGGATGTTAACATTCAGAAGCTCAACAAATTACAACTAGAGTGAACTTTAAGCCATCCATACCAAGACACAATAAAGACAAAAACTCAAATTATGAATGAATTCATAGCTAAAGTACAATTTTAGCTCGTGGCCTACACACAGTTCTTCCTCTGATTGAGCTAACATGGCTATCAGTGCTCTATAGTCCTTCTACATACTGATTGTAACACAGCAAGAAAAACGCACAAATCACAATAACCACATTACCTCTCTTCCCCACCTTTCTGCTTCATTTATGCCTTCATCATTTCCCACCTGATCTATTGTACACTTCTCCACCTGGTCCCTCATTCTGACTCTTTACATTACATTCCACCTTGATACCCATTGTATCATTAGGACAGCCTCCAAGAGAACCCATTAAAAATAATCATGCTCCTCTTCTACTTACCATTTATTTTTGTTCCCTATTATAACACAGTTAGTTGCAAATTGTTTACTTTAGCATTCAAGGCCCTTTCCACACCATTTTAGTAATCTTTTCTCTTTTTTTCAGTGTCCTCAGTTTCCCTGGGCCCCTGGGTATGTCTCACCATACCCTGAATTTACAGGCTTTTTCATGCCTTCGAATATGACCCAGCAACCTCTCTTCTGAGTATCTACCTGAAAAATTTGAAAACATTTATTTCCAAACACATGTGCTCCTTTATGCTCATTGCAGCATTATTCACAGTGGCCAAGACATGGACACAACCAAAGTGTTCTCCGATAGATAGAGGACTGGATAAAGGAGATGTGGTACATACACAGTGGGATGCTACTCAGCCACAAAAAGATGAAATCCTGCCATTGGTGACACCATGGATGGACCTTGAGAATAACATGCTAAGTGAAATAAGTCAGACAGAAAAAGTTAAGAACCATATGATTTCACTCACATGTGGGATATAAAACTGAAAGCAACAAATGAACAAATAAGAAAAACAAACAAAAACTCAGAGACACAGACAACAGTGTGGTGGTTACCACAGGGAAGGGGGTGGGGGCAGTAAAGATAAAGGGGGTCAAATATATGGTGACAGAGGAGGATTTGACTTTGGGTGTTGGGCCCACAATGCAATATGCAGATCATGTATCATAGAAATGTACACTTGAAACCTATATCATCTTATTAACCAATGTTAGCCCAATAAATTTAATTTTAAAAGAAGAAGGAAAATGCTATTCTTTTTATAAGGTTTCTCTTCCACACCCTCTAAGGCCACACTTCTTTCTTTGCTTATGAGCCTCTGTATTAGTTTGCTTGGGCTACCTTAAAAAAAAAAATACCACAATCTGGATGGCTTAAACAACAGAAGTTTATTTTCTTGCAGTTCTGGAGTCTGGAAGTCCAAGATCAAGGTTCTAGCAGCACTGATTTCTAAGGTGTCACTCCTTGGTCTGCAGGTGGCTATCATCTTGCTGCTTCCTTAAATGTTTTTCCCCCCCTCTGTACATGTGCACTCATGGCATCTCTTTCTCTTCTTAAAAGGACACCAGTGCTCCTGGATTACAGTCCTATTTTTATGACTTCATTTAACTTTACCTCCTTTAAAGGCTCTATCTTCTGGGGGTGGGGGGGAAGAGACACAATTTAGTCCATAACAACCTCCCCTGATCTTTTAGAATCCAACTTCTCTGAAATATCCTTTGAATTCTTTCATGACTACTGTTCTATCCTTCCCTGTAGGCTTACAGGACATTTCCCATAGCAAGCTGACTGTACCCATAACACTGAGCTATAGTGTCCATGCATGGACCTCAGGAACTATGAGCCTTTTAGGGACAGGGATCATATCCCCTTCCAGCTTGAATCCACAAAATCCACAATGCGGGTCTTATAAAATTACTCAATAAAAGTAAAAGTAAGAGATAAAAACACATTCAAGATTTTAAACTATTAATTTTATCTATTGTGGTGTTGTTTATAGTTTAAAGTAGCACTCTCCTTTAGGCAAAACAGCTCTATCAATATATGCTGCCTCTGTGAAAGTGATTAAAATTTATCATCCATGTATGCATACCTACCAAGTCCCTGGTTCCCATGGTAACTGGACAACCTTTATATTAGGCAAGTAGACTCTGTTCTAAAAGGGGGTGTGTGTGTGAGTAGAAGTAACTCATGTAGGCAGCATATTGTTTGTTCCTCAGGCATAATGCGTGGAGATTAGGAAGGACTTTCTCCCGTATGAGGAGGTAACTGCAGGTCATTACAGTGGTTGCTTTTCAGGATGTGTTTGCCTCTGAGATATCCCAAGTAGCCTCCCAAAGGAGCTTTGCTTTGGGCATATGTTCTTTTCCTTCTTTTTTTTTCTTGTTTGTAGGATTTCAGATCAAGAAGAAGGAAACTTGGGGGTCACCATTATTTTACTTCTTCAGGAGAGCCTACAAAGATATAATTTAGCTTCTGGAGCAGTTGGAGGTTTTGAAATTGAGTTCCACGAGAAAGGATTCTTTAATATGTAGAGAGGTGGGACGACTAAGATCCTCCTCATTTCCATGGTCACTTATGACAAACTGAAATTAAAGGAAGTCTACAAAAGTCTGTTTTAAAATATAGGTTTTATATTAGACTATGGGGTGATCACTTGGTAAGTTATATGAATGTCTAATCGCCATATTGTACACCTGAACATGATATGATATTGTGTGTCAAACGTAATTGATAATTAAAAAAACTAATGCAGATTTCATTATTACTCAGGCATGGTGAGGCCAACAGATGAGCAGATGATTGCCATTGGAGAGGTAATTTGTTATTCACAGGCCCCAAGAGGAGGCGACGCGCCACACAGAGAAGTGCCAGGTTCCATCAGGAGGCAGAGAGAATGAGGCAAAAACTTGGGCAAGAGCTTTTATTATTACTTTTGTGTGAAGAAATGGGAGTATGCAGGCTTAGGCTTGGCTAATTTGAATAATTTCAGCAGGTTCAGGGGCATAGGGACTGTCACCCAGGTTGTCTAGTAGATGGCTCTTGGGTGATTAAGGTAGAGTAATAGTGGCCCTGATTGTCAGAATTTGATAGAGGGTGTTGTTGGGGGCGTAGACTCTAGATTGGTTGGTTTATATATAAAAGGTGGGCTTAGAGGCAAGTGATTCACTATCTGGGAATTGGCTAGCCCTGGGAGGTCCATCAGAGTCAGCCAGGCCCCAGACAGCAAAGTATTAGAATAAAAAGACATGCTTAATATATAACCCATGAAACACAAACACAAATTCACTTAGGAAATTTTCAGTCTTTGTCAGAGAAAAAATGAAAGATAAATTGGCAGAATGAGGCAAAGTGGGGTGGACAGTAAACTAAACATTCCTTACAAAAAAGTTGTTCTATCTTCAGAAAAGGGTTAATAAAACAGGTCCCTGTGGAGAGAAACTCAGTGGATATATCTGCTGTGGACAGCGACAGCACCCCACCACACTAATCCAGCTGATGCTGTGAGTTCCGGCCTCACCTTCTATGAGTGAGCTCCTTAATTTTATAAGAAAATAGTTACTATAATACCTATAATAACTATAGAAAATAGTTACTATAATAATAGCCTTTGTTTCCACTGGACGTGAAGATCAGGAAAGCCTAATTTTTTTTTTTCATTAAGCAATAAACTGAAACACCAAAGTTAACATCCTGGTGGAAGTTTAGTATATGAGTGAATGAGTCGATAAAGCTCACCTTGGACCATCCCTTGACTTGATGAGGGTGATCTCCCCGTTTCCGTTCCATGCAGACCCTTTCCGGGCTGGTACATTTCTTGTCTGCTGTATGTGTCTTTGGCACCCTGGGAAGCAGCTGCTTATCTGATTCTTCCCACACACTCGTTGCTGCTGAGAAAATACATTGCACATCCTGCCTTGCATGTGCTGTCTTGAATTATCTTGTCGTTTTACCACTTGCTGGAAAAACTGCATCTCAGCAGTGCCCGGACTCCCCTGGGAAAGACATCCATCAACACAGACCTGTTTTTCCCCTCAGGTGCCTGTCCATTTTGGTGCCTCTTATTAAGCCTCATAGGGTCCAATTCATCAAAATTATGCCAAGGAAGCCTTGAATCCTTTCTGAGGTGCGTATTCAGCAGAATGCCAAGCAAGAGCAGGGACACACAGGGAGAGCACTGAAAGAAAGTGCAAATTAGGCTACCTATTTTTATTCAAAAGACCAAAAAAAAAATTTGCAAAGGCATGGACTGGAGTTTTAAATAAAACCCGTTCCTGACTTGTTAGAAGCTCATTGCATATCTTCCTCTGTCTAACTGTCCAAGGATGCAGAGAAGTTAGTAATCGAGTTATAAGATCAGGAATATCCTAAGGACTGCAATTCAGCAGGGAAGGATGCAGAGACTTTGGGTTATCTGTCTACCTGCCTGTCCCCATAGAATGCCTAACATGTTTGAAATAAATGGTAGTGGGAAAAAGGCCCTTGTCGTGTGAAAGAGTGTCAGAAGGAAAGGATGCTGAGATGGGAACCATGGCCTGAATCCACCTTAGAGATCGCCTTGAATTTAAGTAGGTGTCCAGGGTAATAGATTACCTAGGAATTGAACTGTAATTAGGTTTGGGAAGATGTTAATCATTATACCATTTTTAGAAGAAATAATTACCTGGCAACGAGGACATAAAACTACAACTTTATAGTGGCTGGAGGGGGTCATGGTCATTGATGGGAAGTCAGAGGACAAGATGCTTCTCCTGGGGGGAAAAGCAGTAAATATACTTGGCCTGTTAAAGAACAAGGAAGGACATGGAGTCACCTGCTAGGATCTGCTGGTGGGCATGCGTGTGTTTAATCTCTTTCTAGAATATGCTGGCCTCCTTGATTAAAGGCTCAGGTGGGGAAGCAGAGAGATGTGAGCCAGGACAGGTAAGCCTAATTCAGATTGTCATCATGCACAAAGTTCAAAAGTTACTGGGCATAGTGGTTGACCTAAAGAACGTCTTTTTGCCTAAAATAGAAGAGTGGCATCAGACTATAGGCCATAAGGACTGTGGTTACCCAGGGAACAAAGAAACAGAGAGGAAGAGAGATTCAAGTGGAAAAAATGTTGGGTATAATCCTGGCTCTGTCTTTGGCAAAGTTTCAAATTTGCTTTCTATACCTAATACTCTTTTTGTCCATAGAATGTTACCTTGATAAATGAGGTGACAATTATTGGCAGTGGTGCCCAGGCTTCCCTTTGAGTGACCAAGTAAAAGAAGCAGGGAGAATGCACCTGGGTCCATGTTGCTGGTCACTAGTTTTCCAGGGAGATTACCTGGCACAAAACAGAAGCAAATCATCACAGATTTTTTCCCCCCCATCTTGACATAGCCTAGTTTTTCTAGAATTTGTTTTCTGGCTACGTGGTTTTGAAATGATGCTCTCTCCATTATGTTCTTATAAATAGCTTTGGGTATTGGCAGCACGTGAAAGGAGTCCCAGCCCCCAGAGTCTCACTGAAGGTGGCCTGTGCCTGGATCCACCTATTCTGCAAAGTTTAGCTGTGGACTATGCTTTCCAGAAATACACATGCTGCAATGATTTAGGTTACTCAGAGCAAATATAGGACTTGCAAATAAAGGGGCTGTGAGATGAAATTCTAAAATGGGGTCAAGCAGGAAAGGATTGGAAGGGATTGTTTGGTTGATTATATTCGTATCATTTTAAAGAATTAATGTTAGAATGTGTGTCTATACCCTCCCTTCCCAGAACATAGTCTGTGTTACATCGTCTGATTGCTATTTTGCTCAGTTATAAAGATATCTGTGCATTTTAAATTCCTAAACTTATGTCAAAATTGCACAGGATAAGATGGGTAGTAAAGAAAGGGAAAAACATTGACAGGAAAAATTCAAAGCTAAGAAAATTGTCTCTGGTAATAAACTTCTTTTGCATTTTCTTCAACTTAATCTAGTGGGAAGTCACCTTAGAAAAATGGCAGCTAAGGAAGCCTTGGGTGGAGGGGAAGGCTGTCAGAAGATCTCCGATTCGATTCAGGTGTACATTCAAATCCACCCCCACTGGTCTCCCTCCTACATCACTGAATACATCGGATAATTAGTGCTTTTGAAAATGAGGCAGACGTGGGCATAAGCTTGGGCCAACTCTGCAGATGGCTTTCTTTACCTAACACACTCTCTTTTTTTTTTAGAATTTTCCTTGATAAACAAGATGGCTTTCTTCTGCACCCCAAGTGAAAACAAAGTTTGCTGTCTGAGGATCCGAGATCACTTCACTTTCTGGCATTTTCCTTACTCTCATCCAATGGATTTATGCTCTGACGGTTTGTCCCACTGCCGGCCACAGGAGTGTACCAGCAGACAGGGGGCTGCTCTGGCCCCACACGGTGACTAACAGGCTGTGAGAAGCCGCCTCCTCGGAGCACCTGCTCTCCCATCTCTTCAACGTGGGTTTTTTTCTTAGGTTTCTCATGTTGGATGTTCTCTCAGAGAAGTGCAGAATAATTATCAAACACTCACTAGTTAGATAAAATCACTTCCATGAAGGGGATTATAATTTGTCATTTCAGTCCACAGACTTCATAAGAGAGGCTGAGCAAGGATTTCTTGTTCCCAGTCTTTTGAACTGTCTTTTTGGAGGGGGAGGCAAGGTCTTTTGCAAGAAAATGGTTGCTCAAAGCATGTCCATGGAACCTTATTTTAAGACAACTTTTGAGGCCGTAGGTCACTGGAAGAAATGAAGTTTTCTTATCCTATATAAATTTGTTGCTCTGATGAATGTGTGCTTATGGGTGCATGTGTGTGTGTGTTCATTTGCAGATGGATTTGAGATACTGTTGTTTATTAAGTGATAATCTCTTTGTGGGGTTTGTAAGGCTTGGAAACCAAGGACCAGCTTTTTAAATAGGTGTTTTATAAAAAGGCTGACAGAGACCCAGACACACAAAGGTTTGATACAAACCATGTCAGCTGCCTTCCAGCCAGTTACGTACACATTTACATGCACGCACGCAGACTCCAAAGGGAACCCTGCTTCCAGTGGTCAAAATTAATTTTGAGAATGCTGATTTTTAATTTGTCATTCAGTATGTAGCCCAGCTATTGAATGAATATCTGGGCAGGAGGGACACACCACCTTCCCAGCCCCTGCTGGTTGGCAACACACTAGAAGCAGCGAGAAAAATGAATCCAAAAGAAAGAGGAGCGGCGGAGGTGCTGGATGTTCAAACTTGCGCAAGTCTCACGATCCCGTGTTTTGATAAAGAGCCGTAGGAGACTAATAGAGGCTGTATTTCAGTCTGATGTTCCTGTGTGCTTGCTTTCGCTTTTTGTTTTGTGTTCTGGTTTCTCATGTAGACTGTTTTGCTCTTTTCTGAGAAAACCAAGGCTTAAAGCTTTGGAATGCAACACCGGGGCTTGAGATCAAGTGAAAGGATAGAAATTTAGCAGGCAGCCCACAGGTCTAAAAATGTAGTCTTGACCTGGAAAAGCACAAGTTAGGGAAATATTTTGAAAGAGAAAATGTTTTGTCCATTTTCTCCTGAACTAACTCATACATAATCCTCTCATTTGAAAATGGTTTGATTTGTATTTAAGTCATTGTTCGTTTATATTAAATTATACATGGATGCGATTCAAGGATCCAATTTAGTACTTTCTACAGGGCTTGCCACATACAACAACTGCCTGGCTCTCTTCCCTTTTTATTCCCCTAAAACACCAGCTTTCAACTTTTCAATTCATATTCTTTGAATTTACCTCCGTATGTCTCAAGCATGTGCATGTATTTTGGCTTCTTGATTTTTTAGATGTAGGAATATTATCAGTTAACTCCCCACTGTGAAAGATTAGCTTTCTCCCACCTCCTCGAGCTACATTACAGTCCCCCTGCTCACCCATTCTCCCAATACACTTCTCTTATACTTTTGGTTAGATCAGTATTCAGCATTCATATTATAATATTAAGAGCAAACACTCTACAGCTGAACCATGACTACTTTTATTTTCCTCCACACCATGTTTTCTTTCCCTGGAGTTAATAATTATTTGTCTTTTGCTTAGTTTCCTGTTTTATTTTTAATTAAAAATTAAACTTGAGCCTCTCATTCATTGGTCAGCCTCTATATAGCATATTCAAACATTAGGTATTCTATCAATTTCATATTTTTGAAGAAATTTCTCCTGGAGTTTTCTTATTTGCTCTTATGTGATTAGAATACAGTTGTCATCTTGAAATTTCTCTTTATGCTCCTCCTGTTTCTCTTTGTATTGTTTTTCCCATTTTTCTGGAGCCCATGTGTTTTTTCTTTTTTTAAAAAAAGTTACTTGCTTAATATACTTACTGGAATATATTTTCTGGTAGCTTCTTGAGAAAGAGTGCATTGGAGGTAAATTTGGGGGACAAATTTTGTGCATGCCTAAAGGTACCTTCACATTTGTTTTCTAACTTGGCTGCATATAGAATTTTAGATTGAGAATCATTTGATAGTGTGGAAATTAATTTTTTAAAAAGGCATAACAATAACCAGATGGAATAGTCTGCATGTGCTAAGATATGGTGCAGTAACAAACACTCCCCCAAATTTCATTCATTTGCAACAATAACTTATTTGCTGTCAGGTATGAGCCATCTGTAATTAGGCTTGATGTGCCTCCTCACTTCAAGAATTAAGAGGAAGAAATAGTTTCTGCCTGAGCCATCCCATTCTTGTGGCAAGGAAAAAAGTAAGAGTTGGCAGTATCACACACATGACCTTTAAAGCTTTTGCTCAAATATCCCTGGCTAAAGAACATCCATGTCAAACCTGGCAATGGAGGGGGGAATTACATTTCTAATGCAGGAAGTTATTAGAAGTTATATGGCAACTGGAGGATACCTATATATTTATTACAGGAATAAAAGTAAATAATTAGGAAAAAATATTACAACCAAACAGTAACATTTATGTTTGTCCCCATAGAGGACTTTTATATCCTGTTTTTCTAAGAGCTTTTAAAAAACTAATAAAATGGGTGAGTAATACCTCATATTTAACATCTTCCATTTATTCCCCTGTAGGCAGTTCATTCTTTCACTGCTGTGGGTGTGGTTAAAAGAACATGTTGGTGTTTGCTACCACTCAGCTTTACAAATATGTTAGAATGGAGTATCAGAGCTATTTGGTATAAACCATTTATTAGATACAAATAATTAGATTGTAAACCTTGATTCTGCCCCTTAAAATCTCTAAATTACATGTTGGAGTTTAGACTACTCATATGTAAAACAGGGATTTGACAGTTGCTGCACCAGGCTATTTTGAGAATTAAAGGAAAGTCCATTCAAAGAAACATAACATGTGTCCAGCTTATATTAGGAACCCTCTTCATATTAGTTAAATGTGAATTTATGTTGATTATGAATCAACACAAACTCAAAATTATAGACAGAGTATGAACTAAGTATACATTAGCCCCAAACCTCACTTATGAGAGACATTATTTATTATCATTATCAGTAGACTAAGATAATGCATTTTTACTTTTAGTCAGCATGTTCATTGTTAACCCACAGAAGCACAGATTTCTAGAAAGATTGAATCAAAGGTTAATTTAAAAGAAAGTAAAAAATGCTACATTCTTTTAAACCTGCTCCCTGTTCTTATTTATGTGCATGGTTCCACAACAATTGTTTGTAAACATTTGGCAGGGGGCCTGTGCATATATTCATGGCTGTCTTATCATTGAGAGTAGATTATGAACATTATCATGATCTCATGACAGCCTATTCTGGCTCCCAGCCTGTTATAAGTCTGGTCCTAGTGGCCAGCATAAGGAAACTCCTGGGGCCCTGGAGGTAAAGTTTACTTAAACCAATCTGAGATGCAAGATAGTAATTTTCAAACTGCTCCCATCATAGAATGTTAAGTTAGATTTTATTCTTGAGATCTATAGAAGTCAGAGAAACTTTATTACTTTTGTGGGAATTTTTCCTCCAGCAACTTTGATTTTGACCTCTGAACGTACTTTGGGCTTATTGGAAAAAAAAGCCCCTAGCTTAGTGCATATTGCCATCTTGGTAATACCAAAGGTAAATCATGTCTGAAAGTACACTAATGGCTATTGCTGCCCCTTACTACTTTCCCCAAGAGAACTGTATTTCCTGAGTGGGAATGATGAAGCTATTATTTATAGTTCATAATCTCCATAAGGCACCGTCAACAGATCTAAACTCTATTTCTTGATACATAGGTACCACTCTCTTCCTCTCTCTGTCACTTATTTTTTCCCTTCAGGAATTCATATTGGTCTCTATCTTCTCTTCTGACATTTGTCTCTGTCTTTGAAATGACAGTAAATAATACAGGACTTAACAGCTGCATAAACACCATACTCAAGTCAGGATCAAAAACCCTTTACCCTACACATTTTTCTTTCTAATAGAAACCTAGACTTATAGTTCTTGGGGGAAAAAATTATGTTGGTGAGACTTAAAAATATATTAGGTCTTGATAAATTAAACTCCAAGGCCTAGGATGTTTATTATTACTTAATCTAAAATGCAGGGTGTGAATGGAAGGGTGTTAAATTGGCCCTCAAGGACTGTAGATTTTAGTTTTTGTTTTAGTTTCCTAGGGCTGCTATAACAAATGACCACAAACTGGGTAGCTTAAAACAACAGAAATTTATTCTCTCACAGTTCTGCAAGCCAGAAGTCTGAAATCAAGGTGTCAGCAGGGCTGAGCTCCCGCCCTAGGCTCTAGGGACAAATCTGTCATTGTCTCTTCCAGCTTCTGGTAGCCATTGGTGTTCCTTGGCTTGTAGCTGTGTCTCTCTTTGCTTCATCTTTACATTGCCTTTTCTCTCACTCTCAAAATTCCCTCCCTCTCTCTTATAAGGATATGTGTGATTTCACTTAGGGCCCACCCAGATAATCCAGATAGTTCCTCCTCTCTAGATATGAAACTTAATCACATCTTTTGCCATATAAGATACCATTACAGCTCTGGCTAGTGTGCCTCAGTTGGTTAGGCATTGATCTGTGCACATGGAGGTTACTGATTTCATTCCAGGTCAAGGGAACATGCTGGGTTGAGGGCTTGATCCTTGGCAGCAGGCCTGCACTTTCACATTGATGTTTCTCTCTCTCCCTCTCCCTTCCTCTCTCTCTCTAAAAGTCAATAAACTATTCTTTAAAAAAAAAAGAAAAGAAAAAAAGATACCCTTACAGGTTCCAGGGATTTGACATGCCTGTCTTCTGGAGGGCCACTGTTCAGCCTACCACGGTTCTTATTCTAACTACTCATGCTATAAAATCAAGTGAAAAAAATTGTTTTTGGGGGGGCAGGGGCACTGAACCTCTGTCAAACTCTCCCAGATGGGCTTACAACATCCTGCATTAGGAGATTTCTTTCATTCAAGTTTAGTCTGAGATCATTGGTCTTCACTCTCTTTGTGGCTTCCCCTGGTTCCTACTCACTTGTGATCTATTGTGAGCTGACAGCAATTTTCCTGATACACTGACTCCTTTGTTTCCTTCAATAGTAAATCAGTATATCAATGGTCTTTAATCTAAATACACAGAGAGTTGAGGCCATATCAGCTTTGAGGTTGGAGGTAGCCCACAATTTGATGTATGTAGTGGATTGTAGTCCCTCCAGGGATCATCTCCCACAAATGATTCCCTTCTGTATTTTGTTGTTGAAGACTTCACTGACTTCCTTTGGGGCTTAGAGGCTCTTAAGTAAATGGTCTTGGTATCAGGGAAGCACACTGGACTCCAGTTCTGGTTTTTGCCTTCTGGTCTCTACTTTTCAGGGATGATCAAGGAGGGGGAATGTCCATTTGTAGGTATGAGAGGAAGTAGAAAAGAAAAGGGTAATATTTGTACTACTTTTCCATTACAATAGTTGGAATAAACAGCTAGAATAATTGGGATGTGTGTCCACACACTCAACCTCTGTACCTACAATAACTGTGCCTTGAGCAGTAAGTGCAGAAGCACACATTTTCTGAGTCCCTCCCCACACTCGACCTGGTTTAGGGCTGTCAGTTATTTTCTCAAGAATAACCACAGCTGTAGTTTATTCAGTTCATGAGAGTTTCCTGCTTATTTGCCCTGTGATCCCTCTTGCCAGAGTTAGTCCCTCTTTACTCTAAACCACAGAATAAATTGTTCGTGCCCTGACCTGCTGCTTGGAATAAGCCTGGCAGGGATTTGAATGAAATGAACTGATGAACACAATGGTATGAGCTCTGATGGATTTGCTCTGAAATGGAGCAGGGAGAAAGTGAAGTGCAGAGCATAGTTTAACGCTCAGGTGAGTAGCTATATGCACCAACCTCTATGTCGTTCCATTTCCTCTATATTTCATGTCTTAGTCACAAGGAATCTTACAGCATATTGGATGAATTATCATATATTTTGGGAAGATCATTCAAATTTCATGTCTTATATATAGCCTGTCACTATCATCTTTTAACAGCAACAAGCCTCCCTTTCTATATCACAAGGCAAAAGAAGCCTTGGGTTGCTTGTAGCTGATACAGTCAACATCTTCGTATAAAAGCTTATTGCCAGGAAAACCATCAAAAAAAAAAAAAAAAAAAAAAAAAAAACCCAGAAGAAAGATATAGTACCCCAAATGAGGGCATTAGTTTCCCAGGGCTGCCATAATAAGTTACTACACACTGGGTGGCTTAAAACAGCCAGTCTTTCACTTTTCTGGAGGCTAAAGCCTGAAATCAAGGTGTCAGCAGAGCTGGGCTTCCTCTTCAGGTTCTAGGAGAGACTCTTTCCTCGCCTCTTCCAGCTTCTAAAGGCTGCTGGTTTTGCCTTGGCCGTGGCAGCGTAGCTTCAATCTTCCTGTGTCTTTGCTTGGCTTTCTTCTCTGTTTGCTTCTTTCCTATCATTCTCTTATAAGGTCCCTGGATTTGGACCTACGCTACTCTAAGATGATCTCATCTCAAGATTCTTGACCTTTCTTTCTCTTTCTCTTTCTTTTCTTTCTTTCTTCCTTTCTTTCTTTCTTTCTTTCTTTCTTTCTTTCTTTCTTTCTTTCTTTCTTTCTTTCTTTCTTTCTTTCTTTCTTTCTTCTTTCTTTCTTTCTTTCTTCTTTCTTTCTTTCTTTCTTTCTTTCTTTCTTTCTTTCTTTCTTTCTTTCTTTCTTCTTTCTCTCTCTCTCTCTCTCTCTCTCTCTCTCTCTTTCTTTCTTTTTCTTTTTTTATCTTCAAAGACTCATTTGCAAAATAAGATCACGTTCACAGGTTCCAGATAACCTATCCTTTTTGGGTGGGCGATTGCAGGGGGTTAGCAGTCAGCATTCTACAATGACTAGCCCTGATTTCTCATGGGCTACATTGTTTTTTCTATGCTATTACTTTGTGTTATTAAACCCCAGGCACTAGACTGTTAAAGGGATGACTTGGACATTTATCATCTAATAAAGAAGTGAGAGATAGTCTCACAATGTGTTGCTGTGAGTTAGAGTCAATCATGATGGATGACAGTAAAATACAATATAAGAGTCGATGATAATATGAAAACTGGATGCCTTTTATTCTTCTTGGATTTTAATGTTGAAGTTTGAGCATTTTATATTTCTCCAGCCATATAACCCATTCTTGTCCCATGTGAATTTTTCTCTGATGTCAAAGAGAGGGATAATATTTCCTCTTCAAAGGTGGTAGTTGCTTTGTGGACTCTGGTTTTGTTAATGTGAACACAGTGTGGTGAAAACAGTATTTCCACAAACAGGTGATACTTCACCACAAACCTTCTTACAATCACCAAAATATATGGAAATTTTATTTCTAGCACTACAAATAAATCTTCTGGCTAATTTTCACTATAAATAATACTTTAATTCCCTTCAGCACCTATTAGCCAACACATTGAGTGGCCATCATTTTACTTTACAGTGATTTGTTTTCAGATTTTGTTCCTTATATAAAAAAATTTTTATTTTGATATAATCTCTGTGAAAGGGTGTATGTGTTTGATTTATAATCTTCTTGGTTGTGTAAATAAATTCCCATTGGAAAATGACAGCTGTTCTTCTATGAAATGAATAATTTAATTTGACCATCAGCTTTGGGATTAATTAAAAATATGACAGTATTTTATCCCAAAGACAAAATTATCATTCCCCTCTTAAACCTTGTCAGACCCAATGGATCCCTTCCCATCATATATTTCAGGGGTTCAGTTTGTCACCACAGAGAATATTTGGAAAGTGCTTCTCAAATTTTAGTGTGCATACAGATCAGCAGATCTTGTTAAAATGCAGATTCTGATTAAGTGATTCTGACATGAGGTCTGAGATTTTTCATTTCTAACAAGCTCCCAGGTGATGCCCATGGGGCTGGTCTGTGGACCACACTTTGACTAGCAAAATTTTAGGATACACCACATAGTAAAAAGCAATAAAAAGATGGCATTTACAAAAAATGCTTGGGGTGGGAAATAATTGATTAACTTCAGCTCCAGAATCTTGGAAAACTGAGCACAGAGCTTATGGTTGGCTGGCTTGTGGAACCTGAACCCTGTAATTATGGAAATTACTTTTGCCATGTAATCTCTTGCTTTTGCCTGCTCTGCATCCATATTTTCTTTAAGAAACTTCTCCTGTTCCACCGCATGCACTCCCAGAGAGAATGATAATTTTGGGGTTGACTTCCTATCCAATTACCATTACCACTTTTTTCTACCACAAGGGTAGTTCCATACCCCAAGGATGAATGAACGTACATACCTCTCTGGATGAATATATGGATTTTTGAGAGGGAAAACCCTTTGCTGATGAGAATTCTAAACTGGAGGGGTGTTTTTCTGGGCCCATTGTTAAAAAGGAAGCCAACAGAAGTAAATGAACCAAGGATATTTTTATACTTGAATCAGCTATGACTAGTGCCAGCTCTTTTTATTGCATAAGCTTATAAATTTTCTAAGATATTTTCAGTTGTGCTTGTTTATCCACTTGTAACTGAAAGCATTTTGATTAAAACATTTGTAGAGATTTAGGTCAATTGGTTCACCGAATAGCTGTGTCTTAACTTGGGTTTCCCAGAAAGCAAGGCCTGAGGCAAAATCTTTTGTGCTGCTACTTTATTAGGAAATGCAACCATGGGAAGGAGGGGTGAGGACCAGAGAAGAAAGGTAGGGAAGGAGAATGATGTGAAGTTGTGTTACTGAGCTGACCACTGCTCAGTAGCAAGCTTATCTGATTGCTAAATCCTATAGGATCCCTGCTGTGAGGTTGCTGAACTCTGCCTCTCAGGAAAGTCTGCTTGGTGGAAAGGAAGGCAGAACTTATCTGCTGTCTTTTCTCCCTTTGGGCAAAAGTTTGCTCTTTGGTGTTTTAACTCACCTATTTTTTTCAGATTGTGAATGTGTGGACACTTAATTCATTGGCATTTCAAGCCTCAGCAACAACAGAGCCTCAGGGCAGGATGTGAAGAGGGTGGTCCTGGTATTGAAGAGAAGGCTTTCGTCTTGTTCCTACGGGAAGCTGACTGCTACCTGCAGTGGCATCTGCTGTGGAACAAGTGTCAAACCTGGAGGTGAGAGCGAGATCTGAGCTGGCCCATTCTGATGCTGCCTTCTAAATCTGCATGTTCTATTCAACATCTTGGTGCCTAAAAGGCTCTGCCTGTTCCAGCAATCTTCCCTAGACAATATGGTATGCAATGCAGTTTTCTGTTGAAAACCTATGGTTGAGAGTCCCCTGGTGAGACCATGCGTGTATTAGTTTCCTAGGGCTGCTGCAACACAGTACCATAAACTAGGTGAATCAAAGTAGCAGACATTTATTTTCACATTTCTAGAGGCTAGAAGTCCAAAATCAAGGGGCTGCTCCCCTTTCAAAAACTTGAGGGTCGAATCCTTACTTGCCACTCAGAGCTTCTGGTGGTTTCCGACTTTCCTCAGTTTGTGGCAGCATAGCTCTTGTCTCTGCCTCTATTCTCACATGGCCTTCTTCTACCTCTGTGTCTTCTCTTTTTTCTTAAAGGACAGCAGTCATTGGAGTTAGAGCCCACTCTACATCTACAATGACATCATTTTGAGATTCTTAACTAATTCTATCTGCAAAGACCCTGTTTCCAAATAAGGTCATGTTCTGAGGATCAGGGTGGACATGAACTTGGGGGACTACTACTCAACCTGCTACATCAAAGTAAACATCATGCAATGTGCCACAAAGAAACTGCATGCACTATGCATTTTGAATGCTCAGTGGCTGTCATTCAGGGGCTAAGAAACAATTGTTCTAGCGACATTTCCCTTCCAGAAATCTGGAACTGGACCCCATTCCATCTACCACTAGTCTTGGTTTAATTGCCACAGGGCAGAATACACAAGGAATGGCAGATTATCTAGAAGCTACTTTGCCACGTTAAAAAATTTGGAGGGCTGTGGCTGTGGTGGGGACAAGGACATGAAAGGAAGGAGCTAAAAAAAGAGAATGTGTCTGCCCTGCAGAACTGTAAAGAATGAGCTAGTGTGGAAGGCCAGGGGGCACTAATGCCATCACATGCTTTGCAGCCAGGCAGTTTCAAGCCAAATGAAGCTGAATGAACCTCTTTAATCTCAGGTATTGCTTATTAAGAAACATTATTTTTGCCTCTGCATCGCAGCAAGGGCTTCTCCCCATATCTGTTCTCCCACCAGAGCCCAGAGCTGTCTGATGAGGAAAACAGAGATCAAAGGTGGCACTCAGAGGAAAGGAAATGAAGTGCTGCAGCAGGGAGCAAGTGGGGACATGGCCGAGTTCCTGGTAGCATGCTTTCCCTCATTATGGGGGATGTTGCTGGTGGAAATAGGGCTCTTCCATGGAGTCACAAGGAAAGCATTTCAAGGACCCATTCGTAAGAGGATGAGGTGTAGTGGTGCAAAAATGAAGGACTGCCCCTAGGTGCCCCGTGTCTCATCCACGACCAAGCGCCTTAGCTCTGTGTCTGTGGGAGAAGTCCAGCTTCTGGGGCTGCAAGCCCACACTTGTCCTTACCAAGACCAGGAGACCAGGGCTCAGAGAGTCAGAACTTCTCTGTGTCTTTTTTCCCCATCTGCACATGCACCAAAGCCCGATGGTGCCCTGGCTGTGGCTCATGCTGGCCTTGGGCCTGTGCTTGGAGCCACATGGCTGCTATAGAGAGAATTTGCACGAACAAACAGACGAATCTTCTTTAAGCTCTGATCTATTACCTTGGGTTTGGGAAGGGGTAAGCTTTCTTTCAAACTAACCAATCTCTTTCCTGGTTCTTTGAAGGCTTATGCTGGGTCCTCCCAGTCCATTTCCTGAATCTTCTGGGGTTCTGTGTCCCTTATCCAATCCTATCCTTTCCCATGCTCAACAACTCCCTTTGTGTCACAGTTTTTGTTCCTACTGCACATGCCCCAAAGTTCTGCTGCATCAGCTGGTTCCTACTACACATGCTCTTACCTCCACTGCACCATCTTGGTTTCTACTGTGCTGTGCATGTGCTCAGCAAAATAATTTTTCCTGCTGTTTTATAGTCCAGATCAGTGGACTGGTTGACTCTCTGAGGAGACTGAAAGGTATTGGAAATTATGTACATACTCTGGTCTTTTTTATTCATGCAGCAACCCAGAACAGATCCCATGGGCATGCATCACACCAACAATCATCTTTAGCCAGTGTGGCGAGGCTGCTACAAAGTGAAGAGCAGCTCTCCAAGGGCACCCTGCCTTGTGTTTGAAGGACAAGGGGAGGAGGGGAAATCCAGCTGCTTCACATTGCCAGATCTTCTCCCCATTACTGCCTTGTTCCCATCTTTCCATGGAAGTAGTTAGATGAAGTTCTTCCACTGGAACCTGTATCTCCTAAACTTCCTAAGAAATGAATCCTCTTGTTACTGGGCTGTGTGGAAAGGCCTGTTTATAACATCTCGCATAGCTTGGTTTTGTTTTAATGTCATCTTTGTCATTCTCAATCTAGAAGTCTGTCATAACAAGCTCCTATAAATTACTGCCAGTGCTCTATTTTACCACCTCCAGTCTTTCAGCTGTGACATAGTGCCCATAAATCTTTCCAGGACCCATTTCACCGCACTGGGTACTAGAGCTGCCTCACCATGCTCTTCTGCCTTCTGCATTCCCTCCACCTCTCCTGACTCCGAGTGGATCAGCCAAAATGCAAGTGGGGCTGCAGTGGAGTTTATTCAGATCCTGTGGGGACCATGAACATGAATGGGATTTAGGACTGATGGTTAAAGGAAGGGAGGGAAGGAGGAGAAACAGGTGAGAGGCAGTTAGGTCTCAGAGGAGCTAAATATTTCAGACCCTGGAATTAGCTAGAGATAGTTGCTGGGGAGGGAGGGAAGGAGGAGAGAGACAGACAGACAGAGAGGAAGAGAGAAAGAGAAAGAGAGAGAGAACTTTGTGCTGATAGACACCCAGACCTCAGCAGGTTCCAGCAGCTCAAAAGATAAGACTTGTTCGTTATTGATTTTCTTCCATGTTTGATTAGAACTAGAAATGGAGGAAGGAGGGAGAGAGTAACTCTAAGCCTTGGGCATACTTTGATGTTTGCAATAAATAAAGATCTTAATAGTTTTAAAGGGAATATATATATATATGCTTTTCCTCCTAATAAACTCAGGTGCATTCTTCATCTTTTCCTCACTAAGGAAAATGAGTATCAGAGCTGAAAACACCTGATTCCCTACAAAATATATAAGCAGATCAGTAAATAATGTATAATGAAAAATAATAAATAAAAACAGCTGCTTCCTACAGCTTCTCTTCCCCGCTCAGCTGAGGACAAAAGACCAAGGACTTTACACATTTCCTTCCACCTTGCTCTGGTTTTCCAGCCAAAATATGATCTTTTCTCCACCTTGATTTTACTGAGTCTTCGAAACAAGGAGAGGGAGAGAGAATAGGAAAACTAAGGAATCAGCTTCCTCTGAACAGTGTGGGGCTTTTGCAAGTTTATATTCACCATCAACCGGACCTGAAGGGGGAGGAAAGGAGACAGGAAAAATGTGAGAGGTGGAGTTAGAAAAGTTTTGGAAAATGTGTTCCTTCCCTCTGCCAAATGTCTTATGTGAGTGCCATACAGCCATTGACTTTATTTCCCCTTGACACATTAGCTTTAATCGAATTTGTTCTCTCAGACTCTATCACACTGAATCCTAAAACCTTTTCCCAACCAAAGGCCATAGTCATTTCTTTCAAGCTCCCTATGTTTTCACACTCCATTCCATTCCAGATGCTCTTATTAATTTCATCCCCCTGGTTTCTCTTCCTCCTTTTATGCACTCATTAGGTTTTTACAAAAGCTAAGTCCTCAATTATCTAACACTTAACACCTCTCTAAATTCTACACTCCATCAGCTCAGAGAATTTCTTCCTGACTCGATTATCACACATATTCAGACGACTTACACATCCCCTCTCTGCCCTGTCAATCACCTGAGCTCTGGTGATGTCTTTCTATGTTTTCCCAGATATTGGCACTCAGCCGTCCTGTGATCAATACAACTCAGCACACTTCTGTTAACAGCAACATCATTTGCTTCAGCTCAAAGTCTCAGATATATCTTTGATTCTTTTTTCACTTATATCTTCACTTTGTCAACCAAAAAAAAAAAAGTGTAGGCTATAATAAAGCAAAAAACCTGCCACTTATTTGAGCAAAAAAAGGTATTATAATCTGGTAAGTACAGATTCAAGTGGCAACCTAAACTGTGGTCCAAAGAGGGAAAGAAAACTACCAGTACTGTTTCCATTTAGGGCATCCATGCAAATGAAGGACGTTGGCTAGATCAGTGGGATTGGTTAGGGCCTTTACATAAGTGGAGGATGCTGGTTGCTGAAATGGTTTGGTTTCTTTCAAGATGATGAAGGCAGATGATGTGGTTTCCATGATGAGGTGGAAGTCAAGTCCACATATGTCCATGTAGCAGTCCTTGATCTAAGATGTCTGCAGCTCAGTCTTGAGCTGAGTTTAGCAATAAGTCAACAACTTAGGAGTAGTTCTGAGAATTGAGACATAAGATGTGTGAAGTCCCCATTTCCTCAGTGGCCTCCTGACTTCATTTTAAGTGACTCTCAACAATGTTTTTTCCATTTTATCTCCTGCATTATCAACCTTCCCACCAATCACCATACTTGGTAAATATTCTCTGTAAAAATGTCTAGACTCTTTGTTCCTTTCCATTCCCATTGCCACTGACCTAGACATTCTTAACACCTCTGCCTCTTGCTTGGCTAAATATATATGTAGCCTGATTATCTGGCTTATGTACACTCTAGTTTCTTCATATTTCAATTGATCCTGGACAGCTCTCATACATATTTGTCGTTCTTCCCCTGTCCCACCCTGACTTCCAGAATGAGAAAGCCCTCTTGCTTATAGGAAATTCCAAAATAATGGGAGGTGGTACCTGAACTTTCATCATAGGTGCTGAAAGGAAACAAGCAAGCATCTCCATCTTCTTTTTGACCCCTTGGAAGCTAAGCAAAGGCATGTGACCTAAGCCTGGCCAAATTCAAGGTCCAACCAGGGAATCTGAATCTTGAGGCAGCAGCAAAAAGGCACAGGAGGAGTTAAAGATAAGTTGGAAAAGCAGAAGCGGAGTTCAGCAGTGTGGCTATGAAAGATCAGTGGTGGCAGGACCAGTTAAAGGCTACCCAGGGAAGGACTCAGCAGCGCCTCTTGACCAGGACCGCCTGGGATGAGATTTTGGCTATGTTTTCAGTTGCCTAGCCTCTCTGACTTATGTCTATTTTCCAGTCTAATTTTACATGCTTCCTGTCAAATCTTTGAGCTACCTGATATCCTTTGGCAAGGTCCTTTTTGTTTAAGTTATCCAGATGTGAAAACCCCATTTTCTAATTTTTTTACTTGATATTCAGACATCTCGGGGCCTTGCAGATGCTGCAGGGACTGTGCCTTCCAGGGCTAGCCAATTCCTATAGATAGTAAATGACTCATCTATGACCACACCTTACATATGCAAACCAACCAATCAGAGCTCATAGCCAAGACCACCTTCTTTTTTGGCCCTTAACACTCTGGAGCACTCTACTCCTGACCTAATCTAGACAAAACAATAAAAGGCAATCTCATAGATAGTCAAAGTTAGGAAATAAAAAACAACCACAAGACCTGGACCAGGAAATTTGGGATCCAAGGCTCTCGACACCATCTTTCAGTTTTGATGACCTCTCTTCTCTGTTCCTTTTCACCAACCTGCCCCCCTTTTCACCAACCTGCCCCTCTATCACTTTCTTTCCGATTACAGGCTTTTGTTGATTAATACAGCATGCGCTTGGCCTCAAATGGCTGCCCAACCTGACCCAATTCTATCTTTCAGTTCAAATATTCATCATGATGTAAGTCAGTCCTCAAAAAAACTATAGTTTATGAGCCAAATAATGCCTAGTACCTGTTTATGTACGTAAAGTTTTCCCATTTATTTATGTCTTACCTATGGCTGCATGCATGCTACAATGACAGAGTTGAGTAGATATGATAGAGAACAAATGGCTGGCAAAGCAAAATATTTGCCATCAGGCCCTTTACAGAAAAAGTTTGCTGACCACTCCACTGATCTAACTGATTCAATCTCTCTGCTTTCCATCTTCAAAATGAAAGTAAAACAGTAGATAGATTCAGCTCTGGTCAGATTTCTACCCCTGGTCCAATCACTTAGAAAAAGTGGGTGTGATATTGTGTCATTCATAGGACTATTTTGCTGAGTTTATGGTAAAGGGAGATGTCTCTAAGAAAAGGAGGTGAAAGAAAAAAGAATGAATTGATTCTCACTGCTATGTTAAGGGTAAACCCATTGCCTTTATCTTTATTACACTATTAAGACCATATTATAACTCCCTATTTCTCAATAAAATAAAAACAAAATATTGCTGCATAGCTTTTGAAGTGATTTTCATTCTGTCAATCGAATCTTATGTGAAAGTGTAAACTCATTTGCCTCCTGTCCATGATAAGTCAAGAACAGACATCAGACACTTTGGGCTCAGCAACCATAATGATGGGGAGAGGAGAAGATGGGCTGATTGGTCAGGTTGCAGGCAGGGGGATGAACTCCCCTTGAAGGGAACTAAACCATCTAGGACTCTGTGTTAAAGGGACATGGTAAGACCAGTGTCTGGTTTGGATACTGTTAATATCTAAGAAACTCTAAGAAAAATTTGAGCAGGCTATTGAAGAGAAAAACCAAGTATTACCCACTTGTCTCCAGAAATAATCCAAACCACTAAACTCACAGGGGCCAGAGTATATGTACAAAGCAGGGTCCTACCCCTCACCAGACAGGGCCAGCAATTGCTAAGCTGATGTCAGGAACAGTGCAGTGAGAAACTAGAGTTCTGGAGAGAGAAAAAACACCGAAATTTGTGAAACAGAGAAGTGGGGGGGAAGGGGAGGTAAAAGACTAGTACTTGGCACACAGCCTGCCCATTCTTACATCCATTGCATGCCATTGAATTGGGTATCCAGCAATTGACTGAATGAATAATTGAAATGTTTTCCTATGGACAGATTCCATTCAGGTAACCAGCACAGTGTTGGCAACTGGCCTGCCTGAGAGTTCGTTCTGGTTCTGTTTTTGTTCTAATTATGTAATCCTAAGCAAATTGCTTAATAATCAGTATCGCTGTTTTCTCATCTGTAAATGCCACTCAAGGTTTTAGTGAGGACTAACTAATGAAATAATATATGCCAGCTGGCACCATAATGTACTGCTCTAAAGAACTATGTTACCGCTCCCTGGCTCAGGGAACGTGTTTAATAAATGGCCAGTCATTATTATTTAGTCTGCGTTTTGACATTTGGAACTGTTTAACTTTGGCAATGATCAGTGATTTTCCAATGTATGACTTATGAATAAAAAAGATTAATTTAGCATTTATGGAGAAAACAGTGGGTCAATATTAGCAGAAATAGAAATCTCTAAAGACAGAGTTTACTTATATTTTATAGGTCTCTCAATTTTGTACTTTATAGAGATCTAGGAAACAGTAAGGCAGTTTCAATTGAGGTGTTTGTTCTTCCCTGTCACAGACAAGTATCACATGATCTCACTCATATATGGAATCTAATGAACAAAATAAACTGAAGAACAAAAGAGATCCAGAGACATGGAAGCATGGAACAAACTGAGGAGTCTCAGAGAGAAGGGCAGGGTGGCAGGGAGAGATTAACCAAAGATCTTACATACATATATGCATAACCCATGCACATAGACAATAATGCAGTTCGGCCTGGAGGAAGTTAATGGGGGGGAAAAAAGGGGACATCTGTAATACTTTCAACAATAAAGATAATTTTTTTAAAAAAGTAATTCTGAAGTAGGAGGTGGAGCAGTGTATAGGGAGGATAAATGGTGATGGATGGAGACTTGACTTGGGGTGGTGAACACAATACAGTGTACAGATGATGTGTTGTAGAATTGTGCGCTTAAAACCTGTATAATTTTGCTAACCAGTGTCATCCCAATAAATAAATAAATAAATAAATAAATAAATAGTAATTCTACAGTGTAAATTCTTTTTGCTCTTTTCCTTTGAGATTTTTGTGTTGTTTGCTACATGTCTCTAAAAGAATTGTTTCTTCTCAGTTTCAGTTGGATTTATAATTACTTCTTTTTTTGATAAAATAACATTATTGGTGGGAGAAGCAAAGCTTTTTATCTGTGCTCCTTTCACACATGTCTCAAAGGCCATTTACATCAATTAAGACACAATGCACATAAAGATAGCGTATCGCTAACAGCCTCATCAGTCTACACCATGCTCTGCATTGTTAGGTAGGAAGCAGTCTGTGTTCTTCCCCTCCTGTGATGTCACCCCAGCAACCCATCTGAAATATTGTGTTTTATTAAGCTACTCACCCAGTATGCATACTATTGTGAATCAAGGTTATTTCTTAGAGACTTTTGCCTTTTGGTGGTAGTTATAGCTGTGATTTTTTTTTTAAAGGCTGATTTATTCTTAGTTTTTGTTCTATATTCCCTTTGGAGTAAATTCAATAGAAAAGAGGGGGTGTACAAAATCCACAAATTCCTGCAGTGTGAAATTCATCAGAGCATGATGCAGTCTCTAGGGAGCATCAGTTTCTCTAAAGAGAATGTTCTGCTGATTGTAATCTATCTTAGCAACCAGGCAGACTCTAGATGGGCACCAACCAGGCAGCAGCCTTCTGATGGGCTTAGTGTGACTGGGGCCCAGAGGCCTCTAAGAACAAAACACCAACCAACTTGTCTCAGGGTTGTAAATTCCAATTCTTGGCTATTCCTTTCCTTTCTTTCCTTTACTTTAAGATTTTTTTATTGATTTTTAAAAGGAGGAGAAGGGAGAGGGAGAGAAAGAAATATCGATGTGAGAGCAGAACATCAATACACTGCCTCCTGCACTCCCCCTACCAGGGATCAGGGATTGAGCCCACAGCCCCGGCAGATGCCCTGACCAGGAATGTAACCCGTAGCCTTTCAGTGCATGGGACAATGACCAACCAACTGAGTCACATCAGCCAGGGTTTAACCATTGATTTATGTGAAGCATTTTAATACCTCTGCTGAAACATAAAGAGTCACTGTGACATCAAACCTCCTCTAGAAGGCTTTCCTACCTCTCCTCAGAATCACCAGGTGTGCCTCTTGTGAGCCCTCCCTAAGTGCACATCCTTCCCCCTAGAAGAACACAATTACCATACTTCATTTAGTGTCTTTGGCCCCCATTAGAGAGCAACTTTTGTATTGGCAGAGAATTTGTTTTACTCACCATTTCCACTGGTCTACCACATTGGAGTTACCCCAGAACAGTTGAATCACTCAGAATCCAGATGTCCAGGTAACACTGTCTTGAATGTATAAATTAAAACTACTCCAGTAACTCACTTACCAGCCATTTCCTTTGACTTACCACTCTAGATAGTTCTAAGGACCTTCAATAAATGTAAATACAACATTGGGAATGCCCGTCTAGTCCCTCAGTTGTACCCAGAAACATGTTCGGTGTTCTTCCATGTCAGCAGTTTTCCTCCCTTATGCCTATGCTTCCTTCTAGCAACAATCCTATTCATACCTCATACTTTTACAGCTAAAGTTCTTGAAAGAGTGATCTGACTTACTACCTTTACCAATTTATCCATTTATTTTATTATTATTTTGTTGTTAATCCTCACCTGAGGATATTTTTTTCCGTTGATTTTTAGAGAGAGAGGAAGGAAGGAAGGAAGGAAGGAAGGAAGGAAGGAAGGAAGGAAGGAAGGAAGGAAGGAAGGAAGGAAGGAAGGAAGGAAGGAAGGAAGGAAGGAAGGAAGGGGGAGAGAGAGAAGCATTGATGTGAGAGACACACACCAACTGGTTGCCTCCTGCACATGCCCCGACAGAGCCAGGGATCGAACCTGCAACCTAGGTATGTGCCCTTGACCAGAAATCGAGCCTGTGACTCCTTGGTGTGCTGGCCGAGGCTCTAACCGCTGAGCCACACCGGCCAGGGCACCTTTACCAATTTATTGTCTCAACTCTTTACAAGCTGGTTTTCACAACCACTGTGACGCAAATAGTGGTTTGCTGATGATCATAAATGGAACACTTCTGTGGTCTAGTGAAAGCTTTCCTTTCTCTTCCTTCTCATTTTCAACACCATTTCTCAGATTTATTCCTCTCCAGGCCCTCTGCTCACTGTCCTTTAATGAACCTTCTTACTCTCCTGAATGCTAAATGTTGATCTCACCTATAGGTCTATCCTCAAAATCCTCTCTCCCCAACACATGGTCTCCCTGGTTCATTTTGCCAAACCTCCAACTTCAATGATCCTACTCCTACTTCACTTCAGAGTCTCAGATCCCGCTGTAACCCTACTCTCTTACTTCATGGCATCAGAATGGCACATAGGAATGATCAATTACCAAAAGGATTTGTTCCTCCTAGAAACTGACCACAAAAATCCTGAAAGGAAGGTGCAAGAGTTCTGTTCCCTCCCACAGGTAGCCTTCCATGTCACACAGAAACCAGCTCACTGGGAACCTGGAAGACCATCTTTCCAGTTTTCCTTCATTTCCTCTCTCTTTGCCCTCTCCCAGTTCCCAGCTCTATCCAGCCAGCACCTGGTATAGTTAGACAGAGAGACCGGTTCCATTCTGGAGGCAGACAGTGGGTCTTAATTCTTCAGAATGGAGCACCAACAAGATAAATGTACTCCCCATTTGATAATGTTTGTCACTTTTCATAGTATGGCTTCGATGTATTTTTATGTTAAAATGTCCCTTGTTCAACACGGGGAGTATTAAAAAATGAAATAATATATAGATCTTGGCACCATAATGTATAATTTCCTAGTATATTTCCTGATGCAGACAAAGTGTTTAAAAATGATTCACTATTTTAATTAACTCTACATTTTGACATGTTTGGAGCTATTTAAGTTTGGCAGTGATCAGTGTCTTCACTATATGAGATTTGAATTGGAAAGATCAATTCAACACCTACTGGTATTTATTGGGAAAAGGAGAGGCTATTCCGTCCTGCCACACATATTTCCAGCGGCTAACAGAGTGCTTACACCTGGGTGTGCTACAGGATCTCAGTCCCAGAGCATAAAAAACAGTGATGTCACTCCTTCCCGAAAACTTGGCCCTCCTGTCTCGAATTGGTCACTGCCATTACCCAGAGTAGAGGTCATCTTTCATCTATTCCCAGTGTCTATCATTCTCATATCTAGTCAGTCACTGACCGCTTTACACATCCAAAATACAGTCCAAATCTTATCTTTCCCACTACCATTGCCTCAATTCTTTCCCCTAACGTAGCTGACAATCATGAGCACAGATTTAGTATTCAACAAACACCAGCTTTGTGCTAGTGCTAAGTGTTCTATGGTCATCATCTAATCTTATCTTCACAAATGAGCTACGAAGTATGTAGTATCACCTCCATTTCACAAACGAGCAAACTGAGGCTAAGAGAGAGTTAGGTTAAGCCCAGGATTTTCCAGCTAGAATTTGAACGTAGGCCTGTCCAGCCTGATTTCAAAGCTTGCCGTCTTAGTTTCTACCTGATGCATCAGTGCCTATGTATTCTTTAAGAGTAAAATAAAATGGTACGCCTGTAACTAATACAAAATAACATTCAATGTAAACTACAATTGAAAAGAAAAAAAAAAGAAGAGACGGCTTTTTAGTGGTTAGGCCTAAATAAGACATTTGGCAGGGGTGCTTACTCTGATTTCTCGCAGCACATCATACCTATGTATGGTAAATACTTATTGTGTATTATTCTAATTTTGGTGTAACGATACTTTGGAATACCCTCCACGTTGTTCGCTCCTTTGTTCTCTACACGTCCCTTGTTCCTCCTTCCTTCCATCAACAACCCTTCATTCAATGCCTCAGGGATGGGATGACAAACGAAATACAGTGGAAGAAAGGAATCAGCTTCTGCTTTTGACTTTCGAAAACCCAGCCCGCTAGAGAAAAAGGAAAAGACGCAGGGTTTGAACAAGAGAGTTGGGAATCCAGCTGAAGAGCGATAGTTAAGTTTCCCTGCCCTCCACTGGTAAACTTTTCTGGACAGCGACAAGCAAGGTCCTTGGAGAGGGTGAGAGACACTTCAGAGCTCTGGGTAAGGGCAGGCGGGGGAATGTTCCCTCTCCCGCCCAAATGGAACTCTGAAGGTGGACAAGTAGAATCCTCGCCACATTTAGGAAATTAGAGAGCAAGTGAACCTAATTCAGTCTCTTCTACCTATTGAGTGCCTACCATGTACCAAGCACAGTTCTAGGGACTGGGTATGTAGCAATAAACAAAAGAGAAAAAATCCTGCTCCTTGTTTAAGGAGCCTTAACCAGCTTCACTGAGCATTCCTGGTTTCCTTAGGTACAGGAACAGCAGAATGACCTTACTGAAGGTCATAGAAACAGCGTACAATGTGCTGGACCTTAAGAAGCCTTGTGACCAGAATAGCAATGAACTCCACAAACAAATAGTTGAGAACCTGATCAGAAAAGGGACACCTCAGGAAATGGCAGTGGGCCTAGATAAAGACCCAGAGGGCATGGATGGTCAGCACAGCATACCAGAGCATATATGAGCCTCTCCTTCCCCCACCGTCTGTCACCCCCCCAACAACTAAGGTGGCAAGAAAGCCCTAGATTAACTAAATTAAGTTTTTTCCTGTATTGGTGGACTGGGGACTCAAGTTTAAGTTTAATTGAGTTGTAGAAAAGTAAAGAAAGTTGTATTTTCTCACCTCCTGAATTAGTGGCCTAAGATTTTTACCTCAAGTACATGGCTTTTTTTTTTTTTTTTTTTACCACAAAACTGCGAGTTTTCTGAGAGCACCTGATTGATTGATCAGAAGCAGTATGATTGGTAGACATGTAAATTATTGTACATACATTCATTCATTCATTCATTCATTCACTCAATCGTGTTTCACATTTATTGAATCTCATTTTTGAATACTGGGCCAGGTGCTGGGTATACAGCATAGAAAAAAGACAAAATCCCATCACTCAGGGAAACAAAAAAGTCTCAGTCACGGCCTATGCTTTAAGCGGGAAGCCTTGTTCGGCGGCATGACTAGAAAGGGAAGATGATCTTCACCCTCCCTTTCTCAGAGGGTAGTAATTTTCAGGATTGATTTTTGGCTTTTGTGTTGGTTCACATATTTCTAAGCTATAAATTCTCTAAAAGCTCTAAGGTTTTCTATCAACAGTCCCCCTCACTCCCACGTCACCAAACAACCTCCTGGGTATCACATTTCCTGGGCTTTGTTATCCTTTTTAAACTAATGCTGAAATATTTATGCTAACACTACAACCTTTTACACAGGTCCTCCATTAGAGAATCTTAAACCACAAAGACTTGGGAAAGAGGAGTGTTGTTAGTGGCTACACATGAACATTAAATTGGTGTGGATCACTTGAGGGGTACCCTGCCACTTCTAAAAGGCTGCTAATCCTGAAAGTAATAGTGACAGAGAAACATCAGTGTCCTAGGCATTGTTTATTTTCTGGCATTCTTATATAAAGGAGAACATCTGCTCCTCTTTGTTCCTTTCAGATATTATTATGGCCTTGAGTATCTGACCATGCTGACGATGCTGATGATGCCGATGATGGAGAAGGCGGGGGGGGAGGAGGACTGTGCTATAATCCATTACCGACAATTTTTTAAATTTTCAATTAGCCCTGTATAATTAATGTGAGCCCCTTTGGGTCAGCTCCTGTGTTCTCTTGAAGCAATTCAATAGGCTTTGGATATCCCCTTGCTTTCTGGCACAAGGTGTTCAGAAGTTCTCTTGAGATTTTACCTGGAAATCAGTCACTTCTCTAAGAAGCCCTGGATCATTTAGATGAAATTGGCATTTGGAAACAGAGACCCAATCACTAAAGATTCTCCCTGGTACTGTGGGAGTCACTCAGATGATGTAAACTCTCTTGTTGCTGCTAGCTCAGTTCTAGCCTGGGAGCTGACTAATGGGTGAATGAATGAATGAACAGCTGACAATATTATTACTCTTAATACTAAGCTAGGGCAAACTAACATGCCTTGAAGATGTAATTCTCTATTCAAATAGTAGGTGTTTTTTTAACAAATATTTTAAAATTTAAGGCCTTGTGGATTTGATAAAGTGAGGAAGGGAGGGAAGAAAGAAAAATCAGTAAAAATTATTAAGGGAACAGATGAGAGAGAGCAAATATTTTCATAGCCTTATGAGTCCAGAGAGACTTGGTTTTGCCTATGGATTCCAAGTCTGGCTGTGCACGAATGGGAATTATTCCTTTAGATATATTCTGCGTTAACCTTTCCACAGAGCACCTGAGCCCTTTGCCAGCTGAGCCACCTGAGAGAGTGATGGTAATAAGAAGATAAAGAGAAGCAATGCAGAGTCCTGGTGCTGCGAATGGGTGAGCCCTCAGGCTTAGGCAAGAAAAAGCTATCAGAATGAATCTGATAAGACATGCAAATATCAGCTCTACATCAGGGTGAGATTTTCTTACATTTCACCTTTTGAGCAGCTGTTTGCTTATCTTTTTCATTTCTGAGCAATCACTCCTTGCTGGAAATGCCATCTTGAAACAAAGTGAGATGTTGTTTAACCTCCCATAAAGATCACTAGTGCTTTGTTTCTCAGTACATGAAGGTGCTACTGAAAAATATTGTCATTAGGGAAGTTCTAAGCCAAGAGTTGATTGATAACAAATGGAAGATATTGTCTAATAAGCTGAGATTTATTGGTGTATAGCCCTATACCATGGGACATCAGTTTTCTTTCTCCTCAAATATAACTATAAAGGAATATTATTATAATTCATTTTTAAAGAAAACTATTTCTAATAATTTGACAAAAGTAAAATAGAACTACCAAACACAAAAACAAACATACATATTTAAAATGACTGGTCTAAATAAATGAGTTTATGCTCATTATAGCATCCTAAATACCAGATAAAACATTTCTATTAAGAAAAATTAAATTTTATAAAGAAAATTTGGGACTGTGGCAGGGCAAAATAAAGAATGTATTGGTACAACATACTTTTCAGAAAAACATCAGGTTTTTGGAAAGAGCACTGCAGACTGTCCATTTAACACCCTGCTGACTTCTCAGGGCCAGGGGAATTCAAAGATCTATTAAGTTTACTTTCAAGTGACAGAACCTATGTTTTATTTATTTTTGTATTTCCATTTTCCTTCACTAGTGTTGGCACCCAGAAGATGCTCAATTAATATTTGTGAATGAATAAATAAATGTATAAATGTATTAAATGCAGGAATTGATAATATAAAAATAATTTTCCAAACTGAACTAATTATGTTAGAGTCCATTGTGCACATTAGCGGCAATAGGAAACCACTTTTAATTATTCAGGCTTTTATCTCCCTTTTAAAGCAGAACAAAGAATGTCTTCATTTAAATAATTAATTTCACCAATATAATAACTCAGCTGCTTCAGTGATTTGATGACACAGGAACAGCCCAGCTTTGACTTTGTGGAGTGAGAAAGTAGACAACTTTTCATTGGAAAGAAACTTCAAATATGTTGACTCTGCCCTAGAGGGAAGAAAACCTTTCTGATAGAAAACACTGAAAATACTGTGTTTAAATATTGAATAACTGGGTACTTTGTTTTGATGGTTAAATCTATACCTAAGCTGTGTGAACATACGGGGGCCTCCTCATACAAATTTCCTCAGGATAGCTAAAACACAAGGCTGAACCTGATGAAGCAGCAGTATAAAGAGACTAGGCCCTGACTCATTAAAGAATTCAGTTAGCTAAGTGTATCCTGGGTGCTTCCAAGACCATTTTCTGGTGCTCAGCATGCTCAGGGACTTAGCCATTGGTGATCATCTGCAGTTAAGAGCAACCTCGCCTTCTGAAGCTATACCTACATGCTGCAAAACCAGCTAATGGGTACATTTAATTTGAACTCTGGACAGGCCACTTTGGGCCACACCTGTTATAACAAGGACCTGGGCACATGTTATGTGCATATTGCTAATGCATGGATTTCTGTTTAGTTTGAAAGGACACATTTAGCTGAAGCCATCTCATAGGTGTGCATGTGTGAGTGTGTGTGTGTGTGTGTGTGTGCATGTGTATGAATAAGAGAAAGTGATTAAGTGTGCAATAGCAACAGGCATTGAGAGAACAGTAGGAGAACTTGGCTCCTCTAATCTAGCAGGGAGAGGTCAGTGATTGCAGAGAACTGTAGATGCAGGTTTTCCTTTCCGTCCTCCAACAAGCACAGCATGTTGTTAATTTGGCTACAACTCCAAAGGTTTTCAAATTCCATTGATCACTGTATTTGTACTGTACAGTTAATTCTAGAATTATTTATTCATCAGGATAAAAAGGGTTTCTTGTCTATGGGCAGAGCAAACAATACTCAAATGATTGATGCCAGTCCTTCAGATCTGTCATGAGAGTTGGGCAGGAGGTGGGCACAGAACACCTGCTCACTAAAAACCCAAAGATCAGGACATCAGCCACATTAGTATTTCCAAACATAACCAGCCTTTTCAATTTCCATTTCCTGCAAATGGGAAACAATATGCCAATGACAGGCTGACTGATGTTTCTTGAGCACTCCATGAAGTGTTTGCTTCTTTTGGATGAGCAGTCAGCAGATCTGGCATACACTGGTGTCAGGTTTAACCCAAAGGAGGGAGAATGTTTTTGTTTGTTATGAGGCCTGAAGCAGAGCCAGCAAGAGTTGTGATTAAATTACAACATTTCTAAGCAAAGAGAAGCAGCATTTTCTCGTGGAGAAACACATTATAGATTCACCCCTGCTTGGGATGGAGAGGGCGTTTAGGAAATGATTGAGTTTAATCTGTTCATACCTTCACTTGTGAATGTGCAAGAATCATGAAGAGGCTTTGCAATTGTCTTCTCTGGATTTTTCCTTCTGTGAGCTCATTCTGGGACCCCAGCCCTGGACCTAAGGGACACAAAGACGTAATTAGAAAAAGCAGGGAAATCTCTAGTCCAATTGCTTTGTACTTATGGTTCAGTTGGTTTCAAAAGCTTACTCTTTCTGGCCTTGTGTCTTAGCCAGGGTTGAGAGTCACATGCCTTTAAGTAGCTGGAATGTGCCCACAAGCCATATTCCATTTTTAGAAGAACCATGCCTCTACCTTTAATTCCATTTCTACTGACATTATCCTCATGAAGGTAATGTGAAATACAAAAGTGGGGTCTGGATACAAGGTATAAGTGGCTCCTTCTCATTTTTCAGGCATCAGCTTCAAGCATCACTGCCTACTTTAATCATAACTTGCTTGCATTTCTATGGTCTATATCTACTACAATGTAAGTGACATAAGATAAGTGACCAAAGAGCCTATAAGACGGCTCCCAATAACCCCCATCTCCTGGTATTCACAGCCTGTGGAGTCCCCTTCCACACTGCATCAGGGCTGGTCTCTGTGGCCAACAGAATACAGATATGATGGGATGGCACGTCACTTCCAACATTAAATTTTGAAAGACTGGTCTGAGTTGGGGTTTCCTTCCCCTCCCCTCCAGACCCCCTCTCCCTCTCTTTCTCTCCCAGGTTGCACCAGGCGGGGTGGTGGTGCTGCTGCTGCCCTGTACTGAGCAGTCCTATGGGAGAGGCCTGGGTGGAAAAGAGCCGAAGCCACCTTCCATCAGCCATGCGAGTGTGCTGAAAGCCGATTCTCCAACCCTTCAGGTGACTGCAGCCCTGGCCAACAACTTGGATTGTAGCCCCATGAGAGGCCCTGAATCAGAATGACTAAGATAAGCTGCTTTTGGATTCCTTATCCTCAGAAACTCTATGAGATGATAAATGTTTGTTTAAATTGCTAAGTTTGGGGGTAATGTGTTCCACATCAATAGATAATGAACACAGGGAAGATCAGTGTTTGATTGCATGCTCCATTTCCTAGCACAGCGTGGCACCTACATCTCAATAAATTGGCTGAATAAATACTTGTTGAATAAACAAATGAACCCAGACAGCTATAAACTTTCCCCCAGGCACTTTCTATAAGAAATGCTTTGCATTTGTTCCAGTCTAAACAGCAAGCTTTTGACTGAAGTTGTTGGATAGGGAAATCCATTAGTCAATAACATGAGATGAGCCCTTACTTCAAGACCTAAGTAGAAATATGAAGTTTAGTTAATAATACCTGAAGCTTTACTACAGCATGAAAGACACACATTTTATTAAGCAGTTGACATAAGATATGGTTTTGTGTTGCCTTTCAGTTTTTCTTCCTTGGGGGCTGGTTAGGAAAGCATGATGAAAGGGTGTGTCTTTCCTGACTTGGTCTGTCTTCGTGGTCTCTAGTCTTTGTTTTTGTTCTGGTTTTGCATCATCTACTGAGCCTCTCATGGCCCATGTTTCCATCCCATGCATCTCTGTTCATACCAATCACAAAAAAATTCTCAGACCCTCTGAAATCTGTTGCTCAAATTTTTAAAAGAAAACTATTACAAGTTTGTAAATTTAATTTTATTCATAGTTATTCTCTGAACAACACTGGTGTATTTGTCACCTAGGACTGGCTTCTCTCCTCTCCCCCCGACTCCCTCTGGCTTTTCTACTCTGACTTTGCCTGTGTTCCTCTAGAGTGGTGGGCCCTTGCCTTTAACAGTTAGGGAGCAATTTTCAGCCTGAATAGAATCTGGAAAAGTCTCCTTACTGTGCAAAAATTTGTTTGCAGATTATGTCACATTCATTACATAAAGCCTGCAGGTGTAGAAGTTTTTTGTGAAGACTTTGTAGTAGCTCCTACTTCCCAGTTCAGATACAGTAGCCCTATGGGGGAAGGTGGACAGATCCATGCACTCAAATAACATTACAAAGTAGAGTTGATGTAAGCAAGGAAGTTTAATGATTGGTAAAAATCACCAACAAAATGATGTTTGGCTCAACTTCACAGTCTTTTAATTTTTTAGTTTGGAAAACACTAGACATTTCTCCACTTCTTGTAGCACATCTGGAATTTTTAATATTCTTGTACACTGATTAAAAATTTCCATGGTTATATTTAGCTTTATCTAACCATATTTCTAACCATGCTTTTAAATATCTTCTACTTGAAATAATTCTTCTTCTCTAAACACCCAATAGCATACCTTATACTCAGGTATTTAGTAAATATTTTAAAACTTTGATTGAATCATTACTGTACCCAGTTTGTGGTTGTTCAGTTTATAGGTATTCTTCCTCACCCTTAAGCCCACCCCCACACATACACACATATAAACCACACCCATTTTGCCACATTATTGTTTCCAAAACCAAAAAATATTCCCAACATCTACCAATCAATCTGGTGCTTCATTCAAAATGCACTTGATGACTTTATTAAACTTTCATCAACTACAATGACTGTCTCCTTCATTATTTATTGGTTTGTAAGTAAACTCAAATATCTGTTTACACCTTCTCTTTTTTTAATCCTGACCCGAGGTTATGCTTTTTTTAAAAATTGAATTTTAGAGAGAGAGGAAGGGAGGGAGAGAGAAAGAAACATTGATGTGACAGAGAAACATTGATCAGTTGCCTCTCGTATGCACCCCAACAGGGGATCAAACCTGCAACCTTTTGGTGTACAGGGCAATGCTCCAACCAACTGAGCCACCTGGCCAGGGCAACCATCTCTTTCTTATTTGGTTCCTGAGTGCAAGTCTTCTCTCTACATCAAATTTGAAAGTTCCTTTTGAGAAGGCATCATAATTTGTGCCTCTTTGACATTCCTTATAGCACCTCACTCAATGCTAGGTATGGCATTTTAATGTATACTGTCATCAATCAAATATACTTAATATGATCTTCAATTAGGAAAAGAGAGCCTGAGGGGAAAAAAAATCCTATTTTTACAAAAACCAGGATTAGTGGCTGCTGTACTAACAGCATGTTTGGTTAACATGAGTAGGGAAAGCAATAAAGGTCTATTACCTATTAAGCCCCCAATGCCATACCTAAATTTCTCAGGTTTGACTTTCCATATTTTTCAGAAGACATGGGGACTGAGCTTGTCTTCTTTCCTTTTAAAAAGAAGTCCTATTCTATTTCTCTGGATTCCTTCCCTAAAAGCTAACTTTGGGGGAAATTTTTTTCTTTGCTGTTTTCTTAATATATTAATATTTTCAATAAATTTTTATTGAAAATTTTTACATCTTATACTTAAGAGCAAATATAGTAAAGAAGGCAGTAATAAACATTCTACCTATTTTGAGGAATTTTTTTTTCTCTCATACATGTCTTAGGTCCTTTGTTCATCCTGAGTTCCCAGCTCAGATGCATTTCTGTACTTCTAAGGGAGGAACCCATCAAATCTTTCTCTCCCTAGTCTCTATCTCAAACATCTTCAGAAGCCTTCAATCTTCCAGGTTTTCAAGCACTTTCCTACACAAAGGCCTGTTTTCCTAGTGGATAGGTCTAAAAGTGCACATACCATGTCCCTTCAAAACTCTGCTTTTCTTCAGTTGGTAGTTTGTACATTTGATAACGTCCTAATAAATAGATTCTGACTTCAGTTGATGTTCTTATCTACCTAGGAATGATTGCTTTTTTGTGCATGGCTCTTATGTACTCACAACCCTCAGCCCCTGACCCACTACCTCCCAACCAAGGATCGATTTCTTCTCTGGATAATGTGGTTCAATCACTCTTTTTGTCAGTATGATCAAAATCATGTTTCTTTATCTTTTTATTACATTTGCCCTGCCAACCCCACTTTTGGACCAACCTATCCATCTACTTTCTCTGCTCCTACATATATGAGTTATGATACAGAAAGAAAGAAAGAACACTATTGGATACACTGGAGTCCCTATATTTTATGATCTAACCTATGGCTCCACCCTCAGCTAGGTTCTCAGTTTTACTTGGAAAAATCCAATTATGTATCTTTGAATAGACCCCTCTTCCAATTTTTATGCTGGTTACTCAAAACCTGTTTTTAAATTTTGCCTAGTTTGTCTCTTTTTTTCTTTAATCCTATCACTCTAATAGTTTGAATATTTTAATAAGGAATAAATAAGAAATTGTATATAAAGAACTTAGCATGGTGCCTAACAGAGCAAATATTTAATAAAGGTTAACCATTACTATTATTGAGTAATTAGAAAATGCAGAAAGTAGAAAGTAAAATTACACAGAATCCCACCACCTAGAGATATTTACTGCTCAGCAGTTTTTATTTTATCAGACACAATAATTTAGATGAATGTTTATTTTCTCAAAAACATAAATATTAATTTATCAGTTATTTCTCTAAAGTTAAACAGAAAGCCTATTAAAATAATTAAGCAGAAGTGTTACTAATGTATTTTAATTTCATGTTTCTTAATGAAGTTGTTTTATAACTGCTAGTAAACAATAAAATATCACAGAATCAAAGCCTAAAAAGATGCTATTTTCTCAAAAGTTTAGTATAAAATAATGTAAACATGGACAAAAGTTGAAAGAATAGTCCAAAAAACACCCACATACCCATCAAGTAGATTCAACAAATATTAATATTTTATAGTTCTTTAGTTCTCTTTGTATTTGTGCATTTATTGAATTTCTAAATAACATGCTAATATGACACTTCTAAATATTTCAGAATGCAACTCCTAAAAATAAGATCATTTTCACACATAATCTTAATTTTATTTTCACACTAAAGAAAATTTTAAAAAATCCCCTGATATCAATTGATATATAGTCCTTACTCAATTTCCAAGCATGTCTTCTATACCCATTTGTTTGTTTGTTTGAACAAGACGCAGTCAGGGCCTCTGTGTTGCATTTGATTGCTCTATGTCTTCAGCATTTCTATTGTGTAACAATCCCCCCTGCACCCCCTGCCCGCATTGACAGGGACTTTTCAAAGAGAACAGGTCTGTTGACTTACAAAATGCATCACATTCTTTTTAGGTCTAATTGTTTACTTATGGTGGTATTTAACCTGTTTATACAATCCCTGAATATTCTATACATTGCAAGTTAAGTCTGAAAGCATAGATTCAGCTTAAACTTTTTTTTTCCCCAAGAATCCTTCCCACGTGATGCTGTCTACTTCATATTACACTACATTAGAAGGTGCACAGTATCAAGGTGCCCACTATTATAATGCTTGGTTATGGTAATGAAGTCCAGATTTCTTCATTGTGAGGTCAATTTTTAGTCATTTTTAGCCTTGCATATAGGTAACATCCAGTGTTTTCTCCAACAATTTTTGAATCAAAAGTTTTAGCATTCTTGCTTGAATCAATTATCTCAATGGAGGTTGCAAAATAGTATTTTTTTTCTATTTCCTTTATTTCTTTTATTTTTGTGGTCTAGTATTTGTCTATAGAAAACAGATTTTCTCCACCAACTTAATATTTTATAAATGGAAGACCAAGATGATTATTTCTTTCTCTTTTGTTGCCAAATTTAAAAATAAATTCATGGTGTTATAATTATATCTGCCAGTGGCATATAAGTTGTTTTGACTTTTTCTTTCTCACTCTCCCTTTTACTTATCACTACTAATTCATTTCTTTGATTCAATGTTTCACAATTAGTTACAATCCAAGATTTGTTCAAAATGTCCCAGAATTGGCCAATGGGGGTTCAAAATGGATCCTAGGCTCTTTGAAGATGTTCTGTTTAATCTTTGAAAATTTCCTTGCTTTCTGGCTCCAAAGATGTACAAGAAGTTTCTTGTACTTTCTCTGCCCCAGACCTAAAGTCACCCATCAAGAAAGTGAAAACACACTGATAAAATGAAAGAAGATATTTGAAAATCATATATCTGAAAGGGGACTGGTATCCAGAATATATAAATTACATTTATAACTCAATAGTAAAAGAAAAGCATAACTCACTTAAAACTTGAAAAGCGATTCAAACAGGCATATCTACAAAGTAGATGTACTAATTGAGGATAAGCATTCAATCTTTAAATATGAAATTAGTTGGGGTTTGTTTTTAGATTTTATTTACTTATTTATTTTTGGTAGATGCTTATTATCAGATAGAGGAACTTTCCTTCTATATGTACTTAGTTGAGTGTTTTTTTCTCTTGTTAATCTGTCTTTTTAAATTTTATTTTACCATTACAGTTGAGTATTTTTACGATTTAAAGTATTGAATTCTGTCAAATGCTTTTTCTGTATCTCTTCAGTTGATTATATGGTTTTTGGCCTTTATTAATTTGCTGTATTATACTGCTGATTTTCAGATGTTAAAGCAGCATTGTATTCCTGAACTAAATTCTATTTGTTCATGATGTATAAACATTTTTATATGTTGCTAGATTTTACTTGATCATATTTTGTTAAGGATTTTCACTTACTGTCCACTCTTTGAACCATTTCTTTTCTTTTTTTTTTTTTTAATATATCTGTATTGACTTCAGAGTGAGGAAGGGAGAGGGAGAGAGAGAGAGAAAAATCAATGATGGGAGAGTCAACACTGATTGGCTGCCTCCTGCACGCCCTCGACTGAGGATGCAGCCCACTAGTGGGGCATGTGCACTGACCAAGAACCAAACCCTGATCTCCTGGATCCTGGGTCAATGCTCAACCACTGAGCCACACCTGGCTGGGCCATTTCTTATTTTTGTTTTTAACTTCTTGTTTTAAATTATTGGTATATTACTCTCAGTTCTTGGCACACGTGCATTTATCATAGTAAAATGGAGTATCAAATACAACAGATAGATCTTGTTCCAGATACAGGAAAAAACTGGGGATATTGTTTACACTAAAATGGCTACCTAGTTCCTCCCAGTGTATTCTAAATTATGGCAAATTTTGGTCCATCAGGTAGCCAATCATGTTTGTGAGGCTGCAGAACTCTGATTGGGGAAACATCATCTTGTCTGGAGCAAAGAAAATGAAGGAAGCATAAAGGTGGTATCTCTGCCAACTGGTACAGGGAGACCTGAAGTTCCACGCTTAACGTGAACCTATGCCTCCACTTAGTCGTTCCCACACACATTCCCATTATCAATCTTAGCTCTTCCAGACTGTCACTCAGACTTCCATCTGGTGACGTGTTTTCAGTATCAACCTTTCACTAATATTCAATATACTCTTCATTGTCCTGGATGCCAGTATTGGCCACAAATCTTGTTTGAATAGAAAACCTCTAAGGAACTCCTCTCCCAGGATCTCCTTAGATGGAAGAAATAGTCCTGACAAAAGTTAAGTCAAAGATGAACAAGAGGGGTGAGGATTTAATATTTGAACATGCTGACCAGTGTGGGGTAGGCAAAAACACACATAGATAGACAAATTGCTCTCTCCAGATGATCTGGTGACAGTTGTGAGGTTCAGACACTGGGCAAATATTGGCAGCCCTGCAGATGAAGCTGTCCCTTAATTATGGAGGAATCTTTAGGGAGGTCTAGAGAGAGAATATGCAGAGTATCTGGCAGAAAGGAGCACCACCAGAGGGAATGGGGGCCAGTCATAGAATCAAGCATGGAGATAGACTGCAAAATTGTGAAAACTGATCAATACAAGTTGCAGAGTCCTTGGTTTCTGGGACATAGGTTTGTGTGCAGGTAAAAAATATAAACATAGAAGCCAAGTATACTTCAAGATAGTGATCTGATCTCAAGGCAGAGGACAGTTACAAATGAAGAGGGCTTTCTACAGAAAAGTACCCCTGACACGAAGAGGTGGTGTTGATTCACTTGACTCAATAGTGTTCCACAAAGTACCCTGACTATGACTGTGGGCATTCTGAGTTTGGAGTGGAACTGAACCAAAATTTGGGCATTGATTCAAAGCAGAGGAGAGAGGATGCATGGAACCAGAAAGCAAACAAATCATACACAAAGACTTGCCAAGGTCTACCAACCATAACTGGAAGTCAAGAGTCTTCTGCACTTCAGCATTATTCACAGTAGCCAAGAACTGAAAACAACCTAAGTATCTGTCATGGATGAATGGATAAAAAAATTGTAGTGTATAGTTACAATAAAATTTTACTCACCTTTTAAAAAAGGAGATCTTGTCACTTCTAACAACATGGATGACCTTAGGACAGTTTATGCTAAGTGAAATAAGCCACTTTACTTATTATTATTATTTTTCTATCCTCCAACTTTATTCATGCAGTGTCTGTGAGAAGCTGGGGGATGGGTCTGGGGTCACCAGGCTGCATCCCCTCAGGGAGGGAGTAAAAGTTCACCATGTATTGACACCAGGAAATCCCACACTCCCCACAAAAGGACAGAAAGAAAAAAACTGGCAGATCCAAGATGGCAGGGGACTGAGTGGAAGCTACACTGACACTCTCCTGAGACCAATCTGAATTTATAACTAAAACATAGAAAAACCATCCTGAAAAACAACTGAAGACGAGCTGGAGAGCACCCTCATAACCAAGGAGAAAAAGGGAGACCTCACAGAGGCTGGTAGGAAGTGCGGACGTGAGAGGGCTGGCTGGGCTCCCACAGGCAGCAGCTGAAGGTCCAGAGGGACACCTCAGCTGTGGGGGTTCCCACTGAGGACTCTGGGGCCTAAACCCCAGGCTGGGCTTCCCAGCCCAGAGAACCAGAACCGAGAAAGGTGCCTACATAACATCTGGCTGTGAAAAGCAGCAGGGTTTCTGTCTGCCAGGGAAGGGAGCTGGAACTGCAGGCACCCTCTTAAAGAGCCAAAGCACAAAGTTTCCTACACAACCACTCACCTTGGGCTCCAGTGGAGGGGGAGTGGAGTAGACTGGAGCTGTGTGAGGAGAGTCTGGGCTTGTGAGCTCTGGAGAGTGAGGTCAGGGGATGCATATCTGGATTCCTGTGCCGAGTCATTCCCCCAGACTGTGAGGGACATCGTTCTTGGGCGGCCAATTTTCTGCTTTTGCCTGAGAGGGGAAGCAGTGGCCTCACACTGCTGGAGAGCCTCTCACCCTGCTCAGAGGAGTTTCTACAGCCTGAGGATTGTTAAGAGACTGATAACAACCAACCACTCACCCTGTGGAGCTTCTACAGCCTGAGGCTCATTAAGAGAATCAGATTAATCAGTCTGCAGGCAGAGACTGGCTTCAGGGTGCTTTGAGTCTTTGCCTGATCTGTTTTGGGACCTGGGCTTAGAAAAGCAGGCTTTGGTGTGCATCTTGGTCCTGTCCAAATGCACCCAGCCCCAGCAGTGGAGACCTCAAGCCTAGGGTTGTTGATAGCCCCAAACAGGGTACTCGGGGCCAGGTACAAACTGCTTCTGACATTGGCTTGTACCAGAGACCGTCCAAAAAGGCTGGGAGTCCTAGCAGAACTACCTAACACTTAAAAACAAACCCAAAAAAGTAGCCAAAATGGGGAGACCAAAACACAAGCCCCAAATTAAAGAACGAGAGAAGTCTCCAGAAAAAGAGCTAAATGAAATGGAGATAAGCAATCTATCAGATATAGAGTTCAGAATACTGATTGTAAGGATGCTCCACAGCATGAAAAAGATATGGAAACTATGAGAAATGACCAGTCAGAAATGAAGAGTGACATAGCAGAAATAAAGAATACATTGGAAAGAATAAACAGCAGATTAGAGGAAGCTGAGGATTGGATTAGTGAATTAGAAGACAGGATAGGAAAAAAGTCACTCAATCAGAGACCCAAAAACAAAAAACAATTTAAAAACAGGACAGCCTAAAGGAGATGTGGGACAGCATAAAATGTAACAATATTCGTATTATAGGAGGAGGTCGAAAGTAAGCAGGTATTAGAGAACCTGTTTGATGAAATAATGGCAGAAAACTTCCCTAACCTGGTCAAGGAAAAAGTCACACAAGTTCAGGAGGCACAGAGAGTCCCAAGCAAGAATAATCCAAAGAGGCCTATGCCCAGACACATCATAACTAAAATGTCAAGAATTCAAGACAAAGAGAGAATCTTAAAGGAAGCTAGAGAAAAGCAATCTGTTACCTACAAAGGAGCCCCCCTAAGGCTGTCATCTGACTTCTCTGCAGAAACTCTACAGGCCAGAAGGGAATGGCATGAAGTATTCAAGGTAATGCAAAACAAGGATCTGAAACCAAGACTACTCTATTCAGCAAGATTATTAATCAAGATAGATGGTGAAATAAAGAGCTACCAAGACCAAAAAAGGCTAAAAGACTTTATCACTACAAAACCAGCATTACAGGAAATGTTAAAGGGACTGCTATAATTAGAAGTAGAAATAAAGAGAATGAGAAACATAAGCATAAAGAAACAAAATGGCAGTAGATAAGTATCTTTCAATAATAATCATAAATGTAAATAGATTAAATGCCCCAATAAAAAAATTAGGGTGACAAGTGGATAAGAAAACATGACCCAAATATATGCTGACTACAAGAGACCCACCTGAGAACAAGACTCACACAGGATGAGAGTGAAGGGATGGAAAAAAATTTTCCACGCAACTGGAAATGAAAACAAAAGCTGGGGTAGCAATAGTCATATCAGACAAAATAGACTTCTAAATAAAGACCATAACGAAAGACAAGAAAGGTCATTACATAATACTAAAGGGATCAATCCAACAAGAGGATATAACCCTGATAAACAGATATGCACCCAATATAGGAGCACCTAAATTTATTAAAAAAATGTCTAGAGGACTTTAAGGGAGAGATTGACAGCAATACAGTCATACTAGGGGACTTTAACACCCCACTGACTTCATGGATAGGTCTTCCAGACAAAAAATCAACAAGCAAACAGTGACCCTAAATGACACACTAGATCAGATGGATTTAATTGACATTTACAGAACATCCTACCCCAAAGCTGCTGAGTATACATTCTTCTCCAGTGAACATGGGATGTTCTCAAAGATAGACCACATGTTAGGACACAAAACAAGTTGCTACAAGTTCTAGAAGATTGAAATCATATCAAGCATCTTCTCTGACCACAGTGGCATGAAATTAGAAATCAACTACAATAAAAACACTAGAAAATGTTTAAACACATGAAGGTTGAAAAGCATGTTTTTAAACAATGAATGGGTTACCAAAGAGATCAAGAAAGAAATAAAAAATTTCCTGGAAACAAATGAAAATGAACACACAACTCCAAATCTATGGAACACAATGAAAACAGTCCTGAGAGGGAAGTTCATAGCACTACAAGCCTACCTCAATAAGCAGGAAAAATTTGCAATAGATTACCTAACCCTACAACTTAACAACTTGAAAGAAAACAACAAGAAAAGCCCAGAGTAAATAGAAGAAAAGAAATAATGAAGATTAGAGCAAAAATAAATGACATAGAGACTAAAAAAAACAATAAAAAGATCAATGAAACGAAGAGCTGGTTCTTTGAAAAGATAAACAAGATTGATGAACCTTTAGCCAGACTCATTAAGAAATAAAGAGAGACCATCCAAATAAACGAAATCATAAATGAAAGAGAGGAAAGAACAACTGACCCAACAGAAATACAAAGGAGTGTAAGAAAATACTATGAACAACTATATGCCACCAAGCTGGACAACCTGGATGAAATGGATAAATTCCTAGAAAAATGCAACCTTACAAAACTCAATCAGGAAGAGTTGGAAAGCCTAAATAGGCCAATAACTGCTGATGAAGTTGAAGCAGTAATCAAAGGGCTCCCAGCACACAAAAGCCCTAGCCCGGATGGCTTCACAGGGGAGTTTTACCAAACATTCAAAGATGAATTAACACCTATTCTCCTCAAACTATTTCAAAAAATCCAAGAAAAAGGAACACTTCCAAACTCTTTTTACATGGCCAGACTTAGCCTAATTCGGACCTGATAAAGACACTACAAAGAAAGAGAATTACAGGCCAATATTCCTGATGAACATAGATGCTAAAATTCTCAACAAAATATTAGCAAATCACATCCAGCAATACATTAAAAAGATCATACACCATGACCAAGTGGGATTTATTCCAGGGATGCAAGACTGGTATAGTATTTGCAAATCAATAAACGTGATACATCACATAAACAAATTGAAAGACAAAAATCACATGATCATATCAATAGATGCAGAAATAGCATTCAATAAAACCCAACACCCACTTTTGACAATAACTCTCAGCAAAGTGGGAATAGAGAGATCATACCTCAACATAATAAATGCCATATATGACAAACCTACAGCCAACATCATACTCAATGGGCAAAAACTAAAACCATTTCCCCTAAGAACAGGAACAAGACAGGGGTGTCCACTTTCACCACTCTTATTCAACATAGTACTGGAAGTACTAGCCACAGCAATCATAGAAAAAGAAAACATAAAAGGCACCCAAATTGGAAAGGAGGAAACAAAACTGTCATTATTTGCAGATGTCATGATGTTGTACATAGAGAATCCTAAAGACACCACCAAAAAACTACTAGATTTAATAAATGAATTCAGCAAGGTAGCAGGATACAAAATTAACACCCAGAAATTGATGGCATTTTTATACACCAATAATGAACTCTCAGAAAGAGAAACTAAAAAAACAATCCCATTTACCATTGCAACTAAAAAAATAAGATACCTAGGAAAAAACTTAACCAAAGATGTAAAAGACCTTTACTCAGAAAATTATAGGACACTGAAAAAAAAAAAATAGAGGAAAATATAAACAAATGGGAAAATATACCATGTTCCTGGATTGGAAGAATTAACAAAATTAAAATATCTGTACTACCCAAAGCAATCTATAAATTCAATGCAATCCTTATTAAAATATCCCAGCAGCATATTTCACAGATCTAGGACAAACACTTCGAAAATTTATATGGAACCAAAAAACATCCCAAATAGCCTTGGCAATCTTGAGAAAGAAGAACAAAGCTGGAAGGATCACAATACCAAATACCAAGTTATACTATAAAGCCACTGTAATCAAAACAGCCTGGGACTGGCATAAGAACAGACATGTAGATCAGTGGAACAGAACAGAGAACCCAGAAATTGACCCATGCCATTATGGTCAATTAATATTTGATAAAGGAGGCAAGAACATACAATGGAGTAAAGACAGTCTCTTCAATAAATGTTGCTGGGAAAATTGGACAGTTACATGCAAAAAAATGAAACTGGACCACAAACTTACACCATACACAAAAGTAAATTCAAAATGGATAAAAGGCTTAAGTATAAGGCATAAAACCATAAAAATCCTAGAGGAAAACATAAGCAGCAAAATCTCAGACATCTCTCATAGCAATATGTTTGCTGATACCTCTTCTAGGGCAAGAGAAACTAAGGAGAAAATAAACAAATGGGACTGCATCAAAATAAAAAGCTTCTTCACAGCAAAATAAACCATCAGCAAAACGAAAAGGGAGCCCACTGTATGGGAGAACATATTTGTAAAGGACACATCTGAGAAAGGGTTAATATCCAAAATATATAAGGAACTCATACAACTTAACAAAAGGAAGACAAACAACCCAATTAAAAAATGGGCAAAGGACCTAAACAGTCACTTCTCCAAAGAGGACATACAAATGGCTAAGAGACATATGGAAAAATGCTCAACACTGCTAATCATCAGAGAGATGCAACTGAAAACCACAATGAGGTATCACTTCACACCTGTCAGAATGGCTCCATCAACAAATCAAAGAACTACAAGTGCTGGCGAGGCTGTGGAGAAAAGGGAACCCTAGTCCACTGCTGGTGGGAATGCAGACTGGTGCAGCCACTATGGAAAGCAGTATGGAATTTCCTCAAAAGATTAAAAATTGACCTGCCATTTGACCCAGTGATCCCACTTCTAGGAATATATCCTAAGGAACCCAAAACACCAATCGCAAAGAACTTATGCACCCCTCTGTTCATAGCAGCGCAGTTTACAATAGCTAAGATCTGGAAACAGCCCAAGTGCCCATCAGTAGATGAGTGGATAAAAAAGCTGTGGGACATTCACACCATGGAATACTATGCAGCTGTAAAAAGAAGGATCTTTTATCCTTTGGCACAGCATGGAAGGAGCTAGAAAGTTTTATGCTAAGTGAAATAAGCCAGTCAGAGAAAGACAAATACCACATGATCTCATTTATATGTGGAATATAATAAACAAAATAAACTGATGAACAAAGTGGATCCAGAGACATAGAAGCATGGAACAGACTGAGGGATCTCAGAGGGAAGGTGGGGGAGTGGATGGGGAGAGATTAATCCAAGAACTTACTTGTTTATAAGCATAACCCCTGGACACAGACATTGGTTTGCTGAAAGTCTGGGGGTGGGATGGATGCAGGATGAAGGGGATCAATTCAATGAGGATACAAAGGGGACATCTGTAATATTTTTAGCAATAAAGTTAAAGAAACTTCAAAAAAAAAATAAACTCAATAGTGCAATAACAAACAAAAAAAGAAAAAACACTGCATGATCTTAGTTACGTATGAAATCCAAAAAAAGTTGTATACATCAAAACAAAGAATTTAACTATGGTTGCTAGGGGTGGGGAGTTGAGAGAATTTGGGAGATGTTAGTCAAGGTCACAAAATTTTAGTTACGTAGTGTAAATAGAGGTCTAATATATAGCATGGTGACTACAGTTAACAATACTGTATTATATACTGAAAATTTACTAAAAGAATATATCTCAGGTGACCAAAAAAAGTAAAAAAATGGTAACTATGTGAAGAGATAGATATGTTACTTAGTTCGACCACAGTAATCATTTCGCTATGTATATGTTTATGAAAACACCATGGTGCACATCTTATATATATATATGCAGTTTTTGTTTTAAAAAAATCCTATCTTTGCATTCCTAAATAGAAGGACTCAGTGTCATTAAATAATAATAACAATAAGTAATAATAATGGTAACAAAAACAACAGCTATAATACATGATGTTCTCAGTGTGTGTCAATCTCATTTAATACTCTATAAGGTTGGTAATATTATTTTATTCTCTTTTTTAATTGATTTCAGGGGTGGGGGGAGAGAAACATTGATTAGCTGTCTCCTGCACATGCCCTGAGCAGGAATCTAACTCACCACCCCTTGGTGCACAGGACTACACTTCAAACCAACTGAGCCATACTGGCCAGGGCTACTTTCTTATTTTTGATGAGGAAACTCCATCTCAAAGAAATTAAAAAAAAACTTACCCAAGGTTAAAAAGTTTACCCAAGAACTACATTGAGAAGCCAGCTTTAAATCCACTTTGACCTCATTCTAAACTATTTTTTTGTTTCATAAAACCTAGTGACCTTCTAATTATACACGTGTGTGCTTACCCTACTTACAATTTCTGAGGTGTGTATGGGCATATTTGCAGGAGTTCGAATCATGCGTCTCGCACAGAATAGATCTCAATAAAATCTGTTATTAAATTTGCCTATTTGAGCATGAAGACAATTGGTGCAAAGGTCAGAAGGCTTTTGATAACTTATTTGCAATGTTGGGAACTCAGAATATGTCCTTGGACAAATCTTTTTTTAAATCTCACACCTCTGTTTGACTTATTATCAGAGGAATCATGAGTATTCTTATCTCATTGGAAAACAATCAGGATAAATGAAGTGGCATGCCCTTGGACTGGCCATTTGCTTCTCTGGCCAGAGACTGTGGGAAAAACATCCGTTTAAATCATTTTATTTTTCTCCTTAGGGAGGTGTTGTGGGGATAAGTGTGTTGGGCTGATATTTTAAGCATATTTAAGAATGGCTGCAAGGACTATAAGTAAAGTAACTTAAACATCTGGGAAGAAAAGTGCTATGCCCACCTGGGGGTGATAATGATGCTGATGGTGATGAGGAAAATTTTATTAACGATAAATCTAAGTGGATTTCACTCAACCTGCTTGCAGAAAATAGCAGCTCAAGGATATAAACTTCCCCCAAAGGTTAGCTTCAGTATCTAATTTTGCAAATAGATTGTTCATGGCTTTCTTGGTTCCATCTACAAAATGCCTTGCTTCATGCCAATTGTGAGGATCAAGAGAAACTTAAGCTAGTTCTTAGGGAAGCATGTTGAGTTTTAGAAAAAGTCCACCTTCCCAGTACATACATGTGCAGTTGCTTTTTCTTAGTAGAATGTGAATAGTGCAGCTTTCACATATGAAAAAATAAGTCACAATGTGGGTTTTTGCCTTTTACAGTCAGGCTTGATTCCATTCCACCTAAATGAATACAATCCAGGCAGATGCTATTAAACCAAAATTCTGCAGGGTTTTTTTGGTTTTGTTTTATTTGTACTTATTTTTTATATTTATTACAAAATTCATAGTCAGTTTAGTATATGCCAACAATCATACACATAGTAGTATGAAGCACACTTAACTGTTTCCAAAGGGGCATGTGGTGTGGTCTTTCTGCAGTTTTTTAATTCATGAACATACAAATAGCTTTGAGAACCAAAGTTGCCTCTGAGTGTTTTTTACTAGAGATATGAAGCAAAACTAAGGATGGTCAAGAGAAGGGTTATGGAAGCCGGATTGGACACCTCAGTGAAGGGTAATCAGTGCACCAACCCAAAGCTGTTGGCAGCAGAACAGAAAGAATGAAGCTTCATTTTCTGCAATCTTGTCTGGAGTATCATAGGAATTATTGGCTAATGAGAATTGTCTGCTGATATGAAAGTCTGCGAGTCTTTCCAAGGCATCTGGCCCTCCTCAATTTCTATTAGTAGAAATCCACATCACCACAAAGTTGTATGAGTTGTGGGATGTACATCTCACCAAAAAGCAAAGCATCACCTCTTTCTTGAGAAAGAGGTTCCTTATCTCTGCGGAAAGAAAGCTGAGTGGCATTTTTTCTCTTTGAATGGAACTTTGGTCTGATGCACTAAGAAATGGGTGTGATTTATGTAAAGTGTGCTGCTGACATAAGCTGCAAGGTGATGAGGGTAATGGGTAGGATACCATTTTTAGACTTTACTTAGGAAATCTGTAATCTAGTGTAGCCTTTATTGGGCCACATGAAATATACTAGTCTTTGGGGGATCTATATGCCCGAGTAAAACCTAAAACAACCCTGGGAAGGCCTTCACCTCTCCCTGAGCACTCGTCTTCTTTTTTGCTTATCCAAATGTGCATGACCCACAGCACATGGCACCAGTGTGTGTGCATGGAAAAGGCAAGTGGCTTGCCCTAACAATGACTAATGAGGCTATTCCCGGGCTCAAAGCAAAAATGCTCTTTTCCCTTTGGTCACAGGGAAGCAAAGATCTCACCAAAAATATTTGAACCACATAGCCCTAAAAGTTGCATGATTGTTTAAGTTATATAGTACACTGATTACTGTACTATTGTGATACACAAGATAAAACCTACTGCAAATACAATATTTAAGAGAATAAGGTAAAATAAAATTTAAAAATTTTAAATAATTTTTGTCTATTAATTTAATTAATAGGACAAAAATCATAGTGTTCACATAAATATATTGATTTTTAAAAAAGAAATCAGATTGTGGGAAATATGATTATATTTGTATTTGTCTTTATATAAAAATAATTGTATTACATTTGCCTTTAATTTTTAATATAGGTAAGAAGCTTGTTCTAAGGTTAAAAGTAACTCTTCTATTATCTTGATGTTTTCTTCTATTGAATTTTCGTGTCACGTTTTCTCTATCATTTGCACAAATTTTAATAAACTACTTATGATGATTGATTGAGTTAAATGTGGTTAATGCAATCCTTGAGTCAACTTATGCACATGTGCAGAAACTGTGATCATCACAACAGCTGGAAGCAAGCGCACTTTTTAGATGGCCACTTTCAATTCCACCACATTCTCTCACCATTTCTTCAGGACACATGGTCTCCCTCCTTGCAACATGAGAGAAGGGCATAGATACCAACTCATAAGTTAAATATTCTGAAGATTAGTTTTGTCATTATTAGGTGAAAATCAATATAACTAAAAGTTTTCATAATTTATTTCAGCATCCCAAATGATCATGCACTTAGCAATCTCATACCCCACTTTGGTGGTCTTTATGTAGACTTATTTAACAGAGGACATGAGGTCAATCTGATTTCTCAGTTTTTGACTCCGCTGGTAAACATAGGCAAGAATAATGTGTTTAAGTGAGAGGGGGTGAGGGAATGATTGAAGAAGGGAAAGCTTCAACGGTTTCCTAGGGGGCTAAAGGACAGAATAAACCATTTTCCAAATGCGCACAGTATAACCACCTCTTCCCTCTACAGCCGCTGTACTTAAAATGTAACAACTAAGCCATTTAATGCCTTTTATGTTCTCTCCCTTAAAAAAAAAAAAAAAAAAAGAAACAAACTTTGAATGAGCTGAGTCAGTAAAGAAAGGTCAAGTGAAACCGCTATGGCACATTTTGTTCTGGGGAGTCCTTTTTTCCCCTCCATACTGAGCAGAATAAAGAACCCAGTTGTGACTGCCACACAGTGGTTTCTTAATTGAGTCTTCCATCTTCACAGAGCCAGATGAGAGAGTCACTTAAAAGAGAATAAATTCAAAACCATGTGTGCAGTTTCAGAACAAATTGTCCAAGCCTCCTAAAAGTGAAGTCCTCTGAAATCCTGCTGCTGCTTCTACTGCATCAGGCCCTTTCTAACTCTAGCCGAAGAACTCCCGTGTTTCAAGTGAAGATCCCTGTAATGAAGTGACATTTAACTGTTCACAGTGAATTACATAGTCTCTTACATGAGAGCAGTCTCCACAGTTGCATTTTCTTAGTTCTGTTCAAACGAGAAAACAGCACAGGAGGGGCCTGTAAGCCTGATGTATATTTCTGGGGATCACAAGGTGAGACAGAGCTGAGCCTGGCCCATCACAGGATATCAATGGAGGCATGATCATTGAAGACAATTAAGGCAACTGTTACAGAAGTATCAGGGAATGAGGAAATGTACTGAGAACTGACCTGTGGTTAAGTTGGAAGTCGGACGAACAAGGGGGCTTTACCAACATAGCCAAAGATCAGGGAGGCCTAGAGTTGCCAGAGTTTCTGTTGTAAGGAGAGATGGTAATGAGATATCTAGGGACGGAAGCTGAAAATTCAGAACAGAATGACCTGTAAGGCTCTTTATGCTAAGATAAAGTCATATTACATTTACACCTGGAAATAAGCTGAGAAACAATGAAACTGAAACACAGTAAGATCACTAAGTCCTCAGTATAAATACTTATACGAGGAGATTATCATGTGAGCCAGAAACTGTAGAAGAAACTTAGCTAATTGGTGAAACAGGAAATAAAATCTATATATCCAAATACTGAGGCAGAATGGCTATTAGGAGAACATAAAAGATCACTGCAGTTGTAAAACTTGTTTTGCAGTTCTGGTTTTATCAGGGAATTATTGAATGACTTCACATAATTTTGGGACTTGGTTTACTCCTCAGTAAAATGAGAGAGTATAAAGTTATATCTTTTTTGATTTTTATAAAAGTAATACAGAAGTTTGGCAAAAGATATAAGCAGTATAAAAAAGATTTAAAAGGCATTCCTGCCCTTAACTTTCCTCTGTCCCCAAGAACCCTCAGTCCAATTTCTCAGAGAAAACCACTATTAATACTTTCTTTGCAGTCTTACAAAGGAGGCAAGAACATGAAATAAGGTAAAGACAGTCTATTCAATAAATGGTATTGGGAAAATTGGTCAGATACTGGCAAAAAAAAAAAAAAAAGAAATTAGACAACCTTCTTACACCATACACAAAAGTAAACTCAAAAATAGAGTAAAGAATTAAATGTTAGACTAAAAGTCATAAAAATCCTAGAAGAAAACATAGGTAAAAAAAGTCTCAGACATTTCTTGTAGCAATATTTTTTCTTCTGATATATCTCCTTGGACAAGAGAAAGAAAAGAAAAAAAAAAAGCATATGGGACTAAGTCAAACTAAAATTTTTTGCACAGCAAAGAAAACCATTAAAAAAATGAAAAGACAACAAATTGAGTGGGAGAAAATATTTGCCAATGATACATCTCATAAGGGGTTAATATCTAAAATTTATAACAAACTTATAAAATTCAGCACCAAAAACCCCCAAATAATCCAATTAAAAAATGGGCAAAGGACCTGAAGAGACACTTCTCTAAAGAAGACAGACAGATCTCCAAAGACATATGAAAAGATGCTCAATGCCACTAATTATCAGAGAAATGCAAATTGAAACCACAATGAGACATCACCTCACACTTGTCAGAATGGCACCATCAATAAATCAACAGACAACAAGTGTGAACAAGGGTGTGGAGAAAGGGGAACCCTCATGCACTGTTGGTGGAAATGCAGACTGGTGCAGCCACTGTGGAAAGCAGTATGGAGTTCCCTCAAAAAATTATAAATGGAGCTGCCTCATGACCTAGCATTCTACTTCTGGGAATATATCTGAAGAAACCCAAAACATTAATTCAAAAGAATATCTGCACCCCTATGTTCATTACAGTGTTATTTACAATAACCAAGGTTTTGGAAGCAGTCCAAGTGTCCATCAGTAGATGAGTGGGTAAGAAAGCAGTGGGACATTTACACAGTGGAATATTAGTCAGCCATGAAAAAGAAGGAAATCTTACCTTTTGTGACAGTGTGGACGGACCTGGGGAGTATTATGCTAAGTGAAATAAGCCAGTCAGAGAAAGACAAATACCACATGATCTCACTTACACATGGAATCTAATGAACAAAATAAACTAACAAACAAAATAGAAACAGAGGCATGGATCATGGAACAGAATGACAGCTGTCACGGGGGAGGGGAGTTGGGGCGCTGTGTGAAAAGCAAAAACAAAACAAAACTCATAGACACAGACAACAGTATGGTGATTATCAGAGAGAGGGGATGTGGGAACATAGAAGAGGGTAAAGGGGGAATAAATGACTTGGGGTGGTGAATGCACAGCATGATATACAGGTGATGTATCATAGAATTATACACTGAAACCTAAATAATTTTATGAACCAATGTCACCCCAATAAACGCAATGAAAAAGGAAGATGTTTTATTATGAAATATTAAAAACTCTCTATTGAGGTTAGGGATGAAACAAGAAGATATGCTATCAGAATTTCTATTCAGTATTATACTGAAAGTCGTAGCTAGAACAATAAGATAAGAAAATCTCAGTGTCTTATTGGTGTAGTTTTAGTTAAACAGATTAAGGGACTAGAATGAAATCTCGAGACAGACCCACACATGCAGTCATTTAATTTGTGACAACATGACATTGAAGTGTGATGGACAAAGAGTAATCTTATCAATAAAAGATACCAGATCAACTGGATGATCCTGGAAATAATTAATCTTGACATTTAACTCCCATTCAAGGTAGATCACAGATCTAAGTGTAGAAGGTAAAATAATAAAGCTTCTGCAAAAAGACCATTGCTATCATGTCCTTGGAGTAGGTAAAAGCTTTTAAATAGTATGTATCAGATCTGGACATAAAGCACTAACTTGATAATTTATTTTTATTAAAATTAGCAACTTTTGTTCATCAAACAAAAACAAAGGGAGAAAAAGACAAACCTCAAGCTAAAAGAATGTAATATAGACACACACACACCAAGATTTTTATGCCATCAAATTTATTAATTTTACTCTTTATGGTGTTTAAGTTATATGTCCTTATTAAGAAGACCTTGAACATGGTCAAACAAATGACCCATGGAACTATCTTTTGTATAAAGAATGATTTACATAGCTAGCTTTAGTTTTTCTTACTGCTAAACTGTCATCACAACACTAATTTTTTAACAATGACATCTTTTTTCTATTTTGAAATATCATTATCATATACACTCTTCCCATATGTATTAGAGACCATTTATAAACTTCTAAAAACTATATAATTACATGTCTTTTCACATACTGCTCTACAACTTTACAAGCCCAATTAACATTAAAATAATCCAGTTACATTTCAGGTCTTATTTTTATGTCCTCAGATAGGATATGACTCTATATCTGCTGTTAAGCAGGAGATTTTTGTGACTCATGCATTTTTAGAAAAACCTTCTTAAATAGTAAAATATTTTGAGATTTTGCTCAAAATTTAGCTATCCTAAATGTGAGTTTAAAAATTTTCCAGACATATACCCTGATCTCTCCGTTAATAATCTGACCTCAAGGATCCCTCAGCTTGTTTGAAATTATTTTGAGTTCAGGTACATATATTTAGATGTGTGAATAGCTTTTAAGTCATAATGGTATGCAGCATCCATTCAACAAAAGCTTAACTCTTAACACGGGGAATGCGGAGTGAGGTTGGGGATGGAGGATGCTTTTCATTGTACTCAGTAGAAAATATATAAAAAACATTTTGGTAAAGCTCACCTGACCTTCGTATAGAAACACTGAATGAACAAACATAAATCAAGGCTGACAAGGTTGAATCTCGCTCCTCAGAGCTTTGAAAATAATAATATATCATCCTATAACAATATAACTTCCATCTTCTCACGCTTTCTCTCTCATCCTGTTGGCAAAAGGTCCCTCTATTCAAAAACAAACCTTCATTACACCAGATGAATGTAATTCTCATGCCAGAAAAAGAGTATCAGATTCATATTAAGGGGAAGATTGTTTTATACAAGAACTTGCCAGAAAAAGACTTAGAGATGAATTATGTTAAAGCTCCCTGTGCTCCTTTAATGAAAATTCTAGTATGTAGCCAGATGTTTTATTGGGAAAGGGGAGCAAGAGAAACATAGATTGTCCTGCCACTCAGCTGAACCCTGAAGCTAAAATTAGAGTGATTCACAAACGCACATAATTGCCTGGAACATTTATCTTTTTTTAAAAAAAAAAAAAAAAGAGGAAAGAATCTCCCTCTCCCTCTATATTTTTCGTTTTGCTCTGTAAAATAAAAATGAGGTTTTTGTTGTGAGGACTTGAGAGACCTTGTCCCTGTGGCAAAACCAACTAATGCTAACAGTTCTCCTAATTACTGTTCTCCTTTATTTTACTAGCTGAATTTTTATCTTACTCAGAATGGCAATGTGTCAGCTTAAGAAACAAAGGAAGCCTGCAGGGTGTGGCTCAGTGGTTGAGCCTCGACCTAAGATCCAGAAGATGGAGGTTTGATTCCCAGTCAGGGCATCCCCAGTAGGGGGCGTGCAGGAGGCAGCCGATCAATGACTCACCATTGATGTTTCTCTCTCTCTCTCCCTTCCTCTCTCTGAAATCAATAAAAATATATTTTAAAAAATAAAAATAAATAAAAAAACAAAGGAAAATGCCAACATACAACCAAAAAACTAGTGTCCTTTAAAACAAGAAGTGCTCATGTGACACACTCATGGTTAGTGAAATGTAAGTAGAAGTCACTAGGAGATACTCTTAGAAAAGCTCTTTCCAGGCGACCAACAGCTGGCATGAACCACTTTCTTCCTTTCTCCCCTCCCTCCCTCACTCCTTCCTTCCTTCCTCTTCTTCCTATTTCCTCCCTTCTTTTTCTTTCTCTCTCTTCTTTGCTTCCAGGGAGGGTGAACACAATGCTGGAAGTGGAGTAGCGATATTATGAAGATATAGCAACAAGTAAAAGCTAAAAATAGCTGAGAAAAAGATGGAAGTTTCTGGTGATATTGAGTAGCTACTACATAGGGATGGACTAATTACCTGCAGACTTGCACACTGAGAAAAAATGTAAAGAATAATTTAAAGAGAACAAATCAATTTTAGTCCCATGGAATTGCAAACGCTCCCATATGATTTATATATTTCTCGCATCCTCACAGTGATAACTGGTATCATCCTGTGATACTGCAATATTGCATTATTACACCTAAGTTACCGAAGACTAATTTGGGGTTTGAGGATTACAAATTTCTCTCAGATTTTAAGCTTAAATAAATTACAGAGGTAGCTAGCATTCCAGTAAACTGATCTGATTATATTTACCACGAAGGTGTCTGTTTTGTCATAGTGTCTCTGACATGCTGTCCAATATTATGAGAGGTGGAGTTGGGCACCAACCAAGTTGACCTGCTGATGGATATTTAGGTTGCTCCCATGTCTTGGCTCTTGTGAATAATACTTCACTGAACATGAGGGTGCAGACATCTCTTCAAGATAGCGATTTAATTTCCTTTCGATATATACTCAGAACTGGAGTTGCTGGATCATACAATAGTTCTATTTACAATTTTTTGAGGAACCCAAAATGTTATATAGTTGAAATCATACAGTATGTAGCTTTTTCAGATCGCCTTCTTCTCCTTAGTAATATGCATTTAAAGTTCCCCCGTGTCTTTTTCATGGCTCAATAGCTCATTTCTTTTTAGCACTGAATAATATTCCATTGCCTGAATGTACCAGTTTATTATTCATTCACCTACTGAAGGGCATCTTGGTTGTTTCCAAGTTTTGGCAATTATGAATAAAGCTGCTATAAACATCCATATGCAGGTTTTGTGTGGGCTTAAGTTTTTAACTCATTTGAGTAAATACCAAGGAATACAATTGTAGGGTCATATAATAAGAGTATGTGTAGTTCTACAGGAAAAACAAACCGTCTTCCAAAGTGGCTGTACCATTTGAAACAATGTATGAGAATCCATGTTGCTCCACAACTTTGTCAGGATTTGGTGTTGTCACTGTTCTGGATTTTGGCCATTCTAATAGATGTATAGTGGTATCTCATAGTTCTTTTAATTTTCAGTTCCCTAATGACATATAGTGTTCAGCATCTTTTCATATGCTTATTTTCCATCTGTATATTTTCTTTGGTGATGTGCATGCTCACTCTTTAATCAGGTTGTTTGTTTTCAGATTGTTGAGTTTTAAGATATCTTTATATTTGGATAAGAGTCCTTAATCAAATATGTATTTTGCAAATATTTTCTCCTGGTTTGTGGCTTGTCTTCTCATTCTCTTGACAGAAACTTGTTTTCTCATTGCTCTTGACACAAGACAAGTTTTTAATTTTAATAAAGTTCAGCTTATAAGTTTTTTCTTTTATGAATGTGCATATAGTGTTGTGTCTAAAATTGTATTACCATGTACAAGCTCATCTAGACTTTCTCTTATATTATCTTCTAGGGTTTTGCATTTTGGTCTATGATCCAATTTGAATTCACTTTTGTGAAGGGTATAAAGTCAGTAAAGTCTGTGCCAATATCCTTTTTCATTTGGAATGTGGATGCTTAGTTGTTTCAGCATCATTTGTTGAAAATACTATTTTTGCTTCATTGTATTGCCTTTGCGCCTTTGTCAAAGATCAACTGATTATATTTGTGTGGGTTTACTGCAGGACTCTCTATTCTGTTTCATTAATCTATTTGTCTGTTCTTTCAGCAATACCACATTGCCTTGATTACTATAGTAAGTCTTAAAGTCAGATCGTGTCTGTCTTTTGACTTTGGTCTTCTCCTTAAATACTGTATTGGCTATTCTGGGCCTATTTCTTCTCTGTATAAACTTCAGAATCAGTTTGTCAATATCTATGAATGACTTGCTGAAATTTTGATTGGGATTCTGTTCAATTTACAGATCTAGTTTGGAAGAACTGATATATTGACAATATTGAATCTTCCTATCCATAAACACAAAATAGCTCTCCATTGGCTTGGTTCTTTGATTTCTTTCATCAGAGTTTTGTGATTTTCCTCATATAGGTCATGCATATATTCTGTTAGATTTATGCCTAAGTTTTTTGAGGTTTTGGGCGCTAATACAAATGGTGTATGTTTTTCATTTCAAATTCCATTTGTTTATTCCTGGCGCATAGAAATGCAACTGACTTGTGTATATTAACCTTGTATCCTGCAACATTGAGATAATTGCTTACTAGTTTCAGGAGGGTTTTTTTTTTGTTGTTGATTTTTTTTCAGATTTTCTGCATTAATAATCATGACATCTGTGAACAAAGACAGTTTAATTTCTTTCTTGCACCCTTGTCGTGATTGTACTATGATCAAAGAGAAAAAATAATTATTGGCTATATTTTTCAGCCAAAACAATCTCTTAATTTAGACAGGTCATTTTTATTCTATGGCATCCATTGTTCATCTGTGAAATGAAGGGACTGAACTACATAGCATCTAAGCCGTTTTTAGCTTTAATATGATATATTCTGTCTGCAATTCTACTTTCCCAATTTTCAGAAATCTTTCTTGAAAGTGAGTTATTCTGAAAGTGTGTTGGAAACTTCTCTTTTATTTCTGGAGTGAGGGCCTATTGCTTTGTATTATTTAGGTTGTCTTGACAAGTAGTTGGTCTCAGAGAAGGCTGACATACACTGAGTCTTCAGCTGCTATCAAAGTGATAATAGATTGTCCTGAAACTTGTGATTTTCAGAATTTTCAGATTATTAAGCTACCGGTTTGACCATGTACCAAGTATAAGTTGGAGCATTCATATGGATACATCTCTAAATATATTAAAGTTACTGTAATTTCTATAGTTTAGAATTGTACATGAAGAGTCTACAAGAAAAGGGTAGTGGAGTACGGTTACCAAGATGTAGTTTAACTTTCTATTGGCAGCTGGGCAAGTCACTGAGCCTTTATATCCCCATCTATAAACTGGGAACTTGTAGTAACAGGTATACTTCATCATTTTTCAATTCGTGGAAGGAGATACTAGACAAAACTTTATGTTATGAACAGTGTTACCAATGTTAATATAAGGCGGTGACAACTTTCATAAAGACACATAAAACAACAACAAAAAAGATAAAGAATGAGATTCTATTTTGATAACATGGTCATGGAAACCTTTCTGATAAAATGACATTAGAGCAGAGACCTGAATGACGTGAGGAAGTGAGCCACGTAGATACAGATAGCTGGGGACGTAATGTTCCAGGAAAAAGGAACAGAAAGTGAAATAGCAGGCATATTCAAAATGTTAAATAAATGTTATATGACAGGATTAGAGAGAAAGAAGGGAAGTGGAAAGAAATAAAGTCAAAGAATAACGAAGGGCCAGATCTTAGAGGGCCATGCTGACCATTGTAAGAGCTTCCAATGTTATGTACGCTGAGTGAAATGAAAGCCATCAGAGAACATGACATTCATTTTGTTGTGTGCAATAAAATAATACATATTCTGAATAATAGATATAAGCAACATATATTATATTCAATCATTTTTCTAATACTTAGTTTATAACATCTCTGCTAAAAGTCATAAAATGTCAAGGAAATCACTCGCTACGAGATATCCCATTCAATCCTTGTATGTTATTTTTTGTCAAAATATTTTTTCACATTTGCAAACAGACTTTGTCTCCCTGAACTCTTCACCATTGTGTTTCAAATGTATTCATAGTACTAGTTTTCTTCCTAACAAAAACCATTCATGTATTTTCATCATGATTCATCTCAAAATATCCACCCTGACTTTTTTTTTTTTTTTTTTTATCCACCCTGCCTTGATCTAGCATAAAGATGGATCTTCTGACTTTTCTCCTCAGGTCCATTTTTAGCTTTTCTCCTCAGGTCCATATGTTTGGTGGCCAGAACTAAATGTAATATTTATTTCTACCCATCTTTATTTATTGTTATTGTTCACATTAGTTCCAGGAAGTTCATTTTCCAATTTTTGAAATAAATTCATGCTTTCTCCTTGAGCAATCTATTTTTTTCTTACATCAATTGGCTTCAACTTGATGGCTCATGAGAAGCTAGGCCTTTGGTGCCTCTGCTCGTAGTCAGCAGTGTGCAGCTTCTGAGCTGGAGTCAAACAGCTCCTGTGGCAGTTCCTGAGGAGGTCCTACTATACCCCAACACAGGCAACTCTTCTTATTCATTTTCCTTTCTCTCTCTTCATTCTGTTCCTTGTTTTCCTTTTCTTTTCTTTCTTTTTTTTGTTGTTGTTATTATGTTCTTCACTTTTATTTTATTCCCCATTTATTTCCTTCTATGTACTTCTTATCACGGAACCCTGATTAATATTCGGTAACACTCGCAAACATTTCTTGGCTTTATTAAAGACCAGAAGTTTCTAACATGTAGAAAAGATGAGTCAACTGGATTATACACTTTCCATGATTCTAAGAAGGAATCTTAATATACAAAATTTCTTCTTAATGATTCTTCTTTTGGTCTAAATATTCAAGATAATGCAACTGTCAAGTTGTCAAATTTTTTACCCAGTATCAAACTTTACTAATAATTCTAAGGATACATATAATCAAGATATATATAAGTAGAGCAAAGATAGGCCTGTGATCCTCAATACAGTTCTCTAGTCCTTCCTTCCACATTTAAAAGCACCCAATTTTTGCCCAGATCCAAAAGGTCTCCAGCCTAAAAGTAACACCTAAAGACTTTTTAAGATGTGTGCATGTGTGTGTGTGTGTGTGCATGCGTGTGTGTGGTTTATCATTACACAAAGATAGCTGTTTCAAACATGCAACCTTTAATTTTTATCTCAGATAACTACAAAGTTGATGACATTTTGCCGAGGGTCATAGCCCATAAATCTGTACATTTATTATAACAGTCCTAGCAGACCAGGTATATCCTGCTAAAAGTATCCTATAAAGTAAATACTATCAACAGGTCCAATCAGCATGTGTGTAAGGAGATTTAACTAGCTTATTTTCTTCTCTTTGTGTCTTGTTTTCTTTCTGTCCAAGAGTTCCCAGGTTAGAAAAGATGAATTTCAGAGTAGCTGATAACATTTTTCTTTTCAGAAGAACTCGACCCACTATTGCTGGCTTTGGTAATAAAGGAAGAAAGCCAGGAGTCAAGAAATGTTGACAGCCTCTAAAAGCTGGAAAGGACAAGAAAATGAATATCCCCTCCTGCATTCAGAAAGGAACATAGCCCTGCTACACCTTGATTTTAGCTTGGTGAGATCCATTTCAGACTTCTGAAGTACAGAATTTTCAGATAATAAATTTGTGTTATTTTAAGCCACTTAGCACTAATTTGTTAGGGCAGCATCGAAAAACTAATAACAGTCATAGATAACTGGAGTACATTCAAAATACAGTGGTAAACAAAACATATAAATTTCATCTCCTATTGGATCTTATATCCTGGAAGTTGAAGGAGACATAAAATAAACATTAATTAAATAAGCATTTAATATTTTAGATGGTAGTACATATTACAGAAACAAATGAAGCAGGCAAGGAAAGTACCTAGGGGATAGACTCTCTATTTTACATAATTTGGACAGAGAAGGTCTTGCTATTAAGATGGTGTTACAGTAGAGCTTTGGAGGATGTGAGAGATGAGCTTGGATGATTTTTAAACTATCTTAACAAATGTTTCTATATTCCTTCCTTAAACAAATGGATCTGAATTTCTCTCTTTTTTCAACAATAGGCTGGATTTAGTGATTCATAGAAAGCAGCCTGTCATGAACAGCCCTATCAAGTAGCCTATATGGGGAGGTACTGAAGCCTCTCATCAACAAAATCTGGAAGCAGATCCTTCAGCCTCTGTCAAGTCTTCAGATGTTACATCCCTGGCCAACAGCTTAACTGTAACCTCATGAGAGATCTTGAGACACAATCATCCTGTTCCGGATTCTATACCACTCTTATATTCTTTCTTTGTGGGTGTTTATTTTTGTTTAAAATATTACAGATATCCCTCTTTCTACCACTCTTATATTCTTGATCCTCAGAAAACCTATGACATAATAAGTGTTGATTGTTCTAAGCTGCTAAATTGTGGGGTAATAGATACTATTTCATGTGCAGTGGGTATATCTGGAGTAAGAGCAATCTGGGGATCAGGGAGGCAAGTTACAAAGACCTCATGGAGGAAGCCTGGAGTGTTAGTAAAGCAAGGAAGCTATTAGAGTTGACATGGAGTAAATTGAGGGGGAGAATAGAAGAAGATGGTACCTGAAAGGTAGCAGTGGAGTTGAGAGTCTTATAAACCTTTATGAGTTACGTTATAAAAGGAAGGAAGTTGAAAAGATTGGAGGTAGAAGTCAGAGAATGGATGATTGAACTGAAATTATGGAGAGGTACAGTTGTTGGTCAATGATATTGTTCAAGAAGGTGGGAGGCAAGATTATTGGTGAAGAGGTAAGAACTGAAAAAAAATATCAATTTTTAGGCTCCTAGGAAGATTTTAATTTGTTTCCTCCCTATATGTCTGCTTGTTTATATGCACCGTTAGCTTCAAGGAGAACCAGGCAAAATTTTGAATGGATCATCTCAACTTGAAAGCTATCACTATTAGCAAGACAGCACAACATGTGCTATTGTTATTGCAAAACCAACATAACCTGGGTTTCTAAGATGATTGCAACTTGATAAACTTTCTGATTTCCTAGAGAACTAATTGAACATTCACTCCCAAATTGACATATCTGGCTTTCTATCACTCTAATCTGTTTTATTCAGTGTAAATTGATTTTTATTATCATTTTGCTGTTTCAAACAGATTTATCAAATTTAAGCTCTCAGAATTTGGTAATTTCTCAGTCAAGTGTCTTTATATATTTCTCTCATTTAAAGTGTGGCTAATTTGTTAGGTGTAAATTGGAATTTATGTCTTCAAGTGATATTTGAGAAAAAACATTGAACCCCTCTGTCTACAGGAGGGGCCCTCTTCTACTTCCTCTTCATTAGGGATTGAATTTAGTACAATTAATGGAGTTATAATCGCAAGACACTCAAATTTGAATGAAGACAGTAATAAACAATGGTAACAAGCTGAGAAAACTAACTTCAAGAAGAATTTGTGTATTTAAGATAAGGTGATGATAAACATATTTCATTCTTCACCTCAGGCTTTTTGATGAAGCATGTTTTCTGTTTTCTAAGATCACTCTTGTCTACCGATTAATTAGCTATGACCATGCAGTCAAACACTAAATAGCAAATGATAATTTGACTATTTCACAGCACCAATATTATTATTATTTTTTAAATATATCTTCATTGATTCAGAGAGAAGAAGGGAGAGGGAGAGGGAGAAGGAGAGCTGAAACATCAATGAAGAGAGAGTAATCATTGATCAGCTGCCTCCTGCACGCCCCCGACTGGGGATCGACCCCACAACCCGGGCATGTACCCTGACCGGGAATCGAACCACAATCTCCTGGATCCTAGGTCGATGCTCAACCGCTGAGCCACGCCCAGCCGAGCCCAATATTATTTTACAGAGACATCGTGAGTATGGTAATCTCAGGCTGTGAAAAGCCTTTAATACTATTACATTTTCTTAAGCTGTGTAGTTTGTCACACATTTGGAAGTTATTTTGTAATCATTTTATGTTCAATCTTTTGAAGTTTTGAAAATCTTGATTTAGAATTATTTTTTTCCACAGGAGAAGGCAGCTATTTATTGCCTCCTCTTTCGCTTCTTCCAGCGTTCAGTAAAGCATAGAATGTAGAGTCATTTAAATCTTTGAGTTTTAGAGACTCTAGAATTAAAAAATATGGGTTTATGGGTTAAAGGTGAAGGGATTAAACAACCAAAATACCATGTAGACACCGACAACAGTGTGGTGATTACCAGGCAGTAAGGGGGTGGGGAGGTAGAAAGGGTAAAGGGCCGATAAATGTTGACTGAAGGAGACTTGACTTTGGGTGGTGAACACACAGTACAATATACAGATGATGCATTATAGAATTGTACACCTGAAACCTATGTAATTTTACTAACCAATGTCACCTCAATAAATTCAATATATATTTTTTAAATTGTGGGTTTAGAGTTTTTCTTAAAAGTAGGACCAATTAAGAGAATAACAATAATTTTTTTTTTGCAAATAATTGTTTGTAACAGATGGCTAAGAACAACCGCAAACCAAAATCTCACAGTACTTAATTACTTGTGAATATAAAACTGGGTAAAAAACACATGTTATCCAAATTGATGAATGTGTGAGTGTATAGTGTGTATCTGATTTAAAAAAAAAAAAAATGCTGGGAGAAAAGGAGCTGCATTTTCTTAAGGATATAACTTTCCCCAGAAGGAATATTAGTGATGTAACTGAAAAAAGTTCAAAGTTTATATTCTACCCAACACCATTCGATCTAAATAAGTCAATGTGTACTGTGTGACAAATTAAGCAAATGGCAGAGTAATTTTCTCTGAAATAGGGGACTATTAACAAACAGAATATGCCATCAGCATTAACGTTCTAGAAACACTATTTAAAGTAATTCACAGGTTGGCCAGTGATTACAGTTTTCTCTCTCATTTGTACTCAAGAGAATTATTTTTAATTAAAATAATACACAGAGCCCAATTTAACTTGACACATAGTAGATGAAAAAGAGTTTGCTATGTTGTTTATATTTGTTTAATTTGGTCGGATTGTTTGTCCCTTCTTCCTCACATTTTCACAAAATCTCAGCTACAGAAGATTTATTGTGTTAACAGTGTGGAGTGTGAAGGAGAATACTGGGAAGGCATTTTTGTTTTTGTTTTTGTTTTGTTTACCTGGGTTTTTATACCCCTGAGGAATTTTATTGTACTCACATAAATTGACAGGAGTTGCAAATCTTACTGCTTGTACTTAAAACCAGCTTGGATGTGGAAAACAAAGCCAAAGGCTCTCCTTGTCTCACAAAATGTGAAGTTATGTTCCCATAAAATGATTTATTTATTCATCAAAGGTTTATTGAGATCCTGCCAAATATCAGCTGATTTTCTAGGCCTTGGGGGTAAATTAAAAGGGCAAAATAGACAAAAATCCCTGTCATTGGGTAGCTTACTTTCTTGTTGGGGAAAATATACAATAAGTGAATTGAATTTGAATTGTGTAGAATGTTAGAAAGTGATAAGCAGTGTGGGGGGAAGAAAATTAAAAGAGAAGGGGAAAAAACTGAAAGGTGAAATGCAATTTTAAATAATAAGTTAATAACAGGTTTGAAGATATAATTACATTGTCTTCTGACTCTTAGTGCTTTTAGTCTAATTGTTGTCAGAACTGATCCACATTATTTTACAACTGCTGTAGGGGGTATGAATTATACTCTTCAACATATGGGGCTTTAAACGGCTATAATAATCTTCCAAAACAAATTTTCTACACGGCCTAAATTTACTATTCAGTTTTCATGATTGGGACTTTCTTGACTCCCAAGGACTATAAAATAACTCAGTATCTGATTTTGGGTTCCCCTGGCCTTTGTTCCACATTAGTCCTACAAATACACTCAGTTTCTAACCCAACAGTTGCCTGAAGATACTCAGCATAAGCTATTGTCAGCTCTTACTTCTATATAGTCTATGGAGCCATTCCAATCTGAAGAGCTTCTTCATGCTGTGAGAATGAGCAGTAACAATTTTTCTATTCCTGGAACGTTCCTCAAACCCTGTCCATTTCCTCATGGATGGTTTTTCTTAGTCTCTAATTTTCTGCCACTTCTCTATAATTTCTCCAATATATACTTAAGGAAAACAAGATTGAGTTGTACATCCTAGAAGAAATGGCATGGAGGGAGATGTTGGCACCTCCCTATATTCCTTCTCAACCTCCAGCTCACTCTTTTAAACTTCTATGTGAAAGGACATGGGTGTGTCCCAATGAATTAGCTCTGTGTGATTTAGTTCAAATGGAGGACCCTACACAGCCCTGGGCTGGGGCAATGTAATTATTATATGTCTCCTTTGATTGTCACAGAAACCAAGTGGCAGACGGAGCAGTGAAGTATTAGCTCACTTTGTGGATGTGGAGATGAGGCAGGTAGACAGAGGGTTAAGTGAGAGCCAAAGCCAGAAACTGAACACCGGTCTTCAAGGTTCATAGTCCAAGCTCTTAATCATTGAAGAAAGATAAATAAATACTTGATCATGTAAAACAGGTTCATCAGTCCAAATTTCTTAGACAATTGCTTTTGCACAGTTGCCTTTTTTCCCCCTCTACACTTTATTTCTCAACTTTTCAGTGTGATCTCCAAGTCACCAGGGTAGCACCTACAGATAAATAATACTAAATTTTCAAAATAGTACACAATAGTAATTCCTCCCTTGCTCCACAGAACTGTGAACATTCCCTAGCATCTCTTTTCCATGACCTTTATTTTCTCATACATGATATGCCTCTTTGTGTAAAGACATATTTTGTTTCTTCAAAGAGACGATGGATTAATGATTATATTCCCTTGCACTAGTGTTTCCCAAACTATGTTCTATGAACACCAGGGCTCTTCAGCAAAAAAAAAAAAAAAAAAAAGGTTCTTTGATAAAAATATGCTTGAAAAAGATTTGGTTAAACAAATTTCATCAGGTCTTTTATTATAGAACTTCTCAGTATGTTCCCTATGTTAATATGCATAAATCTCTCCAGGAGGGAAGAAGTGCATAAAGACTTCCCTCAACTTTTTGCCAATAGAACACTTTCTGACACAATAGCAATCAACACTGTGTAAGACACTAGCATCCAAAGAATCTAGTTTGGAAGATGCCATCCTGAACCCATCAATATAAGTTTCCCTGTTACCTACCCAAGAGTCCTTGACATAGCTTAATGCAAGGTAGCTGCTTTTTACACACATCATATAATTTGGTTCTTTAAGGAGCATATGAGAAAACCTATTTAAGAATGAAATGAGAAAACTTAAGTTTTAGAGACATTAAATTGGATTTCTGAGTCTTGAAGTATGACAGATTAGGTATTCTGAATAAATTGTGTACCTTAAAAGAACTAAACTTACAGATAAATTAAGCTTAAAATGTATTTTTAAATTGGCTCAAAATATGAAATATATAGAACCCTGGGAGGTAAGCCAGTGCCAACATGTACTTTTTATATGAATGATTCTAGCAACACTCTAGAGACTTTAAAGCTTCTTTTGATGACTTCATTGATTCCAATGAAGGTAGAGAATTCAATAGAAAGTTTATGAACAAAAGTGGTAAAGCACAGAGCTCTATCGTCAACTTAAGCATAAATAAAAACACTTCTTATAGAGAAGGAGACAGCAAAGTAAGTTGCCAGTATTTGGACTCTGGTGCTGGAAAGAAAGATAAAATGTATGCACTGAGAGTCCATATTTATATGGTAGGCCTCATTCAGGATTGCAGTCTAATTTATGTTACCATTATGGTTTGAAAAACTTGAAATACAGAACTTAGGTGAAAGTGGTTTTAGGTTTGTAGTGATTATAGATGTTCCACAGAAGCAAATGCAAAAGTTTGGGGAGGTACTAAAAGTTAATTTAGGCTCTAAAGAATTCCACAGGTAAAGTTTCAAGTAAAAGGCTTTTACAAAAGAAAATTATAAAAATAGGTCAGGACAAAAGGCATCATGAATGGAACCTAGCAGAAGCAAGGGACACATTATGACAAATACCTCAGCTGTTGGATTTAGATTCAAAATTGAAAATAACTATATTTAATATCTTAAAAAATAACAAATGAGTTTGAAATTATGATTAGAGAAAAAGCGTATATGAAAAAATAGATCTGCTATCTTAGAAAATATAATTGACATTTAAACCTTAGTGCATAGTTTAAATAGTAGAGTTTAAAGGACAGTCTTCTTATTTTATCAACAACTATAAATGGACTAAATTTACCAGGTAAAAAACAAAGATTGTTAAGCTAGTGTAAAGTAATCTAATTTTATGTTATTTATAAGGGAATTAAAACATATGGATACAGCTAACTCAAAGTTAAATGATGGAAAATATATACCAAGCAAATACTAGCCAATACACTAAGCCCCAAACCATTACTCCATTACTAAATAAAAAGCAACTCAAAATATAATAAAAATGTCAATTCACCATAAAGATATTGTAATTCTTATCATTTATTTATTTATAGCTTCAAAATATGTAAAACAAACTTTGGCAGGTAACTTATAAATAGAAAAATTCACAATCATGGTGGGAAATTTTAAGATAGTTATGTTGCACTATGGAAAATTTTAAATATTTACACAACTGAACAGAAGAGTATGTATGTACCCATCTCTCAGCTCTTTTGAAGTTTAGTGCTTATTTGTATCTGTTTTGGGGGAATTTTCTACTCATAGCTTTTGTCAATTATCCAAATTGTTTTTATAGTCTCCACAATACTCATTTCACTCTCCCCCCCCCCCCCCCAGTAACAGTAAAGCAGTTTAGATAGAATTAACTCCATCCAAAGGGATTAACCAATGCTAATTAGGACTATCCCATCCTTTTTGCTACAATAATTGACTCAGGTAGCACAGTATAAATCAGTCAGTACTTGGCAGTCTCCTATGCAGTTTCTGATACATAGGTGTTCCAGTCAGTACAAAGCTCATGACATGTGACTAAGGAGTCATGTAACCTCAGATACTCCTGGTAATCATTTGAATCCATGAAGAAAGTGAACCCAAGGTTTGAAAATTATTAGAAATAAAAAGAAAAGTAACCAGAGCCTAATAAAACTGTATTGGAGGACAATTTGGGTTGAACTTATTGATTAAGCCAGTTTGGATCAATTCTTAATTCTTTTGCTTGTGATGATAAAGATTATAAAACAGATACTTTTTCTTTTTCTCCTTGATTTGAAGGTTATTTTAAAAATTTGGTTTTTTTTCTATAAATTAGTCTGGATACTTTGATGCTAATCCTGTTATACACGTAAAAATGTGTTTTTAAAATTTGCCATTTATCTTTTAACTTGGTTTATGGAAACTTTTTTTCACACATAGAGTATCAGATCAAAAATTTATGGGGCATGAAAGTTATGCAGTCTCCAAGGCCCTCTTTTAAAAAGTTACAACTATAAAAACAATTTTAAATATGAAAGTAAATATTTTAAATGAGATAAGAAATCACAACAAACTGAAAATATAAGAGACTTATGAGATTGTAAATATCATAAGTATCACAAATACTTTGATATTTTGACATTTTTCAAAAATTCTGTAATATTTTCTATAGAGAGGATAGAGAGTTAATTTAGTCTTTTCTATAGCTTGATTGATTAAAATGTATACTTTATAATTGAAAAGTGAGATGTATAAAACCTGAGACTTCACTCACAAGGAAACTCATCTTTTGAAGTACTATTACAAATTTAGGCTATACTAGCATAGGAATTCTGATAAATTTTACTTCACTGAATTACCTAGGGAAAACTTTTTTAAATGTATGGTGTGATTATAATTACAGTGCTGAATTAATAACTATATTTCTGGCGGGAGAGAACTTCCATTTTCACTAGACATTAGTGAAAACCAAATCCTCTGTAAATTCTATGTGTCTGATATATGAAAGAATTTTCCGCAGGCTAGCTTCTGGCTCTTTAATTTCAATAATGTTCTGTTTCCAATCACCTAAGTATATGCAACTAAATCTAAATTAAATACATTTCCCACTTATATCAAAACTTCTTTAGCCAAACCCAAAAATATACCTGGTTTAAATCCAATGACTCCTCGCTTGGAAACAAATGTAGCAGATGGAAAGACTGAGCAGAAAGAAACAGGGATGTACATGAGGACTTGGCGAACTTCTGCAGAGGGTCAGCTAATCAATGTTTTAGAGTGTAGGGGCCAGAGAAACCTCTGTCCCAGCTATGACTTTCTGTCATTGTAGCATCAAAGCACCCATAGGCAATAGGAAAAGGGATCTCTATCATTGTGTTCTAATAAAAGTTTATTTATAAAAATGTGGATGGATCTAAACCACCCCTTATCTAAACCAATTGAAATGAAAATACTATGCCAGTGAACATTTCACATAAATATCTGTCCGTGTGAGCACATTTAAGACTTTTGGCTCTTGAAGGAATGCAAGTCAGTATACTGTTAAAGCTTAATAATCATTAGTATCAAAAGAAATCCTGTGATCATAAATATTTACATTTTTTATCTTTATAATTTTTGCTTTCTATGACTTATTTATGGTATTCCCTACACAAAACTATATAGTTTCCAGCTTTTCTTTCAAAAACTTTAGAATTGTTTTCTTTTTATGTTTAGGTCATTAATCTCCATGAAATCTATTGTTTTGAATGGTGTATTGTAGGAATCTATTTTTTAATAACATTTTAAATTTTCCTAGAAACATTTATTGAATAATTTATCTCCCCACTGACTTGAAGTGTCACTTCTATCATAATATTGAATATTGAACTATGATTCTTTCTCTTCCTTTTATTAAGATATCTTAATTCTTTCAGTAAATTTAATATTTTCTCCATAAGGAATAAAGGCCCAATCATTTTTGTTAAGTTAATTTAAAGATACTGTGTCATATTTGTAGCTTCAGTGAATAAAATGTTTTTTTTCTTGCTAAAATTTTGAATTAGTTTTTGCAGGAGTATATAAAGAGCATGTTGATTAGATATCGTGCTAATATTTGTCAGTTGATTCTTTTGAAGTTTCAAGGTAGGTGATTATGTTGTCTGTAATAAATTTTCACCTCCTAAGACCTATATTTAAAATTTTTTACCCATTTTAGTATCAGGGTTATGCTAGCTTATAAAATGAGTTGGGTAGTGACCCATCTCTTTGTATTTTCTGGAACAATTGTAAAGCTTATGTAGTTTTCTGTTCTTTGAAGTTATATTATACAGAGTTCATCTGTAAATTATGAATATTGGGTGCCTTTTGAGAGGCGGATCTTCCACTACCATTGATTGATCTTAAAGACATGACCCAAGAAGAATAAAAAGACTGATTACAGCAATTACTAGCAGTAGAGGCTTGTATTCTGACGTATCTGCTGTTGACGCACATAGTGACGTTTTTGTTCTTGCTGTTGCTACTTTTAGTCTTCCTTTGTGTGTGTTAATACTTCTCAAGAATTCATTAGTATTTTTTTACATAGCTGTTTCTATTGATATACTCTCATGTCTATTTGCTGAATTTTTTTATTTACAATTTTCTTTATTTTGGGTTTGACTAAGCTTTTAAAATTATAATATTAACATTTATTCTCCCCCTTGCACTGAAAAAACAAACAAACATTAAACATTTTCTTCTGAGTATTGCTTTGTTTTCATTCTACACATTTTATATCCCTTGTCCACTTCTAAGTATTTGTCAATCTCCATTTTTCAATTTATTTCTCGGCTCTTGAATTATATAAAATAGTTTATGTGTGTTTATGTTATCGCTTGTGGAATGATTTTTAATTATATTTCATTAGTCATCTCTGGTGTTTGTCTATATGATACCAATATTTTAGAATTTTTGACACTCCCATTTTTGCTAAAATGTGCTCAAGTTTTTCAGGTATTCCATGTGTATTCGAAAATATGTGCTCTGTGCTTGCTGAGTTTGGTAGGCCACACATTGTTACTGGTAGTCTTGCCAATATTTCTGAGTTTTCATTCCTCCTTGATACATTGGGAAACTGTATTTCCCTGCTCTTTTAAACTCAGCCATGGCCACATTACTTGCTTGAGAAAATAAAATGTGAGTGGAAGTTACCTGTGTTACTCCCAATGGAAGCAAGAAAGAGCTAGTGCCCAGTTCCCTATGCAGCCTTCCCTTGCTGCTGTAATCCACGGATGTAGCAAAAGATGGTGGCACATCCCAGCCTGATTCCCTGAACACTGGCTAAACCACTGGCATGAGTAAAAATAACTTCTCTTTTAAACCCTGAGATATGGGCAATATTTGTTAGTATAATGTACCATAAATCAGCTTGGGCCAATTTATGCTGTCATAACAAACAACCCCCAAATTGTGGTGGCTTGTAGCAACAGTGTCTTACTTCTTACTTATGTGATGTAGCCTGTGGATCTGACCTTGGACTTTCATCTAGAACCCAGGGTGAAGGAGGAGTCCCTCTGAGACACTGTTGATGCTATGGCAGAGGGAAACACAGAGATGGCGATACACGTGATGCCCCTTAACGCCTGTGCCCAGAAGGAACGCATGTCCCTTGCACTCACATTGCTTTGGCCAAAAAGTACATCATATATAGTCAAGCCTGGTATCAGTGAGGTAGAAATGATTACACTTGCTTATGATGGGCCTATTTAGGAAGAGCTAGTAGGGAAGGCAGCATGTATTTTGACAATAATAAACTCTAACATATGCAGCGTAAATTAGTCTATCGTGTTCACTATACCTCATTGCCTATTTCTATTTGATATGTCAGTTTTTGAAAGAAGTGTATTAAAGCTTGATTGGGGGATATTTCTTTTTATTGTATTAGTTTGCCTTTATACATTTCAAAGCAATGTTGGAAAATGCATACTTGTTTCATGACTATTATATCTTGTTGGTGAATTATTATATTTATAATTAGGAAATATCCTACTTTGTTCCTTTTTAAGTTTTTCCTTTAATTTTGTCTTAGAATATTACTCACAAGCTTACTTTTTATTATTTTCAACAGTACATTTTGTAAAGAAATTGAAAGCAAGGTTGTGAAGCCAGAATTTGTCTTTGTCTTGGTTCAAAACCTGGTTCTGCTACTTACCACCTGTGTGAGCTTGAGCCAGGTAACAAGCCTCTCTGGGGCTCAATTCCCTCGTCAATAAAATGAAAATAACAATAGGTCTACTTCCTGGCATCGTTGTGAGGATTGGAATTATGTCTAGCATGTAGTAAGAACTCAGTGAGTATTTACATTGTTTATCATTTTTTTAATTATTTATCTACTGTCTTTTGTAAACAAGTAAACAACGCAGGATTTGGTTTGCTTTGTTTTTATCATAGTCTGAGAAGTTTAGTATATGAGCTAAGTCTAGTTATAGTTATTGTGATTACTAATATTTTTGGACTACTTTTAATTTTATTTTCTTAGTTTCTATTTACTGTGCTCTTTCTTTTTTTCTCCCTTCTGCCTTGGTTGGGTAGATTAGATTTCTTATATTCCATTATTTTTCTAAACTGGTTTAAAAACTTATTTCTATTCTTCTAAAAACATTTTTTAATATAACACAACTACTTACAGTGACATTTTTGTAGTAAAATTTGTTTTAATCAATATCTCTATACTTTCACCTCTACTCTCTACCTCACCTCTGATCCAGATGCAATGTATAAGCTTTGTTCTAGATGGTAAAAATAAATCATTTCTTTAAACAAATAATACTTTATTAAGAATAAAACTTATGTATCTATTTTCTTACTGTCGTTTTTAGCATGCCATCTCACACATTTGGAATCTTTTTTTTTTTTTTTACTAGAGTATGCTATTCTCAGTTTTTAAAATAAAACTCTGCTAAAGACACCCACATGCTTATTAGCTGCCAATTCTTCAATCCAGTTCTATTTCTCCTCTATCTCAGAGTTTCCTCTGAAATTCCCCCTTCTATTTCTGAGCATAAATATGTATTCACTTAAAATTTTTACCATGATTTAAAAAGATTGATAAGAGGGAACGACTGCCTTATGTTTTCTCTACTCTATTTTAAAATCACAATTATATCTAAGACTATTTTAAGTGTATATAGTGACAAATGATGGATTCATTTGAAGACTACTGATCAGTGACTGTGAAACATTAATTATAGGTATATTTACTCTAATTCATGAGCTACTAAATCTATTTCAGAAATTTCACTATTGTTTTTTCTGAATGCCAATAGGATCATCAGATTAGGTGCATAAAACACCAAATTTTCTGAATTTTTAACAATTAACCAAGTCATACAAATGACCATAGTTAAATTTACTGTAATTTCTTTTTAGCAAAAACCTTAACATTCATTTGGTTTTCTTATCATGAGCAATCTAAGATGTGAAGCCATTTCAAAACAAAGGAAACATTAGTTATGAAAAATTAAGTACCAATGAAATGGTATGTGAAAAAAGCACTTCTCATCTAATCTCCTAGTCTTTCCCTAATATAAAAGAAATTCAACCTGTACAGAATCAGCTCTTTTTCAGGTGCTGATTCTATTATACCAAATGCTCACTGGCTCCCACAGGCATTTTGGATTTATCTCACATCACTCACCACTACAGTCAATATTATGGTCCCAACTTATCTTTCGAGCTGATGTTCAAACAAATTGATATGAATGCTCCCCTGACCTTGTCCATACAACCCTGTGTTCATGTCTTAGTTTATGCTATTAGGAATTTCAAGCATGGGTTTTTCTAGTATTTCTGATAGTTCAAATCTTATAAATGGTTTAAAACCCCACTATAAGACATACCCAATGAAGCCTTTTGTTTTTCTCAACTGCTTACAAATTCTTTGGTTTTACAATTCTAAGAGGATCTTATTTCTTTGGTGATATGTATTCGTCTCTATCTAATGATATAATTTTGTGTGATTATTTTTTCTACACTTCACACACACACACACACACACACACACACACACACACTTGCCACCTTTACATTATACACTCTTAGAAACCTAAAGCATTATAACTCAGCTTCGGTGGCCCCAGCAGGAATTAGCACAACACCCTGTTCTTTCATAAAACCCTTAATACATTTGCAAAATGAATTGAACTGGATCACATTTCTTATTTCTACACTATTATCTTTGTCTACAAATTTGACTACTAGATTTGATAAGGCTGGCTGGCCATTGTTTCTTCTGATTTTAAATTCAAAAACTGGGCTTTATCTCTTTTATCTTGTGCTATCTACTTTTACCTAATTTTCCTACAGGTGCTTCTGTTGGAATTTAAGTCACCATTTTATAAATAATGACCTCAACCTCAACACCTGAAATTAACCCCTACATAAAAATGCATAATAAATGTAAAGCATCAGAGGAATCTCATTGTAAAAATTTATTTTTGGTGAAGGGAGAAAAAGCCCTGGGAGGAAGATCCCACAGAAATGGTTTAATTTGTTGATGAATGCTAAATACAATTTATAATCTCTGAACATTTGGCAAAACCCATTTATTTTGCTGATTATCCATTCCAATGAGTGTTTAGGGAAAATAAAGTCTCCATTCAACTCTAAAGTTGTATTCAAATGCACATTTGATTTGTCAAAATGAGGTTAAACTGCCAAGCCTTGGTCTCTTGCTGTTTGTGAAGTCTTAGTCCCCCTGTGGGTGGCCCAGATGAGAGGATAACTAATTTTACCTAGGCAGAACTACACTGAGAAATAATGTTAGATCCAGAAGAAATTTAAAAACAAACTAATTCTATTCTCTGAGCTTCTTTTGGTCAATTCTAAAACGAGAAGTTTGAAGTATAAAAATCATGAAAAGCATGTATTGAGAAAATTCAAGAGTCAAAGCAAAATTTCCAAGTAAATTTTATTACCTTTGGTTCATTGCAAAACAAATACATCTTCATAAAAATAATTATACAGCCTGGATTTCCTTGGATCTTACAAGATGAGATTCAGATTTCAATGGCTTTTACCTTTGCTTTCTAATGCTGGAAATCCAGTCCTCTTCTTAATTTTATTTGGTTATTCCTGGAAGTCCTTCAGAATATACCACAGGAGTTCTTAAAGTGTTCTTTCTGTAGGGTCAACCCTGCCCTACTCTGGGATTGATGTCTCCTCCTTTGAAGCCTCTTAAGGGCACCTCCTGCTCCCACTGCATCACTGTCCACCGGGACAGAGCTAGACCAACCCTAAGAGTGATATCTCCCAAACTCATAAATCCAAAACTGTTGAAATGCCACCTGGAGTCCTCAAAGCACTGCAGTGATACTCTATCCCTAAGTATAAAATATCTTCTTATTCCACTTTCTGTCAGCATGCTTTATTAAGAATAAAGCACAACTGTTTTTTGAGGTTTTTTTAGTCAGTAGGCAGAGTCTCCTCTTTTGGTCACAAAAGGGCTGCAGGGACACAAAACTTCCCATTATCACATGACATCTATCAGGAATATTCCCAAACAACTTTAAAATAAGCAAAAAAGAGCACTGCATATCTTGCCTAGTGCACCCTTTTTAAATTGTACACTAATACATCTCAAGAAGAAAAAGGGAGTATAGGGCTAGTTGTTCCTCAGATACATTACTCTCTTCATGAAGGAAATGCTGACTAAAATTAGATCAAGATGCTACCCCTAACTTTAAAAAGAGTGCAGAAATATCTGGCATTTTCAAATTCTACAGGAGGAGACTAGCAAGCAAGAGGGTGGATGAGTAGGGTTTGTGTTTGCCCAGCTCATTGAATTCTTCAGAAGAGCTCCTCCTGTGACAAATCTCCAGAAGTAGCAGAGAGTGTCTTTGAAGCGCAGTGTCCTAGGGAAAATATCTTAGAACTTTTTCTATTCTGTAAATTCTCCTCGCTCTTAGATGTGTGTGCATCCCCCTTACTTTATTTTTGAATCCCATCCTATAATAGACTCCCAGTACGTTTGCCACCTTAGTTTGTCATGAGTGTCTGGTCTTGCCTGCAAAGGGGTAGTGAACAGATCCTGAGCTCGGGGTTGGAGTTCTGATACTCCACTAAGAAGAGCAACATCTTCTTCCTGGAGACAGCTTGATCATGTGTAAAGAGTGGTAGCTAAGAGAAAATTAATAACCTGGAACTTGCTTTCAATCCTAACGGATTAGCAATGACTAGCGTGAAAAGTCCAAAAATCACAATTAAAACATCTGGTTCCTAGTGCCAAAGTTACCAACTAGAATTTAACCTCTATGAATCTCAAGTGTTGTTTTTTTTTTTATCTTTAAAAGGATTACACGATGGTAACCCCAATTACATGATGCTATCTTGAATTACATTTAAAAAGTTCAACATGACATGATTCTATACAATTTAGTTAATCCCTGGACCATATATCCTTTAAAACAGAGTGGAGTAAAGCTAGCAATTAAGCTAAACAAGAGTTGTGAAGAAGCCATCAATGTAAGGTTATTTCTTGGCAAATGGTTCACAGTCCACCCAAACTAAAACTATAATATATCAAGTCATAATAGAGAGAACACTGGGCAAGTCCTTTGCCACTAACTAGCTATACAACATCAGTTAAGTTTCTTACCTTGTCTGAGCCTCCAGTCCAGAGGCTTAGACTTAATGCCTAAGGTCTCCTCTAGCCTAAAATATTGTGATTTAGGAGGTGCTTTTTTATTACCCTCATGTTTCCACTTGACTCTCCACAAAACCTTAATATTCAAAATAACTCTTTTCTCCATTATAATTTAAAGAGGTAAACAAAGTTTGTGATGATAAAACCCAAATGAGGAAGATCAAAATCACAAAATTCAGTGTGCTATGTTTGCCATCATCAGGGAAGTGCATCCTTGAAGATCTAGATAATTGATCATAAAACTAATAGTTCATTAGTTCTTATGTATCAGCTCAAGCAAACTGAAAAAATGTTCTTAAAATAAATTAATTGAAAACAATAATAGTGGAACTAAAGTTACATATACGCATTAAAAAAGCAATGGATATCTTATAACTCTAATGTTGATGGAATATAGCCATATCCTAAAGAAGTCATGTATGATTTTATTTATATCATGTTCAAAAACAGACAAAAGGAATTTATGCTACTAGAAGTCAGAACAGGGGACAGAGAGTAGTGAGTGAAAGAAATAAGAACAAAGGTATCTGTGATGTCAGGGATGTTCTACTTCTTGATCACGATGCTGATTTTTTTTTTTTAATCTTCACCCTAGGATATGTTTTTTATTGATTTTTAGAGAGAGGGGGAGAGACAGAAAGAGAGGGAGAAAAAGAGAAAAACATCAATGTGAGAGAGAAACATGGATGTGAGAGAGAAACTGATCAGCTGCCTCCCATTTGTGCCCCGACAGGATCAAGCCCAGAACATTTTGGTGTATGGAATGATGCTCCAACTGAACAAGCCACCCAGCCAGGGCAGAATGCTGATTATTTTTATACAGTTATGCTCATTTCATGGAAATACACAAAGCTGTGTACCTATGATTAGTGCTCTTTTCTGGGAGTTTACTGCATTTAAATAAAATATTTTATGTAAGTACTTATATTGATCTATTTAAGTATCTTTCTTAATAAGAATGCTCATTTTTATCATTTTAATTATCATTTAGCCTTAAGTGATTTAGTCATAAATCATTTAATCATTTATCATTAATCCAGAGGGCATAGATGATTAATATTTACCAATAATTTTTTCTTAGAAAATACTGAGATAAATTACATAAAAGTACTTAAAATAGTTGTTTGAGTAACGTGACTATGGGTAGTTTTTATTTTCTTCTTTACAATTATCTACCATTTCCAAATATTCTACCCCAAATATGTATCAGTGCTATATTCATAAAATTAATTTCATACGAAAGAAAATAAATTAACAAAGAACAATTGTGAGAGGAGAAGTTTTATTTTATTAGAAAGTCTCCATATGTGGCTAACAGATGGTAGAGAGCTACTGAGACCAATTTATTTTTCAAGGTGAAAATTACATATTGTTCATACTATCTTTTTTTTTTTTTTGTAGCTATGGGATAGTAACAGGAAATTTGGCACCAAAATATAAGTTCATTTGACCCTTGAACAACATGAGTTTGAACTCAATAGGTCCACTAATATGTGGATTTTTTTTTCAATAACTATATTAAAATTTTTATTGGAGATTTCCTTACTACTGTGAAGCACTTGTATTGATTATAGTAGGTTACCATAAAGCAATCATATTGCTACTTCTTCCTTACTGATGCATGAATCACTACATCTGTAAATAAATATACATTTCTTTTTCACATTATCGTTTCATTTTTGATGTCTAGTGTTAGTAATATGTATGACATTTACATTTTGTATCATATAAGACAATATTGATGCAGTATCGACAGACAATTCATCTTGTAAACATACATAAACTTATGGCATTGATAAATACAGTACCATAAATGAATTATCTCTTCCTTATGGTTTTCTTAATAACATTTTCTTTTCTCTAGCTTACTTTATTGTAAGAATACGGTACATAATAACATACAAGATGTGTGTTAATTGACCATTTATGTTCTTGGTAAGGCTTCCAGTCAATAGTAGGCAATTAGCAGTTAAGTTTTGGGGGAGTCAAAGTTATATGCAAAATTTTGACTGCCTAACCCCTGCATTGTTCAAGGGTCAGCTGAAAGACCATGTCACTTTTTGATGCTCATTATTTCTGTCAAACTTAAGAGAGCCACACAAAAAAACCTTTGCCTATTCATCGAAACCATTTACTCGGATGCACTGTTGAAGAATTCGCCCTCTTCATCTGGTTGGTACCTAATAATCCTTTCCTTCTATGTACAGTACTGGCTTGCTACAGAACTAGAGATGCCTTATTCTCACATCAGTTTAGAGGAGTCCAGGATGCTAACAATACTTAAAGAGACTACCTGTGGTTGATGTTGAACATTTTACCACATGACTACTTAAATACCTAAATGTAGATGGAGCATGCAAGTGATTTATGAAAAACTCTTAAGGATGATCAGTTTATCATATTAGCCTTTTGGCGTTCCTTCTCACTTCCTTCCAGTTTTTCTCCTATTTTTTTTTCTTGAGCTCTGCATATTGCTTGTAAATTATAAGTCTGTGATCAATCAGAGTCAAGGGTAGTAACTAATGTTATCCTAGGGAAAGTCTGTGCTGGAAACAAACCACAAATAAAAGTCTAATTAGAATAATAATGGCCATTATGATTCTAATGTCACAGCATGGCCTTGCAGTGTGCTAAGTATCCAGAGCTGTCACATTTGCAAACAGCATAATTATACATATTAAGATTTAGAATTCTTTTACTCACGATGGAAAATAAGCCACTTCTTTAAACCCTGCGAATAAGCACATCCATACACATTCAGAACTTGACGACGTCAAAGAAGCCTGGCTAATATACAACGTGAAAGAATGTGGGCAGGAAGAGTGAACTTTTTATTTTAAAAAATTACTTAAAATCCCAAGGAGGTGTCCATTTATGTTTAGGCTGAGTTACTTCTCTTATGTCTAGAAAAATTATAGTAGTAGTGATAATATTAATTATAACAATGCAATCAGGTACTCTTCTGATTATTTGCAAATATCAAGTCCTGTGATCACCTTAAAAGCCTTATGTATTAGTTACTAATATTACCCCTCTTTTGCATTTGAAAGCACTGAAGATTCACTAATTTGCCCAAGGTTACATGTAGTGAGTGGAAGTGCTATGGTTCGAATTTGGGCAGATTGGTTCCTAACCTTGTGCTGTTAGCTAGCAGGCAACATGGCATAAGTTAACCATCTTCTATTTGCTATGCAAACCTATGCAAGCTACGTAGGAAGTAAGTCTCTACACATATTCAGAGAAAGGTTTTCATCACTGTTCCTCTGTTGCCTCAATCTTGGAGGGCTTCCCAGCTTATGTTTATCACACTGAAATAGCTCGTACAAGGAGTACTGCAGGAATTTGTTTTCTCGATATCATACTGTACATTAATCTATGTAAGGTGTGCAAACCTAAAATCAGGATTGATACATCCTGTGTCCTTTTAACTTCCTCTGTATAATCATATCACATAGAAACCAAACAATTGCACAGATGTGTTAGGTCTGGGAGCCTGTAACTCTGACCTGACATTTAGAGAATATCCTCATAAAAACTAAGGGACTATAATTGTGGCTGTAGAAGAAATGAGCAATGAGTTTAGGAAGAGGACCTCTCTGTGTCCAAGTTTTCTTCTCATTCACAAAAGGGAATCATAAGGACTCCTACTTCATAGGTGTGTGTGAGATTTCAATTGGTGTATCCCCTTAGAGGGTTCTTGACCCATTGATCATATGTAATAAATGCCCGCTGCTCTCATTGCACCTCGGCTCCTCTCATCCACCTTCTCTTAAGCCTGGCCCTGGGGGTATACATTGAATTCTGCTTGAACCTTGAAAAGGTGCAGTTTTAGTGGCATTAATGGCCATTTGTTTGGCCTTAGAAAATCCCTAATTACTGTTTGAATCCTGTCTTGAGTGTTGTCAGCCCTCAGTGGGAATGCACACAGGCCTGTGGAGGCTGGACCCTGCCTTAGCTATTTAGTGAGTCTTCAGCTGCTGACTGTGTAACAGCCCCCGTCCACCCCCCTTGCCTGGAGTTCTCCTCATTAAAACAGATGCATCAAAACGCTAGCACGAATTTCAGCTAAATTTCCCTGTTTACTTCGCTCGGATGATCTGTGACTTGCTAATATTACTGCATTCAAGAAAAGTAAGAAAGCTCCAGTAGTTCTTTTTGTGGAGAAATATTACCTTCTTGAGGAAAAGCACCCAGTATGAAATTCATTAGTGAACATGTGGGTCTGCAGAGTGGCAAAGAGGGAGAGTGGTCAGGAGAAAGTGGTCAGGAGGAAGGGCTCACTAGTTCCCATGGAAACAAGCCTAACCACCTGCCCAGCTAATTCAGGTCTGTAATTTAAAGGCATTTCACTCTTAACTGGGCTCAAAAATTTCCTGGGAGGGAGGCCTAGAACTCATTTATGAATATTATGGGCTTTTCCATTTCTCCAAAGATCAAAGCTAGCTGAGCGGGGCACAGGTAAGTATTTGGTGAAGGGGGGAGTAAGAATCTATCATTCCATTGGGAGCGATAATTTTTTATTGTATAAAAGCCAGAGTGAAAAGTAGAGTGAGATTCTGAACTTTAAAATTCCTACATCTGTCTACCTCTCCCCTTTCCCAGTCTCACAGGGAGTTGCTAGCATCACCGCCCTGGATAGCATATGATTGAGCTGAAAACTCTCTGGTTATTGTCTCAAATTGTTTTCCTCCAATTGAGAAAATCTCTTGTCATTCTCCTTTCATTTTTCAAAATTTTACCATATCATCATTATCATATACCTAGTACATGAACGTTGTAAGAATATCCAAATACCACAGGAGTGTAAGTAAATGTACTGTTTCGCCTTTTTTCACAGTCCCTCTCCTTAGAGTCGGTCATTTTCAGCAGCCTACTGTGTGTCCTTTCAAGACTTTTCTCTCCATTGAATCACACACACATACACATACCGATATTCACACTTGCACATACAACGTTCCCACACTTCCTATGTAGATATAACACCAATTATTAACTCAGAATTCAGTATTTTTATTAATATTGGTGATATAAATATTATCCACAGCTAAGTGATACAGTATTGTAAGACTGTATTTAATTTATTATAACTTCTTCCACTCCACCCTATTCAATACTTCCCTCATCTATTGGCTAAGTTATGTGCCTAATATACATTTCTCAGTGGCCATGTAGCTGTCCTCCTAGAATTTCCTTTTTACCAAGTGTCCTAGGAAAGCCTTTCTCTCTCTCCTGTATTGGCATTTCTTTTTCCTACATCCTGTTTTATCTAGAAAGATCTTCCTAGGTTTACTTTTCTCTCCTAATGTAGGGCAATCTACAGTAGTTCTTATAAAAGGATACATGACAGGTAGATTTTTTGACAACTTAAATATTTTAAAATGTCTTTATTTTCTCATAACATTTAAATTATTTTTGAATAGGTATCATTCTCCTCAGAATTTCAGAGGTACTTCAATAGTTTTCCAGCTTGTAATGTCAGTGGTGGGAAGTCTTAATACCATTCAGGTTCTGGCTTTTCTTTTTTTAAAATAGCAACTGGTGTGTGTGTGCATGTGTGGGTGTGTGTGTTTAGAAGTTTTTATTTTGTAGACCTTCCAACTCTGAAATATATTGGATTTTGTCTTTGGTAACTTCTCTTCATTTTCTCTCTTCTCTGTATCTGAAACTATTATTATTTTATTGTATGACTCCTGAATTGAAACTCTAGTTTTCTTTTTGCGTTCTATTTTATATGTCTGGAAGGTCGTAAGAGCTTCACTTCCTAATGGTTCTGTTGCACTTTTTATTTATGCTAGTATAGTTTTAATTTCAAGAATTTAAAAAATTTCCTTTTAAGCACGTGCTGTTTATTGTTTTGTGAATACATTTTTTTTTCAAATTTCTCACAGGATATTAATTGTTTATTACATTTTATATCATTTCTTTTGTTGCCTGTGACATCCCCACTGCAAGATGAAGCTCCAGCATTATCCTGCCTTATATGTCAGTTACCACTCATCTCTCCGCTTCAAATACGTTTTCCTTGGCCTCTCCCCCCGTGCTTTTCAATCCTTTACTTTCACTTAAGAGGGTTTTAGGAGGAAGTAGAGATAAGAACATGCTTTCAGTTCACCATTTCTAACTTGAAGACAGAAACCGTAGGACCTTGTAACATTACTCCTGGAGTTTGTTGGACTCTCAGTGCATCTTGTGGTTATGACTTTTGACCGGTAGGTGTCTACTCATAAATAAGTTTCATTACACTTGGTGGGGGGTGGCCAGGAAGAGACTTTTAATATGAATTTTCTTTTTCTCTTTAGTTCAGGAAAAAAGTTCCGGCATTTTCATAATTTTCTTTCCTTTTCATTGTATCTAGCCTCCCCTGCCGTTCTCATTAGATAAATGTTCAACATCTTGGTTATATCTTGTTCCTTTGTTTACATTTCTCTCATATTTCCTATCATTTTTTCTCTTACCCTGAAAGATTTTCCTGAATTTATCTTTCATCTCACTAAGTTGATCTTTAATGATACCATTCTATTATGGATTGACATTTGCATTTCTCATTGAACTTTGGTCTTGCATTAAATTCTTCTAATAGTAAAAGAAATATGTTCTCAGTGAAAAAAAATGGAAAACATGTTTAAAAGTACACACGCTAAATTAAATATAACCTGTAACTCACATTTTAGATTTAACATTTTGATAAAAAAATTATTAATGCAGGCACTCATGCATTTTATTTTTTTACAGAATAGAATTATGTAAGTTAGTCTTTTTAACCCTTTTCACTTAGCAGTGTAACACTGTCATTCTTTCTCATAAACAAACACATAGTTATTTACATTGCAGTTTTTAATAGCTGTATGTCATATCTTTGCTTAGATGCCCCATAATTTATTTTTCATTTCCTATTAATTGGTATTAAAATTGTTTTCAATTTTTCTTTATCACTAACATGTGATGATAAATATACTCATAAATAATTGTTCAGGGCTTTTCAAATGCTTTAAAATCTTTTGATATATATTAGCAGATCACCTTCTAGGTCAGACTAATTTATATTCTTATCTACAGCGCCTCCCTGTCTATACCCTTTTTCATTTCTTCAGACATTTGGAGTCAAGGGAGGCGCAGAAGGGGGCAATTCATTCTTGTTTGAATTTGAATTTTTATGACTGAATATTAACATTCTTTTCAAATATTTATGTCATTTCATATTGCTCCTATTGTGAATTATCTCATGTTATTTGCTCATTTTTTATCCTTCAATTACTGAACCTAGACTTTTTTGCAACTAATGAAAAGTGTATATACAAATACATACAAATTAATAATTTTTTTCTTTCTCTTCTCATCTACACACTCCTCTCCCAACCCAGGGTGTTAATGACTGAATGTGTACTTTCCACAGCCTCCTTGGAGCTACATGTACATGAAATTTGTGAAGGGACACTACTCACACAACGGACTTCTACAATATACATGACTCTTCAACTCACTTCATTTTTAATTATGAAAACCTTCAAGAGTGCATAGCAGTACTAAATAGTAAAATAAATACCATCAAAACACCATGTCCCATAATTTAAAAATATTAAAGTTTTGACTTGCGTTCATGTTTCAAAGAAACAATGTTAAAGACATGGTTGATATTGGAGCTGGTCCTATTACCTAGACAACTGCTGCCATGTATCGTCAGTGAAGCTTTCCTGTTTAAGTTCTCATACTTTTTCATATATTTCAAGAGCTAATTAAAACATACACAAAACCTCTCCTATATACATGTGTATTTATCAAAACATGTTGGGTTGTTTTGTGTTTTTTTAAACACATTATTTGCTAAATTATATTTTTTCTCAACATTTTATTTTTAAGATCTACTCACATACATGCGTATTTCTATTCACTTTAGCTTGTTTTAATGACTCCACATAGTATTTGATTATATAAATATACCAAAATGTATTTATTCACCTATTGGTGAAAATTTAGGTTGCCAGAATATTTTATTATTAATAATAAGGCAGCAATGAGCATATTTGTACATGTCTTTCTGTACATATATATATGCAAATATTTTATAGAGTATGTTCCTAGAGATAAAATTGCTTGGCCATAGAGGGTATCTATTATTTTGGTAGATAATGCTGAATTAACCACATAAGAAGGTCCCTCCTTTTGTTTCTATCTAGCTCCACATCTCCCCCATTCTTGCCAAGTTTTGGTATTGTCACACTTAACTTCTACTTGTTGGGCATAAAGTGAAACTCATAATATTTATTTGCTTTGTCTAATCAAAAAGAAGTTAAATAGCTTTTCATGTTTACTGATGCACCTTGATTTTATCACTTAGCATTATAAAATAATAACTAGCACATGCTAATTTAAGTAGCTATTATAGGATTTATTTAATAAAATTTAGACTGATTAAAACATCCATTCTCAAAGATGTTTCCCTTGCATCCTTCTCAGAATTGGATATTCAATCTCTTCTTAATGGTTGTCAATCTGATGATTGAAACTGAGTGAAATTTCATTTGTTTTTTTAGTGTGTGTTTTTTTAGTGTCATATTGGTGAAGCTAAACATATTTTCATATATTTATTGGCCATTTCGAGCATATCTTCTGTGAATTGCCTAATCATGTTCTTTTTATACTTTTCTATGGGCTGTTTGCCTCTCTCTGATAAAATTACAGGAGCTTCTTTTATTATTAATTCTTAGCTACTTGATGTATTGAAAATTGTTCATGCTACTTTTTTCTGTTTACTCCAAATATGTGTCTTTCTCTACCTCAAAAATATGAACATGAAATATGTCTATATTTTTGTTTATGATGGCGGAATCTCCTATGTTGAATAGAAATGTGTTTTCTACCCAAGGTTATTCATATGGAATTTTTCTTAAACAGATATAATTTATTTAAAATTATAATTAAACAATAGAGTTAGAATTTATTTTATTATGATATGGGAGAGGCTTAGACTTATCTTCTTGCATATAACTAGATGATTATTACAATACCATTTATTAAATAGATCATTTTCTCACTGAATGGAAATGACACACATGTTAAATTCCTGTATATGTACACACACACATATACACACACACATATACAAGCATTCATGCATATGCACATGGATATATCTCTGGTAAATTATCCACTCTGATGCTAATATTCTATTAGAGAATTTCATTGACAATGGCTTTATAGGTGTTGTTATTTTTAATTCAGTAAGAAATGTTCTCCCCATTGCTCTTTCAAGTAGTGAGAAACTACCCTTTCCCAATAATACGAAATTTATATATATGAATATATATACATACATATATGTATAAATATATAATTGAGTTTTGTTACAAGGATTTGACCTTACACTAATTATTGGAGACAAGTAAGCAGTTTCTGTAAGGCTGTTGTCTTTATGTCTGATGGTGGAACTTGAAGTCTCTGGGACAGGCAGTCAGACATGGAAGATGGATGTAAAGCGCTAGAGATCAGGAGAAACCCCACCAGCATAAACTGGAGCCTGTGAGGAGGAACTGAAGTCCAATTAGTCCTGTTGCCTTTGTGATGTGAATATTCTGTAGGATCTGGAGCGCTTCACTATGGAGCTAAACACACACAGGTGGTGCAGGAGTCAGAGAAGCTAATCCAGGATCGAAGCACAACCAGAGCGCATGCTCGCCCAGAGGCTACTTTCCATCACAAAGGTGAATCAGCTGATCAGCACATCATGTATGAGCTAAAAAATGTCTTATCTTTGCCCTTTAAATCTCTCAAGGATCTCATAGTGCATTCTAACCAAAACCATACAGGGAAGAGAATTTGGGGAAATGTAGTTTAGCCTAGCCAAGCTCACACACCACAAAGCCACCACAAGTAGAGACAAATACATGAACTCAGACTGCCATTTGAATCAGAAGTCCCTTTCACAACCTACGGAAAGATCCAGGATATATTTTGCATTGCACTAAAGAATTTGATCAAATACATATATGTCTATTTCTTAGGTGCGGAAAGATCCAGGATATATTTTGCATTGCACTAAAGAATTTGATCAAATACATATATGTCTATTTCTTAGGTGAGAGTCTCTCCAAAGCAGACCCTGAGTCAAGGCTTCATTTGCAAGTTGCTTATTAAAGAAGAGCTGTCAGGGTAAATCATCACTGGAATGAGGAAATGTCATCGGGAATAGGAAGAAGTGAAGCTACATGCAGTCTGATTGGCTGGTGAGGTGGATGGCACTCTGAAGCCTGTTATTATAGCCCAGAATTACTTGCTTTGCTAAAAGGATCTGGGCTTTCGTACACATACTACAAGGCAGGGAAAAGAAGGGACACAACCTCACAGGCTCTTCTCTATCTCCATTCATGCACAGCACCTAGGTGTCTCAGGTGTGAGCAATTATCAGAGCTACAAACAGGACCTGGGAGACAGGGTTATCAGAGTCAATAAAATAATCCAGCAGTATCTGGGCAGGGCACCACTACAGAGATTTTATTTCATGTAAACCAACATCTGCCTATATGACTCCAAAGCCAGAATCCTGTTTTCTCTCTAAAGTTCTTCTGTAGAAGTTTATGTTAATGCAGACAAGAAAATTGAATACCTGTTGTTTCATCAAGACTAAAACTTTACGAAAAAACATGACAACTACCAACATAGTGATAGCACATGTGTAACACACTTCCTAAGTGCTTTAACATTTAACAAATACTCAACCTGGTTTCCTTTCTTTTAAATGTCAATTTCTTGAAAGCATAAAAATACTTTGAGCACTTTTTAGTAATATTGTGCTGTGCTTTATGCCTCTTTGAGTGAATTAATTTATGATAAAGTAGTGAAAAAATGCTGATGCTGAAGATAATACATTTTAGATCATGTAACCTGTACTGAGCTATAAAAAAATATTTACTATAACATTGCAATATACTAAGCATACCTAAACATTGACCAGTTTTAAAAAATCCAATATACTAAGCATACCTAAACACTGACCAGTTTTAAAAAATCCAATTATGAGTTATGAGAGAAACCTAGAAAATACCTGATCATGTCAAGAGAGACAACAAAGGACCTGTGGTATATTTTTCAGGAAAGCAAAAAGGGCATACGATCCTCAAAATTAGGTCCTAGAAAATTTACCAAGCTTATCCTTCAGAATATATCATCCAAAATATTGGTTTGCAAATGAGGAAAGAATTGGGTGTTTATCATATTGACTTCTAAGAAATAAGTTTTATGATAATACCATCTTTTCTATAAGAATGATTGCCTAGCAGAGTTTGTTTCAAAGACTACAAATGTTTTACGTTAAAAGCATGAAATCCTGTGAGATGGATGGTGGTGCTGAGTGTGAGGAGATGGGCTTGGTTTCTGCAGATAAAGCCATTCTGAACCTAGGGAGAGTAGGCATATGTGAGGGGCATAGGTTTAAAACCATGAGCTTGCACAGTGCTTAAAATCCCCACTCCTGAAGTTACCCACTGGGGCTCGCATTAAGCCTTAGATGATAAATAATGCCTCTTATTAAAATACAGATGTCTTCTTTTGGAATTTCAACACATGGACATATTAAGCCCTCAGAGAACAAGGCCCAGAGCAGAAAACCCTTAGATGGGAGCAGGAGACATTTCAGAGGTGAAGGAATCTGCAGAAAACCTTGGACCCAGATAGTCCTTTGAGTTTGTGTTTCTGGACAGAAATGGATGTCCCAAAGGTGCTAAGTGGTTCAGCATCTAACTTGGAAAAAGGGAAATGGGGAGCAAAGGACCATGCTCTGTGTAGCTTAGACATGTAGACTACAGGCTTTGCAGGCAGATATCCTACCTATTCCCTCTTTCAGCCTCAATATTCTGATCCAACAGGGGTATATTAATATTTTTTCTCAAGATTATTGTAAAAATCAAGTAAGATAGTATGCAAAATGCTTAACATAGCACCCCGTTGCAAGCACTTACTGTGCCATAATGAGTAATTTACAGTTTTGTCTGTCAACAGTCCTCACCTGCCCCTTCGTGGATGGCCACCGTGTTTCGCTGCCAATGGTAACAGCTTTTGCACCCACTGTGGCAGACTTGCCACCATGTTCCGGGTTCCCAGGGAGCCCTCCAGGCTGGGCTGCTTGCTCATCTCCAGAGGAGGAAATATGTCATATGTAGATGACATAATGTCTATCTAGACAGAACTGAAGTTTAGGGAAAGAAAATTGCAAAAGACAATTTTAAATATGAATTTCATTGTTGGGAGAGTGGGGAAGATGGGGAGAGAGAACTACTTTTACAACATCTTACTATGTGCTTGGCACTGCAGTAAGCACTTTGCATATATTATTTCATTCGCTAGTTATCACAACCTTGTAACGTAAGTACTATTTCCTTCATCTTACAGGTAGAAAATATTAAGGTTTTGAGGCTATAAAGCTTGTAGGTGGCAGATCCAGGAAAGTAACTGTGAAAATATAAGCCAGAGAAACAAATGCAAATATAAAGCAGAGTTTATAAAAGAATACATTCAGAGACGCCCACCAAATGTTCCCATGACTTTCTTTATATAAGCAATTCTGAATCCTTCTGAGTTTACAGAAGTAACACGGGATTGTTGCCAGATTCTCGAGTTGCTAGAGTTTGACACAGCAGGTGTTAAGTTCTGCACTGCAGTCAGTGGAGCTCTGCACTTGCCTACACAGTTGCGGATGTCGCCCTTCCCCTGCTGATTCTGATGTGAGCACCTTCTTGAGGGGAGTTCTTGCTAGCAACACTCCACTGAGCATTGGGGCTGGAGCAAGTAACTGACAATGACACAGCAAGTCATATTTCTCATGATATATAGGGGAAGAAAGAGGAAAGCAGATATATCAGGAAGGAACTAGAATTTTGTATATTGAGTCTTGTTTCTTTAATGATATCCTCAGAGTTGTTGGATAAATTTCCTAAGAAAGCTGCGTAGCGCTTGAAGGTCCTAGAGCTTGGCTGTGAATAGTCCTATGGAAATGGTGCTAAGAGAATACAATTGGGCTTCCAGCTGCTCAGGTACCTGTTGATTTTTTCCTAGATGTAAGGAGACCTATACTTGAGAAATGAGATGACCCCATGAGAACAACCTGTAGGAGTTTGGCGATGTTGGATGTCATTGCTTTGGGAGAAACTGTCACTGCTGCTGACAGCAAAAGCTGATGCTTCTGTTGCCACTGGGAGCTCTGTCCATCAAAAAACCCTCTGAGCAACCCTATTCATGAACACATAGTTCAGATTGATTTATTTATTCAATTATACTTGATCAAGCATTCTTCATTTAATAGGCACTGTGCTATGTAGAAGCTGGGCCTATCATGAAGAAAACATAGAAAATGCCTCTACCTTCAAATAGCTTGTAGTTAAAAGAGCATAAGATGAAAAGGTAACTTGCTATATAGACTGCTATAAATCTAATGATAAGGTAAGCCGGTGCTAGGAGCACAAATAGCAATATACTGTTATAAAAATTGACTTAAAACTTGGAAATAAGACAAAATGGGTGGTGTGTCTTTTCAATGTCCACTGAGACATTGTTTAATAAGGGTTATACAGTGGTCCCCCTTTTCTGCAGCAGATATGTTCCTAGGCCCCCAATGGATGCTTGAAATCTTAGGTAGTGCCCAACCCCATATATACTATGTTTTTTCTATACATACATATCTTTTCACTTAAATGGAGCACTTTACAGCTACTCTCTGGCATATCCAAATGGCCAGCATCACCTCTCTTATGCTGTGGGGCCATTATTAAGTAAAGTAAGAGTGACTTGAACACAAGCACCGTGATACCATGACAGCTGTTCTGATAACCAAGATGGTTACTAAGCAACTAGTGGGTGGGGAACATATACAGTGTGGATAGAAAGGAGAAATGGATGATTCATGTCCACGGCAGGAGTGCAATGGTGGGAAATTTCATCCTGCTACTCAGAATGATTTGCAATTTAAAACTTACAAATTGTTCACTTCTGAAATTTTCCTTTTAATGTTTTTAGACTGGTGTTGACCATGGTAACTGAAACTATGGAAAAGAAAACGCTGGCTAAAGGGGGGGGGGGGGGGGTTACTGAATATAATTTTCTATGGGAATGTACCTGTGTTTGACTTTGTTATTTACTAGTGGGGCTCCAACTCCATGAAATTACACGTTAGCTTGTAGATTTCTGTGTAGAAGAGCTGTTAACTCTGAAGTTTACAGTTTTATTGCTCTGTAGGACCTTAACCAATTTTGTCTCTAGCTCAGCAAAATTATTTCAAAATGCCTTGCCTAGTAGACTATAAATACTATATTTCTCAAAATGCTCTTTGAACTCACTTTACAAACTTATCAGATTCCTCACTAATAAAGGAATTGAGTAGAATCTCTGATGCATGTTCAGTCTGTATTGGTATGAGAATCATGTGGTTAACTTTCTGAAAACTAATTATATTATAGCAATAGCAAAATTTCTGGGAAGATGGGTTCATTAGTCAGTGCAGGCTGCTATAACAAATTACCACAGGCTGGGGCTTAAACAACAGACACTTGTTTATCACAGTTCTGCAGACTAGGAAATCCAATATCAAGGTGCTGGCATATTTGGTTCCTAGTGATGGCCTTCTTCCTGGCTTGCACATGGCCATCTTCACACTGTATTCTCACATAGCAGATGGGGTGGGAAGGGGGAGATCAATCTGTTTTCTCACCCTCTTCTTATAAGGGCGCTAATTCCATCATAGGGGCCCCACCCTCATGACTTCCTATGAACCTAAGTACTGCACAATGGCCGTATCTCCCAATTTTACCACATTGGGGGTAGGGTTTTAACATGGAAATTTTGGGGGATACAAACATACCATCTATAACAATGGGGTTTGGTTTTTATCAGACACCATTTGTAGTATACAGTTGTGGAGGGTGCAGCAGCTGATGGGAACTGACATGGCACAGGAACGGCACAATGCAGTTGCAAGAGCTTTGGAATCGGACAGATATGAGTTCAGATCCTGTGTTCAGCACTTACTAGTTGCTAACGTGACTGCTCAGTGCCTTAATTTCCTCATCAGTCAACTGGAGCTGATAATAGTGACAATATCAGACGGGAGTTGTAATAATTATAAAGTAACATTGAAACACCTTGCACAGTACCTAGTATACAGTAGTTAATGTTTAGTTTTCTTCTTAGCCATTGATTGCTACTACTTTGGGAATTCCCAAAGAAATAAAAACTGGAAGCTCAGTGCCACACTCTCAGTTCCTAGATTTCTCATCCTTGACGTTCTAGATGGTAAGAATTTATTATCTCTTCTATACAAATTTTATAAAAAATTTCCACCAAAACATGTAGATATAGCAGTCCAGAAATGTGGAACTCAAGACAACTATAGAGACTTTGAATTTTTTCTTAGGTTTAAAATGCTGAGGCCTAAGAAAAATGACTGCACAACAGATTTTCATCTCATTAAGTCAAGCTTGATTCAGTTTTTGTCATAATTCTGATAAAGATCAGCCTTGCATTTTTACCTTTGCTCAGTAAAGTCTACTTCAAGGATTAACAATGTGATGGAGAGTGTAGGAAGAATTTTTAATATATTTACGATATCAAACACTATTCATGCACCTACTTTAATTGCATTTAAAATATACACCAAAAATAAAACGTTCTTATTTAGTCTTTAAAGCTAGTCCCCAAGGGCTATTTACTAAGCTGTACTTCATCACTTTCAAGTATGTGAAGTAAGTTAAATAAACATAATGTAAATGAATGTTGCTAAAAGTATTCCAGATTTCTTACTAATTTAAATCAACCTCCCCTATTAGTCCAAATTGGCTTTCAGAGTAAATAAAATGTTATGCCATCTCACAACACACATAGACACCCACTCCATGGCACAGTCTAAGCATAAATTATTTATTTACAGTTACAACATACAGAATTTATTTGAGACTCTATAAAAAGAGTGTGGTAAAAAACACAAGATTATCACAAGATGATTTTAACAAATTTGCTTTTTAAAATTTGGTTCTCTTGTGTCCCTTTTACTTTCTCCCTCTTCTATACATCTTTGCATCTCCCCATGGAGGCAAATAACTACACCGCTAATTGCCACCCCTTATTGCTTAGCTTTACTCCCTCCTCAAATATGATTTGAGATATTACCATCAGTGTTTCTTTCTGGCTAGGGTGAAACATTTCATGTTCTCTAGTTTTTAGCAAAAATAATAAAAATAACTAAGACTTGTCAAGCATTTAAAACACATCAAGCACTATTTCAAGACCTTGATATGAATTAACTTAATCCTTAAAAACCCATAAAGCTATCAGTATTCTTAGGCCAGTTTTATAGATAAAGCAACAGAGCACTTAAATAAGTCACTCAAAGTCACACTGATTAAGGGGGAGCCAGGCTTTGAACCCAAGAAGTCTTGCTTAAGAGGCTATAGGTTTATCTGCTACCTTCATTTTTCTTCCTTAAACATTTATGCTTCACAATACTGTTATAAGAAGTTATCATTATGGCACTTGTCTTTGGAAAGAAGACTGTAATGGTTAACTTTATTTGTCGGCTTGACTGGACGACTAGATATCCAGATATTTGGTTAAATATTATTCTGGGTGTGTTTGTGAAGATGTTTCTGGATGCTATTGAAATGTGAATTGATAGACTGAGTAAAGTAGATTGCACTCTCCAGGGTGGGTGGGCCTCGTCTTATCCACCCAAGGCCTGAATAGAACAGAAAACTGAGCAAGAGAGAAATGGCTCTCTGCTTGGTGGTCTTTGAGTTAGGACATAGGTCTTTTTCTCCCTTTGTACTTAGACTTGAACTTAAATCATTGGCTCTCCTGCTTCTCAGGCCTTTGAACTACAGATCTTACATTTCAGCCTCCATAATCACATGAGCCAATTCCCTATTATCTACCATCTATGTATCTATGTGTCTATGTATCTATGTATCTATATCATCTATCTATCTATCTATCTATCTATCTATCTATCTATCTATCTATCTATCTATCATCTATCTATATATCTATCTATATATCTATCTATCTATCTATCATCTATCATCTATCTATCTATCTATCTATCTATCTATCTATCTATCTATCTATCATCTATCATCTATCTATCTATCTATCTATCTATCTATCTATCTATCTATCTATCTATCTATCTATCTATCATCATCTATCTATCATCTGTCATCTATCTATCTATCTATCTATCTATCTATCTATCTATCTATCTATCTATCATCTTCTATCTATCTAATCTATCATCTATCTTTAATCTTTTTATCTATATCTTTATATATCTATATGTATATCTATCTCTATCCTATTGATTCTATTTCTTAGAGAATACTGACTAACATAGGGCCACAGGACACGTAAGATTTCCTCAACTAGTTTTACATTTCCCCCAATATTTTATATTAAGATATAGAACATTTTATCAAGATATTAGGTATCTTCATAAGCATAAAAATGTGTTAATTACTTCTATTCCTTTTTGTTACAAAATGAATGCAAGATATGCTATATCTCTCTATATGTGTTTATACACTGTACCAATTTTATATATTTAATCATTTTATTAAAGATATAATAGTAACAGAAGGGAACTGCAATCTTAGAACTAGAAAATTGTTTCTGTGACAGGCCTATCCCCTAGGCTGACCCAAGCAACTTAGTTAGGGTTCATAAATATAGTATAATACCTGTTGCATGTGGCCCTACTATTAGTGGAGTAACATGGGCCACATTTCAGTTCCCCCAACTACTATAAAATAATTATGAAGTCTTATGCATTCTATATTTATATAAAATCCATTCTTATATTTTAGCTGTCTCCTGTCCTCAACTTCAGGCATACATATATAGGGATGAGTATGAATGCATAAGTACATGTGGATGCTTATTATGCAATTCTGACTATCTTTTAAAAAATATTTCCCAGGCTTAATAATATCTTGCTATATACATCAAGATAAATAATAGATAACATGGTGAAGTAGAAATAACATGAACACTAGAGATAGTCAGGCATAGTTTGAATCTCAGCTCTGCTACTCACCAGCTACAGGATCTTAGGATGACTACTTAAGTGAAAATGGAAATGTCACAATAAGAAACCATTTTATTCATCAGGCTGACAAGACTTTTTAAATTTGGCAATGCCAATTATTGGTAAAGTTGTCAAACAACAAAAAATAAAACTCCTGCAGACCGTTTGTAGGAAAACAATTTAAAGATGCACATACTCTATGAGCCCAAATTTTACTGTTAGGTCTATATCTCAGAAATACCTCGTACCACTCTTGCATACCAGAAGACCTCTTAGCAACTTTACTTATCACAGTCAAAAAGAAACAAACTTAATGTCCATGAGCAAGAGGATGGACTAATAAAGTGTCTTATATACATATAATAGGATATTATTTTGCACACACATAAAAATTTAGAGACACACATAAGCATGTAAAATCTCAAGAGTTAAATCCCAAGACTACAAAGATGAGTGCAAAAAGTAAGTCCCGGAAGAATACACGCATTATATTATTTATATAAAGTTTAAAATCTTAGAAAGTGAAATAACATATTATTTAAGAGTATGTTCCTATATAGTTTATATATTTATAATAATACGTTATATTATATTTGATATATATTTCTATTTATTATGTATAGTAATTATATGTTTTATGTATATACATACTTTTTGTATATAAAATATGTATTGTCTGTATATAAAATATATATTATATATGATGAAAAAATTTAGGACAGTAGTTATACTAGGGAGTGGGAAACAAAAGGTTTTAGTGTTGGCAAGGTTTAATTTTTAATCTGGTATTGGGTTGGTTTTTATTATTTATATCTGTATATGTTTATATTATTTTATGTTCATGAATAACTTTATTCTTTTAGTTAAAAAGGTTTGATAAAATAAAATTATATTTTAAGTCAATCAATTTATTATTGTAAAAATACTTTAGTCCTAACATTTCATGGTATCATGAAATAATCTTCAAGATCGTTTGGAGAATCTCTTAGTCTGATCTTCAATTCTCAACAACATATTTTTTTGTTTGTGTGAAAATTTCAAGTGTTAGAGGCATTCATGAGAACAAATATCCAATATGGTAAAACATCTCAACAATATAAATTATTTATATTTCTTTCTTTTCTGTAATCTATAAAACATTAGTGAGGCTCAATGAGCATGAAAGATATTTTCTTAGTAAGAACAGAATTCTAGATGAGTTCTCTTGTGTTATGTGGGGTAACAACCTTATGTAAGATCACTGACAAAGAATAAAAAGCAATACAAACTATTTAATTTCTACCATTTTAACTGGCATGTATATTATACAATATTAACCTATGCTTTTAAAAATGGAAAATAAAGACTTGTTAAATAAATGCTTTAAAATATACTTCCATAATGTGACTGGTGAAGTCTGAGAGACAAAAACAGGGAGAAAAGAGAACGTAACTGGGGGGAAAATGAAGCGAGAAAGAGAAGAAAATCATGTAAAGATGTTAGTGTCAAAACAGTGGAGGGAAAACAAAGGAAGAGTGGGGATATGTATACCGGACATACAAACAAACATACGATTTATAATCATGAAATAATTTATCCATCTCATGGTCTACTAAGATCTACTTTGAACATTCTAAAAGGTTGTTTTAATGCAACCAGAAAAAAATGCTTGGAAATATCAAAACCACCCCAACCAATACTTCTGGCCCCTCTACTCCCATTATGGCTTTTCATCTGATCTTCAATTTTCTTTCATGCTTCAATTCTGCTCATCCCCTCCACTTGGTTCCTCTCAAAGGTAATAGAAGTAACCTTGATTCATATTGTTAATAGTATTTATTTATGCCTGTGAAACACTCTTGAAAGTTTGTCTTTTTCCCCCTATATTAAAGAAAAGAGCTTCCCCATCCCTGTAATCTGTAGGGTTTCATGAATATTAATCTAAGAGATCTTGTGGTTGTATTAAGCCTTTTTTAGACTTAAAAAGAGAAATAGAAATATAATTGGAAACTAAGCATCTAAAGCCAGCCAGCTGGCCTTTAAGGAGACTACAAATTGTTGTTTAGAAGAAAGCTTAGGGGTGAAGGCTGCCTTCTGCTCTTAAGAACCCTTAGCAGGTGACAAATATGATGATTGTCTTTGAGCACATCTGAAAATGCATTTCCAAATGAGTAAAACTGCAAACATCAAAAAATGGTCTATTTTTCAATAGACTTTGTAGCAGGTTCATCCACTGTGCCAGCCTCTCACTATTCTAGAGGCAAGGGAAAAAGGGAAATTCTAGTACACAGCTGTAGAGTACTGTCAGGATGTTATCAAGCCCATCTTAATTTCTTTGCTTGGAGAAAGCTCAGCGTTACACTGTGCAACCTAATAAACCCTAGGGTTCAATTCAATGACTTCAATAATATTTCCTGTTGCTCTTTAACATAAAAACTCAGTCACTAGAATTTGGTTTTGCAATTTGCGAATTTCTGAACCTTTAAATTAAACACACATTTTTAAAAACAACATGCATATAGCAAAGAATGTAAGGTCACTCATCAGCCTTAGAGATGACCCAGTCCTCTCATCTGAAAGGGAGCAGCGAGTGGATCTGAAGAAGTAGAGAGATTGTTTGAAGCCTAGTTTAGGGCAGAGCTGAAGAGCACACCCAGCTAAATGAGTTCCTGGCCCATAGGTCAGCCTTAGCCTCACTGCTGCACACTATATGATATGTGGGGAATGTCGCCTCCTCTTTGTCAGGGGCCTTTCCTTCAAATTCAATAACTGAAAAGGGCACAATGGACTCAAACTGTGGCTGAGAGAGGAAAGCCGTGGTTTCTGGCTCCATTAGAACAGATTCTGGACAATACCTCCAGGACTCTCCAAAGGCACAGAACATACAGCTGGAGCCCCAGAGGGTATCTTAACTAATTAGCATGCTGCTTCCCTTCAAAGTAAAGGTTAAGTGTTTGAACTTCATGCATCACTTCTAAGCCAAACCCCTTTATGCTGCACTTCAGGGAAAGGGAACAAACGATTTGACTTTTGAACATGAGTTAACAATAGGTAAGGTTCCTTTCAGAGAGACAGTCACCTGCACTGGGGATAGATTGGTCGAACTGAATTTCAGGCACACAGATAAACATATATTGAACCCATGTTTTATGCCAAATCCTGTATTACCTGCCAGCAACATAAAGGCAAAAAAAGATGCCACCTCTGCTTTGAAGGAACTTACAGTCTAATGGGAACAAAGGACTCCTAAAATTGTATCACTATATAAAAGGAAGGTAAAAGGGTAGAGATGTGAGGGGAGCATAAACAAGATGCACGTGGTGGCAGAGGGTTTAGAAAAGGCCTCTTGAAGGGGATGTTGTCTCAGCTGAGTCTTGAAAGACTGTAGCCAGGTAAAGAAAGGTAGGAAGGACTTTCCACACAGAGAGAAGAACATAAAGTAATGATGTGAAGGAGTGAAATATGATGGAGAGTAAGAATTGTAGGGAATTTTGCAAGACCTACATATCAACTGTGAGACCTGAGGTCATTAAAATGAGGCTGAGAAACCTCCCTGTGGTCACCTAATGAAGAGCCTTGAAGGCCAAGGTAGGAGGTGTAAATTTTATTTTGAAGGATTTACAGGGGCATTGTTGGGGTCTAAATAGAAAAAAGACCATCTTAATTTACAGAGCCCATAGATTATTCTGTCATGTGGTTTAGAAATCTTATAAAAGAAAGGAAAAAGAAAGGTAGGGAGAAGCATTTGAAGACTATTGAAATAGCTTGTATCAAAGCTGATTCTCACCTGAGCGAACACAATAGTGGTCAAGACCTAGAGGAGGGAAAAGGGAACAAAAAGTGATATTTAGGATTGCGTTGGAATTGAGGGGTAAAATATTAGGAGGAAATTAAGATGATTTAACTAGTTCTGGGATAGTTTTCTGTTTCCCATTTTTTGAAAGATGGTAAACAAGTCTTCATTTTATAAGGGGTAGCTGCATCCAATTAAGCAAAAGCAAACTATTGTATGGAAATTCAATGCTGACTAGGCAAACAAGTGGACTTGCTTTAAGTGGTATTGCTTTAAGCTGTTGTCTCTCAGTCCTAAGTCGATCCTCTGAGCTCTGTTTCATGGAGCAGGGATGCAACTCTGCTAACTATGGTTCTCCATTGTCAACTGGCTCTCTCTAAGAGGGGCCAGAGGGAAATAAAAGGCAGGCAGAAAGGGGAATCAGAGCCTTGCTTTTTCCTGATTTGCTTGATGTTTCTGTCTGGGAAACTTGAGCAATGGCCCTTCATCCTGGCTGTGGCACTGACTCCAGTCTCCAGTTTTATTTTATTTTATTATTTTTTAAAGATATCTTTATTGATTTGAGAGAGAGAGGATGGGAGAGGGAGAGAGAGATAGAAATGTCAATGATGAGAGAGTCATTGATCAACTGCCTTCTGCACGCCCCACACTGGGGATTGGCTCGAGCCCACAACCCAGACATGTGGCCTGACCGGGAATTGAACCTTGATCTCATGGATCACAGGTCAATGATCAACCGCTGAGCCATGCCTGGCTGGGCTCCAGCTTTATATTTATATTTTTTCTGAAGTATATAGTCCAAGAGAGATATGTTCCAAGACCCCCAGTGGATGCCTGAACCCTCGGATAGTACCAAACCCTATATATTCATCTTTTTTTCTTTTACATACGAACTTATGATAATTGTGTATATTAGGAACAGCAAGAGATTAACAACTAATGATAAAATAGAATCCTTACAATAATACACTGTAATAAAAGTTATGTCAATGTGGTTTCTCTCAAAATATTTAATATAACTGTACTCACCCTTCTTGTGATGATTTGGGATAAAAAGATGATCGCATGATGAGATGGCATGAGGTGAATGAGACATTATTAAGTAAAATGAAAGTTACTTGAACACAAGCAGTGCGATACTACGATAGTCAGCTGGTTACCAAAACAGCTACTAAGTGACTAACGCAAGGGGATCATCTACAGCATAAAGATGCTGGGCCAAGGGGTGTTTCATGTCCTGGGCCGGATGGAACAGTTCTCCTGAGATTTCAGCATGCTACTCCCAACAGTGCGCAATTCAAAACATGAATTCTTTACTTCTGGATTTTGCCATTTAATATTTTCAGACTGTGGTTGACTGGGTTACTAAAACCATGGAAAGAGGAACTGTGGTGTAGGACTGCTGTACAAAAGCAGCCTCCTGGTACATGCTGGAAGGCACCAGCAGACAGCGTTTTTGCCTCAGAAGTCTGAGTCCTGAGTCTGGGCCCCTCTTCTGTGTCATTGAAGATTCTAATAAGCGAGGAGTGTCCCTTCTTCAGTGGCCTGGGCTCCTGTCTGAAGAAATTCTTGTCCCAGCTGGTAAATTCCGAGAAACTACTGCTTTCCTTCACTGTCCAGCCCTAGGTGAAAACATTTCCAGCAGGTACTGTCTCCATGTTTCCTCAGTGTCCTTTTTTGGCTTTTGTGGTTCAGTTTAGCCAATTCCTTGTATTGAAATCTCTTTGCTTTGATGTGCAGTATACTTTCCTAACTGGAGCCTGACTCACTCAGGCTTGGAGTTGAATTTATTTTTTTTAGGTTGTGGTTGAGATGCCTATTCAGATTAAACTGATAAACCCAGCAAGTCATTGGTTTTATGAGTCTGAAACTCAAAGGAGAAAAAATAGAAAAGCCTGAGATATTTATTTGAAACTCTTAATTTATTAGGGGTAGTTAAAATTTTAGAAAATATATGAGATTAGTCAAAAATCCAGGAGAGGAAGTACTCTCCCTCATAAAGTCTATGGTACTATTAAGAATTCCCCAGAATCAAACACCTCTGAGAATTATGACTTACCTGTGTATGTGTGTTTCTATTAATGCCTTGCACTGTGTTTGGCACAAAGTACAGAACTTAATATTTTTTGAGTGAATGGAGCAAAGGGAAAGAAAAAAATGAAAGCTGAATAGAAGAATTTTCTGGGTGAGGGCACAATAGAGGCTACTAGTTGCTTACTCAATATGTATTCTCCCTACGTTAAGTGAAAGAATCATGATTTTATTGAGGCTATTGAGTCTATTTCCCAGATTCCTGCAGCTAGGACATCATCATGTGACTAAATTGTGACAAATAGCAGAAATGTTGAGTATGACTTGAGGAAGGATTCCTAAAGGGAACTGATTCCACTAGGGATACACTTCTTTCGTCTTTTCTCCTCCGATTTCTGCTGTATGGATGCAAGGGCGGGAGCTCTGGCAATAATAATGGACCATGAGGTGACTTTGAAGATAGTGGATTAGAAAGAGAGGAGTCTTGGATTCTGATGACTGAAACTGTCATGCATGCTCCAAGCTGGCTGCCTATCTCTAGATGTCTTTAAATAACAGAAATAAACTTCTGTTTAGCCAATTTTTATTGTATATAGTTCAATATAATAAAAAGCTTTGTAAATGGGTCTTAAAGATTATCTGTACATGGTATGTGAATGCCCTATCTGACCTTTTTATCCATTTGTCACCCCATACACGCCAGCAATACTTCCTGAGGAAATTACTTTTTGGATAGTTTTGACAATTACAATTTTATTAAATGAGAGAAAGAATTTCTACTTGTATTTTCTGGACCTAATTGCCATCAAAAATATCAATTTCTTCTTCATTATTCATATTTCTAAGAATGGTTACTATACTCTCACATCTCTAATCTTCCCAGCTTCTTCCTGTTTTGCAATTAGACACGGTTTAAAATTTCCATCTTAACATAATCTCCAGATGATAGCCAAATGCAGGGACACCTACCTATTGTTTCCCACTAGTTTTCTTATGAGACTCCCATTGCCATCAATCCTGTGACTGCAGTAGTGCTAGTAAAGTCTTAACAAATACTGCTGTTGCCTTCAAGTCCCCTCTGTTCCACTGGAGAGCCAAGGGGGACTAATGAGAGAAAGAAGTGTTTTCCTAGTGAACATTCTCCTTAGGAATGTCTACATTATCAATTAAAGCTTTAAGTTTTTTTTTAAGCCATATTATCTATTGAGAGGAAGTGTGCATAGCAACTAAGAGTAGACCTTGGAACCAGACTGCTTAAGTTCTAATCCCGGCTCTGCTCCTGTCTTGGTCTTTTTTAAAGTAAGCATCTTCATCTGTGAGAAGAAACGCTAATAGTATCACTTGCATACAGTAACTGAAAGGATGAATGTAAATCCCATGTAAATTTCTATGTAAATATTTAGAAGTGCTCGTACCTCTGTCCCATCAAGCTTCAGAAGGACAGAGTAGTAGTTACCCCCTAAATGTGTTCTATTTGTACTCCTACTTATTAGTGAAATTTGATATATTGGCTATGCCCATGTTCTATGTTGAGGATCTTGATAGACTCTCACATTCACTTCCTAAATTTGATCACAGAAAATGTTTCTTTTTTCTTAGGATATGTCTCCCCTTTTATTCTCAGTAAAGTCCTACTAATACGTTAAGACTCAGTGTAACCAACCCACAAGCCTTGTTGACTGTCTCCTCCACTAACATAACAGGCTCCCCAAAGCAAGGACACCACTCTATTCATTTAACTGCCCTACTGTCTGCTATAATATCTGGCATTCTGTAGGTGATTACTACAAGTTTATTGAATGACAATAAATTATTGAGTTATGAAAATAATAGTTGTTAATACAATATTTTTTATACCACCTCCTTTTTTTTAAGGAGAAGGCTTTATTTCTTTCGAACCAGTATATTTAATTTCAGACAGATTGACTCTCTTTTCAAAGTACCTGGCTTTTTTTTTATCAATAACTGAGCATCAGAGTATTTTAATCTTTGCAAAAATTGCATGAAGTAGATTTTATTGGCCTAATTCAACAGATGAGGAAACAGAGGCTTTAGAGAATATCAGTACCTTCTCTAAGTTTATATGATTAATAAGTGATGGACAGAGTATTCAAACTCAGTTTTCTTTAATCCTAAGTCTGTACTTTTAATCAGGGTGCTATACAAGTGCTTTTTGAAACTTACTATGAATTAGACAAGTCACCTGGGGATGTGGTTAAATGCAGATTCTGATTCAGCAGGTCTGCAATGAGCCAGAGATTCTGCATTTCTACCACCTCCCAGGCAAGGCTGGTGCTGTGCACAGACCACATATTGAATGCTGTGGTTATGCTTTCCCCCCAGCTGTGTCTCAACTGCTCTACTTCCCACTGCCCAGTTTTTCACTCATCATCCTGCCTTGACATCCAGTGCCTACCCTCCCTGTGATTCACAGCTCATTTTCAAATGTGAGCAGAGGGAACTTTTTAGCTTTTGGCTTTTTGAATTAGAGTTGCTAAGAAATATTTCCAGCAACATGGAAGATTTAAAGTACCATGGACCCCCTTCTAGCTCTAAACACAAAGTAATCCTGGATTAAAAAAATAAAATCAGAAACATATAGTCAGATTTGAAATATGGTGAAATTACTTTCTCAGAAATAGCAAAGAATTCATAACCAAGCCAGTTATTTTACAAGCTAACTCAGTGGCAGTCCGGAGTGTATTAGACCTAGATAAAGGCCTGAGCACTTTAGGGGGTTGTTATTTAACATCCATCCAGGAGCAGTAGCCGTATCCTCAGAGACTACATGAGATAGAAAGCTAGAACTAGGAACAATATGCCAAGTAAAGTCTCTGGAAGACTGACCTCCTTCATAAAAAGGGGATAGAAAATCTCCACTCACAGCTATGGAGAGCATCAAGAAAACATATCACCTTCTAGGATCTTTCAGAGGGAAGAAAAATCTGTTGTGAAAATCAAGAGCCCAAGGCTTCACCATGGACCGATGAGAAATTTTAATTTATACCACAGATGCTACAAGTGTCCCGACATGATGAATTAACATATAAACTGAATTCAGAATAACAAATTACATGGGACCTCCAGTAGGAGTGCATGCCATACTTCTCTATTTATAAAATTTCAAAGGACATTGTGCACAGTTATCCCCCAACCCCCACCACACGCACATACACACAAACAAACTCACAAACCCCCACCGAAGATGAGCTCATAATAAAACACTGGAAATCTCAAGACTTTACCACAGACAGATGTGACAACTGAATTCATACCACATGGGCTGCAAGTATCCCAGAATAGGTAAACTGACATATAAACAATTGAGGGTATTGATTTTCCCCAAGGACTAAAGTAGAAGCTCATGTCATAGTACTCTAATCAGAAACCACAACAACCTATGGTGTACAGACATCTCCTACATGCACATTTACTCACACACAAAGAAACAAACAACAACAAAAAACAAGCAATAAGACTTCTATTGAAGATGAGCTCATAACAAGACATTATAAATCTCAAGACTCATGTGAGACTTATGGTGAATTAACATAAGAACTGAACTTAGGGCAGCACTATCCCCAATTCTCTGCAGTAGAAACCCATGCCATAGAATTTCATTTGGAAATTTCCAAAAGTCATAGTACACAGGTCTCTTCCAGAAAAATCAACTCTGATTGAATATGAGTTCATAATAAGATATTATAAATCTTCAAGAAACTGCTTTACTTTTTGTGTGACTTGACACTAAAACCACAACCTAAAAGAAACTATTAGTTTAAAAGTATTAAGCAGCAAAAAGAAAAATCACAATGAAAGAAAGGGCACTATGAAAATTAAGTAGGAAGACTTTTAAAACAAGCAAATTAAACTAGTGATGGAAGGTACAATTATTAAAAGTAATGACTCAATAGATGGATCAAAAAAAAGATTTGGCAGAGATGTAGTTAAGCAGGAAAAAAAAAAAAAAAAAAGAGGAAATTATTGATAACTCAGCCCATACAAAACTTAAAAGTGAGATTAAGAAACTTAGAAGATAATATGACACATTTTAACATAGGCATATTTAAGATTTCAGAAATAAAAAAGAGAGAAAAGTAAGGGAAATGCAATATTTAAAGAGATAAAAACTGAAATTTTCTAGAATAGAAGATATACATGGATTCTCAGATTGAAGAAGCCAACCAAATTCTGAATTCCTATCCAAAATCCTGAAGAACAAAAAAAGTCATGAAAGCAACCAAAAGAAGAAGGCTCATTATCTACAAGAGAAAAACAGATTCATCTAATTGGGAGTATACAGTTTTGCAGCACAGTAGAGAAGATAATGAAATTATATTTTCACTGTGTTAAAAAAATTAATTGTCTGCATAAAATTCTACATTCAGCTCAAGGTTTTTAATAATTTGATAGAGGCAAAATTCAAACTGTTTTGTCAATAAAACAGAAGTTAAGAGAATTTTCTTCCATAGATTTTGTCACTGAATGATGTAAAAAAGGGTGAACTTAGTAAGAAAATTAGCTAGTACCAACAATAAACTAAAAAACTGGTAAAATTGGTAAATATGAGGATGTAGTGTAAAGATAATATAATAATTATATAATTTTATCAAAAATTGGAGAATTAATTATAAGGAAAATTAGAACACTGGATAATAGCATGAAATTTGAAATGGTGTGATTGGAATTAATGGGCTCTTATTTCCCCTTATGGTTTCAGCAGAATGCAGAGATGCTGGTTAAATTCATACACTGCTAAGTCAAATATGCATTTTAGGGTAAAGGGCTAAGAGAACAAAGAGAATCCTTTTTCAATCCAGAGAAAGGAGATAAAGGTATATTATTCTTCTATGGATGCCATAATAAATACCATAAATTAGATGGTTTAAAACAATGGAAATGTATTCCCTTGCAGTTCTGGATGTCAGATGCTTAGCATGTTTCACTGGGCTGAATCAGTTTCACAGGGCCAACTTCTCTGGAGGTTCCAGGGGAGAATCTGTTCCTTGCCTCTTCTGGTTTCTGGTGACTGTTGGCATTCGTTGACTTATAGACACATTACTCCAATTTCTACCTCCATTGCCTTCTCCTATGTGTGTGTGTCTAATCTCCCTTTGCTTCTAAGGCTAATAGTGATGGAGTTTAAGGTCTATGAGGATCATCTAGGATGATCTCCTCATCTCAAGATTCTTTACTTAATCACAAATGCAAAGACCCTTTTTACAAACAAAATAATATTTGTAGGTTCCAGGGATTCTTACAGGACATATCTTTGGAGCTACTATTCATCCTACTGCAACAGAAATAAGGGAAACACAGCCTATCCAATAAACAACAAAGAGAGATCATAAGAGCAATGCAGCCAATAACCATTTTTGTCCACTTTCAATACTTCTTGCCTATTCATTTCAACTTACCTTCTACTCTGAACCTAGACTGAAGTAATGGAAAGCATTAGAAAAGTCAGCAAACGGAGGCCAATCCAGCTCCCCAGCCATCTCTGTGACTAAAGTTTTAATTGAACACAGTCACATCCATTCTTTACATATTTTCTATGGCTGCTTTTGTGCTACAACAGCAGAGTAGTTGCAGCAGAGAATATACAGCCTGCAAAGCCTAAAGTATTTACTATCTGGTTCTTTCCAGAAATGTTTTCCCATACATTGAATTAAATGATCTACTGTTAAGTGGAAATAGGGAAAAATAATTAGATTATTTGACTGACTGTGTGTGTCATGCATTTTTGAATTAAGGCCCTTATCAATAGTGTGACACCTTCAGTGGAGCTGAAGTTCTTTCAGAAAATTGACAAGGAAAGGAAAAAAGTGTTGCTTCCTTGGATTTGGAAGTTTGGACTCAGGATTTCCTTTAACTGTGCAGAATGCTCTTAGAAGGAAGATCTGCAATTAGATGCTAAGCATATTGGACTGGAGGGATAAGGGGCAGTAAATACTGCCACAAATTTTATGAGAAGTATATGCAACCCATATTTTACTCCTAATGGGATGCACATTTTGGCCTCATTTTATTTTTACCTCTGTTGTAAGCTGGCTCACATCATTTTGGTGGAAGTAGATGCAGTATAAATAGATACATGTATAGCACAAGAGAAAATGTGGGGTAGAAAAAAATAAATCTCATAAAGAGTTATATTTTAAGTGGAAGGTCAGGCATTGCATTAGGTAGTATTTATAAGACATTTGTGGAGCGCCTTAAAATGCCATGAAAATGTCAACGATGGTCACCGCTCTTAAAAACAATAGTGTCAGAATCAGCTAAGGTAGTTTTTCCATTGCTGCTTGACTTTCATTTCTGTGTAAGAAACAGGAGTTGCCGGTTCCTCGAGACTTCATGTCAGCTCAGAGATCACAATTCTCTCCGGCCCGGGTGCCATGACAGCTTTCACTGACATGCTAGCTCAACAGAAGGGCTATTGGGCTCTGTGAATTTACAATAAGTATGGTCAAATATTTAGGCACCTGATGTTTTGAGTTTCTCTTTTTTCTGCCAATTATGGGGGGGGGGGGGAGAGGAAAATTTTTATTTTATAAAAAATCCTCCACATTATTTACATGAATAACTGTCTAAACTGCCTTGAAAATAAGTTGGAGGAATCATCACTCTCTAGTTATAGATAGACTTCTTCATAAAGAAAGCTGACAATGGTAACAGGATCATGCCACCCCTCACTCGACCCTCAATTAATTATGTTGGTCTTTCATCTGTCCTGCCTATCTTGGAGATTTTCAGCAGACGAAAAATTCTCTCAAGATGGTGTCAGTAGCAGCACCTGGAGGACAAGGAGAGAGTCAACCCTGGACCCCCTAGAGAACAGCAGAAAATGTAGTGATGGAGCAAGCCTGCTTTTTGGCCAACTTCAGTATGAGAAGATACAACCCTATTAGAGCTTTAACAGTCTCTCAAAAGAGGGAGTTCAGGGGAAGATATTTGAAGCATATTGTCACTTAAGGTAGATCTTTCCAGGCAGGGAACTAATTGGATTTGCATAAAGTATTTTTACATGAAATTTTAAGGTTGATGGACACTGTGAGGTGATGGTTTTAAAGCTATCTTGATAAGGGCGTTTTTTGTTGGATAGGTGAGCTGTTTGCCCAAGGGAGCAATTTATTTATTCTGATAGGAGAGCTCTTTACCCAGATGAGCAAACTATTTGTTCCTATGAATTGATTCACAGAAATTCCCTGAAGCAAATAGTGAAATATTATTGCTTTGCAGCTTTATCTTTCTGGTCAAGAGTAAAGTCAGGTTGACACAGGTGGCTTCTATTTAGTTCTGTACTAGGCAGTTAGACAGCATGAGTAGAGCAAGAATGGTGGGCCAGGTATCAAAGGTCACCAGGGAGAAAGACCTGAGTGCCTAGCAACAAACAAGTGTAGGGTGGGACCTCACCTGCAGGGTGACTTTCTGTCCCCTATCATATCACTGGTCATACAGTTCAGACCCCCTGACCTTTCATATATCTGGTCATGAGGTTCAGATTCTCCTCTGATCTTTCCTCGCCCAGCATGTTGCTAGTCATGTAGTAGATCTCCTTAGAAGAGGAACAAGGGGGCCAGAAAATAGCCTCCATACAAGCCCTTGCAAGACCACTCTCTTAAGCATTAAGCCTTCAGGACAATCAGGTTCTGACTTGCATCAAATGATCTTGGAAGCAAAGCCTCGAGTCTGCTGACCACAAAGACAGAGGTTTTTTTAATCAAACTAAAGATGACATTTAGGCTGTGTTTCAACTCCAAGCCCAGAAAAGCAACAAGGCCAGGAAGGGCAACTCCACAGCTGACATCAGAACCAGCTTTGATGACTAATGTCCCCCTGCCCTGGTACTGACCAATCAGTAGAGACCGCAACCCTAAAAGGACACACCTGGAAAGCTCTTGAATATTCTATTGAGATCCTCCTTTGGAACCTCCCCTAAAGTCCTCTCGCTTAAAAGTTGTTAAGATGGAGAACCCAGTGCATCTCTCTGGGGGCACTCCCTTGCTTTTCCCCACCCCTTCTGTCCCCAGCACAAGGGCTCTCTCTGAAGCATGCCTAAACCTTTCCCCCTCTCCCTTGTCCTAGGTACATAGACCCTTGCTTTCTTTCTCATACATTCCAAGAGCCTTTTTTTTTTTTTTTTTTCCTCTGTAACTTGTTTCCTAAGCCCATACAGCCCAACCGGCTCACTTCTCCCATGGCTCACTTCTTCTACCCCTGTGACTTTCTAAATGAACTTTTGCTTGTATTTGAGTCTTGGATCTGAATTCTTTCTTAGCCAGAACTTGCTGAGGTTACTAAACTAATGTCCAATCACCGGTGACATTATGGTGCCATTTCACCACTCCTAGTTCCATAGTTATATGGATTCAAGAGAATCTCCATTCTTAAAGGTTTTGCCCTAAAACCTGACACAGATTTACAGGCCAGGGTCATTCCTGTTTCAACACCATTGGGAATTCAAACTTGTTCATTATATCTCCAAATATATTTTTCTGAATGAAAGTATGTAAAGCTTATCATTGTTTTCAGAGCTTTGGTAACACCTGTTCTTGTCTAGTCACATTCAGATCTATGCCTAAGTTCCTTTTACTGTCTGCACTTGCCCAGCCTTCAGTGGTATTGCAGTTCTCTTAAAGAATTGATAATTGAAGGAAAAATATCTAATCTCTTTGGAACTGGAAATATGGATTCAGGATTTCTTTCAATTATGCATTCTTCTTCCTTATATGAAAGATTTTCAGTTAGGGGCTAACCACATTGGATGAGAAGGAGATGATGTGGTAAATGTTGATAAAGGCATGCCTACTAAGCTGCATTCTTTACTTAACCCACACACTAGATGCCCAGTTTCAAAGAGAGAACAAATCAGATACTTGAACAGATGACCATGTTTTTGGAACCGGCTTCTGTTCATAGATGAGATAAAGAGAGAGAGAGAGAGAGAGAGAGAGAGAGAGAGAATAAAAGGAAGCATAGAGCTCAGTTGAGCATACCAGCAGTGCTTGTTCAGTTTATAACATCTTAACCCAAGGGAGTGCTGCTTTGTTTTATTTTCATTTGCTTCTAAACTGGTTTTTAAGTCTCCTGTCTTTATTATCTAGTCATTCTTTTGCAGTAACAGTCAAATGGCGATTCGAATGACACTAAGGTTAAGATTTCCCAAGAGCCTCATACCTTGGGATTTCCCACATGAGGGGCAATGGACTTTGTGGCCAGGGGAAGTCTGCTTGTGTCCACTGACCCTCACCTATCATTCACCTTTCCCTGGACTTTTTTGTCAGGTAAAATCCTTTTAATGTGAATAGCAAGACTGTTTTAGAGAGAAAGAGATATCATAAAAGGTTAACAATGTGGACAGGGCTCCCATTTATCCTTTGTCATAATCATGAGATGACAAAGAATAGATATGGAGTAGGGATTAATCAATAATATTTATATAAAGCATTGCAATATATGCTATATATAGGCACATACACATGTAAACTAGACATATACTTCTCACTTGATTTTTTACAACATCCTTATGAGATGGGTGTTCAGTTTATCCAACAATTTAGAAATAAATAAACCAGATGTTCCTAGAGTTTAAGTGACTTGCTTTGGTCACAAATTAGTAAATCATAGAAGTATATCTCTAGACCAGCAATTTTCAACCTTTTCTATCTCATGGCACATAAACTAATTACTAAAATTCTGCGGCACACCAAAAAATATATTTGTTGCTGATCTGACAAAGATAAAATAGGTATAATTTTGATTTATTCACACTGGACAGCTATTGTTGTGTTGGCTGCTGTCATTTTTTTATTTGACAATTTAAGGGAAAAGAGGTCAGTGTCCCTGACTAAATAGTCAGGCATTGCATGTTTTAAAAATTCTTGTGGCACACCAGCTGAAAATTGCTGCTTTAGGCCCTTGCTAACTAAAGGATGTCTAGGAACCAGCAACGTCAGCATCACCTGGGAGCAAGTTAGAAACGCAGACTCTCAGGCCCCACCCAGGGCTGCTACACCAGAGCCTGCATTTTAGCAAAACTCCAGGTGATTCTTTTGCACAACAAAGTGTAAGGAACACTGCTCTAGGTCAAGTCTCCATTACATGTCATGAAAGCTTAGTGATTTTAATCACTGGTCACCTCCCACTTCCTCAAAACTTCTGGACAAGATCATTTTCTAGGAGTCTGGCCATTAGAGTGAGGAATCACCCATTCTGTGGCCTCAGTTTATCCTTGGCTTTCCTTCAGTGTGAGAAGTCATTCTTTATCTTTTCCAAGGTTATCGCTATTGGAAAACAAAAGTAAGCATATTTACAAAAAGGCAGGAAGCTGGAGGGGGTGCTTACTAGATTATTTCCTGTTCTTTCTAATTTGAAGAGCTGCTCCAAAAAGCACAGACCATTAGGACTAAATTTTGAGTGGAATGAAGGGAGCTGCAAATGGAGTCAATTTCCTGTCTGTGGTTAATGATTTTGCTTCATTTGTATCAGGGCTCTAGTACACTTTTTCTCTTGTAAAATTTTCACAATGAAAAATAGTATGGCTTAAAATGTGCAAAAGTCTCTCTTTCACTGGAAGCTCTAGGCTAGCAGCACTTAAACCAGGCCTCTTCAAAGATGCAAAGTAGTAAAGACTGGCCCAGGAAGCTGGAGGCTGAATTCTGTCCTGCCAGGCCTTGACCAGCCTGCTTTCTCCTACAGAGCATCAGAAGGTTTACCTATTACCCCAAACCAAAGAAAAGTAAGTTGAGATGATATGTCAGTTGCTCTTGTTATGATCACACTCAGGGTTTGGAATTGATGTCTGGTCCACGATCTGACTGACGAAGTTCAGAGTGCTGCAATGGTTTTAAAGTTTGACAATCTACCCACTCCCACCCAAACCAAGCCACATCTACCTACTAAGGTCTATCTACTAAGTCTTTCAAATTCCCAAAATTTTACCCTATTTCCAGATACTTCATTTTTTCAATAGCTTTTTAAAAATTTTTTCTTCTTGCCTGGAACATATTTTTCACTTTAAATGAGAAGATTGTTTTTGTTGCTGTTTCCTTTGTTTTTATTTTATTCCGAAATATTAAAAGGCATAGTGCTGAAGTAGGATATGGAGCTGAATGGCTGGAAACTAGATCACAGGCACATTATTTCAGTAGAGATCGCAAAACTTTCCTCCCAACTGGAAATAAGATCTAGTTAACAAATAACAGAAATTTTCAAAATTTTTCTCATATGTTTTTCTGTAAACTTGTGTTCACCTTACTGAACATATGAAAATGTTGTTGGGGAGGACACATATGATTCTGAAAATTATCTCTAGGGAAAACATGGATCTAGAGGCCAGAAGAGTAAGACTTTGTCACTGGATGGGATAACTAAGTCAAACAGCCTTTAGATCTGGGGAGGATCACCTTTGCATAGTTGCTTTCCTATGTCCACTTATAGAATGTCACACTGTTTATTGTGGGGTACTGTTTCATCCAACTGATATTTACGGAGTACCTCTACTGTGCCAAAGACTCTCCCGGCCACTAGGTAAAGAGAAAGCAGCAAAGCAGGCAAGGTTCCTAACCTCTGGGCTCTTGTATTCTGGTGCTGCTGGTTATTATGATGGCAGAGGAGGGAAGAGACCTGGGAGAGCAATAAAAATGACGTTTTCATAGGAAAAGGGATACGAGTTATACTAATTTTTGTGCATATATTTATGGGAGCTGATTAACTAGTCAGCTTCCCTGATCTCCAGGTGCCAGCCTGCCGCATGATGTCAAAAAGCCTTCAGAGATGCTGCATACCAGGGAGTGTCCGTTCACTTTTCCCTCAGCGACCAGATAGAAGGACTCCACAACTACTGGAGGAGCACCAGTCCCAGAAACAGATTCCATTTCATTATTAAGGTTAGTAAATCACCTAGGTTATTAAAAACAAACCATAAGGGAGCACTGAATGACCAGCCTCCAGAGCTCATGTTTTGCCCACCAAATTGATTCACCCCAGGAATTCCACTTTGAGTGGAATGAATTCTCACATTTGTTCTGCTTTCCATGGAATAAGCTGTACTGGCAGACAACCACAATGGCTGTCATCTGTCAGCAGTTATTATCTACCATTAAAGCTAAAGGGAATGTTAATGAAAAATATTACAGCACGCTTTCCAAAATTCACAAGCCATTTTAATATTACCCCCTGCCAAGTCGAATGGAGCGCTCTGCCTAATCACAAAATTTTACCTCTCCCATCTTCTCCCCTATCCTGCTTTTCAGATACCCAGCATCCATCCAATCTGCCATAAGAAAGGTAAGAAAGGCTCTATTGAATACTTAAAACAGAATTCAGTCACATTTTACCAGAGGCTATTCTGCAAGAGTCTTTTGTGTTTCATCTTTCCATGTTCTGAAAAGAGTGTGTATTGAAGGCCGCAGACCATTCTTCCTGAGTCGATAGCTTTACATGCACTCAGAAGCCAGGATGCACCATCTCACGCAGCTGTAAGGAAGCTGAAACAATACTCTTCAGTAAATAGGCTTTGTCTGCCCACGCTGGCAGCAACTGTGCCAGAAAGAGTACGTAGGCAATATGCTACTGTGCATTCCCCACAGGCCCTTAGCGCTCCTGCACACAGCTTCCAAACCTGTCATCTTTCCATTCCTATTCCCCCTGGCCAGAGCCATAAGACATAAGCTCCTTTTCCAGTCTCTGGGGCCCATGATCATTCCAGCCTGTGAACGTTCACTTTCCAGAGGGAGGGTATTGTGGGACTAATTCCCCATGGCTTAACAAGTAAATTGCACCTCAGTGCTCACAAAGTAAAATGCTTGTTGGTGGTTCTAAGTGCAAAAAATGAAGAATATTAGGTAAGCTTATAATCAATAAGTCGTAAACAAAGATATTTCTGAGCTCTTTGTCACCTTAGTGTCTCCCTACTGTGACTTGTTCAAGCTGATCTGAACAAGCATGATACTGAGGAGAGACAGAGACCCAATAAGGTTGGGTGGCCTGCCTGGGTATGTACAATTAGTGTCCAAGCTGGGATCAGAACACATGCTTCCTGCTCTCCATTTGGCCAACTTTATTTGAGTTAAAAAAATACTTCAGAGAGGAGGAGAACTTTGAGTTAGGTCTTGAAAGTAAATACCCATGGTTAGGAAAAGGAAAATCTGTGAAAAAGTAAAACCACATATGTGAAGGCAGACATATGCTGAAAGATGGCTTTCCAAGAACCCAGCAAGAAGCCCAGCAAGGTAAATCATGGAGGGCATGAAGGAGGGTGAGTGGCCATGAAAGACTACAGAAGTCTTTGGGGCTAGACCTGGAGGGACACTCATGTGCCACTAAGGAGTTTCTGTTTATCTCATAGGTAAGAGGGACATGATTAGATTTTAGTTTAGATAGATCATTATATGGCTTTTCTCACACACAAAAAGTTGTCCTTGATATTGGAAATTAAAAATATCAAATGGAGGGAACAGGTCTCATTATATACCAAAATGTTAAAAGAAGAGTTTGCTGAATAAATTTAACCACTCCAGAGTTAATATGCTAGCTAGAAAGATTAAGACACATAAGAGCAGTTCTTTGGAAATGTATATTCAGATTGGATTCAGGATTTATAACAAGTGTCGAGATAACAGCTAGGAGAGGACAAGTTTAAAGAGTGGCTAAATAGATTTTTTGAGGAAGAGGAATTTCATTTGGGTTTTGATGGATGTAAGAGGTAAGACTGAAAGGGGAAAGTAAATATTAGGAAAAAGCAAAGTATTTGTGGGATACATAGAGTCAAATTACTTGGTTCAATTATTTGGTTAAAAAAAAAAAAGAGCTAGACAGATATTAGTGAGAAATGAGTGTGGGGAAAATTGTGAGGGTGAAAGCATTTGATTGGGACACTGGATGCCAGACCAACAGCCTCACAGCTTTAGGAAGTTACTCCCGACTAGGATCAAGGCATCCATCTATAGTGTTATTAGATGGCTCGAGCAAAGATTTTTGTCACAGCCAGAGTTGTTTGTCAAATACAGCTGAAACTGATGTTAGCTGATTTAAACAGCAAAGGGATATTTTGAAAGGATATCAGGTATCTCACGGGTTTGCTGGCAATTCTGAAAAACGAGCAGGAATAAAGTTAGAACATTTGGCTACACTGTAGCCAACATCATGCTGCAGAAATAGTCCCCCGGGGAAATGTCAACTCAGTTGCTGAACATTAGGTTGTGACTCACACCCCATGTTTGTGGTCGTCAGAGCCTGATGACATCACAGCCACTGCTGCCAGAAAGGGTATCTCCTGCCCTGAATCCTGCTTTAGAACCCAGACCAGGGGCAACTGGCTCACTGAGGCTAGGCCATAGACTCAAGCAAAGAATGAAATTCAGATATAAGGTAATACGTAAAGAAGTTACGTTTACTACATTTTTGTTGTTGTTATTTTCATTGCTTTTGGAGTATACATTCTTGCATTGTTGTATTAATTTCATGGGAATTACTGATATGGTCTTTAATTTCCTTAAGCATCTTCTAAATAACTTAACCGTAGTCTTTATAACAACATTAGAAACACCACCCAGCCCTCTAGGATTCTTTCTCTACTTCCCAGAATACTTACTTACAGTAGGCCAGGTTTCTTATTTCTATTTTCTTTCAGTGAGATAAAATTCACCATTTTAACAATCCTAAATTATACAACTCAGTGGTTTTTAGTACATTCACAGTATACCGAAACCATCACCACTGTCTAATTCCAGAATATTTTCATCACTCCAAATAAAACATGCTATATCCATTATCCAATGATGCATTAACACCCCCCCCCCCCCCAAGCCCTGGCAACCACTAATCTACTTTCTGTCCCAATGAATTTTCTATTCTGGAGATTTCGTATGAATGGTATTATATAATATGCAACTTTTGTGTATGTGGCTTATTATTAATATAATATTTCAAGATTTATCCATGTTGTAGAATATGTTAGTATTTCATTCCTTTTATGACTGGATGACATTCCATTGTATTATATAACACATTTGTTTAATTTATTCATCTGTTGAACACTTGAGTTGTTTCTACTTTTTAGCTAATGCTAATAAGGCTGCTATGAAAATTAGCATAAACATACCTGAGTCTCTGTTTTTTAATTCTTTTGGGTATATACCTCAGAGTAAAATTGTTGGGTTATATGGTATGTTTAACATTTTGAAGAATCACCGAACTGTTTTCCAAAGCTGTACCATTTTACATTCCCACAAGCAATATGTAAGAGTTCCAATTTTCCATATCCCTGCCAATACTTGCTTTCTTCCTTTTTATTATTATTATTACTGTAGCTATTATAGTGAGTTTGAGGTGGTATTTAATTATAGTTTGCATTTTCCTAATGATTAGTGATGGTGAGCTTATTTTTATGTTTTCATTGGCCACTTGTACATCTTCTTTGGAGAAATGTCTATTCAAGTCCTTTATTTTTTAATAGGGTTGTTTGTCTTTTTGTTGTAAGAGATTAAGAATTCTTTCTATATTGTGGATACTAGACCCTTGTTAGATATATGATTTGCAGATACTTTTTCTTATTCTGTGGATTGTCTTGCAGCTTTCTTGATAGTATCCTTCAATACAAAAAGTTTTTAATTTTTATGAAGTCCAATTTAGTTTTTCTTGTTACCATGCTTTGGTTGTCATATTACCAATGCAAGTTTATGAAGATTTACTCCTATATTTCCAAGACTTTTATATTTTAACTCTTACATTTAGGTCTTTGATCCATTTTTAGTTCCTTTTTGCATATGGCGTGAGATATATATCCAACTTAATTTTTTTGCATGTGATATCCAGTTGTTTCAGCACCATTTGTTGAAAATGACCATTTTTACCTCATTGTCTGCCCATGACAGCCTTGGCAAAAAAATCAATTGAACATAGACATATTGTTTGATTACTGAATTCTCAATTCCAGTCTGTTGATCTAAATGTTTTTCCTTATGCCAATACCATACTGTTTTGATAGCTCTTAGTAAATCTGAAAATCAAAAAGTGTGAGTCTTTCAAGTTTATTCTTTTCTTAGATTCTCCTGGCAATTTCAAAACAATTTTAGGATCAGCTTGTCTATTTCTCAAAAAAAAAAAATTTTTTTAAATGGCTATTGGAATTTTTATAAGGATTATGTTTAATCTGTAAATTGATTTGGGAGTATTGCCATTTTAACAGCATTAAGTCTTCCCATACATGAACACATAATGTCTTTTCATTTACTTATGTCTTCTTTAATTTCTTTCAATAATGTTTTTTAGTTTTTAAAGAAATATTTTAGTACACAAGTCTTCCCCACCCCCAATAAACTTATTCCTAAGTATTTTATTCATTTTAATGCTATTGTAAATGGTATCTTTCAGACTGGCCATTGATGTTACATAGAAATACAAAGACTTTTGTATATTGATCTAGTAGCCTGAAACTTTGCCGAATTAATTTACCTCTAATAGTTTTGTGTGGGGTGGGGAAGAGGATTCTTTGGGATTTTTCTATACATAAGATAATGTCATCTGCAATTAAAAATAGTGGCACTTCTTTCTTTCCAATCTGTATGTATGTTTCCTTTTCTTGTCTAATTGCTCTGGCCAGAACTTGCAGTACTGAATAGAGGTGGCAAGAGCAGATCTAAGGGGGAAAGCTTTCCATCTTTCATCATTAATTGTGATGTTAGTGTTGGGGTTTTCACAGATGCCCATGATTAGGTTGAGGAAGCTCCTGTCTGTGTCAGTGATTGCCAAGACTACCCTTACGCTTGATGATTCACAAGGAGGACTCAGAAGCCCCAGAAGCTGTTATACTCAGAGTTTTGGTTTATTAATCAAAATAGTGCAGATTAAAATCATCCAAGGGAACACGTGCATGGGGAATAACCAGAAAAAATAGGTGTAAGCTTCCAGTTGTCCTCTCCCAGCAGTATAGCGAGGACATACTTAATTCTCCCAGCAATGATGGACGGCTATACACGAAAACTGTTGCCAACCAGGGAAGCTCAACTACGCCTTGGTGTCTAAGATTTTTATTGGGAGGGCGGGATTCACAAAGACATGTAGTGCCTATATGACTGACTACAGCTATTAAGGCTCTAGCCACTCAGACAAGAATAAGAATTTACTATAAATCACATTTATTAGCATAAATGATCTCATCAAACTGGTACCACATATCCCACGGCCTCAGGCATACAAAAGCAAGTGTTCACTATAAATACATTTGTCAGCCAAGGGCCAGTGCTGCAGACAGGCCTTTCTTGGGGCTATACGGGGTTTGAGCAATCCATGCCAGCTAAGTTAACCCATTTCTACACAGTCCACCTCCTTGGCCTTTGGCATAGACTCTCTTAAAGCAAAATGATCATATTTTTTGGGGATTCTGCATGTGACCTAGCATTTATATATCTGACACAGCAATAGTATTTGCGTAAGTATTTCCTAACATTTGGAACAGTCAGTGGAGACAGACTTAAGGAAACAAATAATCCACCCTGTAAAGCCATTATAAATGTTTCCATGTTTTTGTACTAATTTGATACTTATCTCTCCCTTGATTTACTATTATTTGTACCCCATGTTAAACTTGTGTGCAGCTATTTAAAATAGAAACTAGTTAGTGGTTAACTAAATCCCATTCTTCTGGCAATTTATTTTCCATTAGCACATCTGAGGACGCTTTATCTCAATCCCTCAATAAACTTGATCATCAGTATTATATCACATGTACACAAGTTGAATTTTACCAAAATACCAGTGTTATGCCATATAACAATATGGTTATGGTACAATTCAGTTTTAATAAAGAAGTAACCAGTAGAAATTACAGAGGTATTTGCCATCCCTTCCCAACAGAATCAGCCTTTGCCCATATATCAGATATTACTGTGGATAATCGTCGTTACAATTGACCCATTACTTAGTTATTTCTGAGTTCCAAGGCAGTTGGAAATAAAGCCGGTCACCCTGTCTCTGTCCACAGACTTGGACTAAGACTCGTATCAGTTGTGTGCTATTGTATAGCAAGGTTCACTTCCCTCCTAGAGGTAGGTCATAAGTGTTATTCAGAATTGCTTCTGTCTCTGCTGGTTATGCTATAGGATATGTCTTATTCTGATATATTCATGGAACTAGTGCAAAGTGCATCTGTGTAAATTGCAAGTACCCACAGAGATTTTTCAAAAGTATGAAGGCTCATAAGATTCCCTGTGGGGCTCAGCAGCCAAAAATGGAAAGCATTGACACACAGCTAGTTTGCCCTCCATCTTTATTAACATAATCAAGAGGTCTTGTTGGGTCGGCACACAATCTGTTTTCCAGTACTGCGCCTAACATTATAGAGCACGAGTTCGTGAATCTGCCTGACCCACTTCATTAAAATTTCATCATCTTTCTAGGCTTATTCCCATTCTTTGCCTTCTCCTAAAAGACAATTGGTTCTAATAGGCTTATTCTAGTTAATATTTTCCTTTGAATACCACTCCACATTAAAAGTGAATTCAGCTTGTCCCATGATGCCTAGATTGGCACAGTCTCTCCTAAACATCTTTTCTGTCTTGTGGCCAATGGCACTTAATCCATCAGTGTTGTTTCCATTATATACCAATGGTCTGAGTACAATTAGGATACAAGTTCTCTACCTGAAAATGCTGAGTTTCTCATATGAGGGTTAGATGAGTGGTAGTCTTGCCTAGATATAATTTAGTCTTGAGTATTCCATTAAGCCTCCCATAGCCTTTCTCATCTCAGAGTGGAGAGGTTCCCATATTATGTGAAGACTACTGCTTTCTTCCCATCAGGAACCTATCATTCCTTTCTCTTCTATTTAATAACTTTTCATCTACAAAAACTAAGGTGCTGTGTTTTTGTTAACAGCAGAGTCATACATGCAGCTGCTATATTGGTTTTATTATAACCAGGGACCTTTCTAAGAATTTGATCATCAGGGTTTATATTCATAGTTATCAGTTTGGCAGGAATTGTAAACTACACAGTCTGATGTCCAGTGGGGAGTAGTTCCTGTAATATCTTTCCTAAATGATATCCTTTGTGGCAGCTATAACCACAAATAAGATAGAGTCAAAATATACTGACACATTACTACTGTTCCACTCAGTCCTAAACAATTGGTCCAATCCATTATCATACCATATAACCAAAGTGTTTTCCAGAGCAGTGCCACTAAGGTTTGTAGGCTTCCATCTGACCATGTCAGGTTCCAAAAAGCAGGAATGTCTTAGAAAACATATGGCTTCCCCTTTGGAGTATCTAGTGTAATTGTGATGAGAGACAATAGCATTCTCTTACTCTGATCTTCCCTTGAGGTACCAACGTAATATTGGATTTCCCTCATTGTGTAGCCCACTCGTTTATTCCTTTACTCTCAGCTGCTATTTCTCCTGCTCTCTCTCCATTTGTCATTGATTTAAATCCAAACTTTCCTACCTATGAAAGGAACATATGTTCTGTGCTGGTCTACATTGCTGGCCACAACACCCCACTAGCAAGTGCCTCTTCCTCATATACTCCTATGTATATAAAGTCAGGTTACATAGGTACAAAACTAGTGGGCTCTCCCAACCACTAGGCAATACAGTTGCATTCATTGTAAATCCCAGCTTTTCCAGATGGCACAATTCGTACCATTAGGCCCTTGGGAATTTTGGCATAAAGATTAAAAAATATAAATTTTCTTACTTAAGAATCACCCCAGTTTCTGGTACCTGCAGGCGTAGTCCTGGTCCTAAGACCACTATATCAGGTAAACAAAATGAAATTTGAAGTGATGTAGGGAAGAATTGTATAGTTGCACCAGCATCCTCCCTTAATCTGTCTTCTCCAGATGAACCAGAAAAGTGGAGGGATCTGTCAAGTAGGAATCTTTCCTTGGCACTTCTCATGTTGAGTGTGAACCCAAACTTAGGAAGGTATGTAAGCCAGATTTCCATACCTTTATTTCCTCACAGTTTGGACAACAAATATTTTAATTGCCCATTCCAATTTATCAAACCACTACTCTGAGGATGAGATGCAACATATGTAAATTTGATAGATCTCTCTTTGACCATTGTTGGGGCACTGTGGAGTGTAAAGTGTGTTTCATGGCTTAAGGAAATGTAACTTGGAAGTCCAAATTGGTACAGTGTCTTCAGTTCTAGTCTGTTTATAACACATTGAGCATTTGTGTTATGTTCTGGCCTAAATTTATATGTTCAAGTCCTAACCCCTAAAGTGACTGTATTTGGAAAAAGGACATTTAAGAAGATAATTAAGGTTGAATGAGGTCACAAGACTTTACTCAATAAGACTGGTGTCCTTATAAAAAGAGGAAGAGATGCCATAGGTCTCTTTCGCTCTCTCTTACATGCATAAAATGGAAAGTCCATGTGAGGACACAGCAGGAAGGCAGCCTTTGCAAGCCAGAAACAGAAATCTTATGAGAAACCACCCATGCTGGCACCTTGATCTTCTACTTCCAGCCTCCAGAACAGTGAGAAAATAATTATATGCTGCCCAGTCTGTGTTATTTTGTTATAGCAACTCAAGCTTACTAATAAAATTTGAATCTATCACTGAGTATGCAAATTCCAGTCCAGAGTAAATGTCTATTTACTGTCAGGACCCATTTATAGTTTCCCAGGGTTACTGGTAGTGATTCAATCAAGGACATCTGTTTGCCAGCCATGTGTAGGGCCTGCCCCCTGGGGAATCTGCCCCATAGCCATTTGCAGTTTCTGTCTCTCTTGCTGGTATTCTGCCCTTAGAAAGTGCAGGAGGCATATATTGATGATCAGCTCATCTTGGCATTGCTGAAGTTCCCCCATGTACACTCACTGCCTGGGACCCAGGTGGCTGAAGTAAATGCAGGAAGATATCCACTTACTGGGTCCAACTCCCTTTTGATACTGGAAGGGGTTTCATCTGATGGGCATCCATATGTTCTACTTTAACGTGTCTCTTAAATTCCCATATTGGTTTAAATCAGGACTGTGCCCATACAGGCATGCCTTTAATAATCCAGTTTTCTATTGCTCATCTGCCTGACCATATGGCCAGACCACTGGCCACCATCCATAAATCTGTATACACCCAACGTTAGAACTGTTATTGTTGTTCATTCTTCCATCACGGCAAGGAAAACAGCATGCAATTTAGCCCACTGAGATGGTTTGTTCTTACCTTCATCAATTAGAATTTTTTCACCAGTCAGACAGTATGGTAGCCTTCTTCTGAACAGGATGCTTTTTGTCCACCTTGTAACTGACATCTGTAAATCAATCAATCATGTTGGTCAGTCAAAAGTTGTTAATAGGGCACTGCCCATGTGATAATAGGATCTGAAAGAACCTCAGTTGGTTCAAAAATCAGCCCTAGAGGAAAAGAAGCTACCTGCTCATGAGTACTATGAGTATTCCAGTGCCATGTTCCTGTATAAACCATTTACATTTTATTATGGAATTCTTCTTGGAACTGCCTTTGTTATTGTAGTGTTTCTGTAACATTACCCATGATGTTATGGGTATTTTAGGTTTTAAAATTATTTTTGAACTTTAGTCATATGGGTAGTTTCCATCAAAGCCCAGTAATAAGTCATTGTCTCTCAAATGGCGTGTACCATACAGACACATGTGAAAATGTTCAGGACCAACACCCAGTGTCACTGCTGGGCAGCACTCACAAATTTTTGCCATAAGCTCTAACATAAGTGCAAGCTGCAGATTCTTTCAAAATAAGTTGAGTGTGAATCTTAAGGGCCCAATGGAATTGACTGTGACTCTTAAGAGCCCAATGGAATTGACTAAACCACCACATTTTGTAATTCTGACAAAGCCTCTTGTTATTCAGGCCCCCATTTAAATCCACAAAAAGGCAGTTTTATGGATAAGAAAGAGGCAGCAATATTCCCAGATGGGAAACATACATCCTCCAAAACCCACACAACCTGACCAAATGCTGTGCTTTCTGCTTAGTTCCAGGGACAGACAAGGACAATAGTTTATTTCTAGTTGCCTATGGATTTTGAGTCCTGGATGGCTCTTGGCCAGGTTATTCTAAGAATTTCACCATTTGGGCAGGTCCTTGTATCTTTCCTAGATTTATTAACCAGCCTCTGTTAATCATGTGTGTCATCACTTCATTTAAGTCAGTTCTCAATTGTCCTTCAGTTTCTAATATTATCATGATATCATCAAAATGTAGTGAATTATCACCCAGGGGACCTGCATTAAGTTTAAATCCCTTCTAATCAAATGATGATAGAAGTTGGTGAATTCAAATAATCCTGTGTAATATACTAAATGTAAATTAGGATCCTTTCCACATGAAGTCAAACTGCGGTTGGCTCTTTTCCAAGATCATAATTGAGAAAATAGCATTTGTAAGACCAATCACTGGGTACCAGTCTGTTTCAGATTTTTGTATTTTTTTGCACAGTTGAATTCACATCATAGTCTCCTGATGCTCTAGGCAGCACTACTTTATTCAAGCTTTGAATATCTACTGTCAGTCTCCATGAGCCCCCTGCCTTTTTCATGGGCCACACAGGTCAATTTGTTGGTACCAGTACTCCAACTTCTAGCATGTCGTTAATTAAAGTGGTAATCTCTTTGCCACAAGTTATCCAATACTGTTTCAAATTAACAACCTGTGTGGACTCAGGCAATTCTAAAGCTTCCCAATTAGCATGTCCAATTAATACTGGCCAAAGTATTACAATAATAGGTAGGGGGAGTGTTCACCAGTCAGACATAATTTCCCTCTCAATAATATATTTAAATAAATGAGACACAGCCTCGTCACATAAATTCTGCTCAAAGATTCCAAGTTTTATTAAAACTTTTACCTAAATCCCATCAATTTACTGTACCTTATATCTTCCCAATCTAATTGTAGCCCATTTGAAGACTTCGCCAACAGATTTGTAATCAGAGTGCATTATGTTTCTATGTTAACGAGCACCAGAAAGCTTTCTTCTCCACTCTTGGCCACTTTATCCACACATGTGCATATGACTTTGGGTCCCCAGCCAGGGTTTGTGGCCATAGAGCTTGGTCTGTTCATCAGTCTCCACCCTGATTATAATTTGCCAGATCACTGACACTGGCATTTCAAGGTTAGGTTTATCATTGCTATTTTGTTGTCCAGCTTTGCACATTTCTTCAAACTAAGACAAATAGAGTTGATTTATTTAGGGATGAATGCTGAGGAACAATCAGGGACTCCCAACAGTCTACCCAACCTCTGATAGTGTTACATAAAAACCTTTGTATTGGCTCCATCATATCGACATTATTCATACCATTCCTTAAGTTTTTCACTGCACTAGATCAAGTCCCTTGATATCCACTTTTTCTTTCTCCATTCCCTTGTGAATTACATTAATTTTCTTAGTACCTGTAATACCCATAAGGGGAATCTGAGACAATGAAGCTGATATGGCTTCTTGAATCATTGTTGATTTTGCAGCAGTAAGATGATATGAGATATTAACACAAAGGGATGCCTTAACCAAAGCATTTACCATGGCCTTAGTAAGAGGCACACTAGGTGGGTGAACATTCCAATTATCATAAACCCAATCCAGCATGGCTGGCATAAGGAACTTATCAGCCACTTTATCTGGAAAGTTCCACATGATGTTACAGGAACAATGACAATTACCCTACTCTGTAAAAACAAACAAACAAAAAACTACATTAACTTTTATCTAGTTCACCAAGCTGGCTGTTTGAACAGTAGTCTGTAATTGTCAGTAGTAAGCTGTACTACCTGCATCAATCAACCCAAATATGCTTCTCTCCGCTCTGCTGCATTTAAAATCATGAAGACTGTTTCTAAGTTAGTCACTCTCACAGTCCATTTTAATAAAGATTTTTCAGGAGGTGATGATATCAATCCACAAAACTAGACAACCCCATCACTCTGTAATTATCAGTTTCAATAGTTCCTTGGTTTTGTGCTCCCATGGCTTATCCTACATTTTTGGTGACCGGAGATTGTAAAAGCACCATCTGCTGTGCCAGCATAATTTTTCCCTTTGGTAGAGGCACCAGGACTAGTGGTCATACTTTAGACTAGCTGAAATCTGAGCTTCCCACAGTACCAGGATGTGCCCCAATGTTCTTCCTCACTTTGACTATCGTAGATAAAAATACTCAAGATATTGTACATTTAAGCATGATTTTCATTATTTTGCATCTCCTTATCTATCTAGTAAACAATTTCTTAGGAGTTGAGTCTCTCATTTCTAGGTTTCATTGGTAATTTTTTACTCCAGTAACTGATTGCAGGGCAGCTGTTGTCTCATACCGTGGGTGAGCCAATAGTCATACAATAGGAAGGTGGGTAATCCTCCACCCAATCAGCTTTCATTTTCCCAAACAATGATTTTCCCTAAAAGTGTTTAAGTGAGTCAGAGTCTGCTGCTGAGTCCCACCTCTGATGTAAATTATGCCAATGTCTCCACGACCACTCTCATGCAAGCTAATTTGCTAGCAGGACACACAAAAGATCATAGCTGGTATAATCAGTTACAGTTTATCATGGTATTCAGCACAGATTCAAATCATCTTAGGAAACTGTTACATGATGAAAAATCTAGCAGAAACCTGGAAGTAGCCTCTAGGTGTTCTTTGGTAGTGGTTGCAAAATTATGATTAATTATTCCAGCAATGATGAGAACTGTTGCCAATGTGTGAGAGGTGTTGCCAATGAGTAAAGCTCACTTGAGACTTGATTTCCAGAGTTTTTATTAAGGGTTAGTTATATTTGCATCCACTTGCATGACTGACCTCAACTACTCAGATTCCAGATCCCAGAGCAAAAACAGGCATTCCCAATAAATCACATTTGTTAGTATAAACTATCTCATTAAATTGACACAGCATGGCCCAAAGCCTCAGAAATACAAACACACTCTTATCAGGCAGAATATTCCAAGTGCTGAAGCTCAGAAGTAGTCAACTAAGAACTAATCCTGAAGACAGACCTTACTTGGGAGTGTTCAGGGTTTGATCAATCTAGGCCTATGTAGATAACCCTTTACTGCATACCTTCAATTCCTAGATTTTTGACAATTCTTTATAACAAAAGGGTGTTGTTGGATTTTGTCAAATGTTTTTGCTGTGCCCACTGGGATGATAATGTGCTTTCCCCTCCCTTCTATTATATTCATATCATGGATTATATGGATTGATTTTCATATATCAAGAGACCCTTGCATTCCTCAGATGAATCCCACTCAGTCAAGCTATAGTGTAAAGGTTGGCTAGGTAAAGAGTAGAAGAACATTTTAATCAGAAGAAATTGTAGTTCCAGCTACTTGATATGAGGGTATGTGTAAAGCCAGTTTAAAGGGAAGAGTGTCTTTCAGATGAATGATGGGTCCAGAGATTGAAAGAACAACAGTCCAAACACCAAATGATCCTACTATTAGAGTTAGGATCATTGTCAGAAAATTCTAAATAGGCAGCAAGAACTCAGTCACTAGGTTGGGGTTTCGACCAGTCCCTAGTTGTATGTGGGTGACTGGTAAGAATATGGAAGGCCCTCAGTCTGAAGGCAGCTGAGGCAATTGAAAATCAGAAGTGTATGCCATGAAGAGAGAAAGCTACTAAACAGATACACATCTAAAATGCCTCATACAACTAAACACAATTAAATCAGCAAATATTTACTTAGCCTACAGAGTAGGAGAAATAGATAGACCGGGATAAAAAAAGGGATCACATAGAATATTCTTTAGATGGTATTAGTTGATTTGGGAAGACAAGATATAAATAGCAAAAGTGTTAAATAATAAAAAAGAATCTCATTAAGGTAAAGTGCTAAGTTTTGTCAAAAGCTGGAACAAAATTTAAAATTTTGGTCTTGAATAAAATAGAATTTTCAGACTGAACCATTAATTTGTTAAAAATATTACTAATATTAACTAGGAGAAATGATAAACTATGAATGTGATTTCCATTTATGTTACTGAGTAACTTGTCATGTATTTCATAGCATTTTAAAAATGAGATATCCTGGAATGCCCTTTCTAATTCCTCCTTCCTCTTGCAGTTTCTTTTATCCAAGTTTTTCTGAACTAGGTCACAGTGAGAACTTCGTACCTGCTTCATCATTCCCCAGAGCTGGCTACAGACAGGTGGCACCCAGGTTTTGGCAGCCTGGCTTAGTGAGAGATGTTTCCTGCCAAGTTTACAGCAGGGCTCACTTGGGTTGTGTCACCATGACAACACCCCAGTCTGGGGGATATTCATCAATTATTCAGTTGCTATATTTCCATAATTCCCAGTGACTTATGTGAATGACTCTCCCACTTGTTTGATTACAAGGACCTCTTTTAAGGTCCTTATTTCTGAGTTAAATGGGTTTGTATCATATCATGACAGTGGACTAGTTTTGTTCACCAGTGAATTAGCTGCATTAGCCATGGATACACTGCTTTCATGAACATGAAATGGCTGTTGTTTCAGGGAAAGTTTAGCAAGTAATGTTTTTCTTCCTCCTGACTTTCATTCTTTTCTCCCTTCAAGTCTCAAAAGTAAAATTGAGCTAATAGCCATGTTAATGTGTCAAGTTCTCAGTCATACAACTAAACTGTAATAAGCACACACATGAGCAATGGATGTGGAGGAAGCACCTAATTTCCTTTCAATCTCTCTCCACATATAGTTACTATAAAATATCCTGTTTTGTGAATATTGCATTTTAATAAATTTTAATATGAAGAATCCTTTTTGAAAGTTTTAAAAATCATTCCTTAAATTACTGAGATCAGCTTGAAGAAAGCATTCAAAAAGCTTTGCTAAGGTGGAAAAATAAGTCCTCTAGAAAAATGAAAAGTAATGTGTTTTGCCTTTATTTTTCTTCTGTTAAACAAATGGCAGTATTATGGTAGCAATTATCATCTTTCAAGTCAAAACTTTAAAAATCACTAATCAACGACATTGTGAAATTCACTAAGCAAGATTTAAAGCCAAAATGAAGGGGGAAAATTTTCAAGGGGTTTTGATAAGCTCCCAAAATTCAGTCTTTATGTGAAGAACCTGATGGATTCAGAGTGGAATCGAATGTCGAACATCGTCATAAACCAGAGACATTTCTTTTCCACCTACATCCCTTTTCCAGTATTGAACTTAAATAAAACTAATGCAGCTTGAAGAGGTCACTTTGTGATTTCTTCAATAAGATATTTTACAGGTTTGCATAAGACTATCTTTCTTGGAATCAAAAATAGAAGTTTCAACTCCCAAATACTAAATTCAGGGCCAGAAAACATCTTTGAAACAAAATTTGTTATCTAGTTAAAATGGGGCTCTCGTTTCATTATAGCACAGTCTTCATTGACGTTCATTCCTTTATGTAAGAACATGTTTAAATTGCGGCCAGTTAATTCAGTGGGAAATTTTTGCCAATCACTCCTAATATAGACGATTTCCCCCAAAGATGTACCATTTATCTCCTCCTTGAAGCAAGAAATGAGAATCCTGAGCTGTATAATTGATTGTTTTATTATTATTAAGTTTGAGGAAAAATACTTTGAGTCACACTTTCATAATGTTGATGTAATTATCTGACTTCAGGACAGTTTCCCTAAAAGGAAAATTCTCAGGATAATAGATCGTCAACCCTCTCTTGTTTTGTATCATCATGACTAAGATCTACCCTTTCTTCTCCATTGACCTAAGATGTGAATTTAGAAGTTATTTTAAAAGCATTGCTAGGATCAGAGCCATCAGTGTGTGCTGGATTTTAAGTGCTTTTAGTAATTTAAGAATTGTTTCCTTTTTTATTTTTTTATTTAGCTAACAATTAGCATGAAGAAACTTAGCAAACTCTGCCACTTACTGGCCATATGACCTTTGAAAAGTCACTTAACCCCCCTGGGCCACACCATCCTCATCTGCAAAATTAGGTGGGTGGCGATAACAATAAAGCAGGAGATAGGTGCCTCAAACCAGTGACACCTGAGAGGAGATTTAGAACTACAAATAGTGAAACTCTAGGGCAGAGTTCTGGGAAAATTTTGGATTATAGGGAAATTAATAAACAGCTGGGTAAGTGGAAATTAAGAGGCTTTTGGAATGGACATGAAAGAGGGGACTTTGACTGTCAGTGCCTTTGGATGTGATTTAAAACCCCATGTGTTTCAGGTTTGGAGATCCAAGTGCACAGCTTTGGGATTTTGTTCACAAAGGTAGTGTCTAAGCAGCTGTGAAAAGCCCAGGAAAAGCCAGAGTCTAAGAAGTGGTTCTAACAACACTTTGCTCCCTTTGATTTCACCCTCTGGTCTTTGCGTATAGGTGTGAAAAGAGGGGCAGTTTAGAAGGATAATGGGAAACCATGGCAGCAACCTCACCTGTGGGCCTACCTGGGGTATATGAACCTAGTTCTATGACTCACAGCACACAAAACATCAGAGGGAGGGGATGGTGGTTGAAGGCAACAGTGCAGCCCAAAGAGGCATGCAGGCTTGAGTCCTTGGGAGCCATGGCTACCAAGGGGTGACAGGGCTAAACAGAAAACGGGATTTGGATGTGAATCCTTCCTACCCTCATTGTTTGCAATAAGCATACAGTTACAATGACCAGCCCAATACCGCCTTGTAACCAGTGGAGTCCATCTTCCCAGGGTACTCAGGGCTCTCCCTTCTAAAATCACTGGTGAAAGAAGTAGTTTATTTTTATTTTTTGATACAGTCCTGGAAAACTGAAATTTAAGGTAAATATCAGAATTCTTGATATTTCTATAGCAACATTCTATCACAATTTCTTCCATCTTTGGCCCAAAACTCCACCTCAAAGTACAATGTGCCCATCTGCCCTCCCTCAGTTGCTTCCTGTGGTTTATCTACCATCATGTATGGTTTCCGGTCCCTGAGGAGTCTAGTGCTTGGGCCCACTTTCTGAGTGGAACATGCAACTGTGTCCCAACTAATCCCTTATACCTTGTCAACCTTGCCTTTATTGAATTAACTCACCAATTTAATAACCCCATCTATTTCATTGCGTAATGATTTAATACTCCCCTAGAAGCCATCACTAACACTGGGGATGGAATTTAGAACTTAGAAGAAATGCCCAGGACTATACCTTTGCACTGGTTTGGGGGTTGGGGGGGGGGGTGTCTGTGATTTTAGCTGACTCTCCCCCCACACATACTTTTCCCCTTTTCTTAAACAGTTCAGATGGAGCCTCCCCTTGTTTACAAACAAAGACAATCTCAATGATGAAATAGTTGTTCTAGCCTTGGCTAGTGTAGCTCAGTTGATTAAGTGTCCTCTCATGCACTGAAAGGTCACAGGTTCAATTCATGGTGAGGACACATGGCCAGGTTGCAGGTTAGATCCCTGGTTGGAGTGCATGTGGGAGGCAATAGATCAATGTTTCTCTCTCACATCTATTTTTCTCTCTTTCTCCCTCTCTCATCCTCTCTCTACAAATCAATAAAAATATATTTTTTAAATAAACAGCTGTTCCAGGCTCCCTGTTTTGCCATTAACTTTCTGTGGCACCTGAGATTTCTCTGTGGGACATGTTTTCCTTACATCTAAAACATGGAGATTGAACGAGGATACATTTAAAATCATTTCCATACCTAAAAAAAATTCAATGATGTCCATGAACAATGGTCTCAAACTCATTTCAAAGTCTAACTATTTCAAAGATCCTATCCTGAAAGTAAGGTATGGTAGAAAGTAAGGTGTGGTAGAAAGTAAGAAGGGATACCTTAAAACCAAGCATCAATGAAATGGAACAAAAGGTATCCAGGATACACTCTGCTGGCTTTGTTTAGAGTGTCAGCCAATTTGTGAGCCCTGGATGTATCTTACTAGTTTGTTTAGGAAATACTTCAATAACAAATGGAAAATATGTCTATAGTGATGTGGAATTGTTGATGATTTGAAGGTGTGAGCACAACAATTATTGACACAATCTGACTGACATAAAACAAAGAAGACATGTTGGTAGAAGAGTTAAAGCAAATTTGGAGAGTAAGGAGCAGCAACATAAAGTCAGTCCTCTTCAAAACAAGAATGGTTTCTGCAGCTTGTCCACGGTGTTTCATGGAAACGGCAATGCATTCGTGTCAACATCAATTTCATGGGAATTATTTTCAGAGAATGTTGCACTTGCTTTCTTAGTTCTATTTCCTAACCACCCAGTCCAGCAGTATTCCTGGAAATATCTAATATCCGGGACTGAGCATCTAATTGCATTGTTATCTCAGCAAAAATTTGTAACATCACAAAACAATTTGTAATTAAAATAATGTTTGCATTTTGCATAATACCAAAATGTGTCTGAAATCAAATCTTTGGATGGTACCTCACCTACATGAGTGAAGCTCTCATGCTTTTTCTGGGGTCATCATCCCCCATGACCTGAGTGAACACTAGTAGAACCACAGGTGAGTGCCATCCATGTCACCATCTTCTGTGTTCCCTGAGCTATCTTTGTCTTCCATGTTTCCCTAATAGCACTCTATTAAAGACTCAGGGGAGACTGATTGCTTCTCTGTTTGCAGTGACTCCTCTCCTTTCTTCCTCCCATAGTCATCATAGCTTACTCTTCTTGCAGCTCTTCCTGGACTTGCCAGAGAAGTACCACAAATTCCCATTAGGCATCTTTTGCCCAGTGATCCTCTAATGTTCATTAGACCAATAAAATTCCCCTATATTTAAGCACACTCTTATTTTTTTAATGTCAGTTCAAAGTATTTTAAGAAGACAATTATTTGTTATATAACCAGGACAATTTTAAGCCAAGAGCTGACAATCTCAGTGTATCTACTGTAGAGGCTAAATTGGTTTAATGTATTAATGTGCTACAATGGTAACTAAAATCACAGTCATAAGTTGCTTTATATTTAATATTTATAAACTAGATAAATTTGATTTAAACTTAATATGGCATTTGTCCCTTTATCTATTTTTGAAATATAACTAACTTGATAATACGGCAAGTATTTAGAAAAAATACCGTTATGAACTATAGTGCAAGCTTGGCCAATTCCATTGTAATGACGATTAAACTTTAAATATATAATAATCATTATCATTCAATTCAATTTCGTTTACATTTATTGAGCACCTGCTGCGTGCCAAGCACAGACTGAGCACTGTGAGAGGAACAGTGATACATAATCTTTGGTTCTTATCTTCTAGAAGTTTACAGAAGAGATCTGATAGCCTTCCAGCAGCTTACAAATGTGAAAAAAAAAACGAACACAATTCTGGCTGCCCACGACAGAAATATAGGCAGTGTGCTTTGGGTAAATGGAGAAAGGGGTGATTAAGTCTTTGAGAGAAAATTAGTACAGTCTTCCCAGGAGCATTAGAGAATAATTAGTAAGGAAGAAAGCACAGAGTAGGCCAAGAGGCCAACAAAAGCTATCCACTAGAAATCCTTACTTCTGGGAATATATCCAAAGAAACCCAAAGCACTGTTTTGAAAGAATAGATGCACTCCCGTGTTCATAGCAGCATTGTTATTTACCATAGCCAAGATTTGGAAGCAGCCCAAGTGGCCATCAGTAGATGAGTGGATTTAAAAAGCTGTGGTACATTTACACAACGGAATACTACTTGGCCATAAAAAAGAAGGAAGTCTTACCTTTTGCAACAGCATGGATGGACCTGGAGAGTATTATGCTGGGTGAAATAAGCCAGTCAGAGAAAGACAAATACCATATGATTTCACTTATATGTGAAATCTAATGAACAAAATAAACAAACAGACAAATAGAAACAGACTCATAGATACAGAAAACAGACTGACAGCTGTTAGAAGGGAAGGGTTTGGGGGGCTGGGTGAAAAAGGTGAAGAGATTAGAAAAAAAACACCTCATAGACACAGACAATAGTATGGTGATTACCAGAGGGTAAGAGGAGTGGAGTGGGGGTGTGGGGAGAGGATAAAGGGGAGATAAATGGTGATGGAAGGAGACTTGACTTGGGGTGGTGAACACACAATACAATATACAGATGATGTGGTGTAGAATTGTACACCTGGAACCTATACAATTTTATTAACCAATATCACCCTAATAAATTCAATAAAGATTTTTTAAAAAGAAATTCTTACTTCCCATTGTTTTTTCCTATACTAATGATGGTAACAATCTATCAGAACAATAAACTACCTATAAATACACACAATTTTATTTTATCTTAGGACCTTTCCCATCCCTGAGATGGCACAAGTCATGACAGGAGAATGAAACTGCACGTAACAATTTATAGCATCTCAGCAGTTTTTGAGTTTCAACATGTCAAGGAAATTGTTTTTAATGCATATGAATGGGAATTTCTTGGTGCTATGAAAACTCTATTGCACCTCACCACCATCATCGTCAAGTCAAGCCAATAAAAGACCTTAATAGATGTTAACGTGGTGCAGAGCCTGCCTGTCTCAACAATCTCACCTTCAGCCACCTCCCCATACAAATGCTGTTTTCCAGAAAGGCAAGCCTTTCTGTTCTGGACCTTCATGCTGTAGTTTCTCTTGACCCTGCCTTTGTCTAGATTGTTCCCTCTTGCAAGAAGGCATGCCTCTTTTCCTCCACCCTCCTGGCTAAATGCTATTCCCCATAGCTCAAGATCATCCTTTTGGAAACTTTCAATGGCACCCTCTTCTGGAATAAGTACACTAAGAGACATCTTCCCAGATGATTAGGGTACTAGAGAGTAGAGCAGTTTTTATAACATTTAGTTTATTATATCTGTATCCCACTAGGCAGTGTGGTTTTTTAAGATGGGACTTGCATCTTATTTTTATTTGTTTTTGTCTATTGGTGCTTACCCAGAAATAATAAGTGCATGGCCTATATGTCTTCATTCTCTCGTCCCTTACTCACTACGGACAGCAATAAATAATCGCCACATAATTTCTTACTGAGCCCTTTCTCAAAATCATTCTGATTCTAATTCTTCAGCCAGATACTGCCAATCATTCAGAGATGGCACACAAGTCCATGTGGCTCTCTTGACTCTAGTAGGCTCTAAATCCTCATATAAATAATAATATCAAAATTGTCTTCTGTGTTCCTCATATCACACCTGGAACTGATGTAATAAGTACCTACTTTGTTGAAACCATCTTGCTAGATTATTTATGCACATTACCTGATGTGATTCTCACAAGAACATGTGTGTGCTATTAATTATTTCTTCATTTTTCACATGAGAGTATATAGACAGAGTAGTTCAGACACCAGTCTAAGGCTATGCTAGTAAGCATGGGTTATAAACCACAGCTACGAAGTGTCAGTTACACAGATGACTCAATCCTAAAGATCTACTGTACAGCATAGTGGCTTATAGTTAATAATATTATATTGTATACATAATGCAAAGTGTTCTCATCAAATATACACACAAATAATAAGAAAAAATGGGGCAGGAGAAAACTTTTGAAGGTGATGGATATGTTTAGACACAGATTGTGATGATGTTTTCATGGATATATACTTACCCCCAAACTCATCAAGTTATACACATCAAATATATACAGCTTTTTGTATATCGAGCATACCTCAATAGACTAGTTTAAAAATAAACAAATTAACTACAGCTTTTGACTTTCAAGTCTAGGCCCTTTTCATTGTCTGAACGCAACTTGGATTTGCTTTGCTGTTTGTTGTAAACCATAGCTTCTAGCCACTTGTACTCAAAAAAATCCAAGTCAGGCATTGGCAGTCCCTCTGCTCTTCTCTTAACTGGCTGATCCTCTGCCCCCAGGACATAGTGAAGAGACAGGCAGATCTGCTCAGTGTCAGTGGGGTGAGAAGAGCAGAGCTGGGTTCTGAGGAGAGCAAGTGGGTTCAAGCCAGCCACATAAGCATTCCAGGGTCCTCATAACTCTAGGTGGAATTGGAGTTTTCTCACCTTTTTCCAATCATGTTTTCTGCACTGTTCCTTATAATTGCCCTGAGGAAGTCTGAAACGGTAGCTGCTTTTCTTACCACACACACTCTCTTCTCCTGTCACACACACAGACTGATCTGTTATTTCTGGGTTGTTCTTGAGTGCTGGAGTGTTGTTGATCATTGATTTTTTTTTCTATCTCAGAAAAAGGAGCTGCAAGGCATTGCCTTTCAAAGAAAAAAAGAAAAAAACAGAGCGAGGGAGAGAGAAAAACCACACAGATCTGAAGGATTCCATGGACTTTGTAAATAGATTTGTTTCCAAAAGTTTTTATTTTAATCCAGTCAAAACATTTGCGCAACCTGAGTGGGGACTCTGCCTTTAAAAGAGCTTAGCTGCAATTTCCCAACAGAAACACACGATTCTGAAGTTTAACTTAACGTGGATATGCCTTTAGATTCAGTCACTAGGAGTGGAAAATTTTCATGGAAAGAGGCAAAATGTGTCTCTTTCTAGTTGCTGTTTCCTCTTTCATTCTCAGTGCATGATCTTTTCCACATGCTTGCACTTTGAACAGACTTCAGTTCTAAATCAGCTTGGTCACGTCTTTCATCTTTTAAATCTAATATTATATTAATATCCACAGTTCCTCTGGTTTAAATCTCTGTACCGCCCCCCCCCTCCAAAAAAAATGCTGGAGAATTAACTGTGAAGTTAGGAACTAGAGCTCAGAGCACAGACATGGGAAACTGTTCGCTCCACCACTGTCCCCATTCAAATACCCAGTCGTCATCTGGAGCACTCCAGTTAGGTGGGAGGTGGCTGTTCAGAGGATTTTCTATTTTTGCGAAGGTGAGAGGATGTAAGCAGGTGCAAAAGAATGATCCCTTCCTTTGCATTATGCTTTACTGCCAGTAAAAACTCATACATACACTGACTATTCTATTTATTTTTGTAATTCTTGAGGTGAAGGAACAGACATTATTACTTTGTTTTAGAGGTGAGGAGAGCATAGCTGGGGATTTAATGTTATTGCCTGTGACAGATTGCATTATTGGCTAAATTCCTCACCCCACCCTGTACCAATCCCCTCTGCCATGTGACTGTAAGCTCCTCTCACAGAAGGAATGGTGAATACTTGCCATCCTTAGGCTGTGACTTTGCCTTTATCACTGGCATTGGACAATGCAGGAGGCAAGCGATGGTGTACCAATCCTGTTTCAGCCCCAAGAGCTTTGTATCTTGCACTTACACTCTGATCCTCACCAAGGATTTGAGAAGAACATGCCCAGGTGGCTGGTGGGTCCCAGGAGAAAGGTGAGAGCAGCATGGAGCAGGGCCACTCTGGCTAAACCCAAGGTAGGTCGCCTGACCAGCAGACCCATGAAAAATCACGTATGATTAGAGTGTTAAGCAATTGAGTTTTGGCTGGGTTTAGTAGTGATAGATAACTGACACATTGCCCCAAACTACACAGCTCTTTAGGAACAGTCAGAGGTCAGTCATTACTTTTCAGTACAGAACCACTGATATTCCATTGCACCAGATTGCCTACTGACCATATCAGCGAAATCAGACAGCTCTTCAGTTGTAAGGGTGAGAAACTTTCTTCCAGGAAGCTGCTCCTTCCCTAGTCCAACTCTTCTCTCACTGTTCCCTAATGTAGCTCTCTGCTGCACATGGGCGGCCATCCTTTCCACCAGCACGTTACATTTCTTTCCCTGTATGCTCAGCCCTAGTGGCTGCTTCTCCCTCCCTGCTCAATCTAATCTTTTACTTAACACCCCACTTCTAACCCATCCATTCATTCGTGAGTTCTCCCCTATTCACTTACTCTCTGCTTACCCGGCACCTGGCATTGATATGTGGTCTCATTACCACACATTGTTCAATATAGGAGCTTCCCACAGGGACCAAGACCTCTGCTTCCCTGGTACACCTATGAATAAATAGCTGAGGGAATAAATAAATAATAATTAAACTCATAGAGTATAAGCTATACTATAAGGAGGCTCTCATCTCTAGAATGCTAAAAAGCAAATGCAAAGATTCTGTGACATTACCTTGATCTCATATCATCTGAAATATTATTGGAAAAGAAGACATAAGTACACCTCACCCAGAGAGGAAAATGCTTCCCTTCTCCACCAGGTGTCTCCTCAGGTTCAGCCATTGTTCGCAGCATCCCTTGTACAGGAGGCGGCTGTGGCTGGGTGCAAATAACAGGATGCCAAGGAAGCCCACCCACTGTAAAGGGCTGCAGGGCTCGTTACACACCAGAGCAAAGCAGGCAGAGGTGCCACTTCAAAAGGTTTCTTCCCTGTAGTGTGTGTGTGATGTGGGCACAACTATTTCAAAGTGCACGCACATCTTTGGAAAACAGAGCTCACGGATCATTACTTGTAAAAGATTACCAGTTCTTCTCTTAAAATGTCATTTCCACCTCAGGGAAATACTTAATTTCTATGCGTATCATACTCATTACCTTCGGTACGTAGGTGGCCTATTAGCGGATGTGGGGATGCTTAAAGATTGCTCTATCGGAACGTTTTCATCTGAAAGAAACAGATCGGCAATAAGAAGTCAGCCTTTGCTTTACCCTTCTGCTTTCTAACTGCTGCCCTCCCAGTCGTAGGCATGTGTGAGCATGGCTCCAAACTGTCAACCCCGAGAAGGGGTGTGCTAACCTCAAGTAGTTAGTTACCTTGTGGTCCAAAAGACTGAAGAGTTTCCCAAGGTGCTTCCAGGGCCAGATCATTAGAGCTGTGTAGTCAGTGAAGGAAAAAAAGGAGAATCTGCCCACTTGTGTACAAAAGACAAGGGCTTGCAAGTACCTTTATATAGCTAGGCCTTCCTGGCAAGGAGCTTCTCTTTTGTATTTGGCATGTGTGGCATGGCACTATTTCTTGCTATTTCTTTTCAGGGTTTTCCCTGGATATTTATTTTCACACAAGTTTCTTAGACGTGTGTGTGTGTGTATGTGTAGGAGGTTGTACATGCATGTACAAGCATGATCTATAAAAGGGATTAAGTATTGCTTTGCCCTGAGCGCTGTATCTTCTAGGGGTGATCTTACCGGGTGAGAAGAAAAAGCATTGTGCACCCACTGATTAGCTAATCCCTGTTCCCGCAGAAACCCATGGAGTCGAATGATTTCAAAATAGCATTCTGTCTGTGACCTAATATCTGGTAGATCAGATCAGAATGAGGACTGAGACTGAGCACAGTGAATGCATGGTGTTATGGGTTGAAATTTATATCCCCTGCTCACCCCCCCGCAAGGATATGTTGACATACTAAACCCGTATCTCAAAATGTGGCCTCACTTGGAAATAGATTTGTATATAATGAAGTTAAAATGAAGTCATTTGGGTTGTCCTTGCCCAACATAGCTGGTGTCCCTATAAAAGGGGGAAATGTGGACATGGACATTGACATGGGGAGAAGGCCATGTGGACATAAGGCAGAGATCAGGGTAATGTATCTAAAAGCTCAGCAACTCAAAAGACTGCCAGCAAACCACCAGAAGCTAGAGGAAAGGCATGGGACAGATTCTCCCTTAAAACCCCTAGAAGAGTCAACCCTGCTGACACCTGCACTCAGACTTCTGGCCTCCAGAGCTGGGAGACAATAAATGTCTGCTAAGCCACCCAGTCTGTGGTCTTTCACAGCTTCCCTCAGAAACTAACACAAATGGGGACGGACCAGAGATGCAGTGCTTCTGGCCTGATGGATAAAAGTAGTTTAAACCTTGTTAAGAACTTTTATTTAACTTGTGGTGGGTGGAATGGGGGTCAAAGGAGGTGAGTCAAGAAAGGCATTCCTGGTTGAGAGCCGTACTGCTCTATTAATATTTATTAATTAATGTGGTGCTCTGGCTCAACCAAAATCAGGGTGACCTTTATGTAGTAGTAGAGTTTGTGTAGTAGAGTTTTCAGTAACCTGCTAGTAGTGTTTAATAGGCTTCCTGTGGGACAGAGCATTCTGAATATAAATGCAATATGTTTCTTAATTTTATTGGATATTTGATCCATTATGATCCTGGTTTATAATGTGTTATAGGAATTAGTCACTAGCGGGTCTCCCGACTAACCCCATCTAGTCATTAAATCCCAAGGAAATGGTGCGGTTAGGATTATCATTATTACATTAAGCAAAAACTCCACGAAACCCCAAGGTAAAATAATAACCTCTAGTGTCAGTTCTGTCCTGATTTTGCTGTGCACAATGTTTAGATATGAAGGCATTGCTAAGCTGTGAGCAATTAGAACCAAATAGACACTACTGCAAAATTCTATTTCACCTCACTCATCACATTTCCTTCAACTCTGAAGCAGGCCTGTGTGTGATCCTGGGGTTATAATAAGGGCTGAATACCAGCATTCCTAGCCTTTATTACTGCCAAGATCTATCTCAAATGCAGCCACATTTCTTTTCTGGTAAGATATGGAGTAAAATATTTTTATGGACATACAGTAATGATACTGACTACTCATGGATCTGGTCTTACAAGTATATAATCTGGTCGAAACTGTCTAAGAGTTGAACGGGGCATGAGTGAACAGCTAAGTATATTCAAGAACATCTAGAAAGAAATGCTTATTTATCAATTAACCAGCTCTGCTTACTCGGCGGGAATACGTCACAGTACACACAGCACTACTCAGGTTTCCATTCAACTCAATTTAACTCAACATCTATTACATACCCACCATGCACAGAATGTTGCATTGGGGTTTATGCAATGTTTCTCTTATTTTATTTTCTTGTTTTCAAGAAAGAGACTACTGCCAGATTGCCTCCCCAGTCAGATTTCTTTCTTACTAAAAAATGGCTTTTAAAGTAATAGAGGAAACTAAATTTCCCTTTGATGAAAGCATTGGTGTCTTTTTTCCTGGGACCTGAGAGCCAGGAATATGAAGCTGATATTTTTTTATTGCCTTTCAGAGAGAGTGAAAGGAAGAGAGAGAAAGAAAAACATCAATTGGTTGCCTCCTGCCCCAACAGGGGCCAGGGATCGAGCCTGCACCTGAGGTACATGCTGTTGGCTGGAATGGAACCCGGGACACTTCAGTCCACAGCCTGACACTCTAACCACTGTGCCAGACCAGCTAGGGTGAAGCTGGTGCTACTTTTAATGTATAGGAGTTTAGGTTTCTGGGAGCTTCCCCATGGGCCAAGTGAGATTTTGATTATGATACTCTCCAAAGAAGAGAGTTCTGAATGTCTACATAAGAAGGCACATAGCTGAAAAGTGAGTTGTGATCAAAATAGTGTGCGGACTTTCTGAGGGAGACTCCCTGGAGGCGACCTTGGTTACCTTTAATTCCCAGTAGCCGACATCATGCCTGGCCCAAAATGAAACCTCATCAATGAAACCAAATGAGTAACAGTGGGAGTGCTCATGTCTGGACTTTTAACCATGGAGCTGCATCCTCACATCTGGACATTGAGATGCTCTACCCTCAGAGGCTCTTGTCTGTGCCACTCTTTCACTCAGTCTCTTTCTCACTAGAGTGCCATTGTGTTACTGTGTACAGTTGGGGAGCCTTTCTGAAAAATTCCTATAGAGACTGGCAGTGCTCTGTTTCTCCACCTCTGCCCACACACCTTCCCCAATACTACAGTCCAGCTCAGGGCAAGATGGGGTGGGGGAGTGATGCACCAAACCCTGAGAACTATAGCACAGTGTGGACAGAAAAGACATTCTCGGGATGGAAGACTGTGCAAATACAGAAAAAAGAATTCAAACTTCAGCTCTTAGCATTGCCTGGATTTGTGTAACAATCATTAGAAAAAGCAGTCGCTATAGAGACAGAAATAGTTGATGTATTAATTATGAGCAACTTCAGAGACAGAATTCCCTGCAAAAGGCCCATAGCTTCAATACTAAGAAACAATTAATTCAAGGCAGGCAAGTTTAGGACACAGAGAAAGATTAGCAGAGAGGCCAGTATCAGGATTCTTACAACAAAAGAGGGGCCAAATAGACCAAGGGCTTAGACATGATTTCTCTCTCTCATGGGGAGGCAAGATTTCATACTAACACTGGAATCACAAGCATACCATTTGCAGTTGTAAATATATGTTTATTCTGCAGCTTACCTTATAGTTAACTCAATACTCTACTCCCCAGTATGGACCTGGGCATTCTTAAGCAGGCCTTGAGTGCTTATTTAATGATATCCCAAATAAAAGAACCTCTCTGTTATTATAAAACTTTCCCTCTCTTGTGGTGGCTTCCAATTGACAATTGCAGTCAAGATTCCAGCTTCTGGGTGAGCAAAACAGGTGAAAAACACCTCTTGGCAAATTCTGGCTTACTGTGCCGAAGGTGTGCTTCTCGCTATATTGCCCCACAAATTCTGAAGCCGGCTGCGGCTTAATTGCTACTTGGATGGCTAGCAAAGCAAAATGCTGAGAAAAACAGCATCTGCTTATAAAAACAAATTCTGGTTTTGAAGCTCTAGGTAACAGAAATAGCCATGTAGTCAGTGGTGAAAGCAAGTTATTTTCTTTTAAGTTGTGACAAATACTAAACATATACTTTTTAGTCATCCTTCCCTTAGGAAAAGGACTGCTGCAGGCTCCCAGCTGACTAATTCATTCTCTTCCTCTAACAATAAAATAGAATAAAAATTCCATAAAGGGAAGTGAATTTGCTATATTATAACTCAATCACCAACTAGGAGAATTTTCCTTCTGCATCAGTTGAAAAACATTTAAATCTTTCTCCATTCTTTGCAATGGAAAAATCTGTGTTTTTATATTCGCATTTTTAATCCTGAAAAAGTGGTTCCTCTCATTCTTGAAACCCAGTCTGTTCTCGACACTTAATTTAATCAAATCTCCCCTTATCTTTATAAAGTTGGCATAAGTTACATGCATCTGGGAAGGCACTAACTCAGAAATTATTAAATTTGTCCAAGTGAATAAATCAGAGATAGACTGGGAACCAAATGGAAATCAAACTGACGCCCAGGTTTTCTGGGAAGCCTTCCCTTAATTAATTTACTTTTTCTTATTCGTAAGTATTCACAACCTAGATTGGATACAGTTGGGCTGAAGATATGTTAGAAAATAATACCCTTTGTTTGTAAAGAGCTAGGACACAAATGGGGCAAACATTTTAAAAATATGTTGCTTTCATAATGATCATTTAATTTAGAAGACAAAAATCAGTTATGTAATTAAATATCAATTGATTGTTGAAAGATTTTTTTTAGAGGCTCTGTGTACCTAAATCTAGCTGTTGTCCTAATTTCTCCAAATTACACAAGTATCGATATATAATTAGGGTGGAAAACTGAAGGTCTTGATGCTGCAGTGATTTAAAATGGTGATGTTGTGACTCTAGAACCAAAGAAAGCCAGCCCCATGCAAAAGAACAAAAATAAAACCCACCACACAACAGAACATCTTGGGGTGCTCCAACACAAGAGTGGTGTCTATGTAGTCAAATTTAATTCAAGTGCCTGGCTAGTGTCGCTCAATTGGTTGAGCATCATCGCAAGCATCAGGAGGTTGCTGGTTTGATTCCTGGTCAGGGCACATGCCCCAATTGCAGGCTCAATCCCCAGTAGGGGGTGTGCAAGAGGCAGCCAATTGATGTTATGTTTCTTTCTCATTGATATTTCTCTCCCCCGCTCCCTTCCTCTTTCTCTAAAATAAATAAAAACGTTTAAAAAATATTTTTTAAAAAATTAATTCAAGTATCATGGAGCATACCTAAGATGTCCAGGCTCAACTCTATTGACATTCATGTCCCCAGAAATAACTGCAATAGGTTTATAAAATATTCTTCAAACTTTGCTGCACACTGGAATCAATGGAGCAGCTTTCAGTGCTGACACCCAGGTCATACCCCACCTTAATTAAGTCAGAATGATGTCTGGGAGTGGGAGCCAGACTTCAGTATTTTTTAAAGACCTCCGAGCTGATTTCATTGTGTAGTAGAGTTTGAGAATCACTGAGTTATTAAAAAAAAAAGTAAAAAAAACTTTAAAAGATCTCAAAATGAACTTAAATGTTCAGGCAAATAGTCACATTTTGACAGGTTGGACATAAGCATAGGCTCTCAATTCCTTATCAGAAATCTTCAGAAATGAGTGGTTGCTATTCAGATTTTTTCAGATTTTAGAAGTTATATAGCATATATATTTATAATAGGTAACTTCCTGATCAGGGTATGAGGATAGAGCACCCTGTAACCACAAAACTAGTATTTCTGCATGAACTCATTCACACTAAGTGAGAAAACTGAAACTAGGTAAAATCACACCTACTAAAGTCAAGTTTTTCCATCAAATGAATCTGCCCATACTTAGAAAACCACTTTTGTTTTTCAGTCCCTTTGTGATTTCTTAATTATTGATAAAGGCATGTGAACCTTTACTGAGTCAAACTTTCAGCTAACCAAATCAAGACCTAAAGCAACAGAGTTCACTTCGTTATATGTATTTACACACAAACACACATACATCATACACACACACGTGTGTGTATGTGTGTATGTAACTAAAATGCTAACCCACTGGGTCATATACTTTAAACAATCAACCAGCCACATTCCATAAGAGTAATCAAGTAATCATAGATTCCCTGGTGTGTATCTCTCAGGGCTATCAAACACAAACTTTACAATTATTGACACTACCCTGTAGTTTAGTATCTGTAAACCACAGCTGTGGTTGGACAGCTCATGGAGTCTTGCAGCCAACCTCATTACATCCAAAACAGAGCATGCTGAGTCAGTTGTTGGAAATAGCCTATTGGTTTTCTGTCCTGGGGTGGAATTGCTTACTGGTATTAATCAGATGAGGAGGAGACTCATAGATTTTTTCTGGGGAAAAATGTGTATGGTCAATGAGGATACCCCAAAGACTGAAGCTTTTAGTCTAGAGGCACCTAGAGAAAAAATATAACTTCATGGGATTGGGTAGAAGGTTCCAGATGGTTATTCAGCTATGATGATATGTAGCCAGTGGAGGATACCCCATAATGAGGCTCTACAGGGATCTAATAGGATAATCAAATGACAAGAACTGAAACTGGAGGTCAACCGAGTCCAGGGCTCTTTCTGCCTGTCACCACCCATCCAAAAAGCAGTGACAAGGATTGGATTATAAGTGTGAATTTAATAATATCAGATGTCAGCCCAGCTGGCATGGCTTAGCAGTCGAGCATTGTGGTTTGATTAGCAGTCCAGGAGATCGTGGTTTGATTCCCGGTCAGGGCACATGCCCGGGTTGCAGGCTTGATCCCTGGTGGGGGAGGTACAGGAGGCAGTTGATCAATGACTCTCTCTTACCATTGATGTTTCTCTCTCTCTCTCCCTCTCCCTTCCTCTCTCTGAAATAAATAAAGACATATTTTAAAATTATATATATCAGATGTCAGAAATCTGGAAAGGTGATGGGTAAAAACCCTAACATCCACTTTCCCCTTAAGCTTGTTAAGAGTAAACTTATGTAGGGGGATCAGGGGAAGGGACTGTGGGTAAGAGCTCAAAGAGGGTTCTGTTGATGTGCAGTCCTGGAATTTGAGTGCCTGTGGGGGTCTTGAGTCTTGATAAATGCCTTGTGCTGGTTCCCAGAACAGGATGGTCAGTGTTCTGAAACTGGTCAAGAAGTGGTCTGGTGTGCATCATCCTGGTGTTTCTGAGACCTAGTCGACCAGCCTCCGCATTCCCGTGGTCAGGCGTCTAAGTTCAGGGCTGGGTTAAAAGTCTTCTTTGCTCTTGGCTGGTCAACTGAGAACTGCAAAATCTTAGCCAGGACATAATATTAAATATGTTCATTTGATTAATTAATTACATATCCTGTCAGTAAAAGAGAAGGAAAGGAAGGAGAAAAGAAGAAAAGAAGAAAAAATAAAAATGGTATTTTTATTCTACCCTTGTACTCCTATCAGAACTACATGAAGCTAGAAGGATCGTCATTGTGGACTAAGCTCCCAAGACTTTCTTCAGGGGCTCATTGAGAAATAATCAGCTTTCCCAGATGCCCTGGGTGTTCCCCCCATTCTCAGGGACAGCAAAGCCAAGGATCGGGGGGTGAAGCAGGCCTCTCTTTCCAGCACTGTTAGAAACAGCCAAGTACAGGTCTTATCACACGAAGAAGACTACCAAGGATAAGAGCTACCAACTCCATTTGAAAACGGCAGTTTGTTTTTCAGAAATGCTCAAGTAATCTTTTACTTGTTGCTAGTCACCTGCCTCCAAGTGAACATAACATTCAGTACAAATATCATTATTTTTCCAAAGTCCTCTATCCTGGACACTGTCTCTCAGGAAATGAGCCTACTTGACTGAATAAAAAGTCTGTGTGATAACTGAATTCCCTCAGTTTCCTCCCCAACGCCTAAGAATTGATCTGCACCCACCTTCACTTTCTAGTTTCCTTCCTTCTCTCTCCAGATTTCCCCAGCAGTTCAGGGATCTCTCCTCTGCATCTTCTATGTCCTCCAAAAAAGGTATCTTCTTTATCCATAAACATACTCAAGTCCTTCCCATCTCAAAAATAGCATAAAGGAGTTATGACCTTAAGTTTGCCAAAGCTTCACTTTCCTTTCTTTTGTAGCCTAGTTTCTTGGAAGGGCCGAATGGAAAGTGAGGAAATAGAACCATTTAACTTGCTTTCCCCTCCCACTAGGATACTGAATTTGTCAATAAAGGGTCAATTATCCTAGCAGCTAAATTCAATGGACATCTTTCTGTCACCTCATACCTCCCCTCTCTGCAACATTTTTCATTGTTTGTGAACTGGAATTGGCCTTTCGTGACTTCACTCTTTCTGAGTTTTTTTTTCCAGGCCTCTAGGTAGAAGCTTCATCTCAGTTTTCTTCACGAGTTCTTCTTCCATCTGCCAATCAAATGACTGTGATGCCACGGTTCTGTCAATGATTTCAACTACACCTTTAATGTCACCTAAACCCACCCTCTTCTCTCCAGCACCATTGACAATAATTGATGTAGAACTTCATTGTTTCTATTTTGGATTCAGCAACAGCCTCCTAACTGCTGCTTCATTGTTCTCCTGGTCTGACTTCACTTGCCAGCTCTTTGGTGGCAAATGTATGGCAGGCACATTATCTGCATTTCTCCACTACTGTGCCCATGACAGCCACAGTTATTTTTAACAACGGAGGAACATTTTATTTCTCTTGGAAGCTGAATCTTTCCCTGACTTATACTTTTTATTAAATCTTCAATATGCCCCACATTTCCTCAGTATTGAGTGGTGAAGTCAGATGTATTTTTGGGGGAAGTGATCCAGTTACAGGAGACGTCTTTTGGAAGTTGTCCCTGGAATAAGAGCCATACCTGAGTACATAATGGTGGCCCTTTTTCCAGATTTACCTAAAGGTAACATCAACATCTTTCTGAAAACAGTGCCAAGTAATGGAAGTTTGACGCTAGTTGAAAACTCTTTGCCATCCTTATTTTAAACATTGTCCACTGTGCTACAGAGTGGTCCTTCTAAAACAAACAAATAAACACAAATGAGATGCTGCCACCACCTTGTTGAAATGTTTCAACTGGCCAGCCAGCATGGCACAGCGGTTGAGCATCCACCTATGATCCAGGAGATGACGGTTCGATTCCGGGTCGGGGCACATGCCCAGGCTGCGGGCTCGATCCCCAGTAGGGGGCGTGCAGGAGGCAGCCCATCAGTGACTCTCATCATTGATGTTTCTATATCTTTCTCTCCCTCTCCCCTCCTCTCTCTGAGATCAATAAAGATATATATATATATACATATATATATATTTTTTTAAAGAAATGTTTCAATTGCTCTCCTTTACCTATAGGATACAGTCTATGATTTTATTCTGACACAGAAGTTCCTCCAGGACCTGGCTTTGCCTATGTTATCAGTCTTCCTTCTAGCACTTGCAGACTTTCTTAGTCTAAACTGTATCTTTCACAAACTACTTATTATCAATGAGAGTTCCACATACTCTTTTATTTCTGTAAGATGTCTAAGAGTTGTGATGACTGCAGTTAACAATACTGTATTGTATACTTGAAAGTTGCTAAGAGAGTGGATCTTAAATGTTCACACTACCACAACAACAATCAAAATGTGGTAATTGTGTCAGGTAAAATATTTGTTAACTAAAATTATTGTGGTAATCATTTTGCAATATATAAGTATATCAAATTATTACAGTGTACACCTTAAACTTACACAACATATGTTATATGTCATTTATATCTTAATAAAGGGAGAGGGAAGACAGTTCATCTCTAAGGGTAGAATAGGTCAACAAAGAAATGAACATTTAAATAGGAAACAAAAGGACTCAGAAAAAAACCCCTGGCAGAAACATATATTAAAGGGATTAAAGAAAGGAGAAAGGCTAGAGAAACAATGGGAAAGAAAAAGAGAATTGTCAGCAAAACTATTAGAGAAATGTGTCACAGAAATCAATGGAAGAGCAGGAGAAAAAAATATGTGTGTGTTTGTTTTATATCTGTTTGCACTAAAAATGCTGGGGAAGGGGCGATGAGTATGGGAGGAAGCAGATCAGAGGCAGAAAGCCGATTAGTAATTTCAAATATCACAGTGAATGAGAACTGAGTACAAGCTATTCAATGTGGCGACTCTATTGACATAATTTGAAATAGGTGTTTCAGCTAAATAATGACAAAAATCAGATTTCAAAGGATTATGGGGTGAGTAGGTAATGAGGAAGTAAAATAAAGTGAAGAAAATACTGTCTTCTTCTCCATTGGCCAATGAGCTTCTTGGAGGCAGAAACTAGCATCTAGTACAAGACTTGTGCATAGCGTTTTTGGATAAATATAACTTATAAAATATCCAGCTCTGTAAAGTCTGCAAGTCAAGATCCGATTATTGTCATGAAGCTGAAAACACAGGAATTACTTTGATTGACCTTTATCAAAGCTTGCTTTGGGGAGCAAGTAGACATCCTTTGCTCTAATGGATCAGTAGATGGTGTGTTTTCATACTGAAGCAATCAGACTTCAGAGTCAATGGTCTTTCCTTTGAAAGCAATTCTATACCTTTGAGTGATCCAAGAACAGGGCATATAACCTCTCTGGGAGAGTTATTTGAATAACAGAGCATTTAAACTAATTTTCTTCCTCATTTTTCTCTGTTTTTCCTTTATGATGCTTTATAACCAATATGGAGCTTGTCTCATTTCCGCCTTCATCCCTCTAATAGCTGGACTTGCCAGCTAATTCAATAATTTCAATTATACCATGTCTTAATTTATTTTGTCCTTTTGTTCCCACTGTGCTACCTTATTCAGAACCTCTTTACTTTTCACCTAGATTGATTCAATAGCCTGTTTGAAGCTAATAGTGTCATTTTTTAAATCTCCATATAGATTATTTTCTTGCTAAAAAGCAAACAAAAGAAATAACAAGATTAAAAAAATGTTCACTATTACCACCTAAATAATTTAACTTCATTCTCAAGACTCATTAATCCAGTTCCATTTTAAATTTTATCTTCAATTACTTCTCTAAAAACTGTACTCCAACCAAACCAGTAAGTTCCATTTCTACCAGGGTCTTCTGCTCTCTGACTTATTCACATAGTTTCTTCCCCTTTTACTTCCTTTTGGATATGTCCAGATTTGTTTTCTTTATATTATGAGCACGGTAATCCACTAAGCATTCTTAGTCTCCCTCAACTAAAATTTATTTTTATTTTATTTTATGTATGTTCGCAGTCCTCTATGCCTTTCTGGTAAGATGCATCATGTTCGGCCCATGTTATAGTTGTTTGCATATGTCTCAGTTCTCCCACTAGATCTTCACACAGTTCTCTGCCCAGTGCCATCCACTTTGCAAATACTCAATATATAGCAGATGCATAAATGAGTAAGTGAATAGGTGAGAATAAAGGTACACAAGTAACTGGAATTTAAAACCACTCTGGAGATTTGCTTAGTGGTCTATTTCTTTAAAATATGTGGACTTCAAAATTGGCTAAATTCAGCAAACAAAATGACATAGTATGTCTTAAATTTTGCTTTTAGTATTAGATCCATCTAGATAGCCAGTCTCTTCTTCATTTTTGACTGAATTGACATAGCAAGAAACTGCACCAACTAAAAAGGGCAAAGGATTGGAAAACCTGTTTGAAGTCAAGCTAATCTTCACTACACAGATTTTATGTTTTAAATGGTTATTTCTACATGCTGACCAATGAATCAGCAATTTTAGGTTAGCTGTATCCAAAAAAAACCACACATTTTAAGTGTAATCTTTTAAAGGCAATTTTGACGTATAGCAGCATTTCCTCTTAAAATATTTTTCCATAAAAGAAATAAATATATTCACCACCAAGCCTTAAAAAATATATATTATTAGAAGTAGGACTGGGATTAGAAGTATAATGGAGCCAGCCTGGATTAGAAAGAGATCAATCAGTAGTTGGAATAATATATTAATGAAGTTGGGGTTACATATTCAATCCCCACATTGGCCTGTTCGCTGGACTCCATTCAAGTTCCGAAGTCTAAACGTTAGTCTCTAATCCAAGGAGACAATAAAGCTGGATCAACACAAATGTATCCTCATTCTTAGAAATTAAATCAAAATATTTCCCTCATGTAAAGAGGGTCAGAATGGCCATCATGTTATAAATACAGCTCATTAAATTTGGGGCAGGTTTGAAGATAGAGGAGTGGAGAAATCTTGGAAAGGAAATTAGGACTGTTCTACAGCTGAGCAGGGAACATGATGGCTGTCCTGCCAAAAGGAAGTTTGGAAGTTGCAGAATTGGAGTGGGATGCTTCAGAGTACCTTAGTTTAAATAGAAAACCAGAGTTTAAATAGAAAAATATTTTGAAGGAGATCTATGGAAGACAGAGTGGTGTGAAAAGCTAGAGGAGAATTTTATAAATTTTGTTCTAGCCGCTTTCTCCATGTTATGTATTACTGCATGTTTGTCATACTAGCGTATTGCAATTTTTGAGGGGGTAATAGGAATAAGAACCTTATCAAAGAGTTTACTCTCAAGATAGTTATGCTGCTGAAAAACAGTTAAGTGCAAAACACCATTACTTGTAAGTTGCAATGAAGCAAACATTTTTTTTCTTTTTATTTTAAATTTACCAGGGATTTTCTTCCCAAGGCAAATACTGTGGGTTGCTGTTAAAAGTAAACAATTGGAAGTTGGGAGTTGGACAAGCAGTCAGAAAATGTTACTGGAATTTAAACTTTTCTCAAGCAAGTAACCATGCTTGTCTATAAAACTGCTTTAAGTGAGAAAAAGAAAGGATGTTGACTGAGGCAAAGAAATCCACTGTGAAATGCTCATGTCTCCTTGGTGTGAGCACAATTCAAAGTAACTGATGTTTCCAAAGTACTTTATCCTGGGTGTGTATCCACTTCCTGTCTCTCCCTGCACCATATGTGTTTATAATGACATATTGATTTCAAGTCTAGTTTGAAATGGAACGGGAGCCACCCCTCCACCAGAGAGAGAGGTATTTTTCCTGAGTCAGCTCGCCCTGTGCACATTCTCAATGTACCATCTGTCTGCTGGATGATTGGTCCTTGGACCACATGGAAAAATGAGGCTGAAGAAGAGGGGATGGGAGAGGGACAAGCAAGAAAATCTGACCTTTCCCATTTCAGAGGTGAATTGAGTTCCAGACCTGCGTTAGTAGTTGTCTATCAAATTCTGCCCAAGTCCTTCCCAAAGTCAAACACTTTAAATCTAACAACCTTGACAACGCAGGGTACACATTTTAAGTCACAGAGCTCACTCAGCATTCTGTCCCTGCATTGACAGCCACTGCCAGCATTGTTATCCTGGCATGATTTGTGTGGAGATTCATGAGTAAGATACTGACCAAGCAAGCAGAAGACCTCAGAGAGTTTCCATTCGAATCTCAGCTAAATGAACGTCCTTAATTCTGAGTAATCAGTAGTGCATAAAGTACACAGTAAAATACTGCAGCAACAAATCACATGAAGTTTCACAGAAAATATTAGCCATACAGAGGCCAAAATAAAGGGCATACAAAAAGTAAACCAAAATGATGGATGTTTAAAAGGCAAATGCCATTTTACTGCTTTCAGCTGCATAGAGTAACTATTATAGAAGTGTTTACAGTTAGTGAGATGACTGGATCCAATATAATGAACAGATAAGATGAATTTGTTTCAATAACCTTCAATTTTCATAGAAATACAATGGCATGTCTTTAAAAATGCATTTTGATCTGAAGTAAGGTAAGGAGCAACTATTCATGAGGTTATTACTAAATGTTGGTACCTGTGTTAGATAATTTACATATGTCACCACCATTGATTTGATTTTATCTAATTCTAAACAGTATTTAATATCTCCTTTTTATAGATGAGAAAACTGAGGTTTGGGAAGGTTAAATAGCATGCCCAAGTTTATACAACTAGTAAGTGATAGAGCTCAAACTTGAATTCACTTTGAGATATTGAATCCCATGGACCAGATTAAATGTGCCAAAGAATACATTTGTTTCTATTATTAAAATGCAACATAGATGATGTGACCAAAAAATAAAGACTGGCTTATCGGATAAGTGAAATTATTTGGTTCATTTTACATGAACAAGTAATGTATATAAATGTTTTACAGAAGTAAATTTGGGAGGTTTTAAACTTATTCCACTAATGCGAACAATCATTAAAAATCTTATATATTTCGAATCTCTTTGGAATTTCCTTCATAGCCAGTATGAAACTATATTTATGACATATTTATTGAGCACCTTCTAAGTCACAGTTACAAAGTTAAAGAAAAATAAAAACATATTAAAAAATCCAATAATGCAATTCCTGCTCTCTATTAATTTGAAATCTAGTTGAAATCTAGGAGGAATGAAATATTTATACATCTACCTCAAAAGAAGGCAGTATAGCAGTGCACACACCCTGTGAGTGGCAAATTTTTATATATTGCACATGAGAGAATAGACTGCTACTCTGTAATTAAATTTGACCTGCTGTAGAATTATGGCTTTAATTTCCTTTAAATTTTTTCCTTGAAAATGATTTTGATAATATACAGAATGAATCTTTTACATATGCCTGGAAGAACAGATACCAATATACAAATAGAGAGAGTCAGAAAAGACTTACTTTTTTTCTTCCAGTCCAACAATAATTAGACATGTGTGTGTGTTGAAAAGTAAAAAAATAAATTCTACATTAACTGATAAGGCTTTATATGAGGGTATTTTGACAGGATTAATTGATCATCCTGTTTTATCTACTGCATCCTTGCTAAGATAATGGGTCTCATTACCTCAAGGTAAATATGGCCAAGAGTAGATTGAACCTCCACCTTAGTTATCAAGTTTAAATTTCCTCTTTTAAGAATAAGTTTTATTTTTTTTTTTTAAATGAGCACAATTGTTCAGAACTATGATAATTGAGAATTTTAAATATACCCTTTCATAAGCTCTGATGACAATTTTTAAGAGTCAACATCTGTGCATGACTCCTGGGAAAGGGACAACCTGTCTTTGTCAGTGTATCAGACTTCATATGTAGTATATTACTTACTCTGAAATGTTAAAATCTTCCAGTCATTGGAGGCTAAACTAATGAGATTTTATTGTTGCCATTAAGTGAAATGATTATTTTTTTTGGTCAGGCTTTCTTTACTTTTCTGATGAGCATAGGCAGGAAATTTTTTTTTTAGTTCAGAGACCTTCCAAATCCGCCTTTGTATTACCCACAATGCTTTTTAAGCGATTGTTAGCTAAATATTTCTTCTTGCTTTTTAGTTAATTTAATTCAATAAATGTGTGTATGCTTATGGCCAAAAAATTGGGGACATTTAGTAATTATCTGGTTGCTGGCTGATGCAGAAATCCATTGCAAGTAAATGCAATAATTCAGTCATGTGAGTGGATGTTTTTGGCCTGAACTGTTCAGCGAGGCTATAGTAAGCCATGTGTAACCACTAGATTTTCTCTTTGTTAGTGCTGTAAATCAGTGGCAAAATGAAAAGACTTCCTAGGTATACTGTAGATAAAAAGAAGGACACAAAAAGCAATTTTGCTTCTGCATTTTCCTTCTCAAGGCTTTAAAATTTCTGATTATTAATCTGCTGTGGGAAGTTTCTATCTGTGCTTCTTTCCAGTTATCTTGCAAGCAGGTATTCCAGGAGACATGCTCATTCTAAATCTAACCTTTCAATGGATAAATAAATATTCTAGAGGCTTGGAAATCAACAAAACCAGAAACATGTTTTCCCCACTAGTTACCAAAAAGCAAATATCAATAGCATATTATAGAATGGAAATGGCTCAGGCACCATTCTTTGTGTGGTTGAAACACCCACACACACTATGCCCTGGACAAAGAGAAAAAGTAACATTTTATTGCTGATTTCCATGGTGCATTGTTGTAAAGATTCGCATAAGATATGCTTAAGAAAGCCAAGTTTATTGCTGGTCCCAGAGTTGAAGAAAAGGTAACCTGGGGTGGGGCTCAGTGGAATAGTTGGAAAAATAATGTAGTAAATATTTCTACCTCTCTGGCTATTAACTTGAACAGGGGGAATTAAATCTCTATTCTGTGTCTTTCCTTACCTTCTATGCCCATCCCTTCTTTATCATCAAGCTCCTGGTAGCATGCTCTCTCTCTTTTCCTTCTCTCCTTTTCCCAAATCCTTCACCCTCACAGCCTCCTTATGGATTTTTGAGGCCACAGGTATGGTCACTAAGTCGACTGCCAAAGCTCTCACCTTTGCTCACCCTGGGCAGCCTGTTGGCAGAGGGAGGTGATGCTATTCTCATAGGCCTAATTGGTGAGGAGGAGGAGCATTCCCATAGTAGAGGAGAGACCATGAGAGCTATGTGCTATACTATGCTCCAAACTAAGGCACATCTTTATTTTTGACACATCATAGATTTCTGGTAATTTTACCATTCTCACAAAATCACTGTAATTATTTTAATAAAAGCTTTTAAAAATTAATTACAATTCCAAACTGATTAATTACACCTAATGAACTGAATTCATTCATACACACACACACACACACTTCAGAATACAGCAAATAATTTAATTGGTCTCTTTGACTCTTGTTACTGCATCTGAATATTGTTCAAGTGGCACCTACTATTCAGGTGAATAAAAAAAAATATGCCATTTTCCTGAGGGTAAGTTCTTCTTAAAATTTTGACTTGCTGGATTATATGATGTTCTCATTATCTTCTAGTTTCCCCAGAGTCATATAACCAAAAGTTCACCTTGAACAACCACCTAACCAATACGTGAATTTTCCTTCACAATATCTTCCAGCTTCCCGTTGAAGTATCCAAAGGGATTTGAAACTTACTGCCTTCAATTGCATCTTGAATGGCTCCAAACATTAGAATCTCTACTGACATGAAATCTCTCTCCTGTAAGTCCCATCCTTTGGTCCTTTATTACTCTTTGTCACCATGTAGTTTAATTCCTCCACAGGGGAAAATCTGATAAATGTTACAGATGAAAAAATTCATATAATTCAGAAGGAATAGATATAAAAAAGCTACCCACTTGCCGCTTTATGTGTATTTTTTGTACTTTTATGTTGTGAAGTAATTTTTTGTTAAAAACATATAGCAGGATCACACACATTGGTAGGAGATAGGGTTTCCCCTGAAGGGAGTGGATATTCAGACTGTTGACTTTCCTGAAATGAATCAGAGCCTAGAAAAAAGATTTATGACACAGAAGATAAAGGGAAAACTCTATTTTCTCTAGTCTTGACTATTTGGAGACTAGTCTAGTCTGCTAGAAATATAGAAAAGCTTAAGTATATTTCTAGCTGGTAGAGAGCTCTGCAACAAAGCATCTCTGTAGTTGGGCATGAAGGTTGCTCTGCAGTTTCTTAGAGAAGTCTAAGAGATTCAAGGGCTTCTGGGTCCTGAAAACAGCCACAGCTAGTGGTCAGTTGCAATATTTTTCTGGCTTAAAATATTCTTTAATATTCAAATGTCCTTGATTGTCTTAATAATTATATAATCTGGGCTTCGCTAGGCTGTGAGTCAGACTCTCAAGGCCAGTGTATTAAAAGTAGCAGCCTTTAAAACAGTGGTTCTCAGCAGGGCAAGCCATTCTTATCCGTCCAGGGGATATTTGGGAACATGTGAAGACATTTTGGTTGTCATAATTGAGGGTGCTACTGGAAACTAGTGGTAAAGGCCAATGATTCTGCTAAACATCCTGTAATGCACAGGACACCTTCAAAACAAAGAATTACCCGGTCCAAAAAGTCAACAATGCCAAGGCTGAGAAAACCTGCTCTTAGGACCTATAGGAGGTACAGAGTGAGGCCCATGTGTGAAGGCAAGACTGACTACCTAAAGCCAAGTAAAGTGAGTGGCAGAAGCAGGGGTTGGGACAATATCAGAAGCACATGGGTGTCACTCACTGTGAATGCAATGGAGTTTCTTGGAGTGGAGAACATTTGGAAGGGAGATTGGGTTCCTCGTATCATTCTGGCGTCTCTGAGAAACATTAGGTTCTATTGCTTAGCCACTCCAGTCAACAGAACTCTTCCAGGATTCTGTGAGTCCTAGACCACTCTGAAGCAGGCAACCATGACCTGGAGTTGGACATAACCGCCTTAGGCCTTGATCTGCTGCAGCTATTAAAGCAAAAATTCAGCACCTCATTGTCCAGAGCCTAGTGTAGTCATTGCCCTGTGCACGTGACATGCATGAGCTTTCACAGTGATTTAGTGTACGGCTGCACAATCTCTGACAGGAAAATGTTTCAATCTTCCCCTCCTCAGCCTTATCTAGCTATTAGTTTAGTGTTTGTCAGGATTTTTAATCCTTTTTATCTGAAATATCTGATTCTTAGGCTGATTTTTAACTTGCATTTTGTTGAGTCTTTGATTCCATCTCAGTATATGTCTATATATTTTCTGTTTTCTTGGTGCAGTAGATATTTTCCTGGATAGAATCACAATGACAATAGCTTTCCTTAGTGTTCTAAGATTGATTCTGAAGTGTTACTGTGCCATTTAGCGTGTTGCATCATTTCTACACCCTGCATTATATTTATCTATTTGCTAACAAGGTTATGTCCATCGCAAATTAAAATGCAATAAATATTATTACAGTGTTGATAAAATTTAAGACATATTTTTGCAATAACAATGAAGTGCTGTAAATCATCTGCTTTGTTTCTAAAATAGATGCCTTTTCTATACCATGTAATTATTTTATATCTATATATCCTGTCCTTGGTAATTTTTCAGTTTTTTTGAATAACTACCTCACTTGATTTAAACATTTTGCCTATTTTTTATATCAATGATTATGTTTACGTAATAATTGTCATTTATTTTTTGAAACCTCCTAGGATTGTAGAACTTCATGTGTCATTAGCCAGAACTGATTAACTGTCCATTGTGTGCCTGGGATTTAGAGGAGGGAGGTTATAGTTACAAACGGTACATAAAATCTACCAGTGTTTAAGTTCAGGGGAATTATAATCTAGGTTGAAGCCAAACCCATATTTCCCTTTTCCTGATATAACTTATTGTTATGTAATAATTTTTCTGCAACTTTTTGAGATAAGATTCACCCTGGATTCAGATTTTTCAAGTATGACCTCCAGAAGGTCTTTTTGAAAAAAAGCAAGAATGAAGATGTTGAGTCTATATATCCTTCTCAGGCTTTACAAGGTTGTCCTGAGGACTCTTTAAGGGTTGATCACACAGGAATCCACACCCCCCCCCCAGATGATTTGGTAAACTCAAGGGTCTACAGTGCAATTTGAAACAGAAGAAAGAAAAAGAATATGGAAGAGTGGTCTATTAGGAATGTATTATATTCCATGCTAATGTGAATATAAATGCAAAATGAAAAGCCTTGGAAAGATTTTGTTATTCTTCAGAATTTCATTAATCCAGTCACAAATAGCAGAGGGCTGGTCTATCTCCCCACCCCACCTCCATTCCCCCACCTCCAGTCATTGTTCATTTTAAACAGTTTTAATGGCTTTGGAAGTATTCATGAATTCCAGTTGCTTCACTCTCCTAATCATGTTGTCGGCTTAAAATTCACATTTAATTAACCTCTTCACCCAAGGCATAAATCAATAATAAAACTCCAAATGCTTGCCATGCCAATAGTGATTTTCATTTGGAGGAAAACTGTTGAAAATTAGACATTAGAACGCCTGAAGAAAAGCAGAGAACTAATGGTGTGGAGCAAAAAGGAGCTAACATAAACTGCGGTGATGAAAGCCCTGAATTTGAGAGAGAATATTCATTTATTCAGATTTCAGAGACAAGTATATGTTTAGCATGGGCTGAGAAAATAATCTTTTCTCTAGAAAAATTAAAGGCAATCTAACATACTGATAGAGGAGTAATGTGGCACTCAAATTCTTAGAAGAGGAAATGATAAAAAGAGCTGTTCTTTAGGGAAAGAAACAAAGGCTTGCACACTTTGTTTAAATTCTGGCACTAACATTTTAGGTATATGACCTTCAGGATATATTTTAACATCCCTTCATGTTAATTTTCCTATATATGACATGGAACTATTGGCATCTACCTCATATAATTATCCAAAGAATTAATTAAGATTAAATAGATGGAGAAGAGATTCCGTGTGTGTGATTAAGAGCACATGCATAAAACACACACACATATACACAAAATAGCAGAGAGAGCCTGACCTTCTAATTGCTATTGATTACTGATTGACACAAAGGAGCATTCAAACCCAAACCAAGACAATTAGTGTTCTTTCCTGGAATTTTTAACCAAGAAGAGAGTTAGTTTCAGCCCCTCTCCACTAAAAATGCTATTACATATAAGCTAAGAAGTCATGTTTCCTGTCAATAAAAAGTGGTATGTAGGAAGTATAGATCAAATACATACATTCACAGACACACACACAGAAGTTGAAAAGAAAGGTATAGAGACTTTTTCATGACAGCCAAGTTAAGGGTCACTGTGCTTCCCAAGGAAGTCGTTTCACTTTTGCTTGATTGAATGACCTCTGCCTTCATTCTCATTTTTCAACACTTTTATTGAGATATAAATTACATATCATAAAATATGCCCATTTAAGGTATATGATTTAGTGAATTTTAGTAAATTTTTAGAGCTATGCAACTATCAACACATTTCAACTTAGACTATTTCCATTACTCCAAAAAGGTTTCTTGTGCTGTTTCACAGTCTATTCCCATTTCTAACTCCAGTTCCAAGCAACTACTGATCTGCTTTCTGTCTCTTACAGATTTGTGTTTTTATAAAATTTTATACAAATAGAAACGTATAGTATCTAGTCTTCTAAATCTGACTTCTTTCATTCAGTATAATGTTTTTCAGGTTCATTCATGTTGAGGCATGTATTAACAGTTTGTTCCATTTAATTGCTGAATAATATTCCATTATGATGAATGTACCACGTTTTGTTTATCCTTTCACTAGCTGATAAATATATGGATTATTTTCAATTTTTGGCTATTATCAATAATGCTTCTAAAAAAGCTTGCATACAAATTTTTGAGTGGACAGGTTTTTACTTCTTTCTCTTTAGGCTGTATGGTAAGTTAATGTTCATATTTTTAAAAAATAAACTTTTCCAAAGTGATTCTATCATTTTACATCCCTATCAATATTGTTTCATCACATCCTGGAGAATGCTTGACTTGTCAAACTTTTAAATCATAGCCATTCTGCTGGGCACGTGTGTAGTCTTATTTCATTGTTGTTTAATTGGCATTTCCCTAGTGACTAACGACACTGAGCATCTTTTCTTGCGCTTATGGGCCATTCATATATCTCTTTGGTGAACTGACTATTCAAACATTTTGCCCATGTTTTAATTGGGTTGTTTGTCTTCTTACTGAATTGTAGTAAGAGTATATTGCACATTTGGGACACAAGTCCTTTATTAGATATATAATTTGCAATATTTCCTCATATCCTGTGGTTTGCTTTTTTATTATCACAATGATGTCTTTTGAAAAGGAAATATTTTTATTTTGATGAAGTTCAATTAATCAATTGTTTTCTTTTATGAATTGTGTTAGTGGTATTGTATCCAACCAATCTTTTCCTAATCCAAGATTATGAAGTTTTTTTTCTTTTGTTTTCTTCTAAAAATGTTATAGTTTAGCTTACACATTTAGATCTATGATCCATTTTAATTTATATTTGTGGTACTCTATATAAGTTAAGAATCTAAGCTTATTTCTTGTGCATGTACTATATATGTAAATATAGGTAAAATTCTATGGGGGAAAAAAGCTTGCTGGGACTTTGATAGTGATTGCATTAAGCCTATAGATCAGTTTGGAGAGAATTACCATCTTAAGAATACTGAGTAATCCAATACACAATCTCTATTTGTGTTTTGTCTTTGAATTGGGTTTCTGTCAGTTTAAACTAAAAGATTTCTGATTTATATATCATATTCTCACTTTCTCTTTCCAAGTTCTGATCAGTGATTTCTAGACAAGATTACCCCATGATCAAATAAGTTATCAAAATTTCTAAAAATGCCAGAAGCAAAGAAAAATCAGAATGAGGAGAGAAAAAAACAGAACCATAACTATTGTAGAGGATGAGATGGAGAAGAGACCACGTGAGGTGGTAAAATTGGTTTCTGGATTCTCAGCTGGTGATTGGAAAATACAACATTAGTCTACTATTATACACCAGGATTTTCTTCTTCCAGACACATTTAGCTTATTAGTGCCCCACTTAAAGGGGATAGAGCATATTTATAAAAGTGAGTTCTAAGCAGGCATCTATTATAGTTTGTTCCTTTTGATTTCTGAATAATATTCTGTTATATGAATATACCGTTTTTGGTTTATCCTTTCACCAGCTGATAAACATTTGGATTATTTTCTTTTCTTGGCTATTACAAATAATTCTGCTTAAAAAAAGTTTGCATACAAATCTTTATATTGACAGGTTTTCACTTCTTTCTCTGGGTAGGCCTTAGAGTATAATTGTTAGTTGTATGGTAAGTTTATGTTCAAATTTTTAAGAAAATTGAAGTGAAGATAGAATTACAGAGTGATAATCATAACTCCTCTGATCTGATCATGTATTTCTATGAAGGTCTGTTTTTGAAGATTGAGTTTAAAAAAATAATCTTGATAAATCACCCTGCACAGAACTTCTCTAAAAATATCAAAAGCCAAGAGATCTTTTTGCATAAACTGCTTTTAAACCAGAGCTCCTATGACTTACATCTCCTTCCATTTTTATCTGAACAGTTGATTTAATTGAGCCTAAAGGATGAAATTGATATTTACCAGTATGATTTTTATATCCTTGAAGACTGATTCTATTGTTCAACTTCTTACCTATTCCTCTTAAATTTCATAATTTGTACACTAAATGACCGTGACATTTTGTGTCTTCACTACATTTAAGAAAATTATCAAGAGTAAGAATGATATCAGACAAAAGAAAATAATAGGGGCCACACTCTCACACCTTAAATAACTGGAAAATTGGAAAAATATATGAAACAATGGTTTTCAGACCCTGGACAATAAGTTTGTAGGCTGCAGCATTGGGAAGGGATACGTAGTTGTAGCCGAATGGCCCTCATGAGTTGAAGAGATTGAGATCAGAGTTCAAAACAACAGCAGCAGCAAACACCCTAGAATCTGGGAATGGGGTCACCAGAGCAGGAACCTTACGGAGAGATCGCCAAGGGTCTGCGTCGGTAGGGAATCCCCTTCAATCTGAGGCATGTACGGGAAGTAAGTGCTTAAGGAGAACCATGAAAAGCACTCAGATAAATATTAAAAGCAGAAAGAGGAGAAAAGATATATTGTGTACAAAGTTTAGAAAGAATGATAACATACTGCTCGTAAGAAACTATGCAAGGGAGAAAATGAAGAAACGTCTTAAAAATATTTAAACAGGCGAAAAAGAAAAGATGGCAGCGTAGGTAACAGCTGCTCCCACCGCCTCCCGCAACCACAACAAAATTACAACTAAAATACAGAACCACCGTCACTCAGAGCCTCCTGAGATCCGGCTGAACAGAAGCCCCACAACCAGGGACCTGAAGCAGCACCGAGACCGGGAGGAGGGGCGGAGACGCGGGCGGATCGGGGCTGAATCCCAGAGACCCGGCGCCGCGGTTGAAACCCCAGAGGGAATCTCAGCGGCGGAGGTTTCCTAGAGGAGCGAGGGGTCCCAGCCCCACAGCAGGCCCTTAGCCCAGGGCTCCAGGGCCGGGAAGAGACGTCCCCACAACTCCGGGCTGTGAAACCAGCAGGGACTGTCCCTGAGGGTCGCGGACGCTGCGGGAGCCCCAGCAGCTCCTCTAAAGGGCCCGGCACGGACTCACTCGGACGCTCCCTCTGAGCCCAGCGCCGGGCAGCAGCCTGACAGGACCCGGGACACTCGGGGGGGAACTAACCTGCCTGAGATCCGGGCGAGGGGTGAGGGGCGGCTTCCTCCTGGGCAGAAGGGCTGGCGGAGGCCATGGCTCCTGTGGCAAGTCCTCCCTGCACACAGCCGGCAGGCAGGCGCCATATTTGAGTCGCCAGCACCTGACTCCCGCCTTTGGCCCCGCCCCGTGATTCCCGGAGGCCCCGCCCCTCCCCACCTGCAGCTCATCCAGGCCATTTCCAGGGGCTTTTCTGTGCAAGTGGCTTCTCCAGCCTCATGCTTAGGACTTTCCTAAAATCTCTCAAACAAGCAGCAGTGGGCCCCATACGGCTTGATAAGTGGCCCAGGCCTGGCACTAGCGGCAGCTGCACTGGCTCATAGCTTGGCCTCTCGTGGGCACCTCCAAGCCCAGCACAAGTGGCAGCCAACTACGGTTTGCTGTGCAGCTCATGCTGGGTGGCCCTGGGCAAAGCACTGGCACAGGCTGACTTTGTGCCTCCCGGGAGGCCTCGAGACAGTGCACCCAGTGGTCAGACTCCACCATACTGGATTGCAACCCTACCACATCCACGAGTGACACACTCAAGGGGCGCACTTGGTGAACACCAAAGCTCCACTGAAGTAAATCCTGCTCCATAGGGGTGTCTCCAGCACAGCAGCTCTTTGGCTGTGGTTGCAGCTGGTCCTCACAGATGATTAGCCTGGTGGTCAATTCCTCCCAGTGGTGCCAACAGCAACCAAGGCTCCACTACAACAGGACGGTGCACACAGCCCACACAGGGGAGCACCTAGAAGGCCCAGCTCAGGTGACTGGGGAGGCTGAGCTGCTGGACCCTACAGGACACCGACTACACAAAGCCACTCTACAAATTCCAGGAGACATAGCAGCTCTACCTAATACATAGAAACAAACACCTGGAAGCAGCCAAAATGCGGAGGCAAAGAAACATGTCACAAAGGAAAGAACAGAAGAAATCTCTAGAAAAGGAACTAAATGAAATAGACCCAAGCAAGCTAACAGATACAGAGTTCAGAATAATGGTTATAAGGATGTTCAAGGATATTAGTAAGACTATTAAGAAAACAAGTGAGACCATCGATGACATAATAAAATACCTATCAGAAATGAAGGCTACATGAACTGAAATAAAGAATAATTTATAGGGAATCAACAGTAGAGGACTCTGAGAATCAAATCAGCAATTTGGAACATGAGGAAACAAAAAACACCCAACCAGAAGAACAAAACGAAAAAAGAATCCAGAAATATGAAGATAGTATAAGGAGCCTCTGGGACAACTTCAAGAGGCCCAACATTCATATTTTTGGGGTTCCAGAAGGAGAAAAAAGAGCAAGAAATTGAAAACCTATTTGAAAAAATAATGACAGAAAACTTCCTGTACTTGGGGAAAGAAATAGACTTACAAGTCCAGGAAGCACAGAGGGTCCAAAACAAGAGAGACTCAAAGAGGCCCACAGCAAGACACATCATCATTAAAATGCCAAAGGTTAAAGACAAAGAGAGAATCTTAAAAGCAGCAAGAGAAAAGCAACTAGTTACCTACAAGGGAGCGCCCATATGACTGTCAGCTGATTTCTCAACAGAAACTTTGCAGGCCAGAAGGGAGTGGCAAGAAATATTCAAAGTGATGAAAAACATGGAACTACAACCAAGATTCCTCTACCCAGCAAAGCTATCATTTAGAATTGAAGGTCAGATAAAGAGCTTCTCAGACAAGGAAAAGCTAAACGAGTTCATCACCACCAGACCAGCACTACAGGAAATGTTGAAGGGTCTTCTTTAACAAGAAGCTAATGAACAAAAGAATCTGACAAACCAAATAGATCCAGAGACATTGACACATGCAACAGATGATCATATTTCAGAGGGAAGAGGGAAGGGGGGTGGAGGGTGGGAAGAGATTAACCAAAGAAGTTATATGCATATATGCATAACCCCTAGACACAGACAATGATGGGGTGAAGGCCTGGGGACGGGGTGGGATTGAGGTGGAGGGAGTCAATTGGGGGGAAAATGGGACACCTGTAATGCCTTCAACAATAAAGATAAATTTAAAAATATATATTTAAAGAATAAAACACTTGTCAACCTAAATTCTATATTTAATAAAATATATTTTGAAAATGAATATGAAATACTTTCAGGACAATAAAATCTTAGGAAAGCTGTTTTCAGCAGACTTGCTGTACATGGAATGTTAAAGGAAGTTTATTTTGATTTTTTTTAAATATATCTTTATTGATTTCAGAGAGAGGAAGAGAGAGAGAGTTGAAATATGATGAGAGAGAGTCATTCATTGGCTGCCTCCTGAACACCCCCAACTGGGGATCAAGCCTACAACCTGGGAATGTGCCCTGACCAGGAATCGAACTGTGATCTTCTGGATCTTAGGTTGATGCTCAACTGCTGAGCCACGTCCAGCTGGGCTTAAAGGAAGTTTTTTAGGCAGAATCATATAGACAACACAATGAAGAATGCTGGTGAGAAACTGGAAATAATCTAAACAATTTAAATATCGATTGACTATTGAATTAATGAACTAATTGTGGTATGTGCAATGAAATACTTATCAGTAATAAATAATGAACCAGTGATACATTAAATAATGTAGATGAATTGCAAAAAGCATTATTCTAAATAAAGAGGGAGAGAGAGGGAGGGGAGAGAGAGAGAAAGAGAGGGAAGGAATTTCCATGCTTTATGATACCATTTATATGAAATATTAGGAAAATTAAAATCTGGTGACAGAAAGTAGCAGATCAACAATTTCAGGGTCATAAGCTGGTGGGTGAAGCAATTGATTGCAATGGACATGGAGGGGTGTTTAAGAGTGATGAAACTGTTCTATATCTTTGTATGTTGATGGTGGTGATGGTTACATGTCTGGAGCTCACTATATAGTATAGTCAAAATTGGTAATTTTAATGGTATGTAAACTTTATGTCCATAAATTAATTTTAAAAAGTTATTAAGCATTTCTTGATCTGGGCCTTGTGCTAGAGACCAAAGTAAACGAAACACAGTTCCTTCTTTTATAGTCTACTTGGAGAAATAGACAACTAATTTAGTGATTTCAATATAATATGTGATCTAATAGGTGGATACACAGAGTTCTACAGGAACAGAATATTAAAGACTCAGGAAAAATTGCCAGAGCAGGGGTTAAGGATGACAAAGCACATATCCTTATTTCAGCAACCTTTAAATTCCCATCTCCCAGTAATATACATCTTACAAAGGCAAAGAAATTTTTATATCAGAATTTTGAAAATTTGGCAAATAAGAAAACACATTTAAATTTAAATTCTTAAGAGAATGCTCTATTTTTGTGCACTTATACTCTTATTTTGCCTTCATTTTTGTGAATGGTAACCATGATCAAGGCTTAGAACATTCTTAGACTCTTCATTTTATTGAAGGCCTTTGATTGCTGGTTGACTATTTATTGGCATTTTGGAATTTGAGATAGAGGGCAATGTTGTCACTATATGGAAAAACTGTAGAGGAAGATCAAAATTGTCATTGCTCCTTGTAGGAACTGTTCAGGATGATCAATTTTGACTCCGTCAGCTTCATTAGGAAGATGACTAATTTAGATAACATTCATAAGCACTACCAGGGTGAAGCATGTCTTTCTAAAAGAGGTAAATATCAATACTCTGCCCTTGGGAAAGCTATTGGAATTTTAAAATCATTTTACTGGCAGTAGAAAAGTATAATTTTCAATGGGAGTATGTGGAACCCTGAATAGGATGAGTGCTTTATAGTGAGTCTCCTCTGTGCTTTTGTGTAAAAAAAAAAAAAAAAAAACCTTTGTGAATTGACCTTAAAACGCACTTTATGGCAGTCATCTAAGGCTATCCACTTGAAATAATAATTAATGCTAATGAAATCGATAATTAGGAGCCATTCTCAAATTTAATTAGACATGCAAGTATTCTAATTAACCAGTTTGGGACTTGGTCTTGAAGTTGAAGTGAAGGTCTTCTATTCCTTGGCAGAAAATGAGGACAGCTCAGGAAAAAGAAAATTGGTACCGCTGACTTCTCTTACCAGTTCCAAACATTCCACCTTCGGACTTTTATCAGAGCTTTTCTGCTTCTAGACCTTACCTGGAACTATTTTTGTCCCCAGTCCCAAGCTCACAGTGAGTGAGAACGGGGTAGGAGCTAAGGTCTGAGGGAGTGATGAAATATGATGCTGAGAAGGTAGATTGGGGAAATGTCAGAACGGTCCTTAGCTTCAGGGTTTTCCTTTTCCTAACCCCCATGAATCAAAAGTGATTTGAGATTCTCAGTCTTTCTTAATCTTGCCCTAGTAACGGGACATTGTTTGCTGACACATTGCCTCACTGGAGCAACATTTTAAAAGATGCTTTGAAGAATCTAGCCTAACCAAGAGGAGTGAATCACGAGAATTGCAAGCCCATTTCGGCTCCCTCTGGGGAGTGTCTCTAGACTACCTGCCTTCTGCTTTCCTTTAGATCACCTTGTATGGGCAGTCATCTGTCTTTCTTCTTACAACGCAGGGCTAGCTCTGGAGGCCTGAAGGCCTCAGCATCTGGAGGGCAAGTCGATGACATGGAGGAGGTCAGCTGTACCACGGGGAGAACTATACTTCTCAGCTTATTTAACTGGTCTCCTTCGGAAAATATCTTTGGACAACACACCCTGCTTTCTTTAGTGGCTGAAGAAACTGTGATGCAGTATAGGGTAGTGTCTTTTCATGGAATCTTACTGGCTTTCTCTGAGTTCACTTAAAACTCTCAGGACATGAAGGCTGCCTCACTGCCTGGGTGTCTCTGCCTCATTGACTGGGAGATTACGGTCTCAGTATTCAATTCCAAAGACACAAGGCTCCAGCACAAACATCCCAGACTCTGAGGATCCCCACTGCAAATGTCAATATTACGATTCACATCATTAGAATGAGAGAGGTTTGTTTCATTTTCAAACAAAATAAAGGAGCATGGCTTGCTGCCCAGTCCACTCCTTCAAAAACCTAATAGATCTCTAAGGTATCATCTTTGCAAGACAGGATTTTGAAGTGCCTTGGAGCATCGGCACTGGGGGAGATTGTGCAACTGCCTCCAGACATTTTTTTAATGGAGTATTTATTTAGAATAATTTCAGGGGGGAAAACATGTTATTTGTGATAATTTCAGATTTATAGAAAAGTGGCAAAGATAATACAGAAAGTCCCTGTATATCTCTCACCCAGTTTCAGTGTTCCCTGATGTTATCATCTTAAATTACTGTGATAGATTTGTCAAAACTAAGGAATTAACAATGATATATTAACTGAACCCCAGATTTCATTTTAATTTGACCCATTTTTCCATTAATATCATTTTGTTTCAGGATCCAATTCTGGCAGCTTTTTAAATCAGTCCTTCCCGTCTAATGTGAAGTCCTTTTTATCTTCAGATATCAGTATTTCCTGTCCAATAATTCTTTCGTATGCCTTGGATCTTGATGGGGACAGTAATTAAGCCTGAATGTTGTTTATTGTTTTGTTCCATTCAATAACTAACATGCCTCCTAACACTTACTGCTCTAGATTAAACCAAAAGAGTGTTAGAAGTGCCATAGATTTTTTTTAAATGCCCTTCATTCGGTTTCCACCAAGGACACAATGGACGTAAGTCAGTCTTCTTTCATTCTTTCTTCCTTTCTTTATTTCTTCTGAGTGAAAACATTTAGGTCAAAAAAAATTTATATGAACTGAAAAGCAGCCACAATTTTTCCTAGAATCAATAGAATGCTCCCACGGCATCCACACTGCAACAGAGAAAAAGCCCTTGATGTACACACTCCTGACTTACTAAGGGTTCTCTCCTTTCTGCACCTGCAGGGCCACTGTTAGGCTGCAGCCTTTAATAACAGAGCCCCTCTAACCTCAAAGAGTAACTGTAAGGGGAGTGTTTCCACGGTGTGGGAAGTAAGTTAGAATGCATCTTAATAGATTCAATTTGCAAAACCATCGTTGCTAAGATAAGCTCGCCAAGTATGCAGCCCTGGCGTTGTCTCTTTGAAGCTTATATAAGCAAAGACATTTAGTCGCTCCTTTTTTATAACTTCTGAACCTGAAGTTTTCCTTCTCTCTCACCAATGTCACTTCACAGTAACTCAGTTTATTGATGCATGTAAAAAGAAGGAAGGCAATTATTTCTGAGAGTAGCCAAACCTGTGTTCATAGGGCGGGGAGGAAATTGTGATGAGGATTTTAGTACATTTAATTCACTTACTCATCCAGTGAAGGAAAGGGCAAGAGATGGGCGGAAATTAAATTATAGAGTTTTTTGTCTTCTTTTTTATGTCCACTGCCTAGAGAATTATTACAGGCCTATGCTATCACACAGTTATATGGACAACACACCCAGTTAAAACTATCACTTAGAGTTTGATAGCAAACTATTCTGGTTAAAATTTTAAGTATGGGCTGGGTTAAAGCTTAATTGACACTACTGTAAAAGCATGCTTTTTCTTAGTAAATTAACACTGTAAACAGAAACTCATGTAAATGTTTAACCCCGTCCATAAAAAGCAGTTTCTATCAAAAGGGAAGGGGGTTCAAATCATTGGGCTAAAACATGAAGATGTTTTGTTTTCCCACTAACTGCTCGGCCGAACTCTTGCCTACCTTTTTTAAAAAATTGATTTTACAGAGCAGTGGGGAGAGAGAGATCAATTTGTTGTTCCACTTATTTATACATTCATCGGTTGATTCTTGTATGTGCCCAGCCTGGGATTGAACCCACAACCTTGATGTAAGGGGAAGATGTTCTAACCAGCTGAGATACCCGGCCAGGGCTTTCCACCTCTTGAAGAATAGATTTTCTTAATTAAAATAAAGTCTGATTTTATAATATTCAATTACATTTGATCATTAAAACAGTAGTTCTATTCATTTAAAAACCATTACTATCATAACTGATTCAGAAATGCACCTCTCCCCACTTTTCTAGCAGGAAGATGCAATAGTGGCACCAGTGACCCCCGGACAAGTTCTGTCTTCTCCTGTGCTCTCCTGTGACCCCCACCCCCTCTCCGGTACATGGTACATGTACCACACACACCCAACGCAGTCCCCATCTCATCCTCTTTCCCCTTGGCTTCCTGCCTATTCCATCCCATTACATGGTGGTACCAAGCTAGCCAGTGGAGGGACAGATGTCAAAGCATAACAAATGTGTCTCCCCCTTCAGCAGAGCCTCAGGCTATAAAGAGGTTCTCTGGTGGATTCCCTCCTTTGGCTGCTACCCATAATAAGTGTATTAATTTAAAAGTATTTATATGTATACTTAGCTTTTAAATCACATGTTAGCTAGAACTTTGGAAAGTGACAAATACTTCTCAAATACTTTAATAAAATAAAATAAAAAACCCAAAGATGGTGTCATGAATTTCAAAGTTTCACTTGTTGATTGTTTTTGTTTGTTTGTTTGTTTTGTGTATTTTTTCCCCCGATCTCATTAATTATAAAATACATAAATGGTTTTCAGGGGGGAAAGCAGATACATATTTTTAAAATTTTTTATGAAATAAACCAACGAAGTCAGGGTTAATATCCAAATAAGCTATTAGCCTAAATCTTTTAGCTATGTTTTTGGTTTTTTTTTTATCTAGTGTAGTAATGTAGCAAGGCTGAAATGAATGCACTTTACTCCAGTGAAATTCAGATGATGGTGATAAAGCTCTTTTTTTTTTTTTTTTTTTAATGTGATTGCTTTAATTGTTTTTATATGATTGATTTAATTCTACTCACAATCTCACAAACTCCAAGGAGAGAAGAATAAAGTCACCCACAGGGACTTTCTCAGGACAACCTAGATGTTCCTGTTCCCTTTATTCCAAAGGGATTTTGATTTCAGGGGGAAAACCTAGAACTAAAGTCTGACCTCTTGCTCCTGGCACTATCTTTCCCTATTTCCTTTCACCACTAGAAGCTCTCGCCTTCCTCTTCCTGTGCAGCCAGACCTCCAGCTGTCTCATTTTTCATCTTACCAGCTTACCGACTTTTTTATATATTGTTATTCCTTTCCCTGGGGCCACAAACCTCACGATCTAGCTTTAATGGTAGAAATACCACTGAGGAGAGAAAAACATGGATTGCTAACCAGTAAAATATTTCCAAAATATTATTCTCACTGCTAAAATATTTGAGAGTAAGCTCACAGTCAGAGTAATGTTCCCAATGTAATTCTTTCTTTAATCCTGTGCTATTACCAGTGACCATGCTTTCATTAAATTGGAGCACGTGGATGATATTTGCACTCTAGGTCTTTTCCAATGTGGACGATAAACTCAATTTTCCTGCAAATGATGATTGTATTTTGCTATTTCTTTATCTGGGAGCCACCCTGCTATGTAAATCAATGTTTTCTAATCTTTATTTCATTTAAAAGGTAATAAAGACGCCCACTCAATACACACATAGGACCTCAGGGAACACTCTCAGAGCTACTGTAAAACATTGCTAAGCAATTGGGAAGGTAGCTGGTAACTTGGACATAAATTTGCATAATGTTTGAGTAGAATTCGCTTGACCATATTGTAGCAACCTTATGCAATACTGCCTAAAAGGCAAAAGGTTGGGGGGGTAGTTTAAAGCACAATATTACAAAATTAGAAAATGTATGTTTCTAATAGAATTATTTTCCATTGCTTCTCAAAGTTTATAAGTTTATTACACCTAAATGAGAATTGAATATATGAATATAGATCTTAAAAGTTCTCAGCTCTAATTTGTTTCATGTAAATTCAATAAATGGCTTTTAGCTGCTGATGTGGAAGCTTTAAGGGGAGATCAAAACTGCATTTGTATTTCTAAATACATATCATTCTCCTCCATCAGCAAAAGTTCATCATCTTTGCCCAAGATCTCCGCTTTGGGAGAGAAACACATGGAAAATCAGAGGAAGAAGGCAGTGGCTCTTTGGGTGAGCTGGGGACACAGCCATAATAGAAAATCCCTGAACCCATAGCTTCTATAGTGTTTAAATCTGTATTTTAATGATCAATTTATTCTAAATTAGGGCAGTTTAAAGGTATCCCTTAAAAATAGGCTTCTCTAGGCATCAATATTTCTTATAATCTAACCTCAGAGATTTAAAGTTCATCTTCTTAAAATGAGTTAGAGATACTTTCCAGACAATAGTAGAGATTGTATAAAAGTTCCCTCAAAGGGAAAACAGAGAAGAGAGAGAAGTGAGGTCTCCATCTTTAGCTTGCCTCATGAAGTAACAGAGACAGATCTTGAGCTTATATTTTCTGACTGATTACCTTCAACTGCAAAGTGAGGTTAGGGCTCAATGGAAATCAGTGGCCTGATAGGCACATATCTTGATGATTTCTCTCCTGTTTCTCCTCCTGCCTTGAAGATGAAAGGGTTTTGCCAAAGATTAGAGTAGCCCCATGAGAGCAGCTCCACAGAGGCATCCAAGGGCAGAAACATCAAGAAGACTTTGCATGCGGTTAGTCTGGGTGAGAAGTAAACTTAAATTTAAATTAATTTGAGCTTTCTAGTATTAAACAATAGGACATCTCACTTTGTTAAAGGACCCCAGAGAGCAACTTACCCTTGACAGGGTCTTTTTAAATAGTGTCACCATGTAATGAACCTGAATGGCTAGAGTTTGGGGAATGGCCCCAACAGAATTCATGTGAAGCACCAACAGCATATGGGGCATTTTGGCGGAAACCTGGGTTCAGATGCCCCTGACTGGTTCGGTTAGGCTTGGGCAAGTCATTTGTGGGTTTTCTTGAGCCTCAATTTTATCATCAGTAAAATGAAGAGGCAGGTGACTACTAAGGACCTTCCCTTCAGACTTCCATTATTACAAGTCAATAGACTCATCATTAAAGTCCCAATTGTTGCTTTAACCCTTTCTTTGTCTAACACAAGCAGTTCCATGGAGAGTCAAGGGATGACATCATGCAGACCGGGTTCTCAAGCAGGAAAAGGGATGAGAATTCCATCCATAAAAATAGTCTCCACTGAAGTAAAGCTTCTTTGCCACTAACACCCCAACCATGACAGCACAAAACCCTAGGAATTCAAAAGGAGCAAAGCATAACCATGTGAGTTCAGTACCCTAGCAATTAAAACACACGCACACGTGCGCACGCGCACGTGAAAATACAAATACTCTGGGACAAGGTGAATTTGAAGTATTAAAAGGGTTGACTGTTAGGATATTTTCAAATAAATACAACTTTATTATGTATTAGGACAACTTTATTATGTATTAGGACTTATAACAATTTGGATTACAGGGGTACAATGAAAATCTTTAAAGTTTAAACAATTCAAAATAACAAACTGAATTTAAGGTTAGTAAGAAGGGTTTCAAAAGCATTTGATACTCATTACAAAAAAAGCTCATTCTCTCCAATAGTTTGGACGTTTTGGTATCTTTAAATAAAGATACATAATTTTTTAAAATCCGATAAAAACCTAGAGTTAATATGAAGGTGACTTAGAGCTAGTCTGGTTCCATTTATTGCCAGTTCTGAGCCAGTGTAGTATGATTTATCAAAACTTACTGAAGAAAAGTATTAATGCAAAACAAAACAAAATTTTGATTGCAAAAGATCTTATGAAGGAAAAAGTAAACAAATCATCAGATATGTGCCTTAAATATCATTTTTACCTTTCCAGTACAATACAGTATTGCTTTCCAAATCAGTCGGGCAATGCTTTTATTTTTCATACTTTTTTTTCTTGCTCTCATCGTTTTACTTAAAGCACGTGTCCGCTTCACTAGGCATCATATTTCAGTCTCTCTGGGATGCTCTGAGATTTTTGCCTTTTGCCAACCAGATGGTGATGATTTCAATAATAACCTCACGTTTAAATAGATCACATCTCCCAAGGCTCCTGACAGTTCCTCACTCTTCCTTCCAATCGCTTCAGAGGAGAAGACGTGGTTTGGCTAATCATGCCCTGGAGTGGAGAAATTAGAGATCCATGTGGACAGAGAGGTGACAGGGAAAGGCAGCGTAATGGAACGCCACAAAGAAAGCCACCCCAAGAAATCAGAAATGCTGAAATAAGATGTCCTTCTCTTTTTACGGCCAAGTAGTATTCCATCATGTAAATGTACCATGGATTTTTGATCCACTCACCCATTGATGGGCACTTGGGCTGATTGCAGATCTTGACTATTGTACATAATGCTGCAATGAGCATAGGGGGATAAATGGTGGCCGAAGGAGGCTTGACGTTGGGTGGTGGGTGCACAATGCAGTACGTAGGTGATGTGTTATAGAGTTGTTCACTTGAAACCTGCATGGTTTTATTAACCAGCGCCACCCCAGTAAATTCAATAAAAAAGAAAGAAATGCTGAAATATTTCCAAGGTCCAAATTATACTTTAAATATATTCCTTCTAAACTCCTCTTCTTACTCATCATCATTTAGCAATGGAAAGGAAAATTCACATTATACTGTTCTTTATTTGGTAGATCAGTTTGCTGGTCTCAGAAGCCCTTTGCCCTTGAGTTTCTACCGCTAAGAGAGTAGGCAGATCTCTTCCCAAAGACCTAGCCTGGTTTAACCCAGGAAGTAACCCTGGCACCAGGACTTGCAGAAAGTTTACACCTTTCAGACTTCATGGGGCTGAGTTACTGAAATGCCAGAGTATGAGCAAAGACTATAGATGAATTTGCTGAATTTTTGACACTGCAAACTAGTTATAATTAGTAGAGAGTATTGACAAGTGACATTTGCAGTGCAAATATTTTAATAGACTTATAAGGTGAGATTATGCACTATTCATTCAAAATTTTAGGATTGCTTTGAGGTTTATTAAGGATTTAAAGACTGTACTTATGGAAAAAAACAAGACTGGCTTTTATTCCTGAGTGAGGATTTGTTTCTTCTTATTTATCAAGGGAAAAGATAATCATGATTTTGTTTCCATGTAATCAACATATATTGAGAATTTCGTGTTTGATGCTAGGAAGACTGGTGAAGGCTGTAGGGGACACGAGATTGCTCAGTATCCTCTCTAATGAACTGTGCTATAAGAAACAGATTTCTTCTGGCCTTAACTCACAAAGCAATCATACTTCAACATCCAAGTATTAAAGTCATAGAACAATAAAGAGTTAATATGTAGAATCTAGTTTAACCATGTCATTTTTAAATACTTAAAGTTTTTTATTTTAGTTTTAAATGTACAGAAAAGATGCAATGAGAGTACAGAAAATTCCTATATAACCACCCAATTTCCCCTATTGTTAATATCTTACATTATTATGGTCCATTTGTCACAAATAATGAACTAATATTGATACATTATTATTCACTAAATTCCATTCTTCATTTGGATCTCATTAATGTTTCCCTAACCTTTTTCCATTCCAGGATCCCATCCAACATATCACATCACATTGAGTTAAGTCCCCTTAGGCTCCTCTTGGCTATGTGGTTTTTCACTTTCCCTGTTTTTTATGACCCCGACAGTTTTGAGAAATACTGGTGAGGTATGTTGTAGTATATCTCTCAGTTTGGGTGTGTCTGATGTTTACCTCATGATCCGGCTGGAGTTGTGAGTTTGGGGGAGGATGATGATGAAGGAGACACGCCCTCTCATTATATCAAGGGTACATGCCGCCAACATGGCTCATCACTAGTGATCTAAACCTTGATCCTAACTATAGTGTTTGCCAGGTGTCTCCACTTTAAAGTTACTTTTTTGTTTCACTGTCCATATATACTCTTGGGGAGCAAATCACAAAATGTAGCTCTCATTTAAGGGCTAAGGAGTTACGCTCTACCTTTGAGGGGGAGCAAGCTATAGAAATTATTTACAATTCTTTGTATGAAATATTTTTCTCTTATTCTTTCTTTATTTATGTATTTATTCAATTACTTATTTATACCAGTATAAATTCATGGATAGATTATGTTATATTTTGGCTTATACTTTGAAGGTTTTTTTTAATGTGTCTTTACACCACATTTTAAAAATATATATATTTTATTGATTTTTAGAGAGAGAAAGGGAGAGGGAGAGAGAGAGAGAAACACTGATGTGAAAGAAGAACATTGATTGTTTGCCTCCCATATGGTCCAGGGCTGAACCCAAAACCTGGGCATGTGCCTTGACCAGGAATCGAACTGGAGACCTTTTGGTGCATGAGACGGTGCTCAACCAAATGAGCCACACCGACTAGGGCTATACTTTGAGTTTTAATCCAACATTATATTATATATTTTGTTGTTCAGATTGCTCTAGGTTCAGCCACTGGAAGCTTTTTCAGTTGGCTCCTGTGTCCTATCATATTGCTTTTTGAGATCTTTCTTACTTTCTGTCACTACAAGATGTTCCTGGCTCACCTGTTATGTTCCCTGCTTCAATTCTCCTATCAGACTTTTTTTTTAAGTAGCCCTGGTTTCTTTATTGAAATGTGGTATTAGAAACCAAGATCTGAGTGCGGGCAACCATGTCCTTTTACAGATTACATAACTGAAGATCAGAGAAATTAAGGGATTTGTTCAGGGTCCAAAAGCAGAGTATACAACACATATCACCTTATTATATACATTATATAGACCAATTCTATATTTTAAAGTTCAGTAGATAATTTTAATATTAGTACTTTAGGCTTATTTCTTTTTATCTATACATGATGTATTCCTAGTAGATTCCATGCACTTATTACTACAGCTAGGTATTACTGAGACTGTTCCAGCCATTATAAGTGATGTAAACATGAATAAGTCCCAGATCCTGTTGATCAAATGGTACCCTAACATATATTTTACTGTTGACCTCCATAGCTCCCAGTACAATATAGCATACACAATAAGCATTAAGGAGCGATCATTGTTTAACAAATTAATAGTCAATCTGTATAATATTGGGCTTAGGCTGTGTTCACTGGTAATTGTTTCAATTAAAGTATTTACATTGCAATTGGTGAACAGTGCAAAATCTGTGTTAGAATAGTTCTTTATAATTATTTTCGTATGTCTGTAATGTCTTTGTACTTTTGATAATAAACCTTGTAAATCGACAACTGAGCCTATGACTCCATGAAGACTTCCTTTCTTATTTATCTCATAAATTAAGAAGTAGTGAGATACTTCTGATGTACCGTTTTCTTGAATGCTTACATTTATTGGTTATCCCAATTGAATCCAGTAGTGAAGGACTTAGCCATTTAAGTTTTTCTTATTTTTTCCCCTAAAATAGATACTATATTTTAAATGCACATCCTTAAAAGCAGTTCCTGTCAGTTATTCTAATTTTATTTATTTATTTTTATTGAATTTATTGGAGTGACACTGTTGAACAAAATTATACAGGTTTCAGGTGCACAGTTCCACCACACATCATCTGTACACTGTACTGTGTGTGTTCACCACCACAAGTCAAGTCTCCGTCCATCACCATTTAACCCCCATATACTCTTCCACTTCCCTCACCCACCTCCGCCCAGCAGTCCCCACACTGTTGTCCATCTCCATGAGTTTTTCCTCTTTTTTCTCAATCTAAATTTAGTAGATGAAATAATTTTATATAATTTTGAAGTTTATGCACATTATTCAAATTCTAAAATGTGTTTTTTTTACCTTTTTATTATTTTTAATTTTATGTTAAATTGTAAGTTTTACATGTGACTGCAATTAATGCAAATATATGACATTTATCAATTACTGGTCCTGTAGTAATCAGCCAATTGCTAATACCAAATGTTTAACGGTGCTAAAGCCTCTCATTCAATAGTAAGAATAATCACATTTTTACTTACATTTATATTGGTTCATCAGTATATGCCTATTGTGTAATTTATTGAAACACTCTCTGAAGGAATATAGTCAGAGGTATGGCTAAGACATTTTAATAAGAAGTCATTTTATATGAATTTATACTAAATAAAGCTAATTGATGTTAAAGGCAATATCTTCAAAGCTTGTTAAGGAATTTTTAGACCCCCAAATATACATAATTATTTTTTCCTGATTCATATAAATTGAACATATCTATATCCTATCTAAAGCAATTTATCCCCAATCCCAAATGGATAAAGATCATTGTTACTTGTATAGCCCTTTTTAGGCTGTCCACAGCCTTCATAATGAGTGGCTGAGTTTGGAGAGTAGCAGATGTACATTAAGACATTAAAGGAACTTTTCTATCTAGTCTTCATAAACCTTCAGTCATATACCTGAAATATGTAGTCAGGGGTGATGTACATGTTGGCTGGTGGCGTTTGTTAAAGAACATGGCACCCAACTATAGGGCTCTCAAGTCCTCCACTTTCTCTCTTAGAGGAAGAGAAAGTCCTCAGAACTAATTCCTCAGTAAAAAAATTGATGCACATATTAAAAGTGAAGCACACTTAACTTTATTCTTGATAATTAGCAACTTTTCTTAATTCTCGCCTCATAATTTTTCAAATCCAAGTAAACTTTTTTCATGTTAGTTTAGTTTCCTTAGGAAAGTTCAAGCTGGTGCTTATTTTCTATCCCTTTTAAAAACTTCTATGGTAGAACAAATCCGGAAGCACAGAATGAGCCCCCCTAAACTTAGCAAATTGAAATGAACCTGTGAAAAATGGTAAAGGCATTTGTGAAACTGAACTCAGAGGCAACCCCCGCGTTCTAAGTTCTGCTGAGTACTCAGCACACTACTCTGGCCTTTGGTTTGGCGTATTATATTCTGAACTGACATGTGACTAACCTCACTGATCTGTAAAGATTTTATTTTCCTCTTTGAGGATTAGGTGAAGTTCTTCCCATCTATCAAAGGAGCAGGATATTGCTTGTTTTCCTTTTGTTAAATGATATGATTTGAAAACAAAACCAGTTCATGGTTCCTGTTGAGACTGCAGTCATGTTCTGAACATCCGAATGCTCGGCTCTAGAGAATTTTGAATATCCCTCATATTTTCATCATGCTAAAAGAAATATATGAACCAAAATTTTACCTCCTCAGATAAAATTGGATTTGTAGAACATAATCCTAAAGGAAAGTTGGCTGGCCTCAGTAGATATAAGCATTAGGAAGGGGAGTGGGGTAAACATGCCATTCAAGAAAATCTGGGGCACAGTAGCAGACCCAATGCCTAGGAAACTATACAGTTTGCTATAGGACTCCTCTTCTCCCTTCTGACTCTACAATCCCGTCTTAAGCCTCTGTCTTATGGCCTATTTGTTCAGGGACAAGCTTTTAGTGGAATGTCAATGAAAGGAAAATTTGGCAAACTATGGCCTATTATCCAAATCTGGTTCACTGTCTGTTTTTGTAAATAAAGTTTTATTGGAAAAAAAGCAGTGCTCATTCATTTGCACATTACCCATGACTGCTTTGGTGCCACAACAACAGAGACTGTATGGCCCACAATGCCTAAAATAGCCCCTACCTGACCCTTTACTGAAAAAGTTCGCTAAACTCTGAACTGAAGGATTAACTGATAACTTTGGATTTGCAAACATTACACTATTTGCTGGCTCAAAAAGCCAACTCTAATCATATATATCACATATCTCTTCATTAAACGATACAGCATCTCAAATCTTAGACCATTTTCACTCTGCAAAGAGAACTGTGAGCAGCATGTTAGTGAAGAAAATAAATAGCCCAGCAGGAAGGAAACTCAGAAGACTTCATCTGACTGCCTTACTTTTCTCCATATTATTGACTTGAAAAACCACGTGATTATTGAGGACGACAGCATTTCACGTTTCTTTACAACTTATCATTACTGGTATTGCAAGAATACACAGGCTTCTCTAGGCTCCATGGCAGAGCAGGCTTCTTTTGCATGCATACACACATACACACACAGCACACACACATATGTGCACACAGCACACACACACAGAGGTAGCCTGCATGGACACCCAGCTCCTTCTTTCATTTTTTACATCCATTCGGGTACTGACCACCAGCTGGCATACATGACAGATGATCCTAACTTTCAACAGATGTCTTTCTGACCCCAAAGATAATGGAAATGACAAATAATAACTTTGTAATTACCTTTACTTCAACCAAAGCATAAGCTGAAAAATAACCAGATGAGAACTACAGGGAACATGTGGGAATGACTTCCCATTTCAGCCTGTGTAAGTGTTCCTGTGCCATGCAGCTCAGGAACTGTGCCAAGACAGTGGAGAAAGCAGCTAAACATGCACCCAACCATAAATCTTCCTGGCCCCATGATAAAAAAATAAGATTTCAGCATCTGCACACACAGCTGACAAGAAATGGAAAAATGAAGATTAAATAGGAACCAGGGCAAATCTGAGCATACAGTTTCACAGTGCTTTGGATCAGATAAGATCCTCTAATTTAAAATACATTTTAAATGCTCACATTCTCTTTTCTGTTTGCTGAGTCTGGTCCTTGAGAAGAAACAATGAAGGACTAAAATGGCAACTCAAACTCATGAGAAGAGAGTCTGCCTTTTGCTGATATTCTTGGTTTGGGAAGTGGGTTAGACAACGATTGTGAAATGTGGTGCACCATTTCTACCCTTGACCAATGCCATGGCTGTCTGGGCTTCATGCTTCAAGCAGAACAGAGAGACCTCTGAGCATGGTGATACTTTATTTCAAGAATCTGGAGCTTTTTTCAGCCAAGCCTTTGAATAAACACCTAGAAGTAAATTTGTTTAGTTGGACTAAAAATTCTAACCATGCTCTCTGGAGATCAATCAGTCTATGGGTAGAAACCATTCTTACTTGTGATGGTTAATTTTATGTGTCAACATGACTGGTCCATGGGGGTGTCAAGATAATTGATCTACCATCATTCTGGGTATTTTTGTTAGGGTTTTGGGGTAAGATAAACGTTTATATTGGTAGAATGAGTAAAGCAGACTGCAGCCCCTACTGAAGGTTGGTGCCATGATCACCTTCTGCAGACTAAACATCTCACTTTGACCTAACCATGCCTCATTAGATGTAGTTTATGTTCTTCCATCCTCACAGTCACTCTTCTCTAAGTGTCTTATCTTTTGGTATAGAGCCTTCTTAGGTACAGAGTAGCATTATCATCACCTGAATTCTAATGCTATATGTTGACCAATGAAGTTTGCATTGGCACAGTTTTTCTATGATTGTATTAGCTTTGACCCATGTTAACCTAAATAATCCTGCTACATTAAATGTTTATGCTAAACTACATCTTTCTATGTAGTAAAAAAAATTAATTACAAAAACTTAGTAAGCCATAGTTTCAACTGTTACCTATAAGCTGTTTTCCCTTGGGTCATTTCTAGATCAAATCTCTCATCTAAGTTCCAGCACTAATTCAGTCACCTCCTAGAGTGTCCATAGCTATACTACTAGATGTACGCTATGTAAAGGCTAGAATTGCTGCTTATTTTATTTACTGCTATATGTCCAATCTATAGTAGTCTCTGACATCTAGTAGGTAGGGCCTCTGCAAATATTTTAAAATAAATATATAAGTGAATCTTAAAGTGAGCATGTTCTAATACAGTCTTATCAACTTATTCCATTTTCTATATACCCTTCCAGGAGATTGGTAACACTATATATACATGTACCAAATCCAAACATTTGAGAGTCATCCTTTATTTCACTCTCAATTTCAACTCACACATCTAATTAGATCACAAGGAACACAAATTTTTCCCTGAATGTTTTTCAAATTGATCCCCTTTCTCTTTTCACCATCACTGCCTTCATTTAGGTCTTCATCTTCTCCCTATTGATATTTTTAATAGCCCTCTAAATAAATTAATGACTTCATTCTTGCCTCTACTCTTTTAACCCATCCATTCTTCATACTTCTGTCTAAGTTGTCTTTCTAAGCTACAAATCTAGTCAAATTTATAGTACTGCTTAAAATCTTTTAGTGGTTTCCCATGATGGTCACAGTAAAATACAAATCCCTTAGCAAGGCATTCATCATTCGCAGCTTTTCAATGATCTGACTCATTCCTACCTTTCCAGTTTTATTTTTATTTACTTGCCCACCAAGTATCCCATTCTTCAGCCATAATAAGCATGCCACACTCTCACTTCTGACCTGTGCATGTGTTATTGCTTTTGTTTCTTCTCTTTATGTATAGAGTTAACTATAACTTACTGAACTATTCAGGAGGTGGTTGCTGATTTTCCCCAGGGTGGGTAAGATACTTTTTCCTACGCTCACAGAACACCTTTGTAGATAGTCATAATAGAGTGTGATAAGGGTACTCTCTCACACTTGACTCTAAAATTGGGTGCATTTGTATTCTCAGTGTTCATCCCAGTGTTCAGGACATATTAAGTGCTCAGGTGAATGAATTGCATTCTGTTAAACATGTTTCAAAAGATAGTTGGTAGAGGAAAAGTCCCATGGGTCTGGGAGACATTCCAAGAACAAGTAATCTACATGAGCAAAGGCACATGGGACAAGAGAACTCTGCTTGTGTCTGGGAGAGCCAGGCACACGGAATTCAGTAAGGGAAGTGGGGAGCAGAGGGCTAGAAAAAAATATTCTTGGCCAAGAGAATTTCTGAGGTCAGTGAGTTGCCATCTGGCTGTCCTGCTGACCTACTGTTCCATTCTAGTCTTCCAGCAAGCAATAAATTATGTGCATCACACAGACTTTCCTCTGAGTGTCCCACATCTCACATTTTGCACTGTCTCCTCTTCATCAGCAATAACAGACAAAGCAGCTGAGTTCAGCACATATTATCTTGTTAACAAGGTTTTCCCTTCAGTGCTGCCTCTTTGCAACCAGTCTCTCTAATGCTGACTCCTAAAATGGCTTGATGTCCAGAAAGAGATTCAACAGTCAGGAGCGTTAAAATCTATACCAGCATTGTGCAAATGTGCTGGCAGAAGTGATAATGATTTCTCTCTCCCACATACATTAAAACATTCTAAAGCCCTTAGTCAAAATAACTCACACTTAAGGAGGGTTTGCCTTGTACTAGGTATTGTTCTAAGAATTCTACATGCATTACCTCACACTTCTATAAGATATTTACTATTGTTATCCCCATTTGACAGTGATGTCATTGAGACACAGAGAAGTTAGGAAAACTCTACAGGGTCAAACAGTTGAAAAGGTTTAGAGTTAAGAGTTTTTAAAATGTAGCTCCAAATTCCATGAACTTAATCATCATCCTGAGGTGTCTCCTTAAAATGGGCAAGAAATACAGGACCAGGAAAGAGAGCATGGCTTCTAATGCTGACTTTGCTATAACTGTGTGATTTTGGATAAGTCAGAAACCCATGAAACATAATTTATTTCTCTGTACAATGACAGAATTTGTATAGAAGAGCAGACTTCTATCATTTTTACTTCCACAGCCCCTAACAGAATTTAAAAAACAAATATTGTATCCCCTTGCACATTTTAAAATGACATCTAGAATTTCAATAATATGCTTAAATATTTACAAAAAAGTACATTCTAGCATTTTATAAATACAGATTTTTGAATAAAAAATGTTATCATTTTTTAATATAAGCACTTCAGCTCTCTTCTGGTTACTATGTTCATTGTATATATGTTCCATCCTTTAACTTTTAAGCTATGTCTTTAAATCTAAACTATGTCTGTTGTACAGGGCATGTAATTAAATCTTGCTTTTTCTTATCTATACTGATGATTTGTGCCTTTTGATTGGAGACTTTAGTGCATTCATACTTAATGTAATTTTGTTATGGTTAGATTTATGTCTGTCATTTTGCTAATTGTTTTCTATATGTCTCACGTATTTTCATTGTCATTATTCCACTGTTTCTCCTTTATTGCCTTTTTTTGTATTAAACCAATATTTTTCTAGTAAACCATTTTAATTACTCTGTTGAGATTTTTTTGAGCTAACTTTCAAAGTGGTTTACACTATAGATTAAAACATGCATTTAAAAAACTAAAATTGTATATGTTAATTGTATGTTATTCCAGCACAATATTTTGATATACATATACATAATGCAATGATTACAACAGTCAAGCTTATTAACATATCCATCTCCTCCCATAGTTACCATTTTTCTGTGTGTTGAGAGCACCTGAGATCTACCTTCTTAGCAAGTTTTCAGTGTTCAATACAGTATTATATTGTTGAACATTATACAGTAGATCTCTAAAGTTACTTATCCTACATAATTGCAACTTTGTATTCTTTGACCAACATCTCCACCTTAATTCATCACAATCTACTGCAAATTAATAATGACCTGGTAAAATATAGCTCCATTTCCTCCTCCTCTGTGCTATTATTGTCGTATATATTACATCTACATATGCTATGAACACAGTAATAATGTTATAATCATTGCTTTAAACAGTCTTATGGGGTTTTTTAATTAAGAGAAAACAAAAAAATAGTAAGAGTATTTGATGTTTAGCCATATATTTATCATTTCCTGCTCTTCTTTTTTTCTTGTGTATTTGACTTCACACCTGGTGTCATTTCCTTTCAACCTAAAGAACTTCTTTTGTAGGACAGATGTGCTAGCAAAAATTCTCTCAGTTTTTGTTTGTCTAGAAATGTCTTTATTTTGCCTCACTTTTGAAGGATAGTTTTGCTAGATAAAGAATCCTTGATTGAAACTTCATGAATGTTTACAATGCACTAAATTGAGGCAATTAGGACTTGGAACAGCATTCCCCAAGGAAGTATATCCTTTGAAAGTTCAGTTGCTATGGAATATCCAGGCTCTATTATAGTTGGAAAACACTGGTTTCTTTACAATAGGGATTCTCAGACTCTTTCAAATGCTAATATGTGTCGACTCTTGAGGAGAAGGTAGATCTTGAAATGCTTCCAGAACTTCTTTGACCATAGGGAACTTTTCCTACTGAGCATCTCACTTTACTAGTGTTCTACAAACAATAGTTGAACAATGTTAATCTAGTTTGGATAAGTAAAATGAGGAGTGGAAAGGAATTGAATGTGGCCCAATGGATCAAGCAATGGCACAGTGAACAGAAAAGCAGGATAATTATATTTCCATCCTGTTCACTCCCAGCAGCATCACAGCCAGGATTATGTTATTGGAGAAGCACAGGCTACGACATTTATTGGCAGTCAAGGAAATATACTGTGATTTATTTATTATTGAGTTGTTTTGTTGTTGTAAACTACTTGATCATATACTTGACCATACTGCTTGGTAAGTGATCTGGAACTTTTAGTTTTATCTTGACTTTAATGAAACTACATGCTTAACTGTTTTAGTTCATACTGAATAGAATACACACACACACACACACACACACACAAACACACACATATTGCATTTGAAATGTCCCTGCTTTATAAATACATTTTGATTGCTAAAGCATTATCAGGGCATCCTGCAAAGCTCAATCAATGCAAATATCGTCTCCTTTAGTACCAATCCCAGGAAGAGTTTAACTTGAAAACAGTAAGATTTATTTTTGAGTCTGTAGATTATTTTAAATATTTAGTTTAAATATTTTAAATATTTAGATTTTATGCACTGCATACAAGGGAGAAAACAGATAATCAGAGAGTTCTATTGTTTCTACTCTTCTGAAGGGGACAGGGAAAAGTACAAAGCCCACAGCTGTCAGCTATGTAGTCTGGAAGATGACTGCAGTAAACCTGGAAGAAAATTGCAGAGCAAACAAGCAGGTGGACCATTACACACAGCATCTGACTTCTCAGATAAGATATGTGAGACTAGGACTATATTTTTATAGAACTATAATTATTAATATAGTTAACATTTATTGAACTCTTGCTATATGTCATTTAATCCACACAACAATCTAATGAGGTAGCTACTATTAATTATCTTTTATAAAGATCAAGAAACAAAGCCAAAAAAATTAAGTAACATGTTTAAGATTCACCCAGCATCTTATCTGTGCCTTAGTATCTATGCTTTTAACAACTCTTCTACAATGTAGATAACTATATAGCAATGATTCACAAAGCACTGTCTCCAAAACACATCAACATGACTTGGGAAACTGATAGAAATGCAAATACTTGGGTCCCACCCCAGACGAAACTGAACCAGAAACTCTGGGGATGAGGCTCAGAAGTCCATGTTTCAGTGAGCCTTCCAGAGGGGTCTGAGGATCTCTAAAATTTGAGAGCTACTACTATTTAGCATGATACTTGTAAATACATTTTTGGATGAGGTATATTTTAAGAGAAAATGTAAGGAATTATTTTTATGACACATTAGAAATTCATCTCTCAAATTTTCAATGTCAAAATACAGAGCCCACTGTAGCATTCACTTCAAGTCTCATTTATAAAAACGTAGGACAGGGAGGGAGAAAAGATGGCGGCGCAGGCAACAGCTGTGCCCGCCACCTCCTGCAACCACATCAAAATCACAACTAAAATACAGAACCACCATCACTCAGAGCCTCCTGAAATCCACCTGAACAGAAGCCCCACAACCAGGGAACTGAAGCAGCACTGAGACCAGTAGGAGGGGCGGAGGCGCGGGTGGGTAGGGGCTGCATCCTGGAGACGAGGCCGCGGGCCCACACCGGGCGCAATGGGTAAACCCCGGAGGGAATCTCGGCGGCGGAGGTTTCCTGGGGGAGAGAGGTGCCCCAGCCCACAGCAGGCCCCCGCCCAGGGATCCAGGGCTCCAGGGCCAGGAAGAGACGTCCCCACAACTCCAGGCTGTGAAACCAGCAGGGACTGTCTCTGAGGGTCTCGGAGGCTGCGGGAGCCCCAGCAGCTCCTCTAAAGAACCCCCTCACGAACTCACTTGGAAGCTCCCTCTGAGCCCAGCGCCGGGCAGCAGCCTGAAAGGACCTGGGACATTGGGGAGGAACTGACCTGCCTGAAATCAGGGCGAGAGCTGGAGGGGCGGCTTTCTTGCAGGCAGAAGAGCTGGCGGAGGCTGTGGCTCCTTTGGCGAGTCCTCCCCTCACACAGCCGGCAGGCAGACACCATATTTGAATCGCCAGCACCTGACTCATACCTTTGGCCCCGCCCCGTGATTCCCTGAGGCCCCTCCCCTCCCCACCTGCAGCTCATCCAGGCCATTTCCAGGAGCTTTTCTGTTCAAGTGGCCTCTCGAGCCTCATGCTTAGGACTTTCCTAAAATCTCTCAAACAAGCAGCCCCGTGCACCATACAGCTTGATAAGTGGCCCAGGGTCTGGCACTAGCGGCCGCCTGCATTGGCTCATAGCTTGGCCTCTTCTGGACACCTCCAAGCCCAGCACAAGTGGCAGCCAACTGCGGTTTGAGTGTAGCTCATGATGGGTGGCCCTGGGCATGGCACTGGCACAGGCTGACTTTGCACCTCCCAGGAGGCCCCAGAGACAGTGTACCTGGTGGTCAGACTCGACCACGCTGGATTACAATCCTACTACATCCATGAGTGACACACTCAAGGGGCGCACTTGGTGAACACCAAAGCCCCACTGAAGTAAATCCTGCTCCATAGGGGTGTCTCCAGCACAGCAGCTCTTTGGCTGTAGTTGCAGCTGGTCCTCACAGCTGATTGGTCTGGGGGTAAATTACCCCAGTGGCGCCAACAGCAACCAAGGCTCAACTACAACAGGACAGTGCACACAACCCACACGGGGGAGCACCTAGAAGGCCCAGCTCAGGTGACTGGGGAGGCTGAGCCTCTGGACCCTACAGGACACCTACTACACAAAGCCACCTACAAATTCCAGGAGACATAGGAGCTCTACCTAATACATAGAAACAAATACCTGGAAGCAGCCAAAATGCAGAGGCAAAGAAACATGTCACAAAGGAAAGAACAGAAGAAATCTCTAGAAAAGGAACAAAATGAATAGAACCAAGCAAGCTACTAGATACAGAGTTCAGAATTTTGTTTATAAGGATGTTTAAGCATACTATTAGGGAAATAACTGAGAAAATCGATGACATAATAAAGTACCAATTTGAAATGAAGTCTACACGAACTGAAATGAAGAATAATTTACATGTAATTAACAGCAGAGTAGAGGACATTGAGAATCAAATCAGCAGTTATGAACATGAAGAAACAAAAAACACCCAACCAGAAGAGCAAAAAGAAAAAAGAATCCAGAAATATGAAGATAGTATAAGGAGCCTCAGGGACAACTTCAAAAGTCCCAACATTCATGTTATTGGGGTGCCAGAGGGGAAGAAAGAGAGCAAGAAATTGAAAACCTATTTGAAAAATAATTACAGAAAATTTCTTCTACCTGGGGAAAGAAATCGATTTACAAGTCCAGGAAGCACAGAGGGTCCCAAACAAGAGGAACCCAAAGAGGCCTACACCAAGACACATCATAATTAAAATGCCAAAGGTTAAAGACAAAGAGAGAATCTTAAAAGCAGCAAGAGAAAAGCAACTAGTTACCTACAAGGGAGCACCCATATGACTGTCAGCTGATTTCTCAACAGAAACCTTGCAGGCCAGAAGGGAATGGCAAGAAATATTCAAAGTGATGAAAAACATGGAACTACAACCAAGATTCCTCTACCCAGCAAAGCTATCATTTAGAATTGAAGGTCAGATAAAGAGCTTCACAGATAAGAAAAATCTAAAGGAGTTCATCACCACCAGACCAGCACTACAGGAAAAGTTGAAGAGTCTTCTTTAAGAAGAAGCTAAAGAACAAATAATGTGACGAACTAAATAGATCCAGAGACATGGACGCATGCAACAGATGATCATATTTCAGAGGGAAGAGGGAAGGGGGTGGAGGGTGGGAAGAGATTAACCAAAGAAGTTATATGCATATATGCATAACCCATGGACACAGTCAATAACAGGGTGAAGGCCTGGGGAGCGGGTGGGAGCGAGGTAGAGGAGGCCAACTGGGGGGGGGAAATGGGACACCTGTAATACTCTCAACAATAAAGATAAATTTAAAAATAAATAAATAAATAAATAGTACAAGGTTTTGTTTTGTTTCTCTTTGTCTTGTTTCCTGTATCAGCAAATGTTCCCAGTGCCACTGCATTGTATGGACATCTTACTCTGCTGCCTTTGGAGAAGCTGATCCTACTTATATTCAAGTCTCCTGAGCTTTAATTTCCTCATGTACTTACTTTATCCTTTTACTGAATTCATCAGTATCCAGCACAGTCTCTGGCACATAGCAGATAATTAATAATCATTAATAAAATAATTTTCTAAACTGCTATAAGGTCTTAGGCAAATTTTAAGTGGTGATTCTAGATACTGTTTTGAAAGTGGGTTCTTAACTCTTGTTGACTATCTGATTGATTTGAGTATAGCAAGAGTCTCCAAAAGCCAGGCATCGTCATCTATCAATAAAGTATACATAATAAAAGTGGTCATTGGTCTTCAAAGATGGATTTCCCAGTGAACCATGCTTCCCAGGAATCATGTCCTATGTAGTGACATTGTTTTAATTTCAAGACTAGGTCATTAAAAACTATGCATTTTCTGCATTGGTCTCTTGGAATATATGTTCAAAGGAAAAATCAGCCGCCATGTAAGAAGTCTAAACTGAGACCTCCATGCTGTAAGGAAGCTGAAACTAACCAAATGGAGAGGCTCTAGGGATAGAGAGAAATGCCCAGTCATTCTCAAGTGTTCACTGGGCTTCCCAGGTGAGGCTTAAGACTTGTAAGTTAAGAAGCTATCATGGACATCCAGCCTCATGGGCCTTTCGGTTGGTCCCCATCTATCAGATGACTGCAACTCTGTGGATCACCTCAGGCCAAAATAGCCCATGTGAGCTCAGTCACTCAGGAAACACTATAATAAATCTTGTTTTAATTCACCATATTTTGGGATAGTTTGTTATATAACAATACATAACTATAACAATAGGTCAGGGTTTAAAAGTATTCCATATATAGAACATATGTCGTAGCACCTAAATATAATACAATAAGCTCAGGGAGAAGGGTCAGGTCTATGCATAATTCATTTCCTTTTGCTAGCTTTAAGAACACCTTTGTGTCACTTAAATGTGGACTGTAAGTGCTTTTATTGTAAGTATAAAAACTAAATTTGCATGGCAGGCAGTGCTGCATGTTGCATATTTCAGTTGAGTTAGAAATTTCATTAGCAGCACAGGGAATATTTTTATGAGTGTCCATGAAAGAAAAAAAGATAAAATTTGTATCCTGTTTAAAATTTTATAACGTGAGTTACACTGTACATTAAGTAGATCAGTTTCTAATACAGCCTAAGGAAAGTGACTAAATGTTGACTGGTACTGCTTCCATAAAGCGGTGAAGACTTGTGTCATATGAAGTAGTAGCCAGTTCCCATATCACCACTTGCTCATGGAGTCAGGTAGGTACATGTTCCACCTTCCACACTGCAGCTTTCTCTGTGACAACTGGTAGACCCATCTAGTTAGCATACTACAGCTTAATATTTGTCAAATTCCTGACCCTGCAAAAACTATCTTTTAAATTAAAATTCTTTTATCTCTACCTCCCTCCTTCTCTGATATATAGTGGGCTAAATACATACCTTTATATACCACTTACCATTTATCACATAGTATGTATGCTAGCTTTATCTTAAATACAACTAAATTATAATGCATTGATAGGCAAAGATTATTTTTTCAAGTTTTATTGAGATATAATTGACATATAGCATTGTGTAAGTTTAAGGTGTACAATGTGTGATTTGATACACTCATGTATTGCAAAATGTTTACCATCACAGCATTAGCTAACACCTCTATCACATAACATAATTACCATTTCCTTTTTATGGTGAGAATATTTAAGATCTACTCTCTTAGCATCTTTGAAGTATATAATAAAATATTATTGAATAAAATATAGTCACCATGCTGTACATTAGGTCCCCAGAACTTATTCATTTATAACTGGAAGTTTATACCTTTAGACCAACATCTCTTCATTTCCCCCAACCCCAGCCCTTGGTAACCACCATTCTACTCTCAGTTTCTATGACTTAGGGTTTTTTAGATTACACATGTACGTGAGAACATACAGTACATGTCTTACTCTCCCTCATGTATTTTCCTCAGCATAATGCCCTCAAGGGTCATCCATGTTGTTGCAAATGGCAGGATTTCCTTCTTTCTCATGGCTGAATAATATTCCTGTGTGTGTATGTGTGTGTGTGTGTGTGTGTGTGTGTGTATGTGTGTACCACATCTTTTTTATCCATTTATACTCTGACACTTCAGTTATTTTCATAGCCTGGCTGTGGTGAATAATACGGCAGTGAATATAAGAGGGCAGAGATTTCGTCATGATACTGATTTTAACTGCCTTGATATACACCCTCAAGTGGATTGATGGATCATATAGTAGCACTATTTTCAATTTTTTCAGGAACCTCCACGCTCTTTTCCTCAGTGTCCGTGCCAGTTTACACTTCCACCAACAGTACACTAAGTGCAAAGATCCTTTTTTCTCCATATCTTTGCAAATGCATTACCTCTTGCCTTTTTGATAGTAACCATTGTAATAGGTGTGATATCTCATTATGGTTTGATTTGCATTCCCTGATAATTAGTGACTTCCAGCACCTCTTAATGCATCTGTCGGCCATTTGTACAGGGGTGGGTAAAAGTAGGTTTAGAGTTGTAATACAAATAAATAATACAATAATTAATAAATAATGATAGAAGAATAAATTATATGTTTCCCATACTCACAACTGTAAATTTCTTTTGCGAACCTCTGTATATCTTCTTTGGAAAAAATATCTACTCAGTTCCTCTGTCCTGATGAGAATCCTCTTTGTGGTTGCAGTCATCCCCCTTCTTATTGTATCCTTTCATGGTAGAGGGAGAGAGAATCTCTCTCATGCCTCTTCCTATGAGGGTACCAATCCCATATATGAGGGCTTCACCCTCATGACCCAATTACTTCCCAAAGACTCCACATTTAAATACCTTTACATTTCAAGTTAGGGCTTTAGTATATAAATGTACAGGGAGGGGATCCAAATATTCAGTCCATAGTAGTGGCTTTAGAGGGGTGGAGTAGGGTAATAGAGTACAGGGATGTATTTTGCTGTAAGATCTGGGATCCCAGTAACAAAATCTACAAAAATATGGAATTCTGTATTCATTTAACTCAACCTATTTCCTCTCTCCACCCCACCCTCCTCCTCAAAACTGATTTTTTTATGTATGTACAAAATTCTCACAGTACATATTGACAGCTCTGCCTAAGACTATAAAAGTTATGTTATAATGGTAATAAGGCTACTGAAAAAAAATTAAGTCAGCACTTTCTCATTTCCATACAAGTCCCAGGAAAGCAGCACATCTGTGCAGCTGCTTGAAACATCTTTGTGTGCTTTTCAAACCATGAAGCCTTAATTCTTTCCCAGGAAATCACTGGTGAGGCTGTTGGAGCTGTGTAGTAGCAAGTAAATACTAACCTTTAGGATCCTTACATTATAAATTTGTTAGCCATGGAAGTTACTTCTATTTTTTTTTAATGAATACATGCAGTTCAATCATCCAGATACAATAGACACTCAAGTTCCAGTGACAACATTGTGACTTTTACTGCATTATCTCAACCTTTAAGACACCACAGTTGTAGCTGTTGATATGCCACTCAAATGTCCTTGAGTCTGGAAATTGTAATGCTCCTAGGACTTCCAGCTGCCAGGACCAACATCTTTTTGCCAAGAAATTACTCGGAATCTTCTCTGCGCAAAGGGAACACAGGTGAAAGTGCTGGAGAATTAATGTTTATTTCCAACATCCCCTCCCCAACCGTCTTCAGTAATGACTGATGGGAGTTGGTGTATAAATATTCCAGCTACTTTTGCCCCCTTGATGGAATAACTCTGGGAAAGGTGTTCTTCACATGCTCCCAAAGTTTCCTAGCTCATCAGTTCTCAAAGTTGAGTGAGCAACAAAATCACCTGCAGGGTTTTTAAACCAGATTGATGAGCCCACATGCAGAGTTTCTGATTCAGTAGGTCTGGAGTGGGACCTGAGAATTTGCATTTCTAACTAATCAGTGCCCAGATGATGCTGATGCTTGTCAACCGTGAACCTTTGAGAATGAGTTTTTGTTCCAGGTATCACAGCAATAACTTACTTCTTAGCCTATCTTTCACTAGTTGCTTTCTGTTCCCTCCCTTCCTTGCTGTCTTGTTTCTGAGATCACCTTGCCATTAAACAATTTGTACCCAATCCTAGTTTTGGGGTCTGCTTCCAGGGAAACACAAAATAAGACAACCACTATGTAGATAGTTATTCTTGTCATGATATGCATGAGAACCTTCTTGCTTAGAGAGATTAGGCTACTTGTCCCAGGTAACACAGGAGGAAAAGTCCAGCTATTAACCACCACATGAAGTTGTCCATTTGGCATAATGCTTTCCCCATATAAAGTGCTCTATAAATGTTAGTAGAATTAAATTCAATGGTGTTGGTCAACTATCTTACAAATATCAGAAACAGAACTTGTTTACTTTTTGGAAGCTTCAAAGGTATCACTATGAGCATTTTATGTTTTAGAGCAGAGCCATGTATCTGGAGAAGTGACCAGACTTTTAGACAAGTCTCCTAGTACCTAAAGAGTAGCATTGGCTTGGCTCTGCATTGACACTATGGTCTTCTGGTGAAACTGAGTTCTACTGTTGCGCTCTAAAAAATGCAAATGCTAGACTGGAGAAGTTTACAGCTGCTTGACAGCTGGAGTTTGGACATTATAATGCCCCCCTCTGGAGATAATTAGATCCATTGTCTGCTGTTGCTGCAGCACTTTAATTCATCATTTTATATTAGCCAAGAGCCCAGATCCATCTCTCTACAATATACATCATTGTTGCCTCAGCTCAATACTCTTAAAATGTTTTGTTATGTTTTTTCCCCTTTCTCTTTTTGGATATGATGGGAGTTGTTTTCCCCACATAGAACAAAGCACATGCTGCTGTTTTTTAGTGGCCTTATAATTCAATCAACACCACTCTTTAAACAACCTTGTCCAAACCTTAGAGGTGGTTGAATATTCAAAGCTCAACATCTGACAGGACTCTGGCTTCACAGCTCAATCACCAAGCACTGGGCACCCAAAGAGAATTGCACATAACAGGAAAATAATAAGTAATTGTGTGAACAATTCACTTTATTAGTTTCCTTGGGATTGAGCTTGTATCATCTGTAGTAGCTCTGACAGCAAGGGAAGAAAAAGAGGGAAAACTGTGTGCAGTTCTCATAACTTATTCTGTAACAGAATAGAATTTGTGTTGAATTGTGTGATAAGCTAAAGAAAAAAGAAATGCTTAAAGTGAAGGTAAGCTCAAGTTGATTTATTTTTAATTAACTTCAGTGATGGTGAAACAAACCAGATTTCTAACTTGGGACTTAGGGCAACACCCAGAACAACAGAAAAAGTAAAAAAAGAAGGAAGTTTTGCATATTCCACGTAAAATGTCAATAGCACATCTACCATGAGAGTAAGTACTTTAAATCAATGGTTTGGATTCTCATAGACAGCCCCTTAGAACAGCGTCATTGACTATAAGATGCCTCTGTATCAGGCCCCATTTCTTAAGTGTATTTGTAGAAAACAAGAATAAGACAGGTACTTGAAGCAACTAAGCATTTTGTCTACTAAGTGACTGATGTCCACAAAATACTACTACTATCACCAAAAAAAATAATAGCAAACACTTACATAGTGTTTATTTCCAGGGCCAGCTTCATGGGTACGTGAAGGACAGTCAGCACTGTCTCACAGGTTCTCACACTTAGAAGAGAGACCCCCACCAGGTTGTTTTTTGCTTTTTGGTGTTTTTTTGTTTTTTTAAATTTATCTTCATTGTTGAAAGTATTACAGGTGTCCCATTTTCCCCCCCATTGACCCCCTCCACCTCGCACCCACCCCCTCCCCAGGCCTTCACCCCATTATTGCCTGTGTCCATGGGTTATGCATATATGCATATAACTTCTTTGGTTAACCTCTTCCTACCCTCCACCCCCCCCTCGTCCCTCTGAGGTATGACCGTCTGTTGCATGCTTCAATGTCTCTCGATCTATTTAGTTCATCAGATCCTTTTGTTCATTAGCTTCTTATTAAAGAAGACCCTTCAATATTTCCTGTAGTGCTGGTCTAGTGGTGATGAACTCCTTTAGATTTTTCTTATCAGTGAAGCTCTTTATCTGACCTTCAATTCTAAATGATAGCTTTGCTGGGTAGAGGAATCTTGGTTGTAGGTTCTTGTTTTTCATCACTTTGAATATTTCTTGCCATTCCCTTCTGGCCTGCAAGGTTTCTGTTGAGAAATCAGCTGACAGTTGTATGGGTGCTCCCTTGTAGGTAACTGCTTTTCTCTTGCTGCTTTTAAGATTTTCTCTTTGTCTTTAACCTTTGGCATTTTAATTATGATGTGTCTTGGTGTAGGCCTCTTTGGGTTCCTATTGTTTGGGACTCTCTGTGCTTCCTGGACTTGTAAGTCTATTTCTTTCCCTACAGGGTTTTAATATTCTGTAGTCACCATCTTAAAACTCTTCATAATCTTGACTTTGAATCTGTGTTTTGTAAGAGAGATCCAATGGGACAATGGAGCATGCACTGGAGGTTTAAAGTCCCAGCCTATGTGCAGTGCCCCCTCCCGCTGACCCCCTGTGTCTCTAGGATATGTGTAGGATATGTGCTCAACCACCTTCTCTCCACATTTGCTGGCTTCCCACTCTGCTCTGGCCCAGGGACAACTGCCACCCTCTGGGAGCACCCAGCAGGAGCCTAGGTGTGGATGCAAGCAAAGGTTGATCTCTAATCCCTAAAAGTGCGAATACGGTGAGATATCCTGTCTATGATTGTTTTATGTTACATGAGAAAAAGTATTTTAGAGGTTATTAAGGTTAACTAATGAGGTAACCTTAAGGTTACTAATTATTCAACTGGGCCCAATCTACTCACATAGGATTTAAAAGCAGTGAGTTTTTTCTGGCTGAGAGCCTAAGGAGAAGTCAGAGATATTTGAAGTGTGAGAAGGACTTAGTGTATCATTGTTGCACTGCAGATGGTGGGGGCCATGCAAGAAGGAATATGAGGGCCTCTGGAAAAAAATAACAGCCTTTGTCTAACTGTCAGAAACTAGGACCCCACACCTATAACTGCAAGCAACTGGATTGTTTAAACAACGATGAAAATCTTAGGAAAGGATTCTTCTCCAGTTCCCAGGTAAAAGCTCAGCCTGACCTTGATTTTGACCTTCTAAGAGCCCAGCCCAGTCGGGCTATGCATCTGATCTATAAAATTGTGAGCTAATAAATGAGTATTGTTTTAAGATGCTAAGTATGTGGTGATTTGTTACACAGCAATGGAAAACTAATACACCTCCATTCCTTCTAAGTGGCCCTTTGACATTTTTTTTAAGAGGAAGCAAGTTATTTTATAAAATTAATGGTTGGTTAAAGTAGACTCTCCAAGGACAGCTTTTCTGTGTTTACATACACCTATAAACAGTATTTTGCCATGAAATAATTTATGACAATGCTGAATAGTTTTATGAGTGATAATGTTTATAGTCATGTTAAATAAAGGTAATCAAATATGCATTAAAACATAAGAACCCTGTAATGTAATAAAACAAATTTCTGGCCTCACTCATGTCAAACCCATATTTTGTGCAGGATATTATAAAACTTAAGAGCAATATTATAATTTTTTACCTCTCTGAGAACCATACCTTTTCTAAAAATGTCTCAGAGAAAGAGAGAGCAAGAGATAGAGTGAGGCTGGTAGAGAGGAGTATATCATATTCCTGTTTTTGTCTTAATCTGGTCATTGTGTCATTTTTGTTAAAATTATTTACTGTGAAGAAAGAGGGGATTCAACTTTCAGCTCCTATGAGAAACATGTTGGTGAATAAACGGGGCGAGAAAGGAAGGGAGATTTGTGCTAAACTGAAGGGAGCCCAATCTGTACAGCCAGGATTCAGGCCTGGACCAATTAGAGTTGGACCCAGTCCCCAGCTTATATTTAAGCTCATTATAACTGTTTCCCTGCTCTCTTTGCACATCAACCTATCTTCTCTGGTCCTCCTCAATGTGGGGCCCTCCAAAGGCTGACTTTTGAAATGTTTAAGGAAAACCTTTCATCTAATTTTTCTGAACCCTGCTAGACAATCACCATCACAACAGCTGATGTTCTTCTCTTTGTGGTAGAGTATAACCATCACCATTTCAAACTTCTCTTCTCTCCTGAAGCACCTGAGTCATCCAGGAAAAAAAAAAAAAAATTAAATCAATGATCCACTTTGAATAAATAAAATTTAAGTCAAGACCCACATTATTATTTTAGATTTAACCTCCAATGGAAGAACATTGATTTCAGAGTGTGTGTGTGTGTGTGTGTGTGTATGTCACTCAGCCAGGAGACCCTTAAACACAGCTTGCTACCAACCATTATTTATGCTCCTTCTCTGAGCAGCACCTAATAACTGCTAATTAAGTCTTTTTGTAGCCTGACTCTGAACTAATTAGGGTTAATTGAGGCTGCTTGTGCATTAGCTATTCTAGCTCTTGTTCTGATAATCAGGATTTTGGAGCACATTGGATATTTAGTCAGTTAGCTGAGACTTCTCTTCACTAGGCATTCTGCTTCAGGCCTTTGTCTTCTGTTAATGGGCAACAGTGGGCCACTCTGTGCGTGATTTGCATCTTGCTTCACCCTGTGTGTGTGTGTGTGTGTGTGTGTGTGTGTGTGTGTGTGTGTGAACAGCCAAGGAATGTGATAGATTAGTGAGTCCCAAAAGAATGGACAAACAAAAGGGTTGGAGTCACTATTTCAGCTTTGATTTTTAATCTCTAAGGGTTATCTCTTGGAGGAGAATGAGATTGGCGTTCCTGAGGGTCTGTGTTTGTGGTCTATAAATAAGGCTTATCCTAGTCTTCCTTCCTAGTCCTATTCTTTGGTTAGACAGCTATACCTTTGAACCGATTCTGGATTCTGATGTACCTGTTATTGAGGGACCTATGAGAGTCAGTTCCATTTCATGTCATTTAAGACCGTTGGCAATCCAGTCTGATTTTGAAACTTAAATAAAATATTTGATCACTTAGTTTGGAGTCTCATTCAATTATCCAGCCATATTTATTATAGAAACAATGCTACATAAACACAAATTTCAAAACATGCTTATTTAGTTTCTGATGGTTATACTTCACAAGACAATTGAGTTGAACAAGAACTGCATGATAATTTTTAACATTAAGTAATAACTTTTCTAATCTCACCAAGATAAACTAGTTATTCAACAATTTATGTATGTATATTATCTGATGAGCCAGAATTCAAAGCAAATAACCTGGCCATGACAAAGATTAAAATGGTATTCTGTGATGAACCTCTGATGGGGAGGTAGAGAGAGGTCATCCTTGAAGCGAGGAGCTCACCCTATTTTTCTTGCGTATCCAATATACACCTAACAAGTGTTTGCTGAATGATGAGTGACTGAATGAACAAGACAGTGAATAAATGTATATAAACAACATAGTGAATGATACAGTTACCTTCTCTATCTCTATTTATACATGCAATCCAGATATTTGTTATGCAATTCTTTAACTTTATACTTTTGTTAGGTTAGCAGTTGAAAAGATCTTACAGATCATGAATTTTAACCTCTCCCTTAACAGAAGATGAAATTAAGGATTATGCAGGTCAAGTAATGGACCCAAGCTCACTCACAATCAAATAATGGCAAAGCTGAGATCAAGGAGCGAAGTTGGCCTCTTGCCTGTAGGTTTGGTTGTCAGTGGAAATTCTGAGTACTGATATTGTCTGTGTCTTGTTATCAGCTGGAAACTCCTTACCTTTAGAAATATGACCAAGCCTGTCATAAAGACCTGACTCACAAACTGCCATCTCTGCACTAATGCCCTACAGCATCCTATAACAGCCCATTAAACAGCACTTTATTGATGAATATTTATCTTACTGTATCAAATTTATGTAAATGGAGTCCAAAGAAAAGTCTTTATTACAAAGCTTTTAATTTAGAATAGAAAGCTACCTTTAAAAACATATTCAAGTAATATAACTAACTAGTTATTTATATACAGATGCACCCATACATGTAAAGACTGAAAAGTTATATGTAAAGTATATAAATTTATAAGTAAACACTGTGAATAATTTTGGCTTCTTTTTAATTGAATCCAAAATTAATCAACAAATTTAATATTAATATATTGCCATTTAGCTCTCAAAATCCTTGTTTCAGTGGTTTTAAACCAATGATTTTTTTACATGCATTAAAAAAAGTACTGCCAACAATTGGCAGTGCATTGAAATAATATCTAATTACTTCAGTAGGTAGGGGAAATAATAGAATATATAATTGTGGCCTAAAAAATGCAGTTTAAAGCATGCATGCTGCTGTTAAGATTTATGATCATACTAATCAAGTTGATGTCAGGGTTTATTTTATAATGGGAGTTTTGTGATTCAGGAAAACAACTGTGATGGTTGAGAACAAGTTAAATGGATTTTGTACTAAGTATTGTTTCAGAGAATGATGTGAACATATATTGCCATGTTTCCCAGGGAATTCCTCCATTTTTTTTCCTCCTAGCTCTCTGCATTCTGGTGTGATTAATATTACAGTGATTTCTTATTTTTCTGGTATGCTTACTATTATAGGCAGTTCTTGGGGGGAAAGGGCATGAAGCATGCTGATAATTAGAATTAATCAAATTATTCAAGGATGCATTACCAGTTCTTGTTTTATCTACATTGAACCGTTGCCTTGACTGTACCTGGAATTTAATTAATAAAGACTGATTTTAATTTATAGAGGAGATGGCACAGAGAGGGCAGTGCCATTTAAAGAAGCTTTATTACTCACAGTTCACAGGAGGAGACATGCCAGGCCATGCAGGTCTATGTGGAGAAAGGCCCAGGTTGTCAGGAGGCAGAAGGAGTCAAGGAGAGAGTGTGGCCCAGAACTTTACTGTGGTTTCTTTGAGAAGACCTGGATGAGGCAGGATAGACAAGTTTGAGCAAGTTTAGGATTAGACAGATTAAAATTTTCAGCAAACTCTGGGCTATAGAGGTGGTTCTCTAGTTATCTAGTACATGACCCTGGAATGATTTAGGGTAGGGGAGATATTGGCTTGTTGTGGGAGAGTTAGATAAAGGAGGTGGTTGGGGTGTGGGTGTAGTATTGTTTAGTTTGCATATGAAACTTGTGCTCACTGGAGAGTCCTTAGTTTTTTAGAATTAGCTAGCCCTGGAAGGGACAGGCTTTCCCAGCCAGCAAGGCACCAAGGTGTCAAAGCATCATAAAATATAGAAATTTTTTTAAAAAATGATTAATACAACTGTCCCTTAAGCTTCCTCTCTACTCTTCTTGGTTTGTACAATTTCAAAAGAAAAGATTGGTCAGGCAAGGAACCAAACTGAAATGAGGAAAATCAGAGTTCTTACTGGGTGTCATACATAAACAGCTTTTTCACACTTGACTATGTTTTGTGTTTCCTATCATTTACATAAAAACATTAGGGGATTGGTTGTACATGTAATAAACATCGCACAGATGCGTGTTACCATTTTCTAGTATTTAAACCTGTTGTGGGATTATATGCAAATCATGACTTAATAAGTCTTCTGTACAATCTTTTGCTTTCCCTTCAGAAACACACACACACACCAAGAAGAAAGAAGAATTTGGAAATCCTAAATGCAAACTAGCCTTAGGTTTAATAACTGGGAATAGACATGAATTATTTTGCTGAGTCCTGTGACTCTTTACAATGGAGGGACTGAATTCAAACCTTCGTGTTTCATTATCTAAATATCTATTTTGTTTTTCGTTTCTAACTTTTCCCTTTTCTTCCTCTCTTCTTACCTACCTCTTCCCTCTTTCCTCTTTTGTTTTCTGTTATCTTTTTTTTAACAAAACATTTATTGAGCTCAAATTATATGGTAAGCTGGGTAAGTACTGCTGATGCAAAGATGAAAAGACCTGTCGATATCCTCAGGGAGCTCAAGTATAGATAGGAAAACACTGCTGAAATATGAATAATTATTGGACATTCTAGGAGCTATTCTAAGAAGAGTTATGTGAGGAGGAAGCATGGAGCAGGGAGATGTACGCATGTTGAAGGATCAGGGAGATAGATATTCACAAAGAAACTTGAGCTGAGAGGAGGCAAGCATTTGAAAGGCAGACAAAGGATGCAGACATCCCAGGAAGTTCGAGAATGTGTGCTCAGCAGAAGGGAAATCTGGTGTCTTTAGGGAACTGCAAGTAATTGAACTGACTATAGCTTAGGGTTTATGAAAGTAGAAAATATAAGTTAAAAATAAGGAAGTCCCAGATCATGAAGGGCCTTTTATATTATGCTATAGAGTTTAGATTTTTATCCCTTCCATTCACAAATATTCATTGAGAACCTATTCTTTAATGTGGTTTGAAACATTGGGAATGTGGCAGTAAACAAGACATACAAAATCCTTACATCCCATTGCAAACACATAAACCCACAAGTGTACAGAATTTTGTCATATGGTGATGCTTGTAAGGGGTAGGCCTGGGATTTGGGTGCTACAGTAAATAGAGCGATCAAGAAAATTCCCCAAAGCACAAGTCATTTAAACAAGGGCTGACTGAGCTCTGAGGAAGTGGAATTTGAACAGACCAAAAGGAAGTGAGGGGAAAAACCATGAGAATGCTCTAGGCAGAGGCAGGGATGAGCTTGTAATAACTGAGACAACTAGAAAAGACCACAAGGCATGAGCTGTGTGTGTGAAGAGCTGCCTGCTCAGAGGGTAAGCTGGAGAGATGGGCAGGGTCCTACCTATGTAATTACATAGGTAAGAAAGAAAATTGAATTTCATTCTGTGGAGACTTTTTTTTGAGATTTATGACAAGTAACATAATGTAATTTATGTTTTAAAAAGATGACTTTAATGTTTTATATCTTAATTGGATGGTGGTTTCACAAATATGTATATATATGTATACATATATATTTGTCAAAACTTATCAAAACATATAAAATATCTGTGTGTTTTATCATATGTAAATTATGCCTCAAAATTTTTTAAAAGATGACTTCTTGTTATGTGAAGATTCTTATATAGCCAGATAGAGGAACAAAAGCTGGATGGCCAGATTATTTTTTTTCTTAGCATCAATTGAGGGTAATTGAAAACTGGTGAGAGACAAATCAGATTTATACTTTTGAAAATAACTTGGACAATGGAGTACAGAATGGATTGGAGAACCTGAGAACAGGAAACCTGATTAGCAATACATGATTGTAATAGCCAGGTAGGAAATGATAAGGACTGGTACTGACAAAGAAAAGAAAAATAATTAACATATTCAGGAAGTAGAATCGACATGATTTGGCCAATTAAATAAAAGATGAGAGTCTAAAATGAATGATTCTCAGGTTTCAGGCTTTGGAGGCTAGGGAGAATGTAATACATTCATTCATTGAAATAGAAGTTATAAAAGAAGAACTTGATTTGGGGGGTGCAGTTCCATATGTGACATGTTTAATTAGGAACGTGTAGGTAACACACAAGTGGAAATGACTGGTATGTAGTTGTAGATAGAGGTCCAAGAGCTGACAGTGGTCTGGTGTGTAAGTAAAATTTTGTAAGTTGTTAGTAAGTGAATATTGGTTAAAACTATGAGTTTGAATATGAATACCCTGAGAGGGTCCTGAATAATTGTTTACAGTCTTCAAAATGTTGAGATAATTAGCTGCTGTGAAAGAATGATTTTTCTCTCATTCATAGCCCATATCATTTAAACATCTTTGCTAAGCATGTATTACGTGCTCGGTGGTAAGCTAGGTAGTTGATAAAAAAGAACTGTAACTTATATATAACTTTTCTCTTAATGTGAAGCATGCATAAAACAGTTACCAGAATCATTATACTTTTTAAAATCTATCAAGTCTAAACCCTGTTTTAGAAAATAATTACCATTTATCATATGCCAAGTATTTGCCTGGAGGTAGGTGGTTTTCACATAAATTGTATTCCTTTGATAAGTTGAATTCGAAGGTGTCCCTAAGATATCCTGTCAGTGACATACATGCTCTGCAAAATCCTGGGTCTGTGCATATGATAGATTTTGCTCCTGTGATTAGGTTACATGGCATAGTTGACCTTAAAATAGGGAAACTATCCAGATGGGCATCACCTAAACATAAGAACCAACTAAAAGCAGAGACTTCTCTGGCTGGTGGCAAAAGGAAATCAGAGAGATATGCTTTGTCTGGCCTAGGAAAACGCACACATCCGTCTTGTGAACTGCCCATGGGGACCACATGGCGCGGAACTGCAGGCAGTTTCCAGTTGCTGAGAGCAGTTGCAGGGCTAAAGCTGGCAGGAAAACGAAGGCCTTGGTGTTAGAACAACAGGGAAATGAACTCTGCCCACAGCCTGTGAGCTTGTAAGAAGATCCTGAGTGCCAGGTGAAAACCTCAGTCCTGGTCAGCACCTCGGCTTCAGTCCTGTGAACACCTGAGCAGATGCCAACTACTCTATGCCTGGGCTTCTGATCTACAGGAACCCTGAGATAATAAATGGGTATAAAATTGGTGGTGATTTGTTTTACAGCAGTAGAAAACTAGTACACACAATACCCAGTAATTCTCCATACTGAGGCTCAGAGAGGTTGAGCAACATGCCTAAGGTGCCAACGCCTAAGTGGAGCAGCAAGGATTGCAGTGCAGGTTTGCCTGACTTTCCTCACTCAGCTCATGCAGAGAAACACTGAGGCAGCAGTAAGTAAGGTGTTGTGGGCACAACTGAAGCTTAGCGCCCTCACTCTCAGCCTTTCTGCCTCTGAGCTGCATTACCTCTGATCCTGTCTGCCACACGGAACCAACGTCCCCTTCAGCATCCATCTGTCTGACTCCAGGGAGAGCAGTGACCTCTTCTCATGTACCAATTAATCTTTGACCACCAGGAACGCCTAACGGAGGCAGGCAGGGTGAAACGGGCTCTTGTTTTTAGGAACTGAGCTGAGATCCCTGATTTATTTCACCTTGTTTGTGAAACAGCAGCTAATGATTCCATTTCAGGACCCGCCTGGTTGAGGTTCAGGGAAACTCATTGGGATGGGCTCACAGGAGAGCACACTTAGGGCATGAGCCAGCACACTTGTGTCTTGGCTGTAATTCACCCTCTGTCAGCTTGGAAAGGCATGGGTAACAGGGAGGCACTTACTGTGGTCTCATAAAGAGGTGTCAATATCTTAATGACTCTCTGTGCACAAACCAGTGTATATTTCAGTTATTCCTATACTCCAGATAAACCCAACAAATAGTCCCTTTGTATCAATAACAATAAAATACTAAAAATCTCTTGGCCCTTAGACTTCTTATCTTTAATATGAATATAGCAACAACTTATGGAAATATTGTAAAGATCCATGTGACAATGTACACAAAAGTATGTTAAAAACTATCAGTGCTATGTAAGTACTATCCACAATTAAGATGCTATTAAGCTCAATGTAGATGTCTATAAAAAGCAAATTTTTAAAATATTTGAAACTTTTCTCTAGCCAGTTTTGCTGAGTGGTTAGAGTTTCGGCCCATGGACTGAAGGGTCCTGGGCTCGATTCCAGCCAAGGGCATGTACCTCAGTTGGAGGCTCAATCCCCCACCCCAGTTGGGGCACGTGCAGGAGGCAACCAATCAATGTTTCTCTCTCTCTCTCTCTCTCTCTCTCTCTCTCTCTCTCTCTCTCTCTCTCTCTCCCTTTCCCCCTTCCACTCTCTCTGAAAAGCAATGAAAAAAATATCCTCAGGAGAGGATGAAAAAAATTTAAATATTTGGAATTTTATGCATGTGGAAACTGCTAAAGATGAATCTATTTTTTTCTATGGTAAACCTCTCTCCCCCCCCCCTCTATATATATATATATATATATATATATATATATATATATATATATATACACATGTGTGTGTGTATATATATATATATAATAAGATGATCCATTTGAACATCTTCAATCCATCCTTAAATCACCTTGAAAGACGCTCAGGTTATATGTTAAGCATGCTCAGTGACACTCAGTCTCATGCTCCTGACCTCCTAGAGACAAGGTGGTATTACTTAGAGCTGAGCCTGCACTTTTCTTAATGTTGAGTCATCCCGCCTGGGGTAAATAGGGTTGTATTGGTTCTAACTATATCTGAACCATTTACTAGGATAGAGAAAACTGCCAAATAAGATGCTGAAATTGGTAGGGAGAAGAAATAGAATATTTCATCTCCTAAAAGGGAATCAGCCTCAATGGTGAGTGAGAAAGAAAGAAGAAAAATTGCTGAGGGAGTATTAGAGAGTTACTTAAAACTCATTTTTATGCATTGGACAGCAGCAAGAAATTTGTCAGCATTGGGCAGCATTATGGTTTGCCAGAGCTATAAAAAGGTTATGCAAACAGTAACCCAAAAGGAATAGAAACACATTAGAATTTATGGGCCTAAATTGCTCACTATGTAAATGAAGCTTTCAAATATATATGGTTTATGGAAATTAATGTCTTATATTTATTACTCAGCTCCAAGATTAAAATTGGAACCACACTGATTAGGTAACATTATAAATCAACTCCCATAGAGAGAAATAATAATAATACATCAAAGTACAAATGCTCTGATTAAACAAGTTGATATATAAGAAAGAAAAAAGCCCTGTGCTTTTCTTGATGGCTGCTTTGGAGTGCCAGCCAGCTCTCTCCTCATTCTCTCCAGAACAATGGGATGAAAGTAAACAGACAGGCTGGTCATGACACTCCCTCTCTCGGCAAACACGCAGGGAGAAAAAAGAGGGAGAGAAAAAACTGGGCTCCTTTCCTGCAAGTTAAATATCAAATCATGTGAAGCTTGTACTGCTAAATATGGCAACATTTTGAGTATTAAAATTAATGTAGCATTTAGCCAAAAAGAAGACAGGGAAGCAAACAGTGTGTTACTGGACCATCTTTTAATTCAAGGCTCTCAGTTTCCTTTAGTTCTTTCCGACAGGGAAGGAGGGTTATAAGTGGAGAGGAAAATGTTAAAGGAATAAAACATTAATTCAGTCAGGTGTACTAATGAGCTATGGAAACTGTTAGGATCCGTGATGTCCAAAAACATTAAAGCTTTTTTTTTTTTTTTTTTCCCAAAGGAGGGAAAAAGATTTTACTAAAAGATAACAGAATGAAAGTAAATTTAAATCTCAGTGCCCTTAGGGTTCCATGGAAGGAAGGAGAAATTTCTAGAAATGTGTTTCAAAGCTTTCCATAGGAGAACCGTTGAGCAGAAGTGATGCTGATAGAAGCATTATATACCTGAAAGATTTGGGACCAGGTCTCTTTTTATGAACAGGTAGACTTACTGTTAGGGAAAGTACCAAGAGATAAACAAAACAGACATACAATTTTAAAATAAACAAACGATTTTTTTAATTAACAGAGGTGATTTTCCTCATCATGATGCTTCTATTGAGACTCATCCCAAATGTGTCATTTATAAAGTAAGTCATAATTACCCACAGGTTAGCTGATGGGAAGGGTTTTCCATGTCATTAAAGAAGAATGTGGTAGACTTGGAAAGCAGCGTCAGTATTTTATAGCAATTCTATTTTCCCCACCATGTTATTTATTTCCTATGGTAAGTATAATGACTGTAATCATCCCCAGCGTTGGGATGATTTAGGTCACATGGAGAATCTGGCTTCTGGCCTATTACACCTGCAGATGTTGGTTAATATGTTGAGAGTTGGACCCCTCAGGCTTCACTTAAACATCTGCAGTGTCAAGGTCCACTCAGAACTGTAAAAAGAAATATTGGAACTTGCTGTCTAGTTAGCATGTAGTGCATTGATAAACAATATCTGGTAGCCTCAGAACATTCCCGTTTCATCTGGACACTGCCCAGTAAGACAGCATGTTGTGTCAAAGCTGTAATGGCTTCTTCTACTTCATCCTGGATATTGATGACTTGATGTCTCCATTTTTTAAATAGGTGGTCTGGGAGCTGTGTGCAGGGGACTGTCCCAGGTGTGTTAGAGAACACCAAAGTGAGGGAGGTGAGAGCCCTGCCTTTGAGAGGTCTATAGTCCAGTAGTAGAGATAGGAGAGATAAATAATGACCTCATTATATTATTAATAATTTTAGTGTCATAAAAGAGATACAGTGAAAGTACAATGGGAGTTTAGGTAAATCACCAGGAGGTATTGCCACTAAGTTGAACAACAGTATTGCCCAAGGTTGGAGTTAAAAAGAGTGCTGATGTCTGCAGCACCATAGAACAGACTTGTTACACCCGCTCCTCAATGCCTGAGCAGTCTCACCCCAAGCCATGGCAGGGTCGGTTACCCCTCAGTCTCAGGTAACCCTTCACTCGGGTCCCCTTCACTCACATCCTGATGTCTGTATGGGAGTATGGCTTCCCCTTGCGTGTTTACCTTTATTCCCAAGCTAACTTTCCATTGTGTTCTTTTGGTAGCAGCCATAAACCCATCTCGGATTTTGGTTCATTATTTCTTTTCCTAAAGCTAGTGTTCTCTGAGATTAGGAGAAGGCTTTGTGAAGGATCCAGTGTGGCATCTGGCTCTTCAAAGACAGATAGACTCTGGTCGTGTAGAAATCAGAATGACAGGAAGGGGACCTTTCTTGCAGAAGGAACATCATGAACTAGGACAGAAAGGGGGAGTGCCTCTAAGTTAAGTTGCTTTGCAGTTTGGCTGTAGCACAGGGAAAAAAGCAGACACATGGAAGAGACACTCGAACGGTCATGGTAGGGCTAACATGGAAGATTTCAAATATCTGAGGTATGAGAAGACTCAACGTCATTGGTATTGGAAACCTAGGAAAGATTTTTTTTAACCAGAGATCGCAAGATTAGAGCTATGCTTGGGGAAAAATAATTTAGTAATTCTGTGTGGAATGCTTTAGAAGGCAAGGAGAGGAAGAAATAAAATTAGAGAGAAAGTAATTATAACGGTTCCTGAAACACAATGCTGGTCTAAATTAGGACCATGGGTACGGAGAAGAGGAGACTCCTTAGCGTGCCCTCCAGAGGCACGGCTGGGCCCAGAAGCAGAGGCAGCCTGCGCTCTCGGCTCCTGTTTCCAAGAGCCCGACTCCATAGCAGACCTTATAAAGTTGGTAGGAAGTAAACGGGGAAGCAGGTGTGCAAGAAGCACAAGGGAAGGAGAGGCTTATCCGGGCTGTAAAAGCTGTTCCCCTGGGCGGAAAGGGAGAGAGAGGCCTGATGCTGGCCGAGGTGTAGAAGCAGGGCCCCAGCAGTACCTGGCAACAAGGTCCAAGACAAGCCCTGAGGCACCAGAGCCCCAGCCTCAGAAGATCTTTTTCCTCCCATGTAGGGAGGGAAGGACCTAAAGGCCCCATGCAAACAGGGAACAGGTATGTCACATCATCAGACATTGGGGGCTCCCTCCAGATAGATGCCCAGTCATAGGTGTCCTGGAATTGCATATGGAATGGCCTGTGGAAACAGGATAGGGGAAACCCCCAGACACACTGAGCTTGAATTCCTTGCCGACACAGCAAGAATAAGCCCCAAGAGAGATATTAAATCGATTCAAAGAAAATTAAAAATGCTCTATTTCTTAACCACCTGGATTTGTGTGCTGAAATTCATATACTCAGGACACCTTATATATTTTTATATCCTGAGCAGGTAGCACAGCACGTGCTAAGCAGTGTATACTCAGTAAGTAAGGGCACATAAATGCAAGTGGATGAGATTCAAATGAATCCAATTTACAAAAAAAAAAAAAAAAAGCCCAATAGTACATAATAATAGAAATGTTTGTACGTATTTTTACTACTGATAATTGCCTACTTTTTTCTCCAAATATCTGGTTTCTCTGTTTTGAAAATCAAATTACCAGACTGCATACAAATAAAATCCTATTCACTCATCTGAAAGTTCCTGAATTTGTGGGGTTTTGTTTTGTTTTTTCTTTTTCTTTAACTCAAGAAAGCCTAATATTGTTTATAGATTTAAAATTCCTAGAGATAGATTGTTCCATTTACTTATGACACTAACAGTGAGGAAAATGGAACTATTCTGAAAAAAAAGAATTTAATTATGGTTTTAACAGCAGCAAATATCTAGTTTTAAAAATCAATCACTTGCTTTTTTTTCTGCCACACTTTACATTTTATTAATTAATGGTTTGCATCAATTTATATCAGACTTGAGCACATTTGCTGACAAAACCTGCCCCCAGATTTGTGTTTGTTTATTGACCCAGCAATGTCACACAAAAGCCAAACTACTTATTAATTCCTGTGTACTGAAAACATCTGGGAAGTTTCAGAGGGGGGGTATATGTGGGAATAGCCTCTCTCATTTTGCCTGTGGGGCCATTTACATGTAGCGCCAGGCATTTTTCAATGGAAAGGATACCTCTACATAGTGATTGAAACCTCATTATGCTAAATGCTGAACAAGAAAAGCAGGACCTTATTATTTTTCCCAAAATTCCAATTTTGTTATGTATTGGTTAAGGGTTCTACTTGTCATATAGCAGAAAAGTTGGGCTAAAGAATCACGCAAGTTTGTTTTTCTTTGTTTGTTTGTTTTTTAAAAATATGTCTTTATTGATTTCAGAGAGAGGGAGAGCGAGGGAGAGATAGAAACATCAATGATGAGAGTCATCGATCGGCTGCCTACTGCACGTCCCCTACTGGGGATCGAGCCCGAAACCCGGGCATGTGCCCTGACCAGGAATCAAACTGTGATCTCCTGGATCCTAGGTCGATGCTCAACCACTGAGCCACGCCCGACCGGGCCAGGCAAGTTTTTTATGCCAATGATTTTTGCCCATATTTCTGTGGCACTAAGTTTTAAGAGTGTTTGGGGGTCCTTTGCCTGATATTTATCTTGATCTCATGAGGTAGACAGACATGCAACTCAAGCTGAGAGATATAAAGTGACATATTCAAGGCCCTGTAGGTGGCTTAAGGCTTTTTATCTTTCTGATTTCACCAGATCACTTGCAGGATCACTTTTCTCTATGCCTTTGTTCTGTTTTTCTGTGTGAAATATAAAATGTACTGAATAATGAGGTGATTTTACTTAGGATATATTGCCATAGGGAGGACACTTATTAATGAAGGTCATCTCAAAGAAGAGGGAGAAAACTTGGGATTTTATATAAGAAAGTAATTGAGGGTCTTATCTCAGGATATGCAAGGGTAGGTTGATTCTTTGTGGTTAGCTGTTTATCCTAACACAAAAAAATCCCAAGAGAGTGGGAGGATTTCTCCCTTGCTCTGCAGGACTTCTATTTGCTGAGAAGTTTCCCCTGCTTGCTCAGCAGCAAACACAACCCAAAAATGGCCACCAGAGTCTACCTGATCTCCTGTCTCCAAAGTCTACTTGATCTCCTGTTTCCAAAGACACCCACAAACCAATTCCTGATTAACATTCTCAAGGGGAAGAGGGTTAGAAAGGACCCTACGGGCCAGATGTTTACTCCTAGAACAATTACCTAGCAAAGGTTGGGGTTAGTAAATAATGGCACCAGAGATCCATCTCTTGTGTTGTGTTGGTGAGGATGGAGAAGGTCGGAGTTCTCTAAGAAGAAATTGTGAGCAGAGAAAACACACCAATAAATGTCAGCTACTTAGAGGATAACTCTGGTGCAACTCCTTGGAATGCCAAAACTGCTGTACTAAATATTTTAAGGGAAACATTTTATTTACATATTAAAGCAGATAGGATACTGATTAAGATGGTAGATTCTGTAAATATACCTAACTTCATTTCTACTGAAGATCTCTAGAAGTGAACAAAAATTTACGAAAAATAAAAAGAAATTTCTACCAGCGTTAGAAATCAAGAAATATGCCAGTGGCAATTTTGAGAAGTTCCTGAAAAGAAAAAAACCCCACAAATTTGTTTTTTAATCAGTCCATTAAGAAATAAAGTTGACTGGCATTTAGAGAAAGTCTTTATCTCAGAAATATAAAGATGATTTGATATTAAGCAATTTATTGAGACAGCTCACTAACGAAACATAAAAGAAAAATAAGAGGAGCTAAAAAATAACTTTCTAAAAAATTTAATTCCTATTCTCTATAAACACACAAAACAAGCTAGGAATAAATGGATTCAGCTCTGATTTATTCAAAAGTATCTACCAGGAAGCTATAGTAAGCATCATTTTTAATTCTGAAAACTGACAAAAATTCTCATATTCCCATTATAGCAGAATAACAAGTTTCCTCATGTTTTCTTCATTTTCTAAAAGTCCTTTGACCTCTCTTTTAACTCCCAACTCATTAGTAGCAGGAGCTGAAGCGCTCAGTTCAGTCCCATTTGATTTAAAATATAATATGACCCGAGAGTGTAAACAGTTATATATTCTGTGAGATGTTTGCTTAGGCTTTTTGTTTTCTCCCTTTCTCCACAGCTCTCCAGTTGGCGTCTGGTTTATGGGGAGGGCCTTAGTAACTCTGTGACATTGGACAGAAGAGGAACGTCTAACTTCTAACAAGCACCTGGGTGTGCACTGTCTGCCATCGGAGGCATGGACATTCTGCTGGTGTCTGCATTTACCTTTTGTGACTATTAGAACTTCCTCCTTGGCTCTGTCAGAGCCTGACGACCTCTTCCTCCTCAATCAGTATTCCTGCAGGTCTCTTTGGTATAGCATCTCTCTAGGAGCCCTTGTCCCATTTTCCTTTGGACCCCGGATAAGGTCACCCATCATTCAGCAAGTCAGTCCACCAAACATGCCCTGTGTAAAGCCTTCCAGCACTTAACTCAGCATCCAGGACACACCGGAACTAAGATAGCCCCAAAGAATTCCTTGTTTCTCTCTCTCTCTCTCTCTCTCTCTCTCTCTCTCTCTCTCTCTCTCTCTCTCTCTCTCTCTGCCTGACCCAAGCTGCACTTTACTACTATACTCGTTGTTGGTGCAAACCCAACCTGCAGAACAATAGGAAAGGAATTATCCAGCTTGAAGGGTGTCAGCAAGAGAGCAGAATTGGAATTTCCAATGCTCCCCTCCTAGCAGGTATATCAATTTGAACAACTGTTCACACCCAAAAATACCTTCATAAAAGCTAATAACTTCACAGCAGAGATTAAAGAACAGGGTAGATCTCAGAAATAAGAAAAGATGCATTTAAGAGGGTAGAAAGGACAGTTTCACATTACCCCCATCACTGCTCCCCCAGGCCCAGGAAGCCCAGTCCATAGAGAGACAACTGCCCATTAGGGGAAGAAGCCTGATTTGGGTACCCAACTTCAATGCAGACACCAGCACCAGGCTTCCCCCTGTAAACTAGTGCCAGGCCTGCCCCCATGGCCCCAGGCACCCTTGAACCTAGTCTCCAGATTTGCCCTAGTGCCAGGGCTCCAGGATCACCTCAGCTCTGGGCCAGCCACAGTAGACCCAGTTCCTAGGCCAGCTCTCATGACCAGGCTCCCAGTCTGCTGTAGTGCCAGACCAGACTCATGGACCAAGTCTCCAGACTGACACCTGTGGCCCCAGACTCTAGACTGGCACCTGTGGTCCCAGGCTTCCAGCCTGGGATCCCAGTTCACTCTAGCACCAGGCCAGCCCTCAGGCTTCATTCCAGCACCCATACCCCGGATCCAGACTCATCCAGGCTCTAGGCCTGCCTCAACACCAGGTTAGCACTCAAAGACTCAGGTGCCAGGCTGGCCCCCACAAACCCAGGATGCCAGTCTGTCTCAGAACCAGGCTGGCACTCACAGCCACAGGCTCTAGGCCAGAAGCTATGAAGCCAGGTTCCAGGCCCATTCCAGCGCCAAGGTAGTTTCTATGACCCCTGACTCCAGCAGAATCAGAGTCTAGGCCTAACCCAAAGACATCAAGGACAACGCCGGCTTCCATGGACACAGCAATGACAACAAATGGGAGGGAGAAAGGAAGAGAGAAAGAGAGGAAGGAAGGAAGGAAGGAAGGAAGGAAGGAAGGAAGGAAGGAAGGGAGGGAGGGAGGGAGGGAGGGAGGGAGGGAGGGAGGGAGGGAAGGGGGAAAAGTAAAATAATAAAAGCACACATAGACATACACACACATAAAAAAACAACACATCAAAAGAGCTAGTTCACAAAAAAGGCACTCATAAAGGATCAATGAACATGTGAAGTGAGTGTCAACGTTATTAGTAATTAGGGAAAAGTCAAACAACAGTAAGGTATGATTTTTCTCCCATCAAGTAGAGGAAGACAGTGTGTTGGTCAAATGTGTAGACTGTAGAATGGTTCTGCCTGACTCCAAATCTCAGCTTCATAACTGATTAGCTATCAAACCCTGGACAAATTACTTAACCTCTCCTGGTCTGTTTTCATATAATGGAGATGGTAATAGTATCTACCTCATAGGGTTGTCATGACCATAAAATTAGTTAATTTATGTAAAGTGCTTAAAATAGTACCTAGTCAATAGTAAATGCTCTTAATATGTAGAGTAAATAAATAAAATTAGTGTTAGCGTTTAGTTGTATCATCTAAATAATCATAGCAGAAATGAAGAGAAAACATATTGAGTATTTAAGTGTCCAGTATCGATCACAATAATATTAATTCCAAATCTCACTGATCACATTAGTCCCTTTCAACAGTTAATTGCCATACACAGCTCATTTGGGGCGTTAGTCCAGGGTCTGAGGTCAGTTTGAGGTTCCATGAATAAACACTGGGATGACATACTCATATGCAATGACCAAGGCACCAAGGATAGAGGAATTGCCAAATCCCTTTCGGGAAGGAAGCCAAAATTCAAATACTAAAAAACCCAGTTTATATTCCAAAATGAGGTTAGAGGCGAAAATTGAAGCAAGAGTGATATAGCCAGCAGATTAGAGTCGTGATGCCCAGCTAATTCACCAAGGTGGCCAGGGCCGCTTTAAAAGGCTTGAACTGAGAAAATCCCATCAGATAGCAAATCTGAGCCTGAGAGTGCCTCAAAAACAAGTGGGGTGGTTGAACCTACAGCTGAGCTTTCCCTTTATGAGGAGAGAGGCCAAGAAAGGACTCACACGTAAAGTGGATTTCACTTTCTTTATCCTGTGCTCAGCTCAGTGTATGTTTGTACTCACTATTGCCCCTTCCAGGCTGAGTCACTGTCATGAGGTACTCAGGTAAGGCCTCCTTTTCGCTGCCAAACACCCTACTCCATTTTCCCCTGGTGGCGCAAAACGTAAACCTGTGGTAAGAGAGGGTGTCCCATAAGAAGTAGACTACCTTTCCTAAAACTCCAAGTGCAGCTTTTTACTACAACCCAATCAAGAGGTCACAGTCAGGACCTAACCTGCAGGAAAGAAAGCTTTTAATAAGTGTGGAAATGTGTGTGGGTCTCCCATGGGTAAAGGTTAAGAGACAGAACTTCAACAACAACTTTATTAAGCAGATATATTCCATAGAAATATATTTCTATGGAATATATCTGCTTAATAATAAGCAGAGGCTGGGAGGCTGTTTGAGGGAAAAGTGGATCAGTCAAGTCCTTGACAGGATGATGGGGAGAAGTCAAGGCCTTGCCAGATGAATTTCCTACTGATTGTGTTGACAGAAGACCAATGTGCTCCTGGAGGCATCAGCTGAGAATAGCTCTTCAGTTCAGAACCTCTTATTAGGGGAATATTTGTGCTTCATACTATGTAGAGAGCCAAGAGGGAGAAATTGGCTACCCCTTGGCAAAAGTCACGCAGAGCTTCCTGCTAGCCTCTTGTCACAAAGTTAGGCTTATTGACTATTTCAGTCTTTGTTTCATGTGACTTATCTTGTGTAGGATCTTAGAAGCCCACACACTCCTCTCCCAATAGAGCGGATTTAGTGAGAGTCACATAGAAGCTCTCAGAAGTGTCTTCCTGCCAATCAATATGCTGAGAGGCTCTGTAAAATAGGCGATAGCCATCACAGCATGTCCAATTTCTCTGTGCTTTCACTTTTACATCTGTTAAAGGTCAGAGACTATATTTATCACAACCAAACATGCACGGATATTGAAAAGATACCTTTGCCCTCATATTGTTTTGAAATGAGGTGGGGTATGGAAAGGCTGTCTTCTGGCTTCGGAGAAGTTCACATTAAATACAAGCACAGTAAAGATAAATAAATAAAATAAATTAAAGCACAGTACACTTTTATATGCTCATTTCCATCAAAAGATTCCAAAGTACTTAAACAACTTTAATTAAGTTGCTCTGGCATCTCTCAGAAGCCAATCAATATTTTTCATACTCCTTGTTCCAGGCTAGGGAAATAAAATCTAGCCCCCTTCCCTGAACCTCCATTCAGATTTAACATTCTTTCCTCAAAATGTAAAATAATTCCTTTTTAATATATTTAATTACAGGGAGTAAAAGTTTCCTCTCCATGTGCTTTACCTTGTTCCCTCTTTTAGAGATGAGAAGAAAACACACACACACAAAAACAAACTCCAAATAAGAATCTTGAGAAAATATGATTTTTTTTGGAGGCCTGGATATTAAAAGCAAAACCAAAATATATTTTTCACCTCTCAGGCAACATCGGAGACTATCTGATTTTTTTCAGGCTGTAAACAAAAGAAGTATGGCCATATTTTTTAAAGCCCTAACAGATAAAAAAAGAAAAAAAAAACTGGATTCACGAAAGCAGCAGAAGTAACCTTTCGCCTTAAAAGTGTCATCAGAATGAATCCGAAATTGTTCCTTTATAACCTGTGAAAGAAGGGGGAGAGTGCTGACTTTTTCTTCTGCTTTTGTATGATAATTGGGCTTCTCTGTGCCATTTGATTGAGGATAAACATTCTTTGCTCTCAAGTGTCTAATTGTCCGTTGGGGAGAGACTAGGCTTCTACTGCAACCAATAGATGCTGGGCTGTACTTAGCATGGCAGGAGGACAAGAAAAGGCCACTCTGCCCTCTCTGAGGTGGCACCATGGGGACTCAGGAAAAAAAAAAAATAATCCAAGAGGAAAAAAAGCAAGTTAGCTACTCACATGTCTCCACCTGGGGGTTGCTGTTTGTAGGAAACAAATTGCTATAATAATAGTTACACTTCTGCCACCTTCCTAGGTTCACCTTGGAGACGGGCTTAAGCTCCTGAGAAGAGGCTTTTTGCTGTTAAAGTGAAAATGTGAGTGCTTGCATCTCTCCCTTAATGGCTTTTGGAAATAGAGGCCTTCTGTATTTTCTGCCTCAGAAAGCTCTGAATCTGAGAGCATCGTAGCTGAGCTGTCTCTAAACTTATATTTAAGCAGCAGCTTCACTGCACAACAAAACAGCCCGTTTCTCCATTCATAGCATAAAGCAAAGGAAAATGGCAGCCACTGGGCAGGATGAATTGATATTTTAGGCTTAAACCCATTTGCTCCTTGGTGATCACTTCTGAGCCCTTCTTTCACAATATTCTCTAAGGTAGTTTTGGTAGATCGCGGTGATCAATAGGGTGTTGACATTCTCCCTCTCTGTTCACACACGCACTGCAAGGGAAAATAACCTTCCCAGAAGGAGAATTGCTTTTTGATCTAAGATACACAAAGGTAATAGGATGGGTTCGTGGGAAAGGCTAACTAACGGCAGCATCTTCTTTCCCTATTGTCGCCTCTAAGAAAAAGAAAGCAACACTGTGCTTCTAAAGACTCCCGTAGGAAGCCCTACACATAGGATAGGTATGTACCCTGGTTATGCCTGGTTTCCTGGTGTCATTATTACTAATGCTCCTTTTTATCCATAAAAGTGTCCTGATTTGGATGATATATTGTCACACTGCATGTCAGTATCCACTCTGTCCCCCAAATACCAATAGGGAGAAATACTTGGAAAGTTAAAGGTAGAATTGCTAGTCTTAGTATAAGGAAAAGATTTATAAAGACTGGAAAGGAAATAGTTTTGGTCGATTCCTTCTCAGCACCCTGGACCTGCCAGGTATGTCTACTGAGATTGTATGCCAGGTGCTAAAGACCTAAACTACATCAAGATCCCTGCACCCAAGCTGGCTCTGAGTATTGTGTATGGATCATGTGGACTTCAGCAATGTACATTCAGAGACTGCCATAGACTGAGGACTAGAGAACATTTCTTCAGTTTCTGGACACTCGCATAAGCTGCCTGCTTCCTAAACTATTACTGAATTTGTATTTCTCACAACCATGACTAGTGTGAGCACAAACTCAGAACTAATTTGATTTAGAAAAAATAAACAATGTGGTATTTCTTACAGCCAGGTGCATAGACAGAAAAACATACGTACTATACAAGCAGCTATAAACCTCTGTTTGCATCACTAAAGTAATTGGTAGACAGGCGGCAGTCAGTCCAGTACCAGGTGGTTGAATCAGGAGCCTTTATCTCCTTCAGTAAGCATGTGAAGTTGGAGTTCTTAGTGGCCTGGGATTTTCTCAGAGCCTGGTGAGCCAAATGGATAGGAATGGAGGGAATTGCTAACAGAGGCACTGTAGAGTAAGTAATTTATTCAGTTGATTCCACAAGCATTTATTAAGCATAATTAACTCTTCCATGGCTGAGATAGAATACTTTGTCTCTTGCCCATGGACTCTTTGGCTATGCCCAGGTCCCTCCCACAGGAATATGTTACCTCAGATTGAAGAGTCACCTGCTGGAGAGATACTCAAGCAGAAGAGGTTTTGGGGTACAGGTAAAAACCAGTACTGCACTACACATATGGGCCCAGAGATTCATATCTGAGACAGAAGTTTGAAACACAGGAAGAACTAAAGTGACAATAATTAAAAGCAAACATCTACTTGAAATTTAAAAGAAACTAAAACAGAGTTATGGTAGAAAAGTGTCCAGGGAAATTATAGATTTAAATATTGCTAATTAGTTAATTAATTAATTAATGTTCTATCTGTTTCTGAAAATAACATAAGAATTCTAAGGTGTAAGCTGGGTAAGGTAATCAAGAAGGTAGCTGGAGAGAATGTAATACCTACCTCTTATATAAGTGCTTCATGTATGCTAGGAGTAAGGATACAGGTGGTGTGTGGCTGCTATAGGTAACTTCTAGATTTGATATATTAAGGAAGGTCTCAGAGAAGGACTCCTTGGAGAAAACTATGGTTGTTCAAATTCAGGCATCTGAGGCTATGTTAAACCGAGGTTTATGAGCCAATGACCCTTCAGAGATTTTAATGTCCTACCTGCTTCCCACTTGAGCATCCAAAATGAGAGTACAAAACAATTTGAAATCATGAATGATAATGAGCCATAGACTTCAGAGGCAATTGGAATTCATGGAGCATCATGGAATTACTGGTCCAGAACAGCTTTTTGGTGGGCTTGGACCTGAGATGAACTTTGAAGTGTGGTTAGGACATGAGGGGAATAGAAGTAATGAACTTTGTACTTGTTCCTGTGTTCACCTCCAGCCATCCTGACCAGCAGCAAATGAAGCTAATGTGCTTGTTTTTTCCAAACTGGTATTCTGTTAGATCCCCGTTAGTGAGTATATAATAATAAAAAAAATAATAATATATCAGCCATGGCCCAGATCTTGAAGGGACATAATGATGAGTGTCTATGCCAGGGTTGATCCTCCCATTTGTAGTAAGAGCCTTAAGAATTAGTCCTGGGCAGTTACTCAGGAGAAAATTGGGTAAGTCCATTATCTCATTTACTGAGGCCACAAAGGAGCTATCAAGTGAAGGTGACCTTCAGCCACAGTCAACTTTGACTAGATTCAAACCAATAGCCTTGCAGTGGGAGGCACTAGTTAGAGACTATCTTCTCTCTAACAGGCTCAGGGCTCTTGGTGTATGCTTGATTTAAGCCTTGCAGCTGTTGCATTAAACATTGTTTATGATTCCACTAAAATCCTCTTCTTCCTGCCCCCTTCCCAAAATAATTATCAGTTACAGCACAGATATTAAAATGGTGCTTTAAAAAATTAAAATACAGTTCTAAAAGAAGAGCATATAAATGTAGAATTAATTGCTGTATTTGCTTCAAATTACTAGGAGATGTTATTTTATTTCTGTGACAGCAGAAAGTGCTTCATCAGGAAGAATTCATGTGGAGATTCAACCATGTCCCAGCTATTTTGTGTTGAATATTCTTGAGATGTTTAATTATTTTGATTAATTCATTTACCATTAAACTGCCCAAATACTTTGACATGTTCTGCACTGTGTGGCTTGCCAGCATGTTATCTCTATAGTCCCAGCCTTTAAGGAATAATGTAAAAAGCTCAGCACTGGGGGTCAAAACAGACTCAGGCCCAAATCAGGCTCCATTACTTACCAGTTGTGTGAATTTTGACAATAAACGTCTCTGAGATATGGTTTTGTCATTTGTAAAGTGGGTAATGCAGTGAATCTGACTTTATACATTGTTATGAGAACTAAATGAGAAAAATGAATATAAAGCATATTAAACTTATGACTAGTTTAGGCAAGCCCTCAACAAATGGTCATTATTATTATTATTATTATTATTATTATTATTATTCTGTGGAAATGCTAACTATCTACTATACACAAAAGTAAAATGCATGAATCTTTGCTTGGTTGTAGGCAGAGTTCTTGATATGAGCCCCAGTCCCAACTCAGATAAATCTGAAAGAAATCAAGTTAGGGAGAGTTTTTTAGCTGGATTTGGAGCAGTGAACCAGTGTGCCACAAGAATTTGTAAAACATGCAATACTTGACTATTTAGACAGGGGTACTGACTATTTTCCCTTAGATTGTCAAATAAAAAAATGATAACAGCCAACACAGCAATTGTCATCTGGTGTGAATGAATCAGAATTATACCTTTGTTTGTCAGATTGGCAAAAATATGTTTTTTGGTGTTTCACAGGATTTAGTAATTAGTTTGTGTGCCATGAGATGAAAAAGGTTAAAAATAGCTGTTGTAGAGGATAGTGCAGGTACAGAACATTTCTATCAACTCAAAAGTTTCATTAAACAATGTTGCTCTTTGGTGAAGAACCAGTTATTGTTGATGTGTGTGTTTTTTAATCTATCACAAATTCTTTTTTATCTGTACTCTATTCAAGTTTCTCTTCAGCCTACAATGGGGTAACAGGGACCATAGTTATCTTTTAGTCTTAAACAACTAGGTCGCTGAAAACATACATGAAATCTATTTTGAGTTTTCAGGCATTGGAAAAGAAGCAGCACAGAACTTAACCTCTGAAATAATGGGGCAGGGGGGAAGAGAGGTAAATTCTGTGATTTATCCAACATGTGCTCAGTGATAGTTTCTAAGCCTCAGGGAAGAGAAACCTAAAGACAGACTGGAAGTCTCCATGAATCTCTATAGAGGAAACAGATGTTAGAGTAAAAGGTGGTCAGCAACACTGGAATGTGTGAGGTGGAATACCAAGAGAAGTGACTACATATCGAGAAGGAAGTCCAGATATTTACAGATATCATGTATTTGACTGATTACTGATCTATACATGCATAACAAGAAACTGCCCAGGGCTGGAAAAAGAGTCACTGGAAAAATAAGCCAAAAAATTCCCAAAGAGGGCTGTGAATAGTTTTTGTTCCCACTAAGCCAGAACTAGAAAAATCCTCATGACACACACACATCAGATTAATTCTTGAAAGGGTACACCTTAGTAGTGGGTATAAAATAGCCTAAAAATACAGAATGCTTTGGACCTATCCTAACAAAGCTTAAGAACAATATTTAAAACGATCTAAGGGTCTACCTGCTCCTAAGTAACTAAACTGAGTAGCAGAACAACATATACAATTTAAAGAAATTTTTACAACTCTGGCTCCCCAAAACATAAAATTCACAATATCTGGAATTTAAAAAAAAATCACCAAGTATGCCAAGAAACATAAAAAATTATGACCCCAAACCAGTAGAAGATCAATCCATTAAAACAGACAATTCAGTGCCATAGATATTGAAATTAGCAGATAAAGACATATAAACAGTTATCATAAATATGCTCCATAAGAAAAATAGGGTATAATGTGGAAAGAAATAGAACATATAAAAGTAACCCAAATAAAACTTCTAGAGATTACAAATAAAATATCTAAAATAAAAAACACACATTGGATGGAATTAATAGCAGGTTGTACACTACAGAAGAAAGATTAGTGAGCTTGAAGACAGAAATAGAAATTATTCAAAATGAAAGAGAAAAATGACTGAAATAACAAAATGAATAGAAGATCAAGTACATGTGGGACAATATCAGGTGATCTAAGAAACATGTATATGAGTTTCAGGAAAGAAGAGAAGGAAAGAAAAATAACTGATAAAAAAAAAAAATGACCAATTTGTTTTTCAAATTTGATGAACACTTAGAACCCTCAGAACCAAAAATCTAAATCAAAATTGAAACAGAATAATGAAATAAGACCACACCAATAGGAACCAAAATCAAATCGTTGAAAAAATATAATGAATAGAAAATCTTAAAAGCTTTCAGAGGGAAAAAACAAAACACGAAATACAAAGAAACAAAGAGAATTTTAACAGATTTCTCTTGAAAAACTATGCAAGCTAGAAGACTATGCAACAACACTCTTAATTGCTGAAAGAAAAAAAAATAGCCTACTCAGAATTCTATACTCAGAAAAAAATATTTCAAAAATAAAGGTGAATTAAAGACTTTTCAGGCAAATCAAAGCTGAGAAAATATATCTCCAACAGACCTACACTACAAGAAATGATATAGAAATTTCTTCAGGCAAAAGGAAAGTAATACCAGATATAAATTTGGATCTACTCAAAGAAATAGAGTACCACAAATATGAGTAAATGTAAAAGAAAAGTTTCTCAAAAGTTTTAATCTCTTTGAAAGAAACTGCCAGTTTAAACAAAAATAATAATATATCATGGGCTTTATAATATATGTATATTAAAATATAGTTGCAACTTATGGAAGCTTACTGTTTTAAGGTTCTTAATTACACATGAAGTGGCTGGGATTTTATTTGAAAGTAAACTGTGATAAGTTAAAAAGGTATATTATAAACACTCAAGGAACCACTAAAAAAAGAGTTATAGCAAATGAGACTATAGAAGAAAAAGGAAATAATAATTACAATAGCAGAAATCAATAAAATGGGAAACAAAACCAATAATGACTATTAATTAAACTATATGCTGGGTCTTTGAAAAATGAGCAAATTTGTAAACACTAGCCAGACTAATCAAGAAAATAAGGATATCACAAATGATCAAAATCAGAAACATAAGAGATTGACAATACAGATTTTTAAAATATTAAAAGTATAATAAGGAGCTATTATTAATAACTTTATGAAAAAGTAAACATCATTGATACTAAACTATCATAAACTAAAAATTCCACAAACAAAACTCCAGACCCAGATAGCTTTATTGGTGAATTTTATTCAACATCTAAGAAAGAGTTAACACAAACCACAAAAACTATTCCAGAACATAAAAGGAAGTGAACCCTCTCCAACTGTTTTGTAAGGCTAGTATAATCCTGATTCAAAAACCAAACAAAGATATTGCAATAAGAAAAATTACAAATCAATATCCCTCATGAGCATATATGCAAACATCCCTGACATACTTTTAGCAAATCAAATCCAGCAATATATGCATCATGATCAACTGAAGCACATTCCAGGAATGCAAAGTTGGTTTAACATTTGAAAATCAATTAATATGATTCACTATGTTAACAATCAAACAAGAACAACCATATGATGACTTTTAGGAAAACTATTTGACAAAATTCAACACCCATTCACAATAATATTTCTCAGTAAACTTGGAATAGAAGGGAACTTCCTCAATCTGATAGTAATGGCAAAAGACAGTGTTTTCTCTTGAGATCAAGAATTGGGCAAGAAAAACCCATCTTATCACTTCTATTCAACATTATCTTGGCAGTCTTTGGTAGTGGAAAAAAGGGAAGAAACCCAAATAAAAAGCATACAGATTAGAAAAGAAGAAATAAAAAACTTTTTTATTTGCTGACACAACTGAGTACGTAGGATCACAATCAATCTACCAAGAAGCTACTAGAAATTATAAGCAATTTTAGCAACTTAGTTGGGTACAAGGTCAATACAGAAAACATCTTGCATACCATGTTCAGTGAGATAAGTGTATCGACCACATATTTTGATGCTGTAACAATGTCAAATTCCTATAACAGTTTCTATCACCGTTTTTCAATAGTTGTACTTCTCCCATTATGGGTTGGTAACAAAAAAATCATGGACTGGCCCCAGACTATAGACCATACTATCCAAATTACACTCACCCATTTGTTAATAAAGGGATTTTTTCATTTATTCAGTAAGTACTCAGTATGTGTTAAACACTATGCTAAACACAGGATTCCCCAAAATGAGCCAGGCTCAATTTCAAGGGTAAGAGCACCAGAATAATATGTGAGATAAGACAAGTGTATACATAACACATACATATTTTTAAGGATATGTTTACAGCCATAAGTGAAGAGAAAATATTTGCATTTGAAGAATCAGGGAATGGAAATGCAAGAGTTGTGCTAAGGAAAATCTTGCTTGAAAATGTATTTGAATTCACCATAGAGAAGTAACACAGCAACCCAAACCCACCCACATAACAATGAACTTAATGAAGAAAACTTGATCTCTCATATTGGTTATTTTTTTAGGAAATGGATTTCTACAAAAGTTTCTGGGATTTGGGGAGGGGTATAAAAAACTGACCTTAAATCTCCCCCTCCTAACATCTTCCCAGTATTCCCAACACCCTTATTATTTCTGATTTCCAAATAAGTATGATATTCATTGCTGAAATCCCAAAAATAGTGTTTTTGGACAGATTGTGACCTCTGTGATAGAATCATAGAGTAAAAATGGAAGATCCTTAGAGATAAAATGATATAAAACAATTTTAAATATGGCAATGAGAGATAAAAGTTTCTTTCTAGGCTTTGCTGAATTCCAGGAGATTCTAGATCCAGCCTTGACGCTAAATCCAGTGCTCTTTCCATTATGCCACAATGCCTCTGCAACTGCTGTGACTGCACGTAATTAACAAACCCAACTGATGACAGCTTTAATCCAAACATACAGACACGTGTGGACATGAAGGAAGGGCTGGAGACAGACACCCCGGGTGTCTATTTACAGGAGTATAAAAGAGCCTCCTGGTAAGAACTTGGCCAAGAGGAAGCGAAAATGGAAGTGTAGGGCAATCAGTTCATGCGTATTAAGCCATCCTTGAAGGGATGAAGCTGAAAATACTAGGCTATCACTAAGATAATACAGTAACTAACACTTGCATCCCAGGAAAAGTAAAAGCTACATGATGAATTTCAGTAAAATATCCATGTGACGTTGACAGCAGGATTGGCCATGGCCATGGCATTTGCAAAGGTAACAAGAGCACTGGCACTCGTAAAACTAATAGTGTTGGGGGCAATGGTCACAGCTGATCTGTTGCTTCTGTCAGCCTCAGGGCTGCCTATCATTTTAACATAAATATCAAAATATAAGAGTCTTCTTGTTTCCATATCCAACCAGCAAATGGACTCCAGAGCACATTAAATAAACTGAAAAAGATAATCATAGACATCTTCAATAAGACAGGGAGTAGCATGTCCTTGTTTCTAGAAAGCTAAGCCAAATATAGGATACATGGACTTTAAAAAAGGGACCGCAGGAAATTCCACTGTTTCAGTGCCCTTTCTCTTCATTGCCTCTCTTCTTTTTGCAGACCTGGAACACTGCACAAAGAGCTTTTTAAAACTGGCTGCTGGGTTCAACCGCACAGTTTCCTATTCAGTGTGTCTGGGGTAGGGCCTGACAATTGGCATTTCTAACAAATTCCCATGTGTTGCCGATGCCGCTGGTCAGGATACCAAACTTGAAGAGGAAGCCCTGCTTTCCACCATCGTCATCCTCCACGCACTCCGCACAGCTTTTTCAGAATTAAACTGGACAACATGTGGACAGTTATGTTTGCCTCTTCCCCGGTGGTTTAAGCAGGGTGTTGAACAGGGCTTCAATAAATATTTGCTGGATTAGTAAAGGAACAGATGAATGAATGAATGGTTGAATTGTGAATGAATGAATAAATGAATGAATGAATAACAGTGTTTTTTTCTTTGCTTCAAAAACACAAAATTACCATAAACACAACAAAATGAAACACCACATGAACGAGAAACCCAACCCAAACAATTTCTATCCCAGAACAACAAAAGTGTCTGTCCTGAAGGTAAATTTCCCAGTATGCCTTTCAAACCATAGAGAGCACACTTTTGGCACTTTACAAATGATCACAATTTCCCTTTCTACAGGCTTTAAAAGTTTACACATTAAACACTAGTCTCAGAGTATCTTTCTGTTCATTCGATGCACTGTTTTATGATTTTAAATCCAAATATTGATGTCTTTAAAACAATAGTAACCTTCACTTAAATGAGGGAAATTACACACATGCACTTATATCTTCTCCCTCCTAGAATCCACTAAGTAATAAATCCACAAAGACACACAGTTTGGGAGAGAAATGACACCAGAGAAGAGAGATCAGGGATTTTCTGGAAGATAGAAAATAGGGGCTGAGTGGTAACTGCCTTCGCACAGCAGAGGAAGCTGGATCCTAGGTGACTGCAGAGAAAGAAAGCAACAAGGGGCAAGTGGGCCCACGTAGCGAACACAGGGAGAGCTCGGGAACAGGAATTGGAGGCCCCAGACTCCTTAGGTGGTCGCGGAGGGAAGGTTAAAACAGGAGGATTAATCAAAAGTGGAATAATGTGAAGTCTGGCTTACAGACATCCTTTCCAGCCCCATGCTGTCAATTAGTACATAAGACCTCACAGCGTTTGAAAAGCACCATTATCATGAAAGGTAGAGAGCAAGTCAAGCAGGAAAGGGGTGATCAGGGAGAGCAGGACAAGTTGGAGAGCGGAATAATTTTGAAGGTGTGCATGATCTTTAGAGGCATGAGAGAAAATTTTGCATGCCTGAAACCAAATAAAAACTGTAATAAAAGTAAGTTTTAAAAGTTCTTTCAGCACCGTCTTACACTTGGGTTAAATGATAAGGGAAACTGTTTCATTATAGAAGCAATGGTTTTGAAGAATTAAGACATCAAGTGAGAGAGCAGCTGTTGCTCCTCCAGCTGGGGCTCGAGTGCATGGCCGGCCGCCCCCACGCAGGGACGCCTGTCAAAACGTCCACACTGTCACTCATGGGACGTCCCATGTGACCACACACATTGATCTCAACCACTCAAGCCTACTTACTAGACATGTCAAACTATTTAACTAATTTTGAGTTTAGGAACTATTGTCATCATGTCTACATCCAGTGCCAGGCAGAGCTATCACAAAGACATGCTCACTGTAACGTATAGAAGCATGTAAGATTCAGCACGCACATATAGACCATAATGAGCACATGGGTCTTCCTTATTTCTAAAAAAATAAGAGAGGAAAAAAAATACCAAAAAACAACAACAAACAAACAAACAAAGGGAGAGAGAGAGAGAGAGAGAGAGTCTAAAGATAGAAGGTCATGTGATTGTAAATAATTTAAATAACTGATCCCAGCCGAGGTCTTAGCAGCCCCAACCTTAAACTCCTCTGGAATTGTCATTTAAGATATTTAAGATTGCCCCAAGAGAAATTAGAGCCCAAATGCCTGTCAGCCAACTGGGCCCTCTGAGTGCTGAGCTCACTTCTACCTCTGAGCACTCTATACCTGCTTCTCTCCTGCTATTTGTCTCTGCTCATCTGAATCCTACCTATCAATCAAAGTATCATTTCCTTTAAAAAAAATCTTCCTGCCCTCCTACATCCCTCTGACATTCATCAGTCTCATCTATGCTTCCATGTCATTGAATCTATTCTGTTCTTCAGTTTATTAAGTTCTTTAGATTCCACGTTTAAGCGAGATCATGTGATATTTGTCTAGATAGTAACCAAGGAACTTATATGCAGATATGCACAACCCAAGGACACGGACAATGGTGGGGAGAGGGACTGGGGAGGGGGATGGGATGGGGTGGAATGGGTCATTGGGAAGAAAAAGGGACATCTGTAATATTTTAAACGAGAAAAAAAAATTTAAAAAAATCTTCCTACAACTACTAGCTAATGATACCTCGTTGTCTTCAGTAGAAAAATTGTTTGCCTTTAAAAAAACCCCTAGTTATATCTATGAATAACTACTATTTATTGAGCATCTATGATGTAGCAGACACTGAAATACGTGTTGTACTTATATTACTTTTTTAAAATTTTATTTTTATTGTTGGAAGTATTACAGATGTCCCCCTTTTTCCCCATTGACCCCTTCCACCCCCACCCCACCCCTCCACCCCTGCCCCAGGCCCTCACCCCACTATTGTCTGTGTCCATAGGTTACTTTTTAAAATCACTACAACACCTGCGTGGTATGTGCCATTGTACCTATTTTCCAGAAGAGGAAAGCAAAGCTTAGAGAGGTTTAGTAACTTATCTAGCCTTATCGGTAGCACAATGAAAAACTAAAATTAGAACACAGGTTGATTTTACTCCAAAGTCCATCACAGTTTTATACTTAGCACTCTGAACTCTTTACGTGAATGTGTGCTTGATTATGATCCCATGAGGGCAAGGATCATAATGAGCATCTTAACAGTATCTCTCCATCACACAGCATAGAGCCTGGCTTATAGTAAGTACACAATAAGTGTTTGTTGAAAGAATGAATGATCTGTTTATCCAACATTTCATCCAGTATATCAGTCACCTTTATATCCTGAGATATCAGTGCAGTATTTGTTGAAAGAATAAATACATCATATATTCTGTCTCTTTCTCTCCCCCCCCCTCTCTTTCATATAGACACACACAGAGACACCACACATCTCTCTGTCTCTGTCTCTGTCTCTGTCTCTGTCTCTCTCTCTCTCTCTCTCTCTCTCACACACACACACACACACACACACACACACACACACACACACCACTTTACCAGTTTTTGATTATTCATGTAGGGCCTTGAATTACTACCCAAACACAGCTCAGACCTTTAAGAGTCAAGACTGTGTCTTCCAAGTTGGTCTTCTGCTTTGCTTAGCATAACACCGGCACGCACGTGACGCTTTCGTTGCCCTCTCACTGCCTCAGGAAGGAAGAGAGGCAAGCCGGTTTAGTGGTTTGTACAGAAGCTTAAATATCATTTGCTTGAGCAACTCTGGTTTATCCCTTCAAGTGAAACACATGTTTGGCTGCGGAGATTTGAAAGCCATCCGACGTGGACAGGCCTAAACGATGCACTGGCGCTGAGAGGAATTCTGCCAGGTTGTAAGCTCTGTGGTTTCCTGTGAGGAGAATGTTCCAGAAAAAGCCATACCTGTTTCCCAGAGCCAGTGGGGACCAGGATGTGGGTGAAAGAAGAGCATTAACATTTTACGTCTGAAATTAGAGGTTTTGGCATCCCTGGGAAAAAAACGATGTGGCCTTTTAAAGCCTCCAGGAGCTGCTGCCAAATGTCTTTCCCCTTGAAACAAAAACTGTGTTCAAGTCTAGATAATTACCACTGAGCTGTGCCAAGCCCAGAAATCCTTCTCAGCCAAGCAGCCCCACAGAGAGTTGAAATTTACATTTATAATCATTTACCTTAAAAACACTTAGTTTTCAGGACCAAGCTTCACACACATAACCTTGGGGTTAGATCTGATTTAGACTTTTGGCTGGACCTATTCTTACGAACCAAGGAAACCCATCCAAGAGACAGCTCTTTTCTTTCTCTTTAATTTAATAGAGGATGCTTGGAGGAGAAATATTGAAAGAATAGAACAGCTGAAAAATCAGAAGCAAGATTACCTTTGTACTACCATATAGCCTGTTTTTCTGGAACATTGTAATCCCAGAAATAAGCAGGCTGTTTTTCATCTGATCTCCAGAGGACTCTCCTAGACTCAAGAGAGACTCAGTTCTCAAATCCATCTGATCCCTTTTGCCTATCTGAGAAGAATTAAAACACACAGAGGCCCAAATATTTGGCCAAACAACAGAAGTAGCCAGGCAACAGATACTTAAAAAAAGAAAAGAAAAAAAAAAACTCAGAAAAGACAGATTGTTATCTGTCTTTTCTTCTGCTAAAGGCCCAGTCCTTATTGTCACTGAAAACATTCATTGATATTATTCATGTCTGACTAATTCAAAGTAAGTCCCAGTTTTTTGTTTTTGATCCCATTGGTTTATGAATTCGGAGTCATCAACAAACTGTGTTTCAATGCCTTACACTTTTATTTTATTTTCTCCCTGGGAAAATTAACGCCAGTCCCTGTTGATCTCTCCATCTCCCCCAAAAAAGATACCAAAAAAAGCAATAGAGGTATTTGATTGAAGTGTGAATGGTGGAGGGCTGGGCATTGGTAGCTATATAAAGTGGGCTGGGGAGTATTGGGCTCTCAGCATTGTCTTCCACTGCAATTCACCAACAGTGGAAAAAAGTTTAATTGCCCTTCCTTCCTTCTTTAAGTGTGACAAGGTTAGTACATTACTGCCAAACCTTGTGCAAACGTTAAGAAACACCGCTGCAGCTGTTAGAGTCAATGAGCTAAGCCATGAGTCTTGTCAAGTCCTTCTGCTGCTTCACAGCATAAAACCGTCACTTCATTAATTAGACGAGCGTGTTGCCACGCAACACCCGTATACTCACTCTTCAGCAGGGATCTTTGTCAATTTTGGTAATAAAACAGCAATTTAATAATCCCCCCTCACACGTTAGTAACTGCTCTATGACGGAATTTCAGTTTCCCAGTGCACTTGATAACCAGTCTGGGAGGTCTTAAAGAGATGTATTAGGAGTTTAATTAAAAGGCTGCTGCAAAGAAACCAACTGAAAGTCTCAAAGAAAACAAGATCAAGTGACGACTATGCGACAAAATCAAATGTTGGACGTACTCAGTTCATTACATGAGTCAGGATGAAGAGACTCACGGGGATGCACTATAGAAATCTCAGGCTCTGTCTACACAGTTCCACAGAAGTGTTTTCTCCGTTGTCTGCCACCCTCACCACACCTGCCACCTGCCATCGCCTCCTCCCCCACACGGGCAGTGATTCAGGTGGCTCAGCAAGCTCCTTTGGACTATGTATGACACCTGGTGATAACCCTTCTTGTGTCCCTTGGCAACAAGAGATGAGATACTCCTTTCTTTCAAGCTATGAAGAGATGCCATAGAAGATTTAAAAGTGACCTGAGACTTCTCCTATAGAGTGGAACCTCAGGTATTATTAAGAGGGTATAAATTAGAAACTTCAAGATATAAATGGAACAGGAAAAAAATTGGCTCCCTCTCTCAGGCACACGTGGCTGGTGAGTTAGTCTAAAACCAAGAGAAATGGGTTCTAGTTCTGGCTCTGCCACTACCCCCAACAAATGCACCTTTGAATTCATCAATTAACTGAGTGATTTGGGGCAAATATTTTCATCTCTCTCTCTCTCTGCTTCAATGTTCTCATGTAGAAGACCTCTAATATCCCTTCCACCTCATACACCCTTGAGTCCCTGCTCTGCCTTGCTGACCTCCCCTCCCCCCGCCCTACCAGTGTGGTTTTGACAAGTGCTTTAGGGTCCTGAGAGGACAAGGAGTTGGGGTTACACTTTAACTAGGAAAACGTGCAGGTACAACCTTACTAATAAAATTCACCAGTGAATCCATAAGGCAGTATCATCACATTTCTAAGTTAAATTATATATCCACCATAAGATCTAAATTCTGAGGAATGAAAATGAGATGAGTTTGAGAAAAAGAGTATTATAATAGTTGGTTAAAAGAAAAGGTGGCATAATTCAAGCAGCTATAAAGAAATATCAGAGAATATTTTAAATCATTGGAATAGATGCAATCTAAGGTTCATATAAATAGTCAAATTCTGTTTCATGTGAGCCTTTGAATCAGAAATAGATCATTTTGGCAAATCTCACTCCCAACAATGTCCAAGACAGACACATCCCACAGTTTGCTTGAGAGGGAAAGTATTTCTCCAAGCATCTGTGCATTTCTATGGTACTTGTCACTGAAATACTTGTCTTTTCATCCTTACACTCTGTTCCCTGAGAAATCCTGCATACTCATTAATTCCAGCTCATAAGAGTCCTTGTTATATATGATTTTAAAGAACCTCTAGTGTACAGAATTGGATTAACCCTAATCCTCGGTTAGTGATAACCTATCATCAGTATCCATAAATGACATTAATTTATTTAGTTTATTAACTTTAATAATATCATAAACATTCATGAATGCACCATGTAACCCAATAATTAGAACTCTGAGAATAGCATTTATCTACTTACATGCTGCTCCTAATCCTGTTTCCAAGCCACTCTTCCACCTCAAAATCAATACAATTCCAAATTCTTCATTAATTATTTCCTTTAATATTTAATAGTTTTAGAAATATATATAAATACCTGAACAACATATTTTTTTAGTTTTACTTATTTTTGAATTTTTTTTAAAAAATATGCTATTTATAGTCTGGGATTTTTTTTTTTAATTCCATTAAATAAGCAAGATCCATCCACACTGTAGTGAATGCATGAAGTTGATTCAGTTAACTGCTCTGTAATATTCCATTGTTTGAATATATTATATTTTAATTATTCATTTCCTTAAGATTACTTTCAGGTTTTTACTGTTATGAACAATGATGATGTAAAAATTTTTGTTCACATCTTCTGGTGATCATGTGTAATTATTTCTCTTGAAAAAGTTGAATTTTGGGATTGTAAGATATGTAACTATTCAATTTTCCAAGATAACTCTATTTTCCCCCAAAGAGGACATATTAATTTACACTTCAACCAGCAGTTGGGTAAAAGATCCTATTCATCTGCATACTATTTAATAGTTGGTATCTTCAGACATCTAACATTTTTTATTACTGGAATGAATAAAATATTTATGTCATTATGGTCTTTTTTGCATTTCCCTCCTCACTAATGGAGTTGAAGATCTCTAAATATGGTTATTGGCCATAAATGTATTTTCTTCCATGAAATGCCAATTTTCCTATTTCTATATTGTACTGTAGGTCTTTCTTTATTCACTAAAGAGTTAGTGACTATCCTTTGTCAATTGCATGTGTGGCACATCCATCCATTTCTATTTGTATGTTGTTTTCACTGTCTTTAGGTTGTTTTTAGGTTATCAGAAGTTTTTTGTTTTAATATACACAAATTTACCTATCTTTCACTTTATAGTTTGTAGTTTTGATATCTTGTTGAAGGAGAAGTTTCCTACCTCTATATCACCTCTATTACGTACAAAAAATTTACTTTTGATATTTGAATTTTCAATACATCCAAAGTTGTTGTTTTTTTGTACAGTATAGCTAGATAAACAATTTTCTAGCCAGTAAAATAAGCTAGGAAAAAAGAAGTAAGGTATAAGGCTTAGAAAGAAAGAAAAGAAAACTGTCATTATTTGCAGGTGATATGATTAGAGATGATATGATGTTGTTTAAATAGAAAGCCCTAAAGAAGTAACAGAGTTGTACATATAAAATTACAATTATTAAAAAATAAGAGAATTGAACAATTTTTAAAAGGCTAAAATATAAAATTGTATTATACTTATCTACATCAATAGCAAGTAAGAAATATAAATTCTAAAGTAAAGATAGCATAGCAAATAATACTGTAAGGTATTTAGGAATAAATCTAACAAAGGATATGTAAGTCCTGAGAGCAAAAATTATAATTTCCACTGAGAGATATTTAAGAAACCTAACTAATTGGAAAGATCATGTTTGTGATAGAAACATATCATGGAGAATGTTAATTCACCCCTAAATTGATTTATAGACTCAATGCAACTCCAAAGTCATAACCAGACTTTGAATGAGGCTGATTCTTAAATTTTTATGGAAATGTGAATGGCCAACAATAATCAGGATATGTCTAAAGACAGCTAAGAGAGGAGACATGTCCTGTCATATAACAGAATTTATGATGAAATTACAGCAATTAAGACTGTGCATTAATGCAGTAAGAGACAAATTGACAAATGATATAGAGTAGAACAGAGCGCCCATAAAAAGACCAACACACATATGGAATTTTAAATATGTTACAAGTAAAATAGCAGATCAATGTGAAAAAAGAGATTGTTATAAAAATGAAACTGGAAAAATTGTTATTCATAATGTCTGGAAATAGAAAGTGGCTTAATGCCATTTATATAATCAATTGGTATTCTTTAAAGTGGCATTTCAAAGTTTTCAAGCTTGTGTTCATTAATAACAAGCTCTTAGAAGTCTGTTTGGGTTTTTTGGGGTTTTTTTTTAGTAGAGGTTGAATGTCCTAAGGGTACTGAATTAAGATCTCTAAGGCATATGCTTGAATAACAGGTAGTAATTATTTCCCTTTCAAGAAGGATGCTGCTGGTCAATTGGAAGCTTTTGGGCTGGTGATTGGGTGATATGATTTGGGAGCAAAAAAGAGAAGCTGTGTGCTAACTGCAGCAGTCATCTTTCTAGGTCCTTCCCCACCACAGCATCAACCTCTTCTTCAAAAATATGTAGGACACATTTTAAATAATTTTAAATGTTTAGCTCACCTAAAACTACTATATTTTGGTCTGTCCTTGCCTCACAGTGATTAATAAAGTCACAACTCATTTGATTGGGTCCACCTTTTAGTGTATTTCTAAAACAGCCAGTCATCACTGACCTGTGTGTCTCTCTCTTCACCTCAAACCTTACCTCTATGCAGTCTCAATATCTCAAGCCTGTGGCCATTGATTTATTTCAGCCCATAAGTGTTCTCTTGTGGAAATTTACATGCGGTCTATGGAAGCATTCACTTAACCATTCCTTCACCTACTCCACTGATATTTATCAAAATGTCACTTCAAGGCTTCCTGGACAGTACTCAGGAATACGGTAGTCCCTCTTATCCACAAGGGATACATTTCAAGACACCCAGTGGATTCCTAAAACCATGGGTAGTGCTGAACCCTATATATACTATGTTTTTTCTGTACATGCACACTTAATTTATAACTTAGGGACAGTAAAAGATTAACAACAATAATGAGCAATAAAATAGAACAATTATAACAATACACTGTAATTATAGTAATGTGAGTGTGGTCACTCGTTTCAGGCGATCCCTTGCTGAAGTTTTCATACAGGCTCAATGCTTTCTGGTACAAATACATTACCATCAGACACGTTTTCTGTTCATGTCTTCCACCCACAAATGTTATGCTTTTCCGTCTTAATTAATCACTTATCATACACTGTGGCCCTACCTTTTGCAGTTTGAGGTGACACAGCAAATTTAGAGCACATTTCTTTATTTCTTCTTCACAGTCTCACAGATAAAAGATTCATTATTACTGTAGATCTTAGCAATGTCAGCATATAATTTTTCTTCTTTGTTAAATTGGGAGCTTTCACCTTTTCATTTAAAGGAAGCATTTTAAGGCTTCTCTTTGGCATAACAGAATTGCCAGCATCATCATGCTTGCCTTTGGGCTATTATTAAGTAAAATAAGGGTGACTTGAAAACAAGCCTGTCATACTGTGACAGTCAATCTGAAAACCAAACTGAGAGGGCTGCTAAGTGGCTAATGGGCAGGGAGCAGACACTGCTTGAATACAGTGGACAAAGGATGATTCACATCCCAGGTGGGACAGAGCAGGATGCCCTGAGATTTCATCATGCTGCTCAGAACAGTGCACAATTTAAACCTCATGAATCCTTTATTTCTGGCTTTTTTTATTTGGACTGCTGTTGACCACAGGTAACAACTGCGGAAAGTGAAATCATAGATACAGGGGTACTACTATAAGTAGTCAAAGTTTTTCTTTTCTCACCACATATGACTTGAATTCTCTTGATTCAGAATACCCTGTACTCTACTTCCCAATATATTACTGATCTTCTCTTGGCTTAATGCTTTGTCTCTTGTCTGTTGACTCAAATCTTTGACTCTTTATGTAATTATAATTTCTCTTTGTTTCTATCCAACATTTCTGGAAAATTTCATTCCCATTCCCAAGAAGCAGGGCCAAAGCATCCTATCCTAGCACTAATCCAAGTGTCTGGTGTTCCCAACAGGCTTGTTCCCAATGAGCATATACATTAAATAATTAGAGAACAATTCCAGGTTAGCAAAGGACTTCTGCCACATCTCTGCCTATTCAAATACATTACATGTTTCAACTACTTGGCTGAATTCCACTTTTTATGGAAAGTCTTTTATTACCTAGTTCACAATTTGGATTAGAGCTTTCTCTGCTCAGGAAACAAATAAACATATTCCAAAATGAAACAAGAACTTAGAATGGATTTGCTATTTAGAATTCTTTTTTCCATGCTGGAATCCCTATGGCCATTAATAATTGTTTCTCTCATTTGACAATTACATTAAAGACAATTAACAATAGCTTGTAGAATATATGGCTTGTTTCTCCTATTAGCGCCTCGAGAACAACTCTTCCACCCTTCAAAGTTCTCTCTGTATCAGTCAGAACCCCAGAGGAAGCAGATGGCTTATTCAAACTAGTATAATTTGAGGAAATTTAGTACATTTAGAAATTTAATACTTACAACCCCTAAGTGATAGAGCAGTGTGCAGAGACTAATAATTAAGGATTGATTCCTTGACTAGTCTTAAAAGGTAAAAAGAACAGTTATCATAGAAGGGATTACTACCCTGGTCACATATGCCTTCCCTCCCTCCCTCCAGTCTCCTGGTAGTGCTCCCCATTGAAAAATCAAAGTTGAGCAAGGGCAAATGCAAAGTTAAAGGAGAGCCTATTGTTGCAATCTATACACATAGCCTCCTAAGGCACAAATCAAAGTGGAGAGTAGGGAATGGACCTACAGAGACAAAAGGAAGACATATATCACAACTTCAGAGCTTCAAGTTACATACATACAAAATGGATCCAACCAAAATGGAATTAAATTATAAATAGATAACAGAAAGATATCTGTGAAATCCTCAAATATTTGGAAAATATTTTCCTAATTTTTCTGAAATTAGGAAGCACAACATATCAAGATCTATGAGATACATATAAGACAGTATTTGGAAGAAAATTTAAAGCTTTAGAATTAAATTAGATTTTTTTAAAAAGGGTTTCAACCTAATGACTTCAGCTTCCACAGTAAAAAAAGAAAATAAAACTTTGAAAAAATCAAATTAAACCTTAAGGAAGCAGAAGAAAGAAAATAAGGTCTGAGCAAAAAACCAATGTAATAGAAAATAGAGAAAAACAATGAAACTAAAGTTGGTTATTTGAGATCAATGAAAATGATAAACTTCTAGCCAGACTGATCAGGAAAAAGAGAGAAACTACAAATTGTCAGTATCATGAATGAGAAAGGTGACATTACTACGGATTCTTCAGATATTGAGAGGACATGAGGGAATATTATGAAAAAACAATATGCCAATAAATTTGACAAGTGACATGAAATAGCATATGCCTGGAAACAAACTGAATTTATCGTTAAAAATCTCACAAAGAAAACTCCAGACCCAGATGGATGCACTGAGAAATTCTATCAAACATTTGAAAAAATAAACAATACCAATTCCACATAAAATCTTATGATGAAAATGAAAAGAAAAGAAAAGATACTTTCTAACTTGTTCTTTGAAGCCACCTTCTCTGACACCCACCACACTTCTCTTTTTCTCCCATGCACATAGAATCAACCAGCACGTCCTATTGGCTCCTCCTTCACAATGTATTCTGAGTCTTACCATGTCACCCTGCCTCCACTGCGGCAACTCTAATTAGAGCCAGCATCACATCTCTCTTGGACTGCACTCTAATTTATAGCTTTACAATTAAATTAGACTCTTCACTCCTGCCCCCTTCACTTAGCAGCTAAAGTGATCTTACTCCAGCTCAAACCTGATGATCTTCAGAACAAAATCCACACATTTAACCATTACCCATGCTGTGATCCATAGGATACCACATGATACAGGCCTTCTCAGTTCTTCTTAGTTCCTACCCTTTCTTTTCTCTCACTTTGTTCTAGTAACAGTGGTCATTTTTTCTATTCCTTGCATGTACCAAGCTTATTCCTGCCTTTAGTACTTTGAATTTGCCACTGACTCTTCTGGAATACTTCCCAGAAGAGTACAGCTGTACAGCTCATTCCTGCAATTCAGTCACAATTCTGCTCAAATGGCACTTGCTCTGAGAGGCTTTCCCTGACCATACTATTTAAAACAGCCCCTCAAAATTAATTAATTAATTAAATAGCTCCTTTTTCTCCTATTTCCACATCCTGCTTTATTTTACCACATTTACTGCTATAAAGCACATAGACCACATTAAATTTTGTATTTATATGTTTAAGTGTTTATGATCTGTCTCCCTAATAAAAATTTTAGTTTTATGAGGTCAGGTTCTTTTCTTGTCATATTAATTCCTATATACCCAGTGCCTAGAACAATGTTTGGCCCATAGTAGGTACTCAATATATATCCATTCTAAGAATGAAATATTAAGAAAAATATTGTACCAGATCACTACTATATATTCCATTAAAATTTGACCTTGCATTGAGATTTAATTATTCTCTTTTTGTATGGCCTTTTGTTAATTTCATTCTATAAGATAAAAAAGAAAAATAAATAAGTTCAATGAAACACAAGAAATTCAATGCAGTTTAGATTTAAGTATTAAAAACATCAGTCATAATAATGCCCTATGTTTCAATAACATTTATTGGTTTTCTCGGTACTTTCTTATACTATCCCACTTAATAATCCTTATAACAATCCTTTATTAGCATCTCCATTTTGCATATGAGAAAATGAAAACACAACAGAGCTGAGGGACTTGAATATGTTGCTGCTAAGGAATGATAGAGGCAAGATTAGAAGCATGTTTATCAGACTTTTTACCAAGGATTTGTTCATTATATCACACTCCCAATGCTAAACTGAATTCTTCCTACTCTGACTGCCACGTTGAAGGTAAAACTAAACAAACAAACAAATGAAAATAAAAATTAAACAAATTTTTAAATGACATTCCATTGCTCACATTATGAAAATGTATATCCTCTTTAAAAGCCAAACTCTAATATGAAAAAGATTATTTTCTGATTCTGGAACTCAGAGAATGAGCCAGAAAGGGAGCTGTAATGGGACAGGGGCTATATCATAGGTGTCAAACAGAGAAGACCAGCAGGATGGGGCTTGCTTGGACCCTATCTGGTAAAAAGAAGAGCAGGTAGGTCAAGAGTCAAGTGATTTAATGCAGAGGAACAGCTGCAAATATGTAGCTTATGGGCCATGCACGGTCTGAGCCTTTTAGTTTGGGGTTTTGTTTTTATTTGTTTCCTACTAATTTGAAAATTACTTGTTGTTTATTTTAAATTAGTTTTATATTTCATATTCAAAGGACTTCATATAAAAGTCTGAGTTTCTCAGCTTTCTTTTAAACTTAGAAGGTAGAAAGACAGCTAGTTTACCGTGTAAAATCATGACAAACCTTAACACGGAGTGGCAGCTACCTCCTTCCATGGAGCATGTACTTTTTGTTTGACACACTCCCTAGGTTTTGTTCATAAATTCCACCTTTCTGCTTCACTTATTTACATTGTTTACTTGGCCTCCGTAGATATTTGAGCGTGTGACTTCTGAATTAGGGGTTCCGAGCTGTGAAACAGCAGGGAGAACCAGATAATCATCAGTGAGGTGAGGTGATATGAATGGGCTACAGGAACTTGAATCCCCAAACTAAATATCTTTTGTTTGGAGAGAGTGTGTATTCATAATAAATGTACTGTAGCTAGGCTAGATAAGGAGCCCAAAGAGCAACTTGCCTAGCAGGGCTGATGCCCCACTGTAACCTGCTGCCTTGATGCATGAGCTGAGGGTATTTATTATGAATTGCTTCCCCTTAAACATTTTCTCCAACAGTCTCTCATAAAGTCTTTGGGGAAGATCTCCAGAGGTACAATATAATACCTTATTTATAAAGGGTGGAACACACCCAAAATACAGATCAACCATTTCTGTTGGTAGCATATAGAGTAGAGCTAAAAGGAAATGGGAAAGAAGAGAGGGATTAGGAGAGGTCATTAGGAATTTTTAGAAAAAACAATACTGGATAGGGTGATCTTTTAAAATGGATTTTCGGCCTCCAGGAAAGCTTATCACAGCCTCAGGATCAGAATTCTTAGTTCTGACCTTTACATTCTTTCTATCATCTCTACTTTCTTTCATGTACTGTGATGTTGAGGAGTGGTTTTATACCTCTTTCAGAGATCTGTATTTCCATATTGTATAGGAGTGGGGACAGAAAAATGATCTTCCCCATATTTACAGCCCATGAAATTTCCTGCATTCCATCATAAACATGGTGACGCAGAACATTACCTTTTAATCACTTCATGCCCAGTTCAGTGATTTCCAAATGTCTTCGTGGGGGTGGGCTGCATCAGAATTTCCTGGGAAGTATATTAAAATTACCATTTCCTGGGCTCCAACCCAATCACTGGGGAGGGATTCTGGGACTGAGAGCCTTGAAACCATGTTTTAAACTAGAACTAAAGAAATTCTTATTTCAACCCATTTTGGGAATTGTAAGAGCACAATGAATATCACATGTTTAAAGTTAGCAGATACTATTTAAGTAAAAAAAAAAAAAAAATCAATGAATGGTGACATTCATAAACATTAAAAAAGCAAAAAGAAATCTTTTGAGCCTTCTAGAACCTTGATTCCAGACAAGTGAATGATGACCTTCTGTGTTTTTAAAAAGGCAGCCTACACTTCTGCACATAGTTAGCATGTGGTACACAGTGGTAAGCCAGTACTTATGCAATAACAACCAGAAAAAAGTCAGGTATATTACAAAACCCACATATTTTAAGGCATCAAAGAGCCATGAAATCAATGAGGATTAGGTGATCTAAAATTCAAGGACAATAGAAGATTTTCAAAATGACCTCATCATTTTCAGTCTCTACCTTCATCTAAGAGCATTTCTCACTTTTGGGCAAGGGCTGATGAAGGCACTTGCTGAGTCCATTTTTTGTAGGTTATAAAAAGTAGTACAATTTGGGGGAGTTTCTGTGGTGATGAACTAAATCTAGAAGTTTGAGAAAACAAAAATGCCTGGCTAGTTTTCTCTATGAGATACTTGTTAAATGTTGGTGGTCTGAGGATAGTTTTCTGGTGAATTCTTCTGAATATTTAAGAAATAATATATACAAATTTTGTACAAACTCTTCCAAAAAATAGAAAAAGAGTAAATACTTTGCCTCTATTTATAATGCTAATATAATCTAGATTTTAAATTTTTTCAGATAACATTATAAAAAAGGAAAATTACAAATCAAGCTCATATAATTACAGGCGCAAAAATCTTTGTCACTATTAACAGATCAAATCCAATAATATATAAATATATTTTAAAAGATAATATATCACAACCAACTTGAATATTCAAAAGTGCAAGGTTGTTTTACAATTCAAAAATTAGTCTTTTTAACTTACTACATTAACAGAACGAATGAGATAATTGTGATCATCCAGATAAATGTAGAAAAAAACTAACAAAATAATCTACTATGATGTAAAGAAAAAAACTTTTAACAAACTAGAACTAAGAATATCTTTTTAAAAATAAACCTGTAGCCAATATCATGTTCAATAGTGAACTATAAGAGAGTTTGCTCCCGAGACAGGAACAAGACAAGGATGCTCATGTAGAACACTGTGCTCAACATTGAGTACTTGAGTCCTAAGCAGTGCAATAAAGTAAGAAAAGAAACAAAAGGCAAAATGATTAGAAAAGCAGAGATGAAGTTATCATTACTGACAGATTACATGATTATGCATATAAAATCTTCCAATACATAGAAAAACTTTCAAAAATATAGTGTAACAAATAGCTGGATTTAGGAAGGTCACAAGATACTAGATCAATATTTAAAAATCAATTTTATTTCTCTATACTAGCACAAAAAAATTTTAATTAAATATACCATATATAATAGTGTCAAAAAACTTCAAGTCCCTAGGGAAATATCTTCTAAAATATATGCAGAACTTAAAAACTAAAAGTTACAACATATTTTTGAGATAAATTTTAATAAACTTAAAGAAATGGAAGAATATATCACATTAATGAACTGATGACTCAGGATTGTAACGATATCAATTTTCTCCCCATCAATCACAAAAATCAACTTAATTTTCCTTTTAAAAAAGCAAGTTTCTGGTGGAACTTGAAAAACAATCTAAAACTGATATAGAGATACAAAGACCTGAGAATATCAAGGCAATCTTAAAGAATCAAAAATCTGAATTACTTTTTAGCTTGACATTTTCCTGATATCAAAATTCATTATAAAACTCTGATGCAAGGATAGACAAACAGGCCAATGGAACAGAACAGAGTCCAGTAACATATGCATAACATATTCAAAACAATTCTACTTCCAGTAATGCATTTGATAAATATACATATGTATGTATTCACAGCTGTCGTAATCATAATAGCCCCAAACTGGAAATTATCAAAATTCCCATTAGCAGTTTAATGAACAAAATAATTATGATAATTACATGATAAGTACTATGTAGTATTGTAACTGAATAATTTATAACAATGCTACCTACATAAAAGTAAATCTTAAAAATTTAATGTTGAGCAAAGGAAGCCAGTCAAAACTATAGAAATCGGGATGGCAGTTAACCTGGATCAAGCAAGTAGTGATGGATGAGAGAAAATGGGTTCTGTGGTATTGGTAAAATTTTATTTTTATATCTGAGTGCTGGTCATATAGCTATAATCAGTTTGTGAAAAATCACCAAAATAAAAGCTGAATCCTTATAATATAGGCCCTTCTCTGTATTTTTAGATATATATTTAATAAAAACTTAAATCTAAATCAGCCTAAATTATTGAAGAACTCTAAGCTAGCAGGCATTCCAAAGCTTCATGTGTAAGATTAGAATATGCAATGAGTGAAGGATGAACATAAGATCATATAGTCAATTTGACAATCAAAAAAAATTTATGGAGAACTTAGTGTACAAATGCTGTGATGAATGTCAAAATGAATTGACTAAAATCCCTTACTCAAGTTTATAATATATAAAACATTGAAAACTCATAATAATAAAGATTATTTAAAAATGTGATATAATAAATGTCATATGATAAATACCAGTAAATTGCTATAGGATAGTATCAATCTGAGAGTAGGAAGGGAAAACAAGCCCATAGTAGAATGGTATTGAAACAGACCTTGAAAGCGAGGTAAACTTTCATCAGCTGAAGACGAAGCCAAGTTAAAGTAACATTCCAGGGCAATTTGTTTCCATTCTCATTTTTAGTTTATATTCAAAGAGATAATAGTTCATAAAATAACACATTGCTTTTTATTTCAATTTCTTTCTAAGTGAGGCAAATGGTGCCCTCCCCCATCAGAACAGTATTTTGCTATTAGAATGCCCTCCCATTCTGGCCTCACTCTTTGTGCACCTTTCAGCATCGTATTTTTTGCCATGGCACTTTTTCCTAGTATGTTCAAGGTCATTATTTTCAATTTTTTCTTATCTTTTGGATTTGTTAGAACTCATCACAATTTACGCCAAGTCTATATGATGGTATAAATTGACTCTAGCGTGATCAATTCCATATTTTTAACCCTCTTAGTGATTGGCCATGGAGCAATTGATTGAGTCGAAAGCATAAGGATTCAGCAATTTTGATCTGTAGGAATCGAATGGATCATATATCAAGGTTTATATATTTTGATTGTCTAGCTTTGGTGTCAAACGTAATCGCAATACAATGATAAATTAGGAAAACATGCTTGGCTCTGTCTGAGACAAAATCCAATCTCTATGACTTTCTTACATGCTGGATGCTTCTTTATTACATAATGGATGAGAGATATTTATGCCTGTCCCAGATCCATTGTTTGTGCTCCTCTGCATTACTCTGTATTGCCAACAAGGCAGAAAGCCTGTTTCCGCTGTTTTAGTCAGTGCAAGTCCGGGTAAGAGGGTGAGGCGTGGAAAAAAGAGAATGTAAAGGTTTCCTTCCCCTCCCCTTTCAGGCAACATCTTTAGAAGCAGTTGCAAGTGACACCAACAAGATGCCTGAATAAGACATCCCCTTGTTGTAGTCTCCTCTCAACAACCACAACTGGCACCTATTCATGGGCGAAGTGCTTTTATGGAAGATGTGTGATCCAGCACCATAGGCGAAGGGGCCAGGAGGCATCTTAGCCACCCATGCATTAGGTACTAGGCACACAAGCCTCGGTCCCAGCTGTGGATCCTGAAGTGGCCCCTGTCCTGGCTTCAGAGAACACTGACTCAGATGATTGGTCATGGACAGGAGCATTTATAGAAGTCCAAGAACCCAGTGGAGAAATTCCAGCATACCTTGAAACAAACTAACTAACACAAATCTAAGCTTGGACTCATTGGAGAGGATAAGAGGAACAATTTGACTTTAACCTCATAACCCCTCCCTCAAGTTAGCACAGTTCAGTGCCAAGAGAGCCTTCCTAGCCTGTGATTTTTCCTGTGGGGGAAAGTGAGTGCATGTGAGTGAGTGCCCAGCTTCCCAGCTGTGTGAGACTCTGCCAAAGAGCCCTGTTTCTCTCTCACCACATCAAGAGTAATGAGTGCAGAGCTCCACAGCTAGGGGATGGTGAGCAGATGGGAGAAAAGCAGCCAGGGACCAGATAACATCAAAAGGATGTGGGTCATACTAATGGCATCACAGACTCCACTGCGAGGTCTGCCAGCTGCTGAGGCATCTCACCTGTAGATACCCCTACCAGGCTTACAGATGTCCCTAGTGCTCTGTGAGCCTCACCCACACACCCCACCACCCAGTGGCTGGCCCTCTGTGCATGCTACTAATAGCAGCAAGGCGAGCTTTGGCAGAAGGCTAGTGAGCACACACAGAGAGCTCGCCCAAATATACAGGCTAGAGAGAGAACTCTAAGTTAAACACTTAGCATTGCTTTAGGGAAAGTATAAGGGAGGCTGTCAATCAGCACCTGTCCTGATGCATTGCAGGATCCAAAGAAGGCAAACTTAAAAAGTCTGCTACAGAGGGAGCAAGATGTGGGAAGCATACATATCCCTACAAGATCTGAATCATCTTCAGCATCCATAACACATCCACAGTCATGCAATATTTGACAAGGGAACCAAGAATGCCAAATGGGAGAAAGATGCTCTCTTTAATAAATGGTGCTGGGGAAACGGGTAACCATCTGCACAAGAATGAAACTGGATTCCTATCTTACACTACTCACAAACATTAATTCAAAATGGATAAAAAATCTAAACATAAGACCTGAAACCATAAAACTCCTAAAAGAAAACATAGAAAAAACCTTTTTGACACTGGTCCTGGCAACAATTTTTTTTAGATATGGCACCAAAAAAGCAACCAACAAAAGCAAAAATAAATGAGACTGAATTACACTAAAAAACTTCCAGCAAGGAAATGTTACCAAAATTGCAAGATAACCTACAAAATTGGGAGAAAATATTTGCAAACCATATATCTGATAAGAGGTTAATGTTTATAATATATGAAGAACCATACAACTCAATAACAACTGCAGCAAAAACAATCAACCTTATTTAAAAATGAGCAGAGGATGTGAATAGCCATTTTCCCAAAGAAGACATAAAAGCAGCCAACAGGTACATGAAAAAATGCACAATATCACTAATCATCAGGAAAATGCCAATCAAAATGATGAGATATCCCCTTATATCTGTTAAAATGGCTATCATTCAAAAAACAAGAGATAACAAGTGTTGGCACGGATTTGAAGAAAAGACAAAGCTGTGCACTATTGGTGGGAATGTAGATCAGTGTAGTCATTATGGAAAAGAGTATGGAGATTCCTCAAAAAATTAAAAATAGAATTATGATATGATCTAGCAATCCCACTTCTGGGTATTTATCCAAAGGAAATGAAATCAGAATCTCAAAAAGATATCTGGCCCAGCTGGGTGTGGCTCAGTGGCTGAGCGTCGACCTAGGATCCAGGAGATCGGGGTTTGATTCCCAGTCAGGGCACAAGCCTGGGTTGTAGGCTCAATCAATGACTCTCTCATCATTGATGTTTCCAGCTCTCTCTCTCCCTCTCCTTTCCTCTCTCTGAAATCAATAAAGATATATATTTTTTTTAAAATTGACAAAAAAAAAGATAGCTGTATTTCCATATTTAATTGCAGCATTATTTATAATAGCCAAGATATGAAAACTACCTAAGTATTCATCAATGAATTAATGAATAAAGAGTATGTGGTATACATATTCATGTATATATGTACAATGTATATATAAAGATGTATATAAAGATGTGATGTGTATATGTATATAGGTGTATATATGTATATGTGTATATATGTGTACTGTATATATGCATATATATACAATGGAACATTATTCAGCCAAGAGAAAGAAGGAAATCCTGCCATTTATGACAACATGGATGGAACCTGAGGGCATTATGCTAAGTGAAGGAAGTCAGACACTGAAAGACAAACACTGTATGATCTCACTTATATGTGGAACCTAAAAAGCGAAACTAATAGAAACAGAGAGTAGAAAGATGTTTTCCAGGACCTGGTGTTTTGGAGAAATGGGGAGATGTTGGTCAAAAGGTACAAACTTCCCTTATTAGATCCCTGAATAAGTTCTGGGATCTAATGTACAGCAGGCAACTATAGTTAACAAAACTGTATTAAACACTTGAAAGCTGCTGTTTCAGTAGATTTTAAATGTTCTTAACACACACACACACACATAAAGGTAATTATGTAAGGTTATGGGGATCTTAACTAATCCTATTGTGGTAACCATTTTGCAATGTATAAGTGTATCAAATCATCTCATTGTACACCTTAACTTCACACCATGATATATATCAGTTGTATCTTAATAAACCTGGAGGAAGAAAATGAAAGAGTTGCAGCTCTTTTATTGTTTTAACTTTCTCCTAACATAAACATTATGGTTGTAGCTTCTGCTGGGACCTCCTGATTCTTGGCTTCAATAAAACTGCTTCCTTCCTCTGTTCCCCTAACTTCCTTCTGAATGACTGCTCTGCCAGTTTTTGACTTCTCAGTTCTTCTATTCTATCATCTATATAATTAATTCCCTGCATTTAGTACTTTCTCTTCTAAACACTCTAAATACTGTTTGATGAATAGATCCTGACTATATAACTTTCCATGTTTAAAATTACAACTTTACAACCATATTTTACTCACACAAGCATGCACTGATTATTTCATTAATGCTACAAGGAGTGGGAGACCAATACTCTTATTTGACACAATTGACAGATAATAAATCTGGAAATTATGTTAGTTAAATTAGCCAAAGAAACTCAAGACTGCCTAGCATTCACCAGCATATCATCACATATATCTACCAAATTCATAACAAGATAGAGAAAAAATGTGCATTGCTTCCCTTTTAATAGATGCAAAAACTGAGTCACAATAAGGTATAATATTCATAGACTATTATGTTCTAAGGAATCAAAGAGATCATCTTGAACAGGATTCTCAAATCAGGGTAATGTGTAGATGCTGTACTGGCACTAAATCTAAATAGTCTGGGAATTTTCACCCAAATATCTTAATTTATAAATGCATAAACTGGGATCCCAAAAGATGAGTAGTCTTGGCCAAAGGGAAGGCTCAAAACACTTATGATGACTCTTGACTTTCAAGGCCAAACCCAAATCAAAGCAAGGCTCCAAAACTACTCCTATACTTACCTCCAATATCCCCATTCTTTTCCTAAAAGACCAAAGAAAATTAAGTTGTTGTTGTGATCATTCATATTAGATATTAATCTCATAATGGCAAGATCATGTTTTATATGATTCATAATCCTTGCAGATTCTGGAACAAGGCTTTCCATTTCAGTAAATGCATAATTATTCATTTTCTACTACATTCAAGACAGCATGCGATGCACACTTATAGCTGACCAAGATTTAAATCAGGTTTCTTGCTATATACAGCATTCAGCTATATGAATAGACAATTTGGAATGACCGATTAAATAGATATATGCATTTATCTAATCATTTATTCATTTATTTATCAAATATATTTTGAGTACCTACAATGAAATAGACACTGTTTTATCTTCTGATGGTATAGAAGTGAATAAGATTGGCATAGTCCCTGCTTTCCTGGAGCTTCTAAATTGTGGAGGAATGAGACATAAATAACAATTTCAGCATTCAATAAATACTGTGAATGGAATGAACTGGATACTGTTGTGAAGAATCAAGGGTTTTAGGAAGGCTGTGCACAACCATGCATGTTTTTACACGACACAACCCTAGGGGGCATTGTTCATGAACTTTGCACATTTGTATTTTTATTGCAAAAATTTTACAGCAGATGCCAGTAAAGTGTCCTGTTCAAGTAAGTTGGCATATTAAAAACATTTTCTGACAATGTAAGTAAACAGTCTTGAGGAAGGACTGCTTTTTTCCAATTAGACACCATGTGGACTAGCAGAGTTCCTGAAAGGGGGAGGTAACTTTGAAGAGAGTTAGACAAGACAGTTTTGATAAAGTGGCATTTAAGTTGAGGATAAATAAGAGCCAGTCACTTGGAAAGCCAGAATAAGAACACTCCAGAAAGGAGAAAATATGTGTTTGACATTAGCCACTCTTATTTTTGGTTTGTTTGTCTTGACATTATAGTCTTACAATTAAAAATTATGAAGTTCTTTGTAGGTGAACACAATTTTCTGTTTTATATGTTTTTTTCCCCCCTGGTGATGACCTAGCCTCCTTGCTCTCTCCCTCTCTCCAACACACATATCCAGGGCTTTTTGCTGAGCTTGGGACTATCATCTTTAGTCACACAACCTAGCTGATTGACCTCATATGAACCAAGGACAGAAAAAAATAGTAGTAGCAAAAATTTAAGAATTTTTATAACAGTTACTGCCACTTGTTGGGCATTTACTAAAAACAAGGCAATATATTAAAGTGAACCATTAACCTGAACAATTGTATTGAACAGTTAATCCCACTGCCCTTATTAGTCACCACGGAGGAAACTTCCACCGCTGTTTATCTGTTTCATCTTCCTTCTTCCTATGTACCAGATAAGGTCCTTTGCCTTTCGTCTACAAAACAGTTAAAATACCTGCAACTTCCTGTTATTACGATAACTGCTAACATTTGTAGAGTGCTTATTAAATGTCAAGTACTATGCAAAGAGCTTTACTAACTTTAGCTCATTTAAACCTCAAAAACCTAGACCAGATATCATTGTACCTAATTTACAGAGAAATCTGAGACTTAGCACGCCTCAGATTTGTTGAGTTGGAATTTTTCCCAACAAGCCTGACTTCAGAACCCATGCTGTTAATTCTAAATGTGGTGCACGGTCTATAGAAAGTCTTTAATAAATGTTTGCTATTGCTACAGGCAGGATAGTATAGTGATAAAGTGGATAAACTCAATAAGCACAGATCCTTGCTCTCATGTTGCTTTAATAATAACCCTGAAAGAAGATGCTTTAAGTCACCAAGATTTCCTTAGAAAAACAGGCCAACCTTATCAGCTAGTGTAGTTTTATTTTTCTGTGTGCTTTCATAGGTGTTCTGACCACCTCTGTTTCAGAAAGAAATCTTCACCTTCCCCAGTGTACTTCTCAGGGTGAAACACACTTAATTCTCTCCCAAAATAATACCTGGTTTCAGGGAGAAAGAGGTACAGACACTTGCCTAAAATTGTCTGTATTCATGCAGGTCCACCCTCCCAAGAGACTCCTACTGGCATCTCCTAGCTGATGGAAGTAAATGACAAAGAACACCAATTAACAAAAAAAGTACTTTCTCTCCTCTTATGTATTATAGGAATACTGTTAGAATATTTACAGGATTGCATGGCAGACTTTGCAGAAATTTGCAATTCTGAAGTACAAGGAAAACACACATCATATATTAATTTGATAAAAAGACAATTCAAAGCCAAGAGACTATTTAGACATGTCATTTTATTAAACATCATAAACTCTGCTGTGTTATAGGCACAGTGGAACCAATAAACCATTAATATGGCATCAAGCAATAGCCAAGAGCAGAATATGAACCAGCTTTGATCAAGAGCAGGTGTGAGCACAAAGCAGAAAGTAAATGGTTCAATCAATTAATGGGAACAGAGTTAAACACTCTTGTCTATCAGTAGGTTATAAATCATTGCATCTCAGAGGGAAAGGCTATAATAATTCCATAACAAAGCTCAGTGATTCTAAGCACTCTGCAGTAAATCTTTTATCAGCCTCAGCCTGGCATCTCTGTCCCAAGAGCCAATTTGTACTTTGTGTGTTCAGCCCAAAGCAGTGCCCAGAAAAGAAGATTTCAGTGAAAGGGACTGTGAACAAACCTCCAAATGTTCACATAGCAGATCTGAATAAATACCCTCAAGTTCAGTGGCTTATGTTAACCATTGAAACATGAAAAGCCAGACTAGAATATGTGAGAGTAGGCATTTGGGGTAGAACTAAATAAGCCCTTCAGAAAAACTGGGAAAATTAAGTCCCTCAAGGAAATAGGCATCTGGACATTTCCAATTTTTTTAAATTAAAATATTGAAAGGTATTTTTCCTTTTGTTTCTAGACCGTTGTGAACCTGAATCTCCAAGTATGGCTCCCTGAAACTGAACACTCCCTCCTTTCTGAAGTTTCTGTGAAACTTCAGCATCACAGCTGAAATCTGAAACAAAGTCCCTGAAAAGGGATTCCCACTTGGAAATTTGGAAATTTAAAAACTGCAAACCAAACCTTGGCCTACTTAGATCATTTGTGAATGGGCTCTTTTTTGTTCTCTTGCCTTCATAATTTCCATCCAGCTCTCCAGGTCGACAATAATTAGCTCAATACGCTTACTGAAATCCTGCCAAGAGAGCCAGCTTCTACCCAGACTCTGGGGCTAACCTCTAACCTAAATGAGGAACATACATGAATTGTAGATGTGTGGCCCTAACTCACTAGCTCAGCCTCAAGGTCAGTCTTACTATCCAGTCTTTTTGACCTTGGTAATAAGCTTCCCAGGAACTGGATTCTTGCCTTGTTTCACAGTTACAATGAAGTTAATGCTTTGAACTCCTGAATACCGGTGGCCGGATTGTGCCCTCAACCTTAATTTCCCCAGTATTTGTTCTGAGTCTCTACGTATGTCACCAGCCTATTTGTTTGTACTGTTTACTGCTCTGCATTAGCTTGACCTGGGTAGATTTCTCTCTCTCACACTAACCAATCTCCCAGCTTTAGATTAACTTTTTATTCCTTCTTCGCTTCCTTCCAAACATTTATTGAGTGTCTATTTGGAACTGGGGTAGAGAGAGAAAATAGCCAAATCCCTGACCTTAAGAGTGACTATGAGTGTCAACATCAAAATTCTCATTTTGAATAAAATTGGGAAACTGCCTAAACTTTAGGTCCTATTATACCTCATATAGGAACTGAAGCTGAGATCCTAAAAAGAGTATTACTTGCAGTTGATAAGCCCATAGTCTTAATTGTTAGCCTCTCCTAATGATGTTCGTATTGCTAACTGATCTGACTCAAGTTGGTTTTGTTTTTTGTCTATTTTGCCTAATTAGACTGGGAATTGTAAGAGTTAGAGTTCATCACAAGTTAATCTCTGCATTAAGGGAAATATAGCTGGTAATTTTGACCATAGACATATAAACTTGATCCCTAACTAGGATTGTTTCCTATTTCGATTCGAATATTTGCTTTAGGTTGTATTCTGTTGTGCCCTTTGGCAAATGAAAGCTTGAGGTTTTCCACACAGGCATCTGAGCAGTACAGATTCACCCAGTAAGCCACCCAGTAGACTCTAGCTCTGATTCTGATGAACAACACATACAGTTTCAGTTAAACTCAGAAATTATAGTCCTTCATAATAAAAGGATAACCGTCTATTTTCTTATTTTTCTTTCTTGCTGTAACATTTGCCCCCATTTCTCAAGCCAAACACAGTCTAAAGCCTATGTTGTGAGGAAACTCAAGCCGAAACTGATCCAATATATTCATCCTTCCTCATTTCTTTCTTTCCTCCTCTCTCTCCTTCCCTCTCTCTCTCTCTACACACACACACACTTCAATTTTCATCCACTCTTTTAAAACAGAGATAAAGTTAAAAAGCAGCAAAATCACAGGGGCAGTTCCTCTGTTTTTGTGCTGTTGGCAGTGATGGAAGAGACATCCACAACTGCAGATCTCAACATTGAGAGCAAACACTCTCAAAATCATACCAGGAAACTAACAACATACTTTAATGAGAAACAAGTACTGTGCATCAAATCATTAATAGTTACATTTGAAAATTATGGATTTTACCAATTAGCAGGTTGTTCATAAACACATTACTTATTCATGGAAATGGATTTGATTTTTTTCACAAAGCCATCAGTCACATTATTCAATTACCTTAGAAATAAAAAAAACATGGAAATATTCTGGGTCCTGGGGTAAGTTTGTAAAATGTTTTGTATTTCTAGGAAAGAAACTAGACTTCAGGTCAAAAGACCTGAGATATAGAACCATGGAGCAGTCGGACAAATTTCAGAAGGATGGTGGGGGTGGGGAGTCTTGGGGAGAGATTAATCAAAGAACTTAGATGCATATATACATGACCTATGGACAAAGACAATAGTGTAGAGAAGATCTGGGGGGGGTGGATGCCTGGTAGAGGGGTCAATGAGGGGAAAAAGAGAGGACATCTATAATACTTTCAACAATTAAGGAAAAAAATACATGAGATTGAAACTTAGTCCTTATACTATTGTACACTGTTGTAGAAGATAGTTAACCTCTCTGTGGCTTGGTATTCCCATATATTTAGAGATTATTAACAATATTAATAATAACTGCTATTAGACTTTGATTAGACTTTGTGATTTTTGGTACATTTTTATTGTGGTTAAAATTTACCATTTTAACCATTTTTAACTGTACAGATCTGTGGCATTAAATACATTCACATTGTTGTGAAAACACGAGTACCATCTAGCTTCAGAATTTTTTCACTTTCCCCAGCTGAAGCTCTGTACCTGTTAGATGATGACTACCCACTGCCCACCATCCCAGCCCCTGGAAACCACCATTATACTCCATTTCCAAAAATTTGACTACTCCAGGAACCCCAGTAAAAGGCATCATACAATATTTGTCCTTTTATGACTGGCTTATTTCATTTAGTTTAATGTCTTCAAAGTTATCCATGTTGTAACATGTGTCAAAATTTTCTTCTGTTTTAAGATAATAATATTACACTGTATACTTGTATACCATGTGTTTATCCATTTTTCTGCTCAGGAACCCTCAGATTGCCTTCACCTTTGGGCTATTGTGACTAAAGCTGAGGACATGGGTATTCAAATATCATATTTCACTTTTTTGAATATATGTATACCCAGAAGTGGAATTGCTAGATCACATGGTTGTTCTATGTTTAAATTCTATGTTTAAGATTTCGAGGAATTACCATACCATTTTTCTTTTTGTGTTTTAGATAAGATAATCTTGGAAAGAGCTCTGAAACTTTTATTCTCTATAAAAAATAAGTTAGATAACAGTACAGTCTGTATTTTTAGATAATGTTTTGAGAATTTCACCTTCAGAATTTTTCTCTTATCTCAAACTCAACTTCTCTGAGCCTCAGAACTGTCACTATATAGTGAGAATCTTAATATAGACCTTGAAAGTTTGTTGGAAAGTTTAAATGCAATAATAGTAAATTAAACTTTGAATAGTTGTTATAGGTTAAACTTGGTCAAATGTTGGCAATTTTATATAACTCAACCTAATATGTTTGCGTTAATACTTATTTGCACTTCCAGACGCACTCTGCATATTTTGACATGTACTCTGCTCTGTGTCCTGAGAGGAAGCCGCATGAACAACTCTCCTGCTATGTGGCTTTCAGCTAATTCAGAAGGGCCAGGCAGTAGACTGCAAGGCAGAGAGAGTGTTTGGATATTTATTCCCCAGCTTTCTCACTGCCAGATGACAGTTTGGCTAGCAGCTGCATTCCTCTGGTAATTCCACAGCTCTTCCCAGGTGGTAGCCTTCTAAAACTATAGCAGTAGCTTCAGCTTTATCAATATTTTACGCTCCTCCAGGACCAGGGGTGCTAACAGGTCTCCAACATTGATAGTCCCAGGGTACTCCACCATCGTTTCTGGCTTCTCTTAAACATGTCCTCACTTAAGTATTTCTTTATTAAACTCATCTGAATTCTCCTGTTTGAGTGTGCCATGTTTTTCCTGCAGGGACTCAAACTGGTTTAATACATAGCATCTTTAATATATTGCCTTGTTTTTTAATAAATGCTCAACAAATAGTAGTAATTGTCATAAAAAGGAATTCTAAAACTTTGTTACCATATTTCTCTCTGTCTTTGGATAATCATACATCTTATCTCAGGTCAAAATTACTCACAGGCTGGTGGCATGGCCAGGGAATCATTTCTGTCAAAGCACATATAAAGGCAAGGTCTTCCTTCAAGTATGCATATTGATTCTCCAAGGAGCCAACAAGCTGGGAAACAAAAGGAAGCTGAATCTAGCTCCTGAGTCCTTAATCCTATCTTTGTTCCATTATACAAAAATAATTTATTTGAGAAGCTAAACAACCCAAAGGTTACTTTTGGTTTCCACTTAATGAAAACAATTGACCTCTTGTTGAAGATGAACTGCCCCTTAGCTAACAGGTGTCAATATATGGAAGAGCCTAATTGCAATACTAGTCCAGACAGAATAATGGCAAAGATGGATTTACTGTGAACTCATGTATCTTAAGCTGCAGGGCCCCTCACTTGTGTAAGCTCCTTTTAAGACTCTGGAGAGAGCCCAAGAACTGTGCGCACAAGGTCATATGCGTTTGTAAACTTGCAAAAGTAAGACAAATTACTCTTTCCGCTGTGACTTCCCCACTATTACATTTTCTCTTATGATGTATAGAATTGAAGTGGCTGTGGACATTTTGTGGGATATGACTAAGAGCAAGTTGAACTGGACATTCATTGAGTTTAGGGGGAAAAGTTTATGCTATTTAATAGTATTTATCAGTAAAGTTAATTTATTGCTAGCTATTCCATTAAAAAATGGTTCTGGGAATTCTATTTCTAGCAACTTTGCTGAGTCAACCACTGTGACATTAAGATGCAAAAATAGAGGATGTATCACAATATAAATATGTCCTACAACACCTGGCACAGAAATCTGTGAGTAGCAGAGGGAAAACAAGATTTGCAAATATGGAGGCAAGAAGTTCACATATATATATATGTATATATATATATATATATATATATATATATATATATGTATATATATATGTATTTATATATGTATATAAATTTTTTCAACCAGATGAATACAATTATAAGCAGGGAACTTAGACCCTATCAATATCTAGTCAAAACAGGAATATATTAAATAATGCAACATATAAAATTATAAAAGCACCATAAAGTTTTATTTTTGTATGGTAATCATACAAAAAATGTTTTACCTGAATGTCTGTTATTGTAGAACACAAAACTGTAGATACTACAATAGTAACAAGTATGTCTGTAATAGCTCAAAAATGAAAGAAACTTGACAGAGGTTTTTCAAATTTTGGCTACACTACTAAAAAAATGACATGATATTACTATATTCATGAATTATGAAGCAAAAAAAAAGCTTTTCTATACTTCTTCATAAAAGATAGTGATTATTTATTACTATGATTAAATTTGTTGTGGTATCCTTCCTGATTCTAAATAAATATTAACTCTAATTACAAAGCATTAATACCTATTTAATATGATATCGTCTGGAAAATGTAAATGAAGGAAACATCAGCACTGATTAGATTCTCAAAGACAATACAACACCATTTTCAAACTGCCGAGAAAATAAAGTTGCTTTCAACATGAAATTCTATGCCCAGCGAGGTTACCATGCAACAGTGGAGAGCAAAGTAAAAGTGTTTTCTGACAAACAAAAAACAGAGATCATCTATACACTAGTTATTCCAAGTAAAAGAACTTCTAAAAGGACCTATTTCATTTAATAGAAAAGAAAATGAAACAAGAAGAAAGCAGGGGGATATAAAAAGTATGAATAAAGACTTTTTAAAAAATACGTTGGTAGAATTTAAATAAGGGTAACTATTCACAATATTACTAATGATCCCATCTTTTGTGCTTAAAAATGATTTAACAATCAACAAAAAACAAGCAGAGGAGGAAACAAGATGGTGCGTAGGTAACAGCTGCGCCCGCCGCCTCCCGCAACCACATCAAAATCACGACTAAAATACAGAACCACCGTCCCTCAGAGCCTCCTGAAATCCAGCTGAACAGAAGCCCCACAACCAGGGAGCTGAGGAAGCACCGAGACCGGGAGGAGGGGCGGAGACTCGGGCGGATCGGGTCTGAATCCTGGAGATGGGCCTCGGGCCCACACCCGGTGCCCAGGGGTAAACCCGGGAGGACATCTCGGCCGCAGAGGTTTCCCAGAGGAGGGAGGGGTCCCAGCCCCACAGCACACCACCCGCCCAGGGCTCCAGGGCCGGGAAGAGACGTCCCCAAACCTTCAGGCTGTGAAACCAGCGGGGACCATCGCTTAGGGTCACGGAGGCTGCAGGAGCCCCAGCAGCTCCTCTAAAGGGCCCGGCACGGACTCACTCGGACGCTCCCTCTGAGCCCAGCGCCGGGCAGCAGCCTGAAAGGACCCGGGACACTCGGGGAGGAACTAACCTGCCTGAGATCCGGGCGAGAGGCGGAGGGGCGGCTTCCTCCCAGGCAGAAGGGCTGGCGGAGGCCGTGGCTCCTGTGGCGAGTCCTCCCCGCACACAGCCGGCAGGCAGGCGCCATATTTGAATCGCCAGCACCTGACTCACCTTTGGCCCCGCCCCGTGATTCCCGGAGGCCCCGCCCCTCCCTCCCCACCTGCAGCTCATCCAGGCCATTTCCAGGGGCTTTTCTCTGCAAGTGGCCTCTCGAGCCTCATGCTTAGGACTTTCCTAAAATCTCTCAAACAAGCAGCAGTGGGCCCCATATGGATTGATAAGTGGCCCCAGGCCCGACACTAGCGGCAGCTGCATTGGCTCATAGCTTGGCCTCTCCTGGACACCTCCAAGCCCAGCACAAGTAGCAGCCAACTATGGTTTGCTGTGTAGCTCATGCTGGGTGGCCCTGGGCAAGGCACTGGCAGAGGCTAACTGTGCACCTCCCGGGAGGCCCCAGAGACAGTGCACCTGGTGGCCAGACTGGACCACGAAGGATTACAACCCTACCACATCCAAGAGTGACACTCAAGGGGCGCACTTGGTGAACACCAAAGCCCCACTAAAGTAAATCCTGCTCCATAGGGGTGTCTCCAGCACAGCAGCTCTTTGGCTGTAGTTGCAGCTGGTCCTCACAGCTGATTGGTCTGGGGGTCAGTTCCAGTGACACCAACAGCAACCAAGGCTCCACTACAACAGGACGGTGCACACAGCCCACACAGGGGAGCACCTAGAAGGCCCATCTCAGGTGACTGGGGAGGCTGAGCCACTGGGCCCTACAGGACACCTACTACACAAAGCCACTCTACAAATTCCAGGAGACACAGCAGCTCTACCTAATACATAGAAACAAACACCAGGAAGCAGCCAAAATGTGGAGGCAAAGAAACATGTCACAAAGGAAAGAATAAATCTCTAGAAGAGGAACTAAATGAAATGGAGCCAAGCAAGCTAACAGGTACAGAGTTCAGAATTTTGTTTATAAGGATGCTCAACCATATTAGTAAGAGTATTATGAAAATAATTGAGACCACTGATGACATAATAAAGAACCAATTTGAAATGAAGGCTACGTGAACTGAAACAAAGAATAATTTACAGGGAATCAACAGTAGAGTAGAGGACGCTGAGAATCAAATCAGCAATTTGCAACATGAGGAAACAAAAAACACCCAACCAGAAGAGCAAAAAGAAAAAAGAATCCAGAAATATGAAGATAGTATAAGGAGCCTCTGGGACAACTTCAAGAGGCCCAACATTTGTATTATTGCGGTGCCAGAAGGAGAGGAAAGAGAGCAAGAAATTGAAAACATATTTGAAAAAATAATGACAGAAAACTTTCCCTACCTGGGGAAAGAAATAGACTTACAAGTCCAGGAAGCACAGAGGGTCCCAAACAAGAGGAACCCAAAGAGGCCCACAGCAAGACACATCATAATTAAAATGCCAAAGGTTAAAGACAAAGAGAGAATCTTAAAAGCAGCAAGAGAAAAGCAATTAGTTACCTACAAGGGAGCTCTCACACGACTGTCAGCTGATTTCTCAACAGAAACTTTGCAGGCCAGAAGGGAGTGGCAAGAAATATTCAAAGTGATGAAAAACATGGAACTACAACCAAGATTACTCTACCCAGCAAAGCTATCATTTAGAACTGAAGGTCAGATAAAGAGCCTCTCAGGCAAGGAAAAGCTAAAGGAGTTCATCACCACCAGACCAGCACTACAGGAAATGTTGAAGGGTCTTCTTTAAGAAGCTAATGAACAAAAGAATCTCACAAACTAAATAGATCCAGAGACATTGACACATGCAACAGATGATCATATTTCTGAGGAAAGAGGGAAGGGTGGTGGTGGATGGGAAGAGATTTACCAAAGAAGTTATATGCATATATGCATAACCCATGGACACAGTCAATAATGGAGTGAATGTCTGGGGAGGGGCTGGGAGTGAGTTGGAGGGGGTCAATTGGGGGGAAAATGGGACACCTGTAATACTTTCAACAATAAAAATAAATTAAAAAACAAAACTAAACTAAACTAAAGCAATAGCATAGGAATGAAAGTAAATCAGAGGTAAAATATTCCAAAGTTCATGCATCATTCCACAAAAAGATAGAGATGTTAGCTAGCTAGATTTTTACGTAAAAAATGTTTAAAATTTTAAGAGTAAACACTAAAAGAATAGAAATAAGTTATATAATTTCAGGAAGTCAGAAAAAAATAAAAACAAGAAATAAAAAGAATAGTTTAAAAATAAGGTGTTAGAATTATGTCTAAATCTGAGTGTGAGAAAGGAGCAGCCTCTGAGATGCAAGAGCTAGCCTGAAAATTACAAGTGACCTCAGAGTTAGAAGTAGGCCTGTCATTCAAAGCCAGGCTATGTTGTTCAACTGTTGGACATAAATAATCTCACAGAACACCAACTTCAGACAAAGTCACCGTGAGACCATGATAAAGTGAAACACGGCAAGACCACTTTATAATATTGTCTAAGCGTAGTCTGTCCTTGGGCAATCCAGAAAATACCAAACACCCCCCTCTTCTGGCTAATAGAAGCGAATGCTCTTTTTTCTTTTAGCAATCACAGCTTTTGTATCACTCTGAGCAGCTCTCCCTATAGCTAGGATTTGTTAAAATACTCAGTTATAGATTTGTACCCATTTTATGACAGTATTCAATCCAGAATAAACCTCCTCTTTTCTGAGATCCTCCCCCAAATCACCCAACCAAAGCCCAAATCTGATAATAGGTCCTTTATAACCCTTCTTACTGAGGTTAGCCCACCCAGTGTTCCCCAGGGTGTATAATCTCCCATGATACAATGAGTTAAATCCAGCATTCAGTTCTGGATACATTGCTGGTGTCTTTGGCTGGAGAACATTAACACCTATAATTACAATAACATTAAGATATTTTAGTTCACTCTTCTGATCAATTTGTTCCTTGACAAATTTTAAGATAATTCTGCCAATAGTTCCTAAACCATACCTCTCCACACTCCCTGCCCCCCACCAAATACCGTTGGAACTTTTCATTTTCGTAGAAGTTTAGAATAAGGTGGTAAGAACTGATACTTTCCAATACTGAGCTCTTCCTTTCAGAAACATGATGTGTCTCCATCTACATACATTGTGGTTTCATTGTAGCTTTATTCTTATACATATCACATACTACTTGTCAAATTTATTTCTAAGTAATATATAAAAGCCTAGTCCTTGATACTTGTGTAACCATATTTTTACAGAGATATGTATGTATATGTGTGTATATATATACACATAATATATGTACACACATAATATATATACACACACATATTTCTTTATGTAGTTTTTGTACATGCCTTAAATTTATTCCTATATATTTCTATATCTTATGTTATTACATATTAATAGTATATTTTTTGTTTTATAATTTGCTAATATCTATTTTTAACTTTAAATTCTCTGGCATATTTTCTTGACTTCTTTTTACTATTTAGAATAAAATAATTGGCTAATTTGTTTTTAATAAGCATTTCAGAATATGGATTTTTCTCTGAGCACAGATTTGAACACATGCTATAAATTACCATACAAATATAGAGCTCTTCATATCCTTAATTCCTAAATAATATGATATTGCAACTATCGTATTTTATTTTAGTTATTTAGGAGAGTTATTTTTTATCAGGTCAACAAAGCTTTGACTCTAATTTTGTAATCGATTTCTATTTTTAGAACTTAATGGTGATAGAATCACCATTAAGTGCATAATAACTAAAAAATAACTAAAAAATATTTTAATAACTAAAAAATATTTTGTTTCTCTAATTTATCTTCATTTTAAATAATTTCCCATGAATATTTAAAAGGTAATATAGTCTCCAGAGGGTACCAATATATACATAACATGTATATTCTTTATTACAAATTCTTAATATATCTGCATCTTTATGGATAAGCTTTTCCATATACACTAAGCTCCATAGACTATATTTGTCCTTTTTGCTATTGTGTCATCACAACACGGTATCAGGCAAGCTGAAAAAAATATTTGTAATTCAATGAATTAACAATTATTTTCATGTATTCTTTATGCCTAAATGATCTCTCAAAAACTAAAAGGTGTGTTAAAAATCCCCCACTACTATGGTTATGGTATGTCGAATGTTCCTTGCATGTTTAAAAGCTTTCATTGAATATATTTCTATTCTACATTAGCTGATGTATCAAGTTTTATAACTGTTATATTTTATCATCAAAATTTCCATCAAAATAATATCATGTTTGCCCACTTATTGCTTTTGCAATTGATTTTTATTTTGATGCAGGTGCCAGCTCCTGCATTATTTTTCTTGGTATTGCCTGATATGCATTTGTCCCAATTTTTCACTTACTGAAATTCACCTATAGTTGTCCCTTCTAAAAACTATATAAATTTTGTGTTTTGGTTATTTTAACTAATATGAGTCTTTGACCTCTAATGGTGACAAGTCAAATATTTTGTCTGCCTTTAGTTTTTAAACTTCCTTTTGTTTCCTTTACTGTGTGGTGATTTATAAATGTCCTTTATTTGCTTTATCCTATTTCCTAATAAGACAGAAAATATACATTGCATTTTAATAGCATTTGCTCTCAAATACCTAGAATCATAAACTCTCTCAATACATCGGTGTAACAAAGGAAACGATGTCCTGCTCCCCACCTGCATTCTAGGTCCTCAAGTTTGCAGACCCAAACCTTCCAGCCTCTGGATTCTCAGTTCATGAGGTACACACATGCCACGGTGGAGTCTTCAGCTGCCTCCTGGGGCAGCTGCTTCCTACTGAGCTCAGGAGGGTTTCGGTGGGGCTCCAGGGTGACGTCCTCAAGTCCTCAAGTCAGGGCCAGTGAGCTCCGCACCAGGCTGATTAGTTTGCCAACCAGGACGGGGGCTGGGTGAGCCAGACTTAAAAATTCCATGAGGTTTTCAGAATTAGACCTTCCCCTTCCCTCCCCTCAGCCTCCTCGGCCTTCCTGCCTCCCTCTCCCTCCCCCTTGTCCTGGTGAGGTTCTGGGGGTGCTTCGTGGGTAACAGAAGGAAAATGCCAAGAAGGTGAAGAAGAGAAGCTGGTGCAGCAGGTGATTTTCAGAGAAAAACTTGGTGCTGGGGTGGCTGGTGGTTTTTATTTTCGGAGTCTAGTGCTTTTACAAGATGTTTACATAACTGTATCTCATTTTGTTAATATTGCTTGGTAGTTCTTTTGCGATTCAGTTTTGAGTCTCTCTTGAACTTGAGAAAATGTACTTTATGGCTTTATTTCTTCTTCATGTGTTCTGGTGTCTTCTTATGGGACGCAGTTATCTAGGCCTTTGAGCTCCAATCTCTGTCTCCAGATGTATATTCTCTCTCAGTTTCCTCTCTCTCCACGTTTGAAAGACCAGGGTCAGTGTGTAATCCACAATTCAGTATTACCAGTGTTGATTCTGCTCTCTAGTGCCATTAATTTTTATTTAATTATTCTGTTGCACTTTCACTTACAGCGCAGTCTTGCTTTGCTCTATCTCTTTCAGCTCCCTTTTCATTTCTGCCTGTCTCTCAACCAGCACCTTTGAAATTTCAGTTTCCTCTTATTATTTTTGTCAACCCCCTATCTCTTATTTTGGGCTCTCTTACTTTTCTTGAGAGCATACAAAGCACATACTTTATGAAATTTACTTTCGTATCCAATTAAGAATAATTTTTGGAAGTACCTTTTTCTTCTGCCGCTTAAATTCTCATTGATATTGCAGATTATTTTTCTAGACTTCATGTTGTTTCTTTTTTCTTTCTTCTTTCATTGCTTCCTTCTTTAGGAAAGGCAGGGACATTCACCTAAGAAAAGGGGTGCGTTTTGACTGGTTCTCATTATTGATTGCTTTCTGACTCCTCTTAGCCCCCAAGCAGAGACGCTGAGATGCACAGCCCCAAACCAAATACCTAGTAGCTGGTCTGAACAGTCTTTTCCATTCTACTTGATTACTTTCCAATTACGAGCAGAGTTTAATCTGTACAGTCTGAAGCAATCTGTGGTTCTTCACTTACCAGAAGTGGTAAGTGAAAAAAATATAGCTCTGAGTGTAATTCTTTTGCAACTTTCAGCCCTTTCCCTTTAAAAACAGGAGATCTGATTTGTAAACCACCACCTCCTTTCCATATAGCCATCAGTTCTATTTCATATTGAAAAGTATTTAGTACAATCATGTCAAAGGGGGTAAACAGGAATGCTGAACCAGCCATGCGCGGGGGAATTGGGCCTTCTTTCCTTTGAAAATGGAAGGCTTCTCTTTTCTGAGGTATGCATATATCAAGTTTTGGATTGAACACTTCATCAAGTTTTTCTCCATGTGGCTTGTCATTCTCCCTCAGGACTTCATCTGAGCTATGTGGTACTTGGAAATTCCTCATTAAATCTGCTGGTTGGTGTGGCTCAGTTGGCTGAAGCGTCGTTCTGTACACCAAAAGGTTGCGTGTTCGATTCCGGTCAGGGCACATACCTAGGTTGGGGCATGTACTGGAGGCAGCCAACCTATCTTTCTCTCTCACATTGATGTTTCCCTCTCTCCTTTCCTCTCTCTAAAAATCAATGAAAACATATCCTCAGGTGAAGATTAATATAATAATAAATCTCCTGTATCCTAGAATCTAGGACCTCGACAATTGTTTTATACTGTTGAAAATATGCATACTTTGCTGTGTTTCTTAAGTGATAAAATGAGATTGGTCAGGCAAATACATATATTTGTACAGGTTCTCTTTGCCCTGATAATATGTTTCTCCCTTCAAAAAGAAATGGACTCATATTCACAATAAGTGATAATTGAGTGTTGCCTCAGCAGAGGATGTCAAAGAGGGCCTTATTGTTCAACAAAAGCTCTTTTCCCCTAGCTGAGTCATGTCATCTTATATCCCTTTCACCTCCTTAGTTTCCCCATGTCTATTTGTAAAAGCAATTATTCTTTCCTTTATTTATTCAATAGATGTTATTTACAGAGCTCTGTGTTAAGCAGTGGAGAGATTATGGTAAATAATGCTAAATAATATTGAATGCAAACTGTAATTGAAAATTAAAATTTTTTAAAAAGCACTAACCAGGAGCGGGTAAAAAAGAAGATGACAATTTTTGGCAATTCCAGCACTTAGAAGTTGGGTAGAAGGAGACTTTTGTGGGAGGGAACCATGAGGTAAAAAGAAAAATAGTGCAGGGCAGTTACATGAAAGCCAAGAGAAGAAAGTGTTCAGGATGGAGTTGTAGCCACTTGTGTTGGAGCTGCTAGGAGGCTAAGTAAGATGATGTGCCTTCAGAATTTGTAATCACGAAGGTAATTAGCCACCTTGACAAGTGCAATTTCATTTGAATAAAGTGACTTGGAAGAGCAGGAAAGGAAGTTGGAAAAAAGTATCAAATTAAAAAATTAATTTAAAATGAAAGGAGATAAAACAGTGAATTGCAATGGGACAAGTAAGATAACATGTGTAGAACAATTGTTTCAAGATCCTTGTCTCAGAAGAGAGCAAAGAACAGTATCTCAAGGAAGACAGGATGTCAAAGAAGATTTTTAAAAGATGGGAGATTCTAGAGCATGTTTACCCGCTGATCATAGTGACCCAAAGGAGATGAAGGAGACTGATGATGCAATCCAGGGAAAGATTATCTATAAAAATAATATTCCGGGGAAGGTGGGAAAGGGTGGAGTCCAGAACACAAACAAGGGATTGGATTTTGCTAACAGGATGGAAATTCTGGCAATTGTACCAGGAAGAAAGAAGAAGAACATGGCTGCAGATAATTTCACAGCACAAATGCAGCCTTTACCAACCCCGCCTTGGCCAGTCAGGCGACCAAGTCCCAATTCTTTACCGCAAAACAGACAAAGACCTACCCCATCGGCTTTCTCCTCGCTCCCAGGTCAGCAGAGCCCTAGGTGCTGACTTCTCCAGCTGCTCTCTGGAAGTCCGGTGCCAGGTTTTGGAGAACAATGCAGCAGTGATGGTAAAAGGTAAATTCTGCTTACCGTCTGGAATCCTTTCCCTGAATTTACTCACATACTGTTTACCTGCCGCTATGAATTCTTTCTTATCAGTGTTATAAAAACGTATTTTGTTTTAGCAATAAGGGTTTTAATTGTCATTCTTGTTTTAAAGGTCTGAAAATAAGGAAGTGCACACACAGACTGGAAAAGGAATGCAGTATGTCTTTTCGCTTACAACCACTGCACCGAAATGCTGACAACTAAGACAACAGCGAGGCTTGTAAGCCATTTTTTAGGATACTTTTTAAAAAATGTTTTTTACACTGTCTTCAATGCAGTTCCTTGGGATCTTGAGCCAGGACTAGTCTCACTAGCTGACACTGACATATTTTTTGTAGATACCTCTGACAACTCACAGCCCCACTAGTCAGCCGGCCTACAGTTATATTTATGGACACCTCTGAACTCAATCACACAGCAAGTAAAACATACAGAAGAAGAAAAAGCAATGACAACTGTTAAATAATGCTTGTCTTATTTTTCTATTTTTCTGAGGCATTAGGTCAAGAGTTAAATGCATACATTAAGGCGGGCAAATACCTGCTGTTAGGGAACAGTGAACTGTAGTGTAATTAAAGAAAAATTTCAAGAGACGTCACATAGAGGACTTTTCCTCCCCAAAATGAAGTGTCATTATAGGTTTCCACCTACATATGCCAACTTAATTATAAAACAGATTTTGTAAATCAGAAGCAATAATGGGGTGCTGGGTGAGTGTGTGTGTGTGTGTGTGTGTGTGCATGCATGTGTAATTTTTAAATATGCAATGTGAAGATTTTACACTCCAGAGAATTAATCAAACTGTCAGGCCCAAGACCAAAAACTGAAAAGCACACACAGTATGTCATGGTAACTTAGCAACCAGAGCCGAAGAGGTTAAGACAGAAATTGCTGTCATTTTCTTACATTTAAGAATTTCTACCTTATAATCTCCCTGCTCCCTCACTAAACACGCATTCTGATTCCTCTAGGTGGTAGTTCACTGCATCAAATCTTTCATATATTTTAATGATCTTGTGTTTGACAATTTCTATTTGTGAAGATAAGGGAATCACCTACTGAGTATGGAATTTCAAAACATCTGTGGATACTTCATTGATCAAAATGCTAAGTCTTTTATGCATAACACAGGTGTTACAAACTGGACTCATAATTTTTCATCAGATCATGAAACACACATATATAATGAGATATTCTAGATATATTGGTATAGCAACAGAGAGATGTGACCCGTTCTATGACAGCTCTATTCTGGTACTAATGGCAATCACCTCTGTCAGGATGACGATTGGGAAGCTGCCCCTGAGTGGACACCACTGTAGGGCCTTCATATGGTAGGTCCTCTAAATCAAGGACATTCTGGCTTAAAATATATAAAGGAGTTCTTTATGTTGAGGCTTGAGCAAAAAGGAAAAATTAAGTATTTGCAAACAAAGGGGGAAGAATGTATTATTAGAGTATTAAAATGCTGATATATTTAACAGTTTTACTTAATGCCCAAATAGCCTTGGATTAGTTAGAAGACAGAAGGAATGCTTTTCTCATTTCTCCTAATCCCATCAACATTGGCCTGACATACTGAGCACTCTTTACACCATGTTTTTACATCAAGAAAAAGAGGCTTATTTGCGGGGAGCAATGAGCAAAGGAGAAGGGGTGCCAACTGCATAATTCTTTCTCTCCTGTGCTGACCCCAGGGCAGGTTGCTTATAAAATCATGTTATCTGAGGTAAACCAATGAATTTATATGCATATACGCATAGCCCAAGAACAGACAATAGTGAGGGGAAGGGCTTTGGAGAGGGCTGGAGCAGGGTGGAGGGGATCAATGTGGGGGGGGGGGGGAAGGGACATCTGTAATACTTTCAACAATAAAGATAAAGAAAAAAAAATAGATGTTGCTGGCAGTAGATCAAAGACTAGTGACCCCTTTTCACTATAGCATGATTGTGCTGGATTTTTAGTGAACCTTTTAAAAGAAAAAGTCAGAGTTTTAAGACTGTGTGAAAAAGAAGAATCTGATTATGCCAGTCATAGTAACTCCACTTTATGATTAGAGATTCAGTTCTCCTGGTGCTTTTGGCCATGCTCCCCTTGTCCATCCAAAATAACTGGGCCTGCCTCACTGGTTCATCGTTCCCAAGACTGTTAAATTCAGAAGCAGGATTTGAATGTTCATTGGTTTGTTTACTCTTAAGATGAGCAAGAACTTAATTATTGGTTCATTGTTTCATCTTAATTAAGAGGACACAGTTAAATAATATTCTAGAAATAAAAATATTCCGGGGCCAGGATTCGTTGGGAATAACTTAGTTATATATATGTATTTTTTGCTGTTGTTTTGTAAAATCATAGTTTTTGTGGTTCATAAAGACATTAATCCTTTTTAAATTTGTCCTCATGTCCTATTTGAGATGGTCTGTCACATGGATGGAAGCCATGTAGGTAGGCGGAGATAGGTTGACATAAATACGAACAAGAAGAAGAAAAGCTACAGGGCTTCTTTCTTGTCTTTTCCTACACAGATTTGTATTTTTTTTATTTTGGGGGTGTTTACCCCCTGAGCCTCAAAAGTTGCTGGCTCCATATACGAGTCTGATGATCACCATACTAAGTTTTACCCTCACACGAGAGAATTTCGTTCCTTTTTTTATCATTGATAAGGCCATTTTACTGCTCCTTTCACTCTGTGTAGTCATTTATTCATTCATTTAAGGATTATTAGCTGAGCTCCTTTTGGACCACATTTCACAGTCTGAGAAAGAAGTAGGTAGTTTTCCGTACCCTTAAAGAGCTGAAAATAGATATACGTCATGCTATAAGGCATTCCACACCAGCTCCAGCCTGGGCTTCCTCTTGGCTCTGCTCCCTCCTGGTCAAAGGGCACACTGGTCACCTCACTCGTCCTCTAAGTCAATGATGTCCGGAGAGAAGTGCGTATGTTTCCTGGATTGTGGAAGATGATCCCCCGGAGTATAGAAAGAAAATATTAGAACTTTCCTTAATATAGTTTGATTCAGAGAAAGGAAAAATATGGAGAATCACATTAGCTCTTTCTCATTTTTTCCTACTTTCGTGGGATCGCATGTCATATGTAGTAATATCAAGTGCCCAGAAGAAGTGGGAGGAGTCTGCCGCCCATGGTTTATCAGCAGCATCCTCATTTGCTTTTAGTGTTGTGATATTGTGCAGTTAGCATTTGCCCACTTAAGTGGCTGTATAAATTGTATTGTCTGGTTGTAGCTAAACTAACCTTCAAAATGCACAATTGGCTTAATATATTCATGACTGAAAACAGCGCTGATTAAAGATGATAAGGCAAGCACAAGGAAACAACAAAAACTGATGGAGTGGACAATCTACCTTTCCTGCATGTTCTCTTTGTGAATTTTACAAGGGAAAAACACTGGCAATGTAATGAGGGCTCATGAGAAGTTGCCAGAATTTTTAGGAATTATTAAGAAAATCATTTAAAATATTGATTAATATCTACTATTAATGGGTGTCTCTTAGTTAGGCTTCAAAATGAACTCCAGCCCAAGTGAATTATGTTTCTTATGATGTAAGCTGATGCCGAGGTTATGCATATATCACTTATGAATAAATATGTATGCATTTATTGGGGTGCATATTCCATAAAAATTAATAACATGGGTCCATTATTAAAAAGTTTGACTGCTATAGCTTTAAGTAACTATGCTCTAGTTCCTTTACTGTGGTTTTAGGTACCATTTCAGGTACATTGGCTCTTTCGGCTGAGCCACCTTGACTAATCTGTCCCTTGAACCAGTATTGATCTGCTTAGCATTTTGTTCACATTTCTTCTCCTGACCAGAGTATATTATGTATCAAATCCTGAGAAAAATCTCTTGATTTTAATGAGAATAATAATTTCACTAATGCCTCATAGAACACTGCCTCCTGCTAAATTTGGAATATGTCTTTTCTCTTTTTTGTCTCAAAAGGTTGTCAGCCCTAGCTTTGTCCTTAAATATGGCTGAATCATATTTTCCTTCAACAAATATTTTCTGACCCCTGCTCTGTTCTCTTCTTTGTGCAATGTGCTCTGCTCAGTTCCTCAAACAAGCACATCAGAGAAGCCAGAAACTGGCCCTGTACGTGAAGGTCAAGGAGAGACTGAAGAAAACAGCAGATCACTCCAGGTTGGTAGGTGACAGGCTCAATAAGCAAGGCCTGTCTTACCTTCCAGGCCTGTCTTGGGCAGCCACAAGACAAGTAGATCTCTGCACCCACCCTCCAGAATCTCAAAAGTTTATATAGAGACCTTAACAGGGTTCAGTCACATATACCATCCGGACAGTCTCAGCAGCACATTGCTCTCTCAAGGCTGTGTCCCTGAAAATGGCTCCCACAGTGGGAATGGTGGCAGAACATATACTCTAAGGAAGGGATAAGAAGCCTTCAATTGCCCTGGTCTAGGTCACAGACAACTAGTGGTCATGACCTCTTGATGACGCTCCAGCAATCAGTGCTTCTGATCCTCAGCACTACTGACACTTTGGGCCAGATGATGTCTTGTCGTGGGAGCTGTCCTGTGCTTTGTAGGATATTAGCCACATTCCTGGCCTCTACCCCCTACGTGCCAGGAGCAAGTCCTCCCTTGCCCCCCAATGTCCCCAGACATTACCAAATGGGTTCTGAAGGACAAAATCACACCTGACTGAGGGCCAACTGCATTAAGGACTAAAAAGTAAAGGAACAGACTACTGTGGTAGAAGACAGTCGGCAGGAGCATTTAGATAGGGCAACCCGAGAGAGCCGCTCTGGCGACGAGGTATGCAGACTGACACCTGCAGAATCAGAAGGAGCCAGTCTCCTGATGTGGATGGGGAAGAGCTTCCAGAGTGTGGGAACAGCCAGTGAGAAGGCCCTGAGCCTTGAGCTTGATGGGCTCAGGAAACTGGAGCGGGCCAGAGTGGCTGGAGTACAGCGGCAAGGAACAGGGTTGGCGATGTCGGCAAATGCCAGATCACACAGATCACTGTAGATCACTGTGAGGACCATTTCTGGAAAAACCCTAATCTGCAGCCATTCTGTGCTCATTCTGTGTGTTTAGAAGAAAACTTCCATGGATAACCTTGTGTTTCTTTTAAGGAAATGATTATATTGGAAGTTGTAGGTGAGTTAATCTTTCTAATTATTGGACTTTGGAGTCTGAGGGCAGGGACTAGTCAGTCACACACACACACACACACACACACACACACACACAGAGAATTAACTTTATGGGGCAGAGGGTTGGTTTCTGCAATAAATATATTATTAATTTGGAATTAGTTAGTGAATATTCAGAATACTTAGTTGTTATTGGTAGAAATGAAAAGTTGGCGAGGGGAGAAAACTAAGATGTTATTTCTACAACTCAGGAAGTGCAATTGCCAATTTCTCTAAGAAAATACTTGAGAAATTAATCTGCTGTGTTCCAATTTGCATAATTAACTGTCTAACACCAGATCTCTAAATTTACCTGTTTTTCTGGGGGAAGGCACTTGTTTGGCAGCTTCAGCTATTAGGGCCTCAGTTTCTTTATCTAAAATGCTAGGATCTTTAAGGCCTATTCAATATCTAAAATGTTTAATTCTCTCATCTTTTATATTTGCCCCTGAAAGTAAATATAATTTAATTTTTGCTGAAATCTACATGGCTATATAAAATAATTGGGGGGAAAATTGTTCTGTTTGACTTCTCTTGTGTAGATTACTTGGATTTGCATTTAAGATCACATAAAACACCACACTCTTCCATAACTCAATTTCTTTATCAAAACCTAAGGTGAAACTGGCAAGTGTCTTTGGTCAGGCATCCAGCCAAAGACATATCCAGGAGCAATTCACTGAAAAGAAATAAGGAACTTTCTCTTCTGCCAAACTTCCCCATACCTGCTGCTTTTGAAAGGTATTTCTACAGGGGAAAAAAAAGTCTATAAACAAATATAAGAAGCAACAGTTGCCTCTGTTCAAGTTCCCATGCCATGTGACCTGATTTTTCAATCCTCTGTGAAGTCTGGGCCCTTGCTTCCCAGTGAGAGCCAAAGCAAACTGCTTTCAAGAGCCTCCATCTTCCGTCTATTTGCAAGCCATACCCAGTGTGCCCATCAGGCAGACATCTGGCATGGGGACGGCAGCACAGCTTCCTCGTGGAGCCTCTGCCTGAGACAGGGGCCAAGCTGTAGACTGTGAGAACTCATGTGAAGATGCGGAGGCCAGTGTCCAGTAGGATAAATGAACTTGTTTTTGACATTAGAACGAAACAGAAAACATGTGGGGACAATGGGTGGCCTGAGGCTGATACTGTTTTCTCAAGAAGGGTGGAGAGTACAGTTGTCTGCCCTTGAAAATGCTGTTGCGAAGTGAGTGACTGTGTGTGTGTGTTAGAGAGAGAATATAAATATCTAAGTGATAACTGAAAACTGAAGACTATCATCAAATCATTCTGTAGTAACTCCCAATTCCTTCAAACCCTTCTTAAGATCTTTTTAAAAGGAACTATTTTGCAGGAAGCATACATAGGCTTCCAGTTTATTTTGCTATCATTTGTACCTGCTTTTTGCTGTAGTCATTTACTGAAGTTACTTCCTGACATTTTGGACAAAACCAGTGCTTTGTGAGCCAAATTTTAAAATTTGTGAAAGGAAGCTTTTGTATTCTGGAAATGAAAATCTTGCAGGTCTCCTTTGTGTGTATGAGAAAATTATGATGCCTGGAGTTGCCTAAACTTAGGATGTGTCCTTGTTCATTTAAATACTCAAATAAAAATACTACTTGTATCAGTTTGTTATTGTAGCATAACAGATAATCTCAAAACATGGATTAAACCAACGTGCATTTATTTAGCTAACATTCCTGTGGGTTGGAAATTTAAATGGTTTTATCTAGTGGTTTTTCTGGCCTTGGTGGGGCTTCCTAAGCAGTCATATGCATGTCAGCTAGGCAGCACTGCTACTAGGGTGGTCAGGCTATTGATGGAGTGATGGTGGAGACTGGGCTACATTTCTGTCATTTTCCAGAAGGCAAGCCTCAGCATATTTGCATGGGGTCACAACAGTCCAAGAAGTCAAGCAGAGGCCCTGTTTCAGAACTGGTGAAATGTCTAGTAGCTCAAAGTATGTCACAGGCTGAGGCTCAGTTTACCAGGTGGGGAATTAGACTCCATGGTCTAATAGGAGATACACTATTACCTCACAAAAGGTGCAGATACAGAGAGAGGAGCCATTTTTGCAATCTACCTCACTACTAAATAGTACATACAACATGCTAGGTAACTTACGTTTTCACAAAATTTTACAAGAACCCAATAAGTTAAATATTAAAAGATTAAATATTTTTGCATTTTAGAGTTAAAAAAAACCTGATGTTTACAAAGACCAAGTAGCTTGTCCAAGATCATAAATTATAAGCAGATAAGTTCAGTCTTGGACAAGGATTTGTGTGAGCCCACATCTTTAATTTTTTTCTTTTCTTAGATATATTATTTTCATAGTTATCAAATTATGTTAAAATCTGTTATAAAATTCTTATATCTTTATTCCTACATCTCTTTTAAATATTTTATTTGACTTTATTACTGCATCCATATAAGTTATTCCGGTGTTCTCTTATTAAAAGAAAATTTGAGACTTGCTAGATTTGGTAAAGATTGAAACGAAACTGTCACTGCCTTATGTAAAACCTAAATAGTAATCTCTACTATGTATTTTATTTCATACTGAAAGTATTTCTTGGCTATTGAGTCTTCATGACCACATTGGAGTCTGGAGATGGTAGGAGGAAAGTGTTCAAAAGGCAGGCAGATATATTTAGGAGATTGAGAACAAATTGATAATAAAAGTTTTAGAATAGATGTGTAACTTTGGTGATTCCATATGCTTGACTCTCCCCTGGGGAGATCTAGGCTGAGTGCCTTGTGCATGGTATAGTGGAAAGAGCCATGTCCTGGAAAGCTCAACACTGGCTCCCTGAGGCCCCTGCACTGCTAACTAGTTGTTTGAAGTTGGTGTGTCATCTAACTTCTCTTGACCCCCATTTCTTCACTAACAAACCAAGAGTGTTAGAGTTTTAAGCAACCTTGGATGTAAACTATTCCAGCATTCTCATTCAGTGCACAAGGACACTGGAGGACGGGACTTCTAGGGCTGAAATTCAACCTGTGTGCCATGTTGGTTTCCGCCTGCCAGAATAAAGTGCTGTCTCTTCCCAACTCTTAAAAGAGTCAGCTTTTAATAAGAATATAAATGTTCCATTTGCCTGCCAAAAGGAATACCTTTTTAATTCTCATAAATTGCCATATTGGTTTGCCTTGGTACTGTTCTTAATGGTCTCTACTCATTGTGTCGAGTAAAATGAGTGAGAGACCTGCACAGGTTTTATGTTCTCCTATTGAACTGTGGATTAACATAATTATCATTTTGTTCTAATTGAGTACAAGCACATGGTGACAGCAGCGATGCTTCATCCTTATAAAATTATCACCTGATGTTCACTAATTGTTAGTGGCATTCTCCCCACCTAGGCCCGATATCTGAGATCAATTTCTTTTGGAAGGAACAATTGAAGAGAAGGCATGAGGGGAATGTTTGTGGAAACATGGGTCAGGCCACTTCTGCCCTAGGCCTCAGAGGGAATATTCTTGCCTTAATGTTTTTTCTGGCTTCTAGGTGTGAGCTAGAGGATAATTGCATGAAGAGGTCTGATTTTGGTGGGGAGTTTCAGACTAGCAAGGCACAAAGAATCCTCATACCCAGCAGAGGCCCAGCCAGGCACATCAGGTTTGGGGTTCCACACAGTGCTTGGGACCAGAAAATCAGTTTCTAATATGAACATTCTTTGTGCCCTGTGCAGATCTCACTCAGGAATCTGTGACATCAGCAGATTCATATGAGGTTCATGGTGTCAGATCCTGGTCAATTTGGGCCCAAGGAGTGTAAGTAAATACTCAAAGAACATTACCTGTGTAAACTCTTGTTTCGGTAAAGTCTTACTGCTGATCTTTGTCCTATCCATAAACTAAGCATTTCTATTTCTTTTATTTGCTCTTACCATCTCATTACTTTTTTTCCAATAGGGCTGCAAGCTACTAGCATACCAATACAGAGTTGGTATTATAGTTCTGAGTTTGTGGTAATTTTTTTCAAAATCAAATACTACTTAATAATAATAATAGCAGTTACTGTATTAGTCTATGAAGACTACCATAACAAAATACCACAGGCAACAGGGCTTGAACAACAGAAATGTATTTACTCACAGCTATAGATGCTAGAAGTCCAAGATCAAGGTGTCAATAGGTTTGGTTTCTTCTGAGGCCTCTCCTCATGGCTTGTGGATGGCCACTTTTTCACTGTACCTTCGCATGATCTTTTCCTTGTGAGCAAGTAACCCTGGTGCCTCTCTTTGTGTCCTAATCTCTCCAGTCATAATGGATTAGGGCCCAATCCAAAAACTTTATTTTAATTTAATTAACTCTTTAAAGGCCTTATCTGTAAATTACAATTATAATCTGGGGTACTGGGGCTGGGGCTTCAATATATACATTTTGGGAACATGATTTAATCCATAACATTTAATATTCTTTATTTCTGCAAGGTCTGATTCTAGTCACTTTATATAAATTAAGTCCAAGGTTTCTCCAACTCAGCAATACTGGCATTTTGGACTAGATAATTATTTCTTGGGGTTGGATAGGAGGCTGCCCTATGAGCTGTGGTATGTTCCGTATCATCCCTGGCTTCTACCCATTAGATGGCTTCTACATCTTTCCTTTAGTAGTGACAACCAGAAGTGTCTTCAGACATTATCAAATCCTCCCTAGGACACAAAACTGTGCCTATTCAGAACCATTTATTAGGTCTAATCTTTACCACAACATTACAGGTTAACTTTTTTAAATTTTTTTTTTTTTTTTAGAGAGAGCAAAGGAGAGAGAGAGATCGGTTGCCCCCCACATGCACCCTGACCAGGGATCAAATATGCAACCTGAGTAAGGGTCCTGATGGGAACCAAACCTGCCACCTTCTGGTGTACAGGATGACGCTCAACCAACTGAGCCACATTGGCCAGGGCTACAAATTCACTTTTAATATCCCCACTCCATAGCTAGAGAAACTGAGATCAAGAGAAGGTGAATGATTGGCCAAGGTCACATGGAGATTAAGTGGCAGAGCCAGAATTTGAACTCGTTATTTTTTCCATGACATTAAGCTGCTCCTAAGTGGCTACCCTACACCACTTCAACCTTCTACTTTTCCAATCCAGTTTACTCAAACTCTGAAACTAAACTGAAAAAACAAAAGACAAAAAATAAATCAATAATTAACAATATGATGATACTTTCTACTCTGTGTGAAAACCCAAAGCATACGTTGCTTGTGCCTTCCCCAAATACTGACCTATTGATATTTCAGACTGTCAACCTGACATCACACTAAGAGTTCCCTCTAAAATGGTCATTAGTAATTGAGAACTAGGCTGGAGGATATACTTCAAGACAATAAATTATAAATCTTAGCTTAATATGACCAACTATCCACCCCTAAAATATATGACACCCCAAATTTAAAGAAGGAAAAGAAGAGAATTTAGGATATTGGTCTTTGACTATGCAAAAAATTTGGTACAAAAATAAGGTTTAAGTTCTGCCTTGTGAGAAGTTTAAAAATGAAGACTCTTTGGACAGTGCACCCCAGAAAATGTGACAACTTCAGAGTGATGTTTATTTTTTTCTTAAAGCCATGGTTTTATCAAATATTATGTGAACTTTTAATAACCTGCAGAGAGGAGAGAAAACGAAATGATTGTGCAAGTGTGTATGCTGGGGTGTTCTGGGAGAGATCCCCTTCTACCTCTTGAGAAGTAATCTTTGCTTCACCATGAAGCACAAGACATCTTAGCATACCAATAAATGTGGTACCGGCCGTAAACACAGTCAGCTCTAGTATAAATCCAACTTCAGTATTTAATTCCTTGACCTTCCCTGTCACTGATTCCCATGAGCAAGTTACATGCCTTGTGAAGTGTCTCCTTTTTATTGGCTCTAAATTTACCATCTCATCGCTTTGTAGCGCCTAAGCTCACCGTGCCATGAGCCAACATAAAAAAGGGCTGTTCCAGAGACCTTCATATTTTGGAACATCTTCATCTCCCCTACTCTGACTATTCCCTCTGCCCCAACTCTTCCATATGGTAATGAATCTCCTGGGGAAAGTGTGATTTTTTTTCCCACAGCATTGAAGCAAATGAGAGAAAAATCTTCATTTCAATTGAAAATGATGCTAAGCTGAGTCCTCTGGAATATTTTATTAGGAATATAGTAACTTAAAAGGTTGCCAATTCCCATTGTTCATGCTACAATTTTTTAAAGGTGTTGTTCAAAAGTATGCATTTTGGAGATGTCTTTTTAAATATATATATATTTTTTCATAGGGATTGCTAATAGAGCCTTGTTTGTTTATAAGGGTGTATTTTAAACCATATGAGAAAGCTACCTATCCCTATTCCTCTCCCTCTTGAAAAGATTTCTCCTTTTACAGTTTTGAAATTTTAAGTTCTATTTTATCACAGTTTTTCTTTTAATTATGAATTTACCAAGAAAAGATAAGACAAACTGTTTACCCTAGCCTGGGAGCATCTGAGCCTATGATTTTTAACCAGAGTATGTCAAAATCACTCCTGGGGGTTTTTCTAAAACCCGCCCCCCCGTGATTCTTCCTCCTGCAGAGATACAAACACACTGTGGTACGCCACAATCCCCAGAGCAGCTTCCACCGGTGCCAGCCGGCCTCTCTCTCAGATGTGTCTGGGCTCCCAAACACAGAACCACTGGGCTGTATTGAAGAAAGTGCTTTGTTGAATGGAGTTTGTTAGAAGACAGAGGCTTGGATTTTCCCTCGACTACTTTATCTTCTTTCAATATAAGCTTACACATGCTGTTCCCTCCGTCTCCGTGCCTTTTTCTGCTTTCCCCACTCACCTTTAGGTGCCTGGCACAGCGACCTGCACTCTCCGGTGCCTACTCCAGGCTGCCAGGCAGAAGAAGGCGCACTGGCCTCAGCATTCTCATTGCACCTGGAAGTTAGCTCTTGATACCTTGCATGGCATCATTTCAGTCTGTCCACCCTCTTACTGGACTTCAGGTCTTGAATGTCAGAGATTACAGGGGTCATCTTTATATCCCTGGTCCAAAGAAACATGTCTGAGACATATATTGGGGGCTCCACAGATGCCTAAGAATGAGTGAAAATCGACACTTTAAGGAGGGGAGAGGCTGAGTTGGAGGGCAGTGAGAAGTGGGGTGTGGGGAGAAATGTAAGCAAGTCAAAGGCAACCTGACTGGCCCTTAACATGGCTGAGGGATGAAGACCAGAGACACGTTTTGTCTACTTCACAAATCCAGCCGGTTAGAAAAGGCCAGCAGGCACGAATGAAGAAGTTTCCTTTTAAGCATCAAGATGTCAAGGTTTCTTCTTTAACTTCCTACTGTCCAGTGGACAGTTCTTCTTAATTTGAATGAACGTGTAAATGGTAAAATTTCACCCCACCTAGAAGTACCGCTACTTTCCTTGCTCTGGACTGAACATGGCAAGCCAGAGGAGGCATCACTTAAATGGCTTAAAAATAATAGAGCTGTTCTGAAAACTTGATAGAAGCTCTAGGGTAAATGTTATTTGAACATCACAGGCTGCAACAAGAAGACTAAATCCTAGAACTTATGAAAAAATAATGAAAAGGATTTGAGAGTGTTGTTGTTTCTAATCATAAAAAGAATCATGTTATTTAAGTCAGAACGGCAAGAGCCTGACAGAGCCCGTGAGAAAATGAGTCCCAGGGCAGAAGGAGACTCCCTTTGCTTTGCACAGAGTGACAGAGGGAACTGTTCTCTCCTCCTCTGCGTTTAAACAGAGGAGAGATACCAGAGCAGGACTCAGGGCTCTGCAGCACAAAACGAAAAGGCCAAATGCCTTAAATATTTTCTGACTTTGCACAGAGCCACAGGCCTAGCCGCCCGAAGCTGGTGAAAATTAAAATGGTCCTCGCCTGTGGGAAAGACAAGCCAGTTCCTCCTGAAAACTCCTGAAAATATATACGTGAACCCTTCCTCCCCTTCCGCAGCTTGCTGTCCTGCCTCTCATCTGAATGCCCTTTCATCCTCTGATTCCCAGCACTCTTTAAAAGCCAGGGGAAATGAAACACCAAGTTGGCTAAGTCACAAATGAGGGGAAAGCTCTTTTAGAGAAAGCCTTGGATAAAATTACACGCACCTGCCTGGGACATGAGACTGGAAGCAGAGGAGAGAGCGCGGGGAGGAACAGTCCTGCGTGGGAGGCGGGCAGGGGACCTGGAAACCCAGGAAAAGCAAGCAATGCAGTGAACCGGGTGCACTGGGGCTACATTCGTGGGGTCCCTGTGCATTTCTTGGCAGCAAGTGGGTCTTGGGATTGAAATGGCAAATGGGATTTGTTTGCTCTCTCACCCACTAGAGTTTCTATCTACAAATCATAGAATCAGGCAAAATACCTTGCCAGAATTTGTGTTAAATGATTATCAGAAAACATAATAGAGTAATGACAAACTCGTGACATTGAGGCGTCCCTGTCAGAATTCAAATTTCCAGATAAGGTCAACGCTCATTTTGCTTCTCTGTTATCTGGCTGTTTCTTAAACCCTCTTGGGAGAAGCTGAGCTTTGAGAATGATTGGGCAGCTGGTGAATAAATGGAATTTATGACTATGCGCCCTCTTCTAGGAATGTTCCCTATGCTGAGCAATTTAACAAACTAAATTTAAAATCAGGGCCAGGAATGACTACTAGCGAAAGTGACATAGTCCAACGTAGAGAGCAGCCAAAAGGTGGCGTGTCCTGTGATCTGCTACTGATTGTGGCAGAGACTGCTGTGCGCTCTCATAACTGGTCTCCTTTTTCTACTGGGCGCAAACGAGACCCCATTTTCAGACTCCTTGGCTGTTATACGTGGCCGTGGAAGGAGAGTGGAAGTGATATTTGTCACTTCCACGCCTGGCCCGTAACAATGAACTCCCTCTTTTCCTACCTACTAGCTTAAGGAAGAAGACACTGTGGAGGTCACCTGGGGGAGGGTGTAGCCACACAGTGGAAGGATACTGGGCCCCCGATGGCCACGTGGAACTCCTCTCCCCGACTGCAAAGCTATACAGTGGACTCTGAGCCAGTGCAGAACTTACACTTGTTAAGCTGCTTGGATTTAGGAGTTCCTTAGCCCAGGTTGCTTCATATACGCTAATCAAATTGAGTACTCTTAGATTCGTTGAACATCACTGCTTCAGTTTTACTCTCTATAAAAGGTGGCTAATATCTGCCTGTCCTTCTGTCGCATAGTTTAGGGGCTATGAAGTGAAAGAATATACACATCAAAGTGCTGAAACATACAAAGTATGACATAGGCGCTACTGCTTTGATATTTGATGTACCCTAGGACAATATCTTAATATCCAACATTTTCATTATCCCACTTGCCATTTCCCTGCGCCTGAGCCACAGTCCAGACCTCTTCTCCGCGGTGGGAGCCGCTGCTTCCCAAACACAGCCACGGGACAGGAACCCCTGCTTAGTCCTTGGAGACCACCATGGTGATGCTTAATGGTGAACCAATTCATCAGATTTCTTCCTGTCCGCAGGATTTTGTCTGTTTGCTTATGTTTTTTGAGAGGGGGAAGTAAGAAACTAGATTACTCCAGGTAGGTAGCAAGGGCACTATCCTTGACCAAGAAACATTTCCCAGACAGTTTCCTCAGGAGGGAGAAGTGTCTGGGATGTGTCTGGCTGCTTCCAGGACTCTGGAACAGGACAGACTAAGATCACCACCTGGTTTTGACCAAGAACAAGCATCCAAAAGAAAGAGAAGAACCAGCCACAAGTGAGTGAATTAAGTGGAAAGTTCTGTGATTTAATTTGAGGAAAGCAAAAAAACATACCCTGGTTTCTAAAGTATTTCCTATGTTGGCGCCAAAACAGCATCCGATGCTTTGTTCAACACACATGGGGATTTAAGCTCCACGATTCCCTTGCTAACAGGCATAGCTTAAGTTTGGAAGTAGTCAAACTCTAGCCTGCTCTCAGGCTGAAGGATCCTAAAAATTATCTAGTTGTTTGGGTGTTTTCCCTCCTTTGGAATTTGTGGCCCAAAATAGGAAATACTTTGTGCAATGTCAGCACCTGAATGCTGATCTTTGAAATTCTTTTTCAGAATGCTCGTGTGCATGTCCAGCTACAGCCTTAGCCCAGGCGCCTCCATGCAGAGGCCTCCTTCTCAGGGACCTTCACTAAGGTTATGGGAAGTGAAACTGACTCCTAATTCTCCTGTGTCCCCCCACTTCTCCTTTCCCTCTCTCAGGACCTTGGGACCAGTAGAAAGCACAGCACTGTCTTAATTTTCACCTGTTATTCTCAGAATGTGACTTTTCACTTCTGTTTAATAATCTATCCTAGTTTGGAGTTAATCCCATCTACTGGAAGCCACTAATGACATCCAATTAAATTTAGAATGACATTTAAATTCTTTATTTTTATGGATAATCATGCCCCCAGACATGTGACCCTCAGTTCTTCTCGAACCTTAGCCCCCTCAGCCCCTGCTTCCTTCATTGCATTTCAGCCATGCTGGTCTTCTTTCTTAAATGCATCAAACCCTTTCCTGTGTCAGGGCTTTTGTCACATTTTCGCCTCTGCCTAAATGTTTTCCCCAGCCCTTAGCATGGCTGGCTTCTCATGCCTCAGCTCAGATGTTGCCTCCTTAGGGAGTTGTTCCTTTTCTGGTGTGACCCTCAATTAGTCATTCCTCATTCCATTGCCTTGCTTTATTTTTATAACAGTTACACTACCTTGAAATATATTATTCATTTACTTCCTTGTCTATTACTAAAATGTCGCTCTCATTTATCTCATATTCCAGGGCTCAGGCCAGTGTCTGCTGCTTAGATAAGTGTACTTTCCTCCTATGCTCCAGTCCACTTCCATTGACACCAAGGCCACTCGTTGTGTTCCTAATGCTCCTGGTCCAGGTCACATTAATGGCCTGTGCAGTGCTTCACTGTACAGTTTGGTGAGTTCCTCCCCTTAAATGTATCTCGCCATTACTCTGTCTCAATGAGCTACTCTCAAGAACCATAATTTGCCATCATCTCACATTTCTAAAATTCTTCTTTCTTAGACAACCATTACCACACCCCTTTCTTCATTTCTACTTACTGTTTCCTTGAAGCTCTTACTGATTTTAGATACTAAGCCCTTTTCCTTCTTCTTCCTAACAAGCCTTCTAAATTCTTTTTTCTCTCTCTTCTGGTTAGAATGCATGACTAAATATTTCAATGCACTCTCTTAAGCTTTTAAAAGATTCCTGTGTTATATGACTATCCATTGGACTTACTTTGGCAATGTCCTTGGTCTTACAGTGTCACTGTAGTGGGCTTAACAATGAGTGGACTTAGCAATGGTGATACTCTCTTCCTCTTATCCTGTTCCAAGGTAGAGAGTATACAGCCAGAATCTCAGCTTTGCTTGGTAACCCTTTAATTCACCTTTTTTTTCCCCCTTCAAAACAGATTCTTCTGTTTGCTCAAGCCTCCAACTATACCCTCCTGCTTATCATAGTCTACATTTTTTCTATTGAAAAAATAAAATAAATACACACACAGATTCCATCAGACATGGATTATTTAAATTCCTTACCACCTTGGTTCCAAACTTACCTAAAGCATCTCCTGTTCTTTTTTACTTCTGAACTTATCTCAAAGCAGAAGGGTAGTTTCTTCATTTATGTTCTGTACCTAGTACCCTTTCTGGAAGGCATTTGTTATATGTTGATTGAATAAATGAAATAATAGCAGGTGGGCAGTTCAAACTTAATTAGCAGAAAGTAGGATATTTAATATTCTGAAAACCAATACAGATGTGCTTGGCAGATCTGAGGTCTGGAATAGAATAAAGCTAAATGCTAAAAAGCCTTTTTACTTGATATAGTTGGTGGGAGCACTTAGCCTCATTGTCACACTGGGTCACTCCTGGTCTTGGAGTCAGGAGACATAGTCTCTAGTCTTGACTCTGCTACTAAATTTCATTAGCTCTCTAGACTTCAATAACCTTGTCCGAAAATTAGGGACCTGTTAGTCTCTAATTTCTCTACTGGTAAAAGCCTATGATTCTTTTATTCTCCTGTCATTGTATCAAATTTACAGCTGAAAGTGAGGACTTCATTATAGAATGGGTGAACCTAGGAGGCAGGGTAAGTATTTCAAGCTGGACTCTGGAAGGAGAGAAACACCAAAGGTATGCTGAGTTTACTTTATTGTTTTATCTACTCATTGTGGGAGCCATGAAAGCTTGAGGTCTGAACCTCAGCCTTTGTACTCATTTCATAAAGCAAAGTTAGCAGTCCAGAACTGGATCCCAGTAGGAACATATATGTATTATGCAAATAATCTTATACTTTTAGCTTTGATACAAAAGGAAAACATTGAGGGCTTTTACATAAGACATAGATCTTTATTTTTAGAAATTACATATGTAGTCTGGCTATGGTGAGTACAGGAAAACCTTTTAATTTTACAATGATTTCAAATGGACTGTAGAACAGAGTTAATTATTGATTTTGAGCGTGAAAGTTCTAATTTGCTATTTAATCACTTTTTAGTTATGGCCAAGAAAGATGAGGAAACTGAGTAAGGATGGGTAAAATTCTTGTCCCTTACTTTTTTGAGAATATTAATTAAGGTTTTTTCCATCACATACACACAAAAAACATGATTTTAATTATTACTTGTAAAACTTGTTACATTTTATATTTTTTTCTGTCACTTAATTCTATCCTAAAGCTTCATTTAATCCCGAAAGAAATATATATAGAGCTCTGCATGTACGCTTACTGATAAGCTCTGCCAGGACCAAGAGGCTACAAATGAGAAGAGCTATATTTCTCCCCTTCTCAAAGGGATTGTTCCTGTGTAGTTCTGAAGCTGAGAGTGAACTCAGTAACAAAGTTAGTGAGAAGGTAGATATTTCTGATATTATTTTCTGTGTGTGTGTGTATTTTTTCAAAGACACAAGTTAATAAATGTTTTGTATAATCAGATGCAAAAAGGTAGGCATGTTGGTGGACAAAGGAGTGTGTAGAGGCACTACCTTAATTGGGCTTGTCGATTAAGATCATGTTGTGAGACCAAAATAGAAGGTTTCATTTCCATCTGGAATAGCCAGCTTTAGAAGGAATAAAATTTTTGATTCAGGCATCTAGAAATGAATTCTGCCCTCTGTTTTTCCGCAGGGAAAACTGGGCAAAAATGGGTTATTACGAGGACATACCTCATGAACATGACATCATCTTTACATAAAACAAAAACTACATATTTATTTATGCGCCCATTGCCATGTATCAACAGGTCTGTGCCATTACTGTTTACTGGAAAGGATGGATTCTTTACAAGCAGGAGTCAAGAATATGAATTATGCTGCATTGGAAGGACAGTTGGATGCCTAATAAAGGGTTTTATTCTTTAATGATTGAGAGCCTCGTTCAGTTGCATTTAGTTTATATTCGCTTAGTGGCTATGGGGTGCCTGGCATTCTGCAAATGACACATTCTACAGAAGCTCCTACACTTGTCATGCAAATAGTCAAATATATGTAGCCACATAGTCTCATACACCCACAAATGCACTTATGTAAATACTGCATGGGTTGGGCACAACTCGGTCATCTATGGGTGAATAAAAAGTGATAAAAAGCAAAACAGATGCTGGTTTAAAAGAAAAGGCAATTCAATCACCCTTTAACTTTCCCCTTAGTAACACTAAAAATGATATCACCTGGATTTATTCATTGTTTACTTGCAGGAACTTTTGCATCACCATCCCAAGGTATTCCTTTCAAATATCCATTAGACATGTATTTTAAAATGCCTGTAAAATTGCACACTCCAGCTCCTTCAGGCTTATGCTAGATGTAATACCAAATAAAAACAAAAACAATTTCCAGTTTCTCCTTTTCCCTAATAAGCAGGAAAGCCTATTTTAACACCTGAATATTCAGTTGCAATGTGTATAATTTTGTAGCCTTGCTGTAAAGAACATTTTTCCTCCTCGTAAAAGGCATAACGGATGCAATCAGAGAATATTGTGTTGTCATGGGCATCGGAGGACTAGAGTCCGTATTAAATCTTCTACAAGGTACTCAGGCAAAGGCATCAAAAAAAGAGATGGCATTACTTAGAACCCCTCTCACCTTTCAACCCCAGGGGGCCTCATTATATCTGAGGAAAGGTATTTGCAAAAGTCAAATGCAGAGCAGGCTATAAATTGTCATGGGGAGCTGTGGGGAAAGGAAGAACTCTCAGCTTGTCAAGAGCAGCACCCTCTCAAGGACCAAATAAAGTGCTGATTTTACATGCTTTGTGGATCACCCGGATACTGAGTGCAGGAAGGGGAGGTTTGATAGATGAGACAGCCCATTGAAGTTTGCAGACAGTGGTGAGTGATGGCGTTGAATAACAATGACCAGAGAACAGTTCAGGAGCCATCATTTGCAAATCCTGGTTATGGACAAGACACTTACAAATGACCGAGATTTGGAGGTATCATGGTCCATGTTTATCAGCAACTTGGAGCAGACTCTGTGGGGTCATCAACTGTCAGTCTTCATTGTATTAATATTCTAGGTTTTATATTCATTCAGATGAAAAAGTAATGAAACTTCAAAACAATGTAATCATATTACAGTCTGTCTAAACCTACCTTCTAAGACACCTCCTGTGCTTTGGATAATGCTTTGTGTCATTCAACAGGACTTTTTTTTTTTTTTTAATGCTGCATTGGATAATAAAATAAATTGCCATTGCAGAGAAACAGCAATGTCTATGAAACTTTTCTGGTGGATATTTCTCAGTTCCTAAAATATATTCTTGAATAGAACCTTTTTCTCTATAATGAGAAGAGAAACTGATTTGAAAGGAAATTAACCAAATTTTTCCTCACTTTGAACTTGTACATATCCCAAAATGTATTTTTAAATTTATTGAGCACCTAGTAAATGCCAGATATTTTTACATATGCTACTTATTTATTTAACAAATATCTGTTAAGTGGTAAACACTGTTCAAAGAACTAATGGTTTGGCTGTAAACAGGATAGAAAAGCTTTCTTCTTTCATGGAACTTTATGGTAGGCAACAAACTAACAGGTAAGCAAATAAAGATAAATACAGACTGTGAGAATACTATAATAGAAATAAATCGTGTATACCAAACATTAATTGAACATCTGTTATGTGCAAAACAACATACAAGGTGCTTTCAAACACAGGAATTAATAATAAAATAAGTGTCCTGCCCTCAAGGAACTTACAGAAGTATAGAAAAATACAAATCATCATCTATCACTTTGTTCATGTTAAAGTATTATGTGTGTAATTTGTTATGTGGTTTTACCTCTAAGCTTAATTTCTTAAAATCGCTCCCTCAAAAAGTTTGTGTATGAGAGTGCCATAATAAACAGTGGCTACATTTTAGGAGAGTTATATGTGAATCTGAATTTAAATCCAAGAGAGAAATTTAACTGACTTTATATCCAAGAATCCAATTGAATTATCTAAATTTAAATCCAAGAGAGATGCTTCATAGAAATTTTTGTATGAATTATTTTGTAATGTCAACCTGTATTGGGGAATAGTAATGTGAATTTTTCACTTTTTTCAAAGTTTGATAATTGGCCAGATTCTTGAAGGAGGAATAGAAGTTGACTAGGTTGTGGAGGGTAGAGGTGCATTATAGACAGATAAAATAGCATGTCTAATGGACCGGGGTTCGTTAGTTGGGATGTGAAACATTCATAGAATTGAAAAGGAGAGGAGAGTAAAACGAAATGAAGTGGCAGATGGAAAGATGCATAAGAAGGAACCCACAAATGCTTTTGTTAAGTATGTTAAGGATTTTGGTCTTTCTTTTAAGACCAATAGAAAGGCATTATAGTGCTTTAAGCAGAGATCTCTATGATCATAATTGTTGTTAGAAAACATCACTCTATTGTGAAATAGCGAACTGACTGAAGACTAGCACAACCTGTACAAGTAGAAGAATTAAGTGGCTCGTGAGGTAGTCCACTCAGGGGACAGTGGTAACTTAGGCTAAGTTACTGGTAACGGAGATGGAGAACGGTAGATACTAGAGAGATCACTGAGAGGTATAGTTCATAGGATTTGGTAATAGATTACATATGGAGACTAGAAGGAAAGGAGATTTCAAGGAAGGCATCCTTTTTTCTTTTTAAGTTGTATAATAGGATGAGTAGGATGAAGTTTGGGTGAAAAATAAAAATTTACTGGCCGTAATGAGCTTAAGTTGCCTTTGAAACACTCAAGTAAAGTTGACAAATAAATAGCTATTTTCCAGGTACTTTATCAGTCAGGATTCAACCAGAGAAGCAGAATCAGTAGGAGATAGATCTAGATATCTATATAATGTGTGTGTGTTCTAGGGAATTGGGTAACAAAATGTGGGGAGCAGGGTAAGCAGTCAAGTCGCTCTAAGAATGTTGTCTCTGCAGCTGATGCTGAAACTTGAAGTCCAGGAAAGATAGTCAGAGGGAAGATCACAAGCAGATTGGAATCTGTGAACATAAAGGACTGGACCCCCATGAGAACAGGCTGAATTTCATATTTGTTCTTATTTCTCTTACCTGGGTGATGAGGGTATCTTATAGAAGTCAGGACCCTTCAGTTCAGAGCTACACACACACACACACACTCATACACTCTCATACCTGGCCCACGAGTCGAAACTGAAGGAAGATCTAGGGGAAGGAGGAACAATTCCAGGCCCAGCTGCTGCTTCGTGCCAATAAAGTAAGTTGGCAGATTGGCAATGTATGTAAGCTACAAAGTGGCTGCTACTTCTCTTCTGCCTTCTGAATTCCCCCCAAACCTCCCAGGTGGCCCACCCTAACAGGAAATCTACAAAAAAGCAAATTCTGGAAAATGTAGTTCAGCCTGGCCAAATTGACACATCATAAAGCCCTCACAGGCACAGTGCTATTTTGGACGAGCACGGTGATTAAGACCATTTTTTCTGTCTTTGCATAACAGACAATTTTCATATCATTTAGTAGGCTTAAAAGTAAAGGCATACATACACAGGTGCTATGGGAGCCTACAGGGGATTTTCTCCAATCATGGGAGTTCAAAGTAAACTTTCTAGACTGAGTTAAGTTTTAAATATGTATAAGGGATTCCTACCCTGGAGATCTGGAGTTTTCCTTACAATTTCCGAAGTTCTACAACCTAGGAATCGCTCTTCTGTTCATTACCCTCTGTAACCTTAGGCTCCACTCTTTGTGGGTACTTTATTATTGGATACATCTTCAGGTGACATTGGAGAATGTGTCCTTCTTAGAGGCTCAAGAGCATTCTAAGCATGATTCCTATCTGTAAACTCTTTGGGGACCCAGATTAAGTATGTTCTCTGTATCAATTCACAGTTTTTAACAGAAAGTTTGTTGGCAGTACCCTAAATTTGGACTCTGCCATTAGGCTGTTTTAATTGGCCCGTGATGTCCACTGGCCTTCTAGATTTTATATCTTACTAGTTAGAAATGGCAATCAGCTGCACCTTCAAACTCTGCAAACTCTCATAATTTTTGGATTTTCTATATTCCTTTCAATTCTGCACAAATTGTTTGGTTCCTTTCTGAGCTCATCTTTTTCAACAGTACTTTGTCAAATAGAGCCAATAGCAATCATGTTCCCAATATTCCTTTTCCCTAAAGCCACTGGTTTACTAGGTACATTACTTGCCTTCTGAGCTATTAAAAGGGATGGCTTTACAAAGTGGAGACTGGAAAAATAGTGACAAAACTTGTTCCCTCAATTTACTAATCCCCACTACGTGGCTTAGAAGTCAACACTGTGTATTTTAGTTCAGTTGTTTTTATGGGGGCACCAATTTTCGTGTCAGTCAGATTTCCCTAGATTATATTACAATAACAAACAACCCCCCACACTTGAATGGCTTTCAATAATAACAGTTTATTTCTCACTTACATTAATGTTCATTGTTAATTGGCTGTGGCTCTGCTCCACACTCTTTCTTTTGGGACCCAACCTGAAGGAGTAACCCCATCTGAAATGTGCCAGTCTAATGGCAGAGGGGAAAAGAGTAAATAGTTAAACGATTCCATGGCTCTTGAAGATTCTGGTTTGAAGTGGACATTGTCACTTTCACCATATTCTATTGGCCAAAGAAAATTATATGATCAAACAGCCTAATGGAGTAGGGAAGTATTATCCTCTCCAGAGGAAGGGCAGCACATATTTTGAACAAACACTGCCATCTCCTACAAAATTTAAGCTGAAAGGTGTCATTCAGTAGTAATAGAATATAAAATGAGAGGACTGGAAATAATACTAGAGCATTAAATACAGACATGTATTTGGAAGGGGCTAGATACAATGCTAAAAGTGTAAGTTTGTTTTAGAAGCAAAGGGGGGATTATTGAAGGTCTTTAAGAAATGGCACAATGGTATTTTCAGTTTTTTGCAGTATTCTGACAGTGGAAGATACAGGGAGACCAATTGGGATGTTATTTATATAGATTCAATGAATGATGATAGGGCATGAACCAGAGCTGTGGTAACAGGATAAGATGTAGGCATGTTGTGTTCTCATTTGGTAGATAAAACAGTCATATAAAAAAGGAAAGGATTAAGATGGGAAAGAAAGTTGACAACATTGAAAAGAAAGGGGATAATTGATTATTTTAGGGGACACGCAGGCAATAAGTGCAGTTAAGGATACATTTTTGTAGGTGGTCAAAGGATCAGGCTCTTTATTCCTGAAGGCTTCGACTTTGTATGTGAAATATAGGATGTTCACTTAGATTCAAGGATATAAAAGTTGGGTGGAAGGTTTAATTATCATACCAAAGACAGAATCTCTGAGAGGAGTGGGAGAGAGAACAAATAAAAGTTAAAACTGTAAGGTAATTAAGAGCCTTGCCTACTGAGTTTGTAATGACTTTAAAAGGCACATTTGGCTTATTTTCTCCACCCATGCTAAACAGCCTACGAGTTTGAAGAGTATATAAGGTTGTGATTATGAAGGGAAGGTACAGTGGAAATATTTGGTTTCAAGGTAATTCAGAATGTTAGTGAGAAAGTGATTGAGGTAATAAAGTAGTTTAGACAAGTTAGGGAACTAAGTGAGGTGAGAGTCAAGAGACAGCTGATAATCTGGAAAACAGGGAACAGTCATAGGGCCTTATCTGCAGTTAAAGAGTAGATGTCAGAGTGAAGACGTGAGCATGATTGATAAAGGTCTGAGGTAAGAGTGGGATAATTGCATTTAAGGTTTTTAATTTGGTTCTCATTTCAGCTTGGTGATGATTAGGACAAGGCAAAGTGCACAGCTTGAGTGGTGCTCAGGAAAACATATCTTTAGAATTGAGTAAATAAAATAAATGTGAGAATAGTTGGAGTAGTTAAAAACTTGACATTGATGTCATTCTTGGTGATGTGAAAGGCAGAAATAATTTATATGGCTTTTTTGAAAGGTGCAATTACTCTAAGAATGGCAAGGGAAAAAATAAGAGAATTATTGAACTTGTTCATCCCCACTTGTGGTTGGAAGAATTCTGAAATTACCCCTGATGACCCAAACCTTATAGGATGATGTGGGCTTGAATGTGGATGGGACCTATAACTTGTTTCTGACCAACAGAACATGCAAAGGTGATGGGAGCTCATTCCCATGATTCTGTTATGTTATGTGGCATAGATGATAGGTTTTTGCAGATATAATTAAAAACCTTCATCAGTTGACTTTGAGTTTATCAAGAAAGAGATTATTTTGGGTGAGCCTGTCCTTTTCAGATAAGCCCTTAAAAGAGAGTCCAGAGGTCAGAAATGGAAGAAGTCAAGGAAATGCTCTCCTGCTGGCCATTAAGAAGCCAAAAGCATGTAGTTAATTTCCAGTGGGGCTGAGGGAAGTCTTTAGGACGTAAGAATCTCATTCCTACAATCACAAGGAAATAAATTCTGCCGACCACCCCCTGAGCACAGAAGGGGATCTAAGCCACACACAAGACCCCAGCCCTTGATTGTAGCCCTGTGAGATCTTGAACAAAGGGACCAGCCAAGCAAGGCCCAGACTCCTTACTTGTGGAAACCATGAGATAATAAATATAAGTTATGCAGCAGTAGAAAGCTAATATACTAAGTTAAATAGACCACCTGTTCATAGACTAAAGTGTTTTCATAAACTTGCATATAATTCTATAAAAAATGTTTTCAAATATTTCTTTTTACCTTAAACTTTTATTCGCAGAGACAAACATGAGATGGTTTCTAATTTAAGTTTGTGAATTAGAGCACGAGAAGCAAGCTGTGCAGTAGATGGATATAGAACAATGGGAGGGACCTCAGTCCTACTTCTCGTTACTCCTACTCCTCTTTAGTCCGCTTGCCTGCATGGAGCAGAAACTAAAGGAACAGGTACGTCCAGTCAGAGGGGCTGGATCTGCTGACAATCAACACTTCAGAAAGGAAGATGGGCGAGGAGGGGAGTAAAAGATGTGAAGTTGGCTGAGGAATCTGAGACTGAGAATGAAAAGAAAGGAAAGTGGTAGAAAGGGAAACAGGGATAAAGGAAGGAGAGGAAAGAATCATCTCAGTGGCATCTTGATAGACACATGATTTCATAATGGCTTCTGGCATTTACTCTCTTCCCTAAAATGATTTATCTTTCCAGCCAGGAGGGGAGAGCTTGCCTAGCTAGCAAGGAGTAACAGTGCAATTTCCTCCACATTCTGAGTTCTGCCCCTGCAAGATTATTAACAGTAACATTTAGCTATTCCAGGACACCAAATAGATCTCCATAAAAGTTTCTTCTATTTTTTTATTCTATCTTATCTGTCGGCTTCATTGTAAGTGAGCAAGAAGGGGCTTAATATCTGTTGGCTACAACAAAAATTAATGACCACGCAGGAAGAAAGCATTAACGGTTAAATGGAAAGAAATATAAAAACGTTTAGTAACGTGTGAATTCACATCACTTCTACTTACATAAAACACATTTAACATTTCAGTTCTGTTCTAAAGGTTCACTTTAGAGCCAGAATGCAAAACTTTATGAAATTGCTAAGTGTTTCAGACTAAATTATGAGTAATACTTTGGGACACGGTTGAAGATTTGTTAAACACACCACAGAGCAATTTAAAGTGTGCGATGATTCAGTAAGGTGCAGGAGACACAGTGGGGGTATTTGACTCATTATTTATGGAATTACACTTGAGCTATCGCTGCAGAGTGATTTTTCAATGGTAGGCATATATTCTCGACTGCTGTAGCTCACGGTTATGGGTAAAGGAAGGGTAGAGTTGATTATCAATTCAAGATGGGGAAAAACCTCTTTATTGAGCACAATGCTCTGGTGAACCACTGAGAAATGAAGAAATTAGGACAACAGCCAATATGAACTTACCATGGTGTGCGATTAGAGAGTAATTTGAGAGTAATTTGTGTATTTAAGACATAGTCCACTTATCCACTCAAGAAGTGTTCTATAAACACATATATATCCTTTATTCAGAGTTATCTTGACATACCTTTCATTCAGCCAAAGAGATAAATTAATCCCTTTCCTTCCCCATTTATAAAAGCTCTTTGACTAATAACATTATATAATGGTCTTGTCAAAAGTCCTTTACCTGGTGAGAATTCAGTTATGTACAGCAGGCAGAATCAATCCCTAACATGGTTACAATCTGTGTATCTAACTCTGGGGCAAGAGCAGTCAGAAAGGAAATGTAGTTGGCCAGTAAATTAAAGATACTTCTGTTGCTAGTCTACTACAGTATGTGAAATGAAAGAAGTTGGTTTTCAGAAATGTATAATGTGGACTGAGCTATAGTAAATATGCAGAATTTCAGAGTTCCATACTTTATAAAGCTACATCAGATGTTTTGAACCTACGTTAAGCAGATGAAACATTAGTAGAACACACACACACACACACACATGCCTCTGAGGCAGGATAAAAAAAAGAAATGATCACAATCAATAAGTCTCTGGTAGGGACCCTGAATAAGTGTCTGAGGGAAATTTTACCAAGACTGAAATGAAACCAAAAGTTAATTGTGGAGATGGCCCAGGGAGAGTCAGCCCTGCCCCTGTGACCAGTGATTTTTCAAGCCATAGGCAAGAAAAGACATTCTGATCACCCTCCATGGCCTTTTCGTGCATTTGAAAACCTTTCAAAACAGAAAACACATTTTCCTTATGCTCTATCTAAACGCATATGGATTATGAACAATCTCCACGTGCAACTTCTCTCTCCATCTACCTTTATAATATTTTGTTCTAAAAAAAAGATGATTTTTAAAGAACTTTTTCAGCTCCCATCTCCTTCAGAATAAAAAAAAATAAAAAATCCCAATTCCTTTAGACCTTTCTAGGAACTATTCTTTTGCCTACCATTCAGCCATCTCTCTTGTTTTCATTTCTGGGCTCCATCCAGTTCTAAGACATCTCTCTTAACATACTGAAATTAAATTTGGTACAGTGTTCGTTAAGGTCCTGGCCATTTTTGAACAGCATCTATGTTTCTGTGTCTTATTAAAACTTCAGTCATTGACAGTGGGTCCTTTTCAAGCTCAAGGTCTGCGTAGCCTGTCTGAGCCATCTTAAAACCAGAATAGTGCAAGTGAAAAGAACTCTGTATCTGTGCTCACAGACCAAAGGAAGTTGTGGGTTCTTTGAGAGACTTTGGCTCTCTCTGGACATTACTGACATTGTTAGCTGGTAGGCAGAGCACGTTAAGCAGTGTTTATTTATAGGCTCTCCTTCAGTGAAGTGACATGAGGCTCCCAAATGCTGCTCAAATCACTACGTTATGAACTGCATATTAGATGATCTCATGACACTTCTGATATTAACTCCCAAGAGTCACTTAGACATGTGTACCTCCTTTCTGCAAACTGTGGATAAATCAAATAATGGTTGTTTGACTTCACAGGATTTAGAGCTAATCTACAATATGATTTTGTACCTTGTAGAGACAGTCACCAGCTGGAATTTTCTCTGATAAAGTAATTAAGCTGCACAGGAATTCAGCATTCACAGCCTAAAGCGGGGGAAGATCCCAATTATAGATACCTTTTATATTTGTTTTTACTTATCCCTAATGGTCATCTGCATACTTTGCATATTGCTGATTTTGGGTGTTGTTTTTTTAAACACAAGATGTTTACATTCCTTTAAGGTGTTCTGACCGTGGAATTGGAAAGAATCCTTGACTTAAATATTGCACAAGTATCCAATGTTTTAAAGGGATGATTACAGATGGGATTTGTATCCAAGCCATTTTCCCCAAGCAACTTCTCAGCTGCAGCCACTTAAGTGCACTTAATTCATTAGGACAAGAAGAACTTGAGTTAAATACATTAGTGATGAGCTGTTCATCTGTAATAAGGTTGACTCATGCTGGTAATTTCTTGCATGGTTATTATTCAACATGTAGTCAAGAGTCCTGGCTGACAGATAGAAAAACCGTGAGCATTGCAGCTAGTCTTTTAACATCTGGGTTTAAGAATATTCTTTTCCTGGTGCTGGTATAATTTGAGCATCTCAGCATTATACTTCATAGACAGGTCACAGTTAAAACAGGGTAAGCCCATTCTATACTACCAAACCATTCAGGGAAGTCTGGAGACCCATGAAATTTAGGGAATGATATTAGACGATGGGTGAGGTGAGGTTATTTTTAAAGGCTCATGTCTTCAACTCTGGGCCTTAAAATTATCTTTTTACAACAAAGCGTGCCCTTCTTAGAGCCAGCGACTCACCAGCAGTCCCTTATTCCCTGAGCAAATGAATTAATTTGGCAGTTGCTATTCCTCTCTCCAGAGCAGCCGTGTGCTCTAATTGCCTATTTCCTCTTTCCTAGTTTGGAATAAAATACCTTCCTATCGCTTCCCCTGTTAAATCAAAGCATGTGACAGCATCTGCTGGCCTCTAACAAATGTTCCCACTTGTCTTACTCCCTCCGCTTCCCCTCCCACCAACATGCCTCCCATTCTAGCCAGTGTATTCAAACCTCTCTCTTCCATCATTTCACACCCTTTCTAGAGATTTAGTTTCCAAGGTCAGATCTCCAAGTCTCATTGTTTCTTCTTAAGGTGTCGTGCCTATAAAACTCAAACTTATAAAGTAGTAATCAATAATGAATAGAGGTTCTTTAGTAAAAGCCCCATTATTGCACCTTTAAAATCAGTGTTTTTCCTGCTAGTGGGTTTATAAGACTCTCTAAGTCTCTCTCCAATTCTAATCAGATATTTAAAAATGTGTGCATTCAGCATTCTTATTGTTAATCTGCATACATTGCACAGCTACGGATTAATCTCTAATTTTAAGAGAATCTTACCTGAGAAATAAGAAAATACTACATAAGACGAATGAGGACTTAAACAGCACAACCATAATGAATGAAAATATGTTTAGGAGGAGTTGGTACAATGGACTCAAGTCAAGAGTAAGTATCAAAATGCTACCCAGGGTCTTTGTTGAAACTATAGATTCCATAGCCCAACCCCCTGACCTACAAGAGCATGGCCATTGGGGCTAACACCTGAGAATCTTTGTTTTTAAGTTCCTCACTTAACCATTCTCTTTGTTCTGTCTTCATCTTTTAGGATAAAGGCTCTTCTTGGTTGTTTTGTTCACTGCTAAATCTGCAGTGCCTAGACCAGTGATTGGCACATATCAGTTGCTCAATATTTACTAGTCAAATGAACAAACTCTCAGTTGGAGCCAGGATTGGCTGCCATTGGATTAGTAGATGAAACCTTGGAGCCAGATAATAATTGGTTTGTATCCCAGCTCTGACTGTTAAATGCCTGTGTGACTTTGGGCTGGCCCTTAATCTTTTTGAGCTTCAATTTCTTCATTTTTAAAATGCTGATCATAAATCCTAAAATAAATATTTGTCGACTGAGTGAATGAAACTCTCTAGTCACTATAAGGATTGGGGATGATATATGTGAAAAACAATACCTCGCTCAATAAATAGCATCCATTGTTATTATGTGGATGTGGAGGGAGAGAAGATTGGTTAGCGGGGTCATTTTTATGAGAACCTCATGGAAAGACCAACTTACACAATGAGGTGAATAGCTGGCCCTAAGAACTGAGACTGCTGTGCTTGAGTCATGTCATTTAAAAGAACCAAATAATCAAGTTCTCTCTGTGATAGAAGTTTAGTGTAAAGACATGTAGGAAGTAAGAAAGAAGGGTAATCAATCTCACTGGTAGGGCCATGGAGGCTCATAGAGAACTCGAGCTTTCAGATACCCCCAAAGCCCCACAGAGTCTAACAATCTATCTTTCCCCAACTCTGCTCTCTCTGCTCTACTTCTACTCTGCAGTTGGCAAGTGCTCGTTGACATAAATCACGATTCCTCTTTCAAGTCCCTTTCTGACTCTGTGCCTTTCTTAAGTACCCTGTCATCTTCGTTTCAGAAATAACTGGTAAAATTTGATCCACACTTAGAAAGTTTAGTCACAGTCTAGTGTAGACCATTTATACTGAGTAGACTTTTCATGCTAAGGCACCTCCCAGACTTCAGGCAGCCTCTACAGGTGACTGCTTGTGTCAGAATTCAGTGCATAGCATAATCCTTACTGGTGATGGTAGCAAAGTCCAATGGCGCAAAGCATGACAACGTGTTTGTAAGGACTTGCTTTTGGTCTTTTTGTCTAAGAGAATTAAGAGGTTATTTTACTCTCATTGCTTGGAGACTATATTACAGAAGTATATAGAAATTCTGTGCACCTATCACCTACTGTTCCCTTTGGGATAGTTTATATTGAGAAAGGACATTTTATATCATTATAATAGCCACTTATAATGCTAAACTTTATGTGCCTTATGAAAAAATCATCTAGTGAGATATTTCAGATCATATCACTTTCCATTTATTAAGTTCTTAATCTTAAAAAGTCTACCTTACCATCATAGTCATATTGTACATGTGTTAAACTTGTAGATAACACAAACTTAGTTGCATTACTCAGAGGGAGATGGTGTACAGACACCTTCCTTGGGGAGGTCAGTAGTCAGAGTGCAAAAAGATACTGAGTGCTTTGGGGCTTGCCCCTCAGACTGTCTTCAGCCTTGCCCCTCAGGAACGAGCTGTGTTATCTTCCTAGGAAGGGATGTACTGAACCCTATAAAGCAGGCAAACAAAAAAGTGATATTCTTAGAGGCCAGGCTAGACACTAAATGTGTAAAAAAGAAAATGTCTTTTGTGGCTGTAGTGATAGACTGCAGCACAGGCGAGGAGGAATAACCTTGCTCTGGATCATCACGGTGAAAGTTGGAGCAAGATGTAAGAGTATCACATAACAGCAGCATATGGGGGTATAGCAGAAGATAGAGCCTCCCATGACCAGAAGAGGAAATCCAGGTAGAAGCCAGAAAAACAGCATCATTCGTGAGCCCTGGCATTCTGCCCCACCCCCTCCCACACACGCACATGACCCTAACGGAGAATTTAGGGGCTAGGGTGCCAGTGATTCTGCTAGAGGCCGATGAGCCTTGTGTTGGTTACCTATTGGTGCATAACAATTTGCCCCCCAAACTTTGTGTCTTAAAACAACAAACACTTATTATCTCATAGTTCCTGTGGATTATAAATATGAGAGTTTCTGGCTCAGTGTCTCTCACGAGGTAGAGATGAAAACGTCAGCTGGGGCTTCTGCTTCTTGTCTAGAGCTGGATGATGTTTCCAAGCTCACTCAATGGTGTTTACCTGGTGACCTCACTTCTCACTCTGTAAAGTTGCTTGAGCGTCCTTGTGATGTGGCAGTTGGCTTTCCCCAGGCAAGCAATACAAGAGTTAGTAAAGGAGGAAGCTACATGCCTGTATGTCCCATCACAGAGGCCTTGCCCTGCCACTTCCACCTAACTCCGTTCATTAGAAATGAAGTCAGCCCACACTCAAGAGGAAGGGTGTTAAGCTCTACATCTTATAAAGAGATGTATCAAGAATTTCTGGACATCTTTTAAAACCATTGAAATTTGTACTCTGGTCACAATTTATTTATATTTGTCCCATATGCAAAATACATCCACCCCGTCTCCCCATAAGAATCCCAATACAGTATTAGCTTAAAACCCAGAATGTTGTCATATAAATGACATTGTGTCATGAATTAAGTCTCTCAGATGTAATTCCTTAAGTATAAACCCTCAAGTGTAGTTCCTCGTGACCTAAAGACTTACGAACTAAAGAGACAAGTTATTGCTTCCTCCCCATGCCCTATCATCAGTGGTGGGATAGGCACAGGATATTCACTGTAAACATGGAAGATACACTGGAATCACTGGTCTGTGGTCTGTACCAGTTCTGAAATCCAGTCTAGCATAGGTTGGAAGTTTCTTCATTGGGACTCAAGACCTGGGAATAATTAATTATTCATGGTACTTGGCTTCTTTCTTGTTTTTGCCTTTCTTCCTTTTTAGTGAAAGGTAACATGAAAGATAGCATATGTTTTATGAGAGGTACATGAAAACTCAGGTAGTTTTCTGAGCCCTGTTCCTGTCAGCAAGGTGTCCAAAGGCCTGTATTTATTTAGTACTATCTCTGTCCCTTTCCGTTTAAGCTGACAGTGTTTCTGCTGATGCCGTCCTTTCCCTAAAACTTTTCGGGTCTCTTGTGATTGTTGTTGGGCTCCAATTCATTAGATAAATCTACGCATATAAATCAAGATAAGCTCTTCTCTGCGTGGGGCTTCTGCTGAAGGACAATGTCCTTAAGCTTCTTACAGCAATATTGTTTGATTGAGGGGAGCTCAGAGACCTGCAGATCTTCAGAGAGCCCTTTCTTTCTGACCAAAGGTATTCTGAAGCGGCACCATTGATTCCTGTGAAATCTTAATAAGAGATTTCATAGCCACACCCTCAGCTTCATTGTTAGACCGGACAGAAACCATGATTTGATATTTGTATCAGAGACTATTTCTTAATTTGTCATCTTTTACCATCTGGAGAGGTTGCGGATGTTTAAAGCCAAATCACTACCCTCTTTTTGTTTAGCAGACCTCCCATAAACTTGTATTTCTCTCCTCACATTTTACTATATGTAGAAAAAACTAAGTAGCAAATTCAACATTCTGTGTAGAAATTACCTTAGCTGTTCACTCAGTTCACAGGTCATTTTCCACTTTTCATATTTTTGCAGGTTACGGTGTTGCTCACCTGCCAGACACTATACAACAAGGATCACTTCCAGTTTCTAATAAGAGAGTCCTCACTTTCCTTTGAGCCTCACTGGTAGTCTCCCTAAAAATCCCAACTTCTACTAACAGTCTGTTCAAGGTGCTTAAGCTCTCACTATCCCTCTCTTCAAAGTCTTTCTACCTTGTGTACATCATTTAGTTCCAAAGTCATCCCTCATTTTTGAGTATTTGTTATGATAGCACCTCACTTCTAGGTACTAAAATCTGAATTAGTTCTCTATTGCTACATAACAAGGTATCCCAAAACTTAATACAATAAACACTCATTATCTCACAGTTTCTGTGAGTCATAAATTTGAAAATGGCTTTAACCGCATGGTTCTGGCTCATAGGATCTCCTGAGGCTGCAGTCAATTCCAGGAGGAAGCCACGGTATTTTATGCTCTAATCGACATCACAGGCTTTCACTTCTGCCACATACTTAGGAGCAAGTCCTTACATTCAGTCCCCAGTTAAGAGAAAGGGTATTGAGCCCCATCTTTTGAAGGAGAGTACATTAAAGAATTGTTCCCCCTGCAGTCTGTTCCCAGCACGCCATCAAGAAACCCTGTCAGGCACAAACCAGGCCACAGCATTTCTCTGCCTGAGCCCCCCACCACCTCCCTGTCCCACTCAGAGTAAAGCTGACATCTTCAGAGGCCCACGTGCTCCTGCGGGACCTGGCTTGCGCCACTCATCTGATCTCATCTCCTCTGGTTCTCCCTGTCGCTCACCTACTCCAGCCACCGTCCCCTGCCAGCCCTGTTCAAACATACCAGTCCTGGTTCTGCCCCCGCGCCCTAGTGTCGCCTCAGTACTCCGGTCTCACATCCATGTGATGGCTCGCTCACTTCAGACGTCACTCAGAGGCCGCATCCTACGTGAGACCTACCCAGATTACCTTATTTCAAGCTGTTCCCCCAATAGCCTCACATCATCTTTCCTGTTTTATTTCTTTCCCCCATAACTCTTATCATCATCTAACAACCACACAGTTTACTTATTTTTATGGAATATAAACTATGAGGGGAGTGATTTTCCTGTTGCTTCATTCGCTGCTATATTGTTAGCACCCAGCACTGTTTTTAGCATATAGGCATCATTCAGTGGTTGTTGAATGAATAAATGAGCTGTCTGTTAGTTTATTTTGCCTTCTCTGACTGGATTTTCTCCTTTCTCTCCTCACACCATCCAAATCCTGAATTAACTCCACACACCAGCCAGTCAAGATGCGTCTTCTCCAGGAGCCTTTCTCGCTCATTGAACCTCACTCTGCTCCCCTCACTTTGACATTCCTCAGAACCCCTGGTCCCAGCCGGGTCGCATTGTTGCATGCCTGGGTGCTCCACTGCTCTGCATCATGCTCACATATTCATGCCTTGTGTGTCTAAATAGATCCTTAAGAACTGTGTTCACTTCCCTTTTTTTGGGGGGGTGGGGGCAGTCTTCTGCTACTTCGTAATTATGCAACATGCACTTTATAAATCCCTGCCTCAGAAACAACTGCTGAAGTGAACTCCCTAACCCCACGCAGCTGATGGAAGATGCTACTTCAGGACAACACACTGTTTTTGTAAAATGCATACGATCATTTTCAATTTATACAGTAATAAGTTCCGGGCAAAACCAGCTGAGCTACATAAGAAGCTCTGTTCTAATGCTCACGTTCTTATTATATTCTGTTTAGGAAATGGAATCCACTTTTCCACATGGACTGGAAATCCTTAGATGTTAAAAAATTTCTTAAAAAGCTCCACTGAGATTTAGCTTCATGCCATGATGCTCTGAATTATTTCAGCATTGTGTAAGGCATTATAAAACACTGTAATTTACATGCTCCTGAGCAAGTGCTTCCTAAAGTGCTTGCCAATTAATTTCATTTCAGAACCAGCTTCTGATATCCCTGAAGGTACACGAGAAAAACCTCTTCGTATGCAACCTGAGAACTGTAAGACAACATCAAAATCAGTTATGTCAGCTAAATATTGTCATAAGAACAGCTCTAAATCTTCTGATATTTTGAAATGTTAGAGAAGCTCATCAAATGATTATATAAAAATTATGCACATAGATTTTTACTTCTGTGAATTTAACATAATATTTTTTCTAAATTAACCTCCTCCTTATATCATGATTCTGATTTTGCTTAGGAATGAGATAGATTGAAACTGTCTGGATCAGCTCATCTTCCTCTATCTCAAGTGCTCACCTTTGATACTATGTCCACTTTGGTTGTAATTACTCTGCTTAGATGAAGACACACATGCACACAGTCTAAATACTGAACAAGGAATATTAGAGCTTGTGCCTAACTCTCCTTACAGCAAGAAAGTTACTATAATAAAAAGAAAACAGAAAGTTTCTCAACTATATTCAGGTGTTGAATTAGGACTGTCTTCTAATAGCATCTGACCCTAATTCAGTTGAGTTTATTCATAAATAAACTAAACCAGATACTTCCTTTTCTCATTAAAAAAGACCTCATTAATCTGTTCCTTTGTGTTGAAACCTTGTTAACTTAGTGTTTTAAATAACTTTGGAAGGTATATAAGACAACATAAAAATATTGATCATATATATTACTTTAATTTTACTTTAAATTCCTGGTATTATTTCATCCATATAACTGGAATCTGTTCCTCTGTTTTTATCAGAGCCATTACTAAAGCATCAGGCATCTAAGACTAACCATTAAGACAGGGATTTATCACAGGTAATTACAAAATACACACACACACACACACACACACACACACACACACACACACATATGATTGCAGAGATAAACCGACCTTAGAGGTTGTCTAATCCATGGGTTTATGACCTTTCTTTTCACTCAGCATACCTGAGAAACACCCTGATCATCAATAGAGACTCATGGTAATATATTATTTTCTTATCACTGTTATGAAAAATTACCACAAACTTAATGTTTTCAAATAATACAAATCTATTATCTTGCAGTTTTATATGCCAGAAGCCTGAAACGAGTCTCACAAGCTAAAATCAAGGTGTTAACAGTGTTGCATTCCTTCTGGAGGCTCTAGGGGAGAATCTATTTTTTGGCTTTTCCAGCTTCCAGAGGCTGCCCTACCTGCATTCCTTGGCTGTGGCCCCATTCTAGTAATCATATCACTTGGACCTTACTTCTCTGACTCTTGCCTCCTTCTTATAAGGACACCTGTGGTTACATTAGGCCCACCCAGATAATTCAGGATAATCACATCTGCTAAGTCTCTTTTGTAAGTTTCAGGGATTGGGTTTAGACAGTTTTTATGAGGGTTAAGGGAGACACTACTCTGCCCACCGTAGGCAGTGTTCTCAAGTAAGGGATAGGAGAGTATAGTAACATACACTATTTGAAAAACAAACGGTATGGCATCATGGTTAAGACCACGGACTCTGGTGCCAAATGTCCTAACTTCAGGTCCCAGTTTTTCCATTCAATAGCTATGAAATCTTAAACAAATTATTGAAACTCTTTGTGCCTCAGTTTTGTAGCCTGGAAAGCCAGAAATGACAATATTGGCAACTACCTCATATGGTTGATTTAAAGGTTTGATGAATTTATAAATGTAAATGCACTAAGAACAATTCCTGACACATAGTTAATGTCCAAGAAATATTTGCTATTATGATGTGCTCTCATGGTCTGAGAAGATGAATTCAATCCAAATGTCTTTTACAGATGAGGAAATTGAGTTCGAAAGAGTTTATATGATTTACACAAAATTGCGTGATTCCCCCAAAGCATGTCACCTTGACCCTCCTCACTTCTAAGCTCCAAGGGTCTTTCCTTTGCCTCTATAACTTATTTACTGAGCCCATTTCTTCTACAAATTACCTCTCCTACCTCCATGATTTTCTAAATAAATGTTCTCTTATAAAAAATAATAAAAAATAAAAATAAATTACATAGTGGCATTTAGATGATAAAACATGTCATATTAAGATTATTTTGTATTGTTGAATCAGCATCTTATAAAACAATGTTTTCAGTGGTGTCATAATTATGAAAACACCTATTTTCTTATTATTAATCATTTTTAATTAACCTGGTGACATTAATATGCTTCACTCATGCTTTAGTAATGGGAACCTTATGAACTTATTTTATTTCTTTCTCAATTTTCTGTAGCTTGATAGGGTTATATTACATCCTGTAAAGAGTAAGATATTTTGACAAACTGACAAGAATTTGAAAAGACCTCAAGGCCTAGTATTTCAAACGATAAACTTGCCTTTGACTCTTTTACCTAGATAATACTATATATTGCCATTAAAGTATTCAGATGTCTTTAACCCTCTATTCAAAAGGGTTGTAAATTTTTCTTATATTTATAGATTTGATGTCAGTTTATTAATTCTGTAACACAACCAATGCACATAGCAAACTAACGTTAGAATAGCCGAGTTCAAGATGATGGCCATTCAAGATGATGGATTTTGGTAAGTTTATTTATGTGGAAATTCTCATTGGTTTCTAATTTTTAAATATGCTTAAGAACCTTCCAATCTAGAATTAGGATTCTGAGAGTAGATGTTATATCTTTTGTATTTACGATCCTTCCACCTCTATCAGGCCTGAAATGATTTTTTTGAAATCTCTTTTTACTGGTATGTTAAGAATAAAATACCAAGAGAAAGCTATGTTATACTGACGATTACTACAACAAAACATATGATTTTATCTTTCTGACAAAATAGGAATTTCCTACTAAAAGTTAGTCTCCCTCCTCATTGCTTAACTAACAAATTGAATAGAGTCATGAAATTGAAGAGCTAGAAAAGAACATAGAGATTCGGTCAAAAAGCCCTACTTTTGTAGATGAGGAGGGATGCAGGGAAACATGAAATTGAGCAAGTTCATTTTAGACCCTTGAAAAAAATTCAATCATAGGATTTTTTTTTTTTTCTGTAGGACCATACATTTCATTTGATTGTGGATAAGGTATAGTTTCAGTCACTGTAAGCTTTTTCCTCTCACTGCCCTCTTCTTTTGGAAGCAGCAAATAGGTGTTAATCATCATATAGGCTTTGATGGCACTGCACCCTTTTTCCAAATGATTTCTGTGCTGTTGTTTTGCTTCCCACTAAAGATGGTCTTGTCCCTTTAACGTACTTTGAATGACTGTTGTATAAGAAATGTTCACATATTCCTAAACTACTGTGCTTGTTTGGTTGTCAAGCACCAACTTTGCAGTCTTCTCCTTTTAATGTCATTTTTCGTCCCCTCTGAAAGAAAAAGTGTAAGCCCTTCTTAGACTCCGCAACCAGCTCTACTGTGTGTCTCGCCGACCTCCAACCAAAGACCTTGATTAAGTCACTTAAACACAGTTGTTTGACTTTCCTCATGTGTAAAATGAGGGCAATGACGCATGCAAAGTGGGATCATTATAAAATGAAGGTAGACTTCACATACAACCGTTAACTGTGATTGCTGTTCATTCTTATTGTCCATTAGAAATATTTATTTGGGGATGGCTCCCTCCTAATGCTTCCCATAACCCTGATACCCAGTCTTGCATCCAGGTTTCCTACCTTACTGGCTTCCTGCAGGCTGTGTTCTCCAGCACTCGTGCAAGAAGTAACAGGCTGTGAAATCACAGAATTAAATATGCCCTTCCCTTTTTCTGTCCCTCTCTTCATTTTTTAGGTCTCCTAAATTTGGAGCTGATTCTCTTTTTATTATATCTTCTTTGACATTGCAGGGCCAGACTGACCTCACCCCACACATAACTCAACTTTGTTGAGGACCTTGTTTGGCCTAGGTAATTTCACATATAGTATTTCCTGTACTCTTCAGATATACCTATGAAGGAGATGTATGTTACAGATGAGGGCCAAGGCTCAGAAACTTTAAGTGACTCACTTAAGGTCATTCAAAATAAGTGACAGTATCATGATTTGAACCAGCTTAACACTAGGCTTCTCAGAGTCCTAAGGAAGATTAGTCTATTTGGTTGAGGTTATTGGTCTGGAAGAGTCAACATTTTAAACCATCTCTGGTCCTAATTTTAATAGCTATATGCTGGCATTATCATCTCTCTGGAATAATCTAGAGTTTTATCTTCAACCAAGGGAAAGGTAGTTCCTATACCTCATCCTCGCTTTAAGATGATTATCATAGTTTGCCTATACAAGAAACAAGTATCTGAAAAAAGTATCCAAAAGTATCTAGGAAGACGTGATCGTATCTGGAACTATAGTGGTAGCAATGGAGATGGAGAGAAATAGATAAATTCAAGAAACATCGAGAAAGTAAAATTCAGAGGAGCTGTTGTTTTAGTTGGACACGGGGAATGAGGTAGAGCAGAATGTCAGGAATAGGTTCTAAGTTTCTGATTTTTGTGATAGTGGGTGACATTTATTAAGACAGAGCACTAGAAGAGAACAATGTATCAGCTGAGTTATGCTTCACAAACAAGCATCCTCAGATTATTAGTGATGTAAGAAATGGAGGTTCAAAGACAGAAAGTAGATTAGTGTTCGCCTGTAGCTGGAGGTAGGGATTGGGATAAGTGGGGATGGAAAAACACTGCTAATGTATATAGAGTTTCTTTTGGAGGTACTGAAAATGTGCTAAAATTAAATTGTAGTGATGGTTGCACAGCTCTTAACATACTAAAAACCACTGAATTAATTTTATGGTGTATGAAATATATCTCAATAAAGGTCCAAAAATCCTTGTAGTTCTTTTTCTTATTTACACTACACGTCCATTCCACGTAAAACAGGGGCTCTGTTCCATGGCATACTCATTGAGGAAACTCAGTTGATGATGTCTCCACCATGTGAAATGTTGGTGATTTCTTTGGCAGAAAAGAAGGGAATGTGACAGATTTTATAGCAGTTCTTAAAGGCTTATACTTGGAAATGATACATGTTAACACTTCTGCTTATGTCCCATGACCAAAGCAATTTATGTGACCACACCGACCTTCAAGGACACAAAGAAGTACAATACCAGAAAGAAGAGATCCAGAAACAGCACTAATGACTATTACCACCAGCATTGAGGGGAAGGTCAAGAGTTCAGTTGTAAACATGTTGAGTTTGAGGTGTCTTTAAAATATCCACAGCAATGTGTCAAATAGGCAGTTAGCTTTGTGGGGCTAGGAACTCAGAGGAGAGGTCTGGGCTAAAAATACAAGTCAGATGGTCATTGATACGTATGTGGTTATTTAAAGTCATGGACTTGGAAGAGATTGCAAAATAGATGCATCCATAAATATCCGATAAGGTCACAGTTCTCCATGTTGTACGTATAAACACACACACATACACACACACACACACACACACACACGTCACACATCACATTCTATCCTGTCTTCTCTCCAGAGCCATCTGGAATTATAACTACTATTAAGAGAAATGGAGAGGATGTCAAACTCTCTTTGGTATCTTAGAAATATTGAAGGTGACTAGAAAGCAATTGGTGTTTTATATCTGTCAAACCTTATTTAAAAGGCCACCTTCTCAATGAAAATCCTGAGATTACGAATGTTCTCTTTGTTCTTCGAATTCCAAAGCACTTTATTTAGATCTCTTTTATAATAAATTTTATATCCTATCACTAAATGTGTTTATATGCTGTTTTATCCCTCCTTTTAGACAATAAGCCTCTTAAGTTGAGGCCTGTGTTTTAATCTTTTTTATAGTCATCAAAACACCTACAACCATACCTTCTAAATCCAAGTGCAAAACAAACAAACAAAAAGTAAGTTACATAAACTTTCTCACCCCAATAAACTGCTAGCTCTGTAAGAACAGATAATGTGCCTTTTATTTCTTTGCATTTTGCTTTCTGCCTACCATAGTGATTTCCACATAACCCAATATACTGGTAAATATATTGATTGTTGAATTAATTCAGAGAAAAATTAAAAACATTTATCACATTATTTTTAGAGATTATTTGTTTTGCTTCCAGGTGAAAATATATGTATAAAAATACCTAATACATTCCCTTCAGTTTTTAACAATTTAAACTTAAATATTCAAAGCTATTAGCTACTATCAAGAATGTTATTAAAAACTAAGTTTGCCTTCTCTGTCTCTGAAGTCTTAGAAAAATAAGGTATTGTTTTGTCAGAAGCTTTATTCTCTATAAAGTATTTTATATTCAACAGTTTAGCAATGCTCAGATCATTAATCCTTAGAGGTTAAAATTTTAAATTAAGTATTGAATATATTTATATATTATGTACATTTGCACATATATGGACATATATTATGGTATGATCATTAAGTCATGACAAGCGACTTATTTTATAAGCACTTTAAAGTATAACAAAATATCCCGGCTGGGCGTGGCTCAGTGGCTGAGCATCGTCCTAGGATCCAGGAGATCATGGTAACATTCCTGGTCAGGGCTCATGCCCAGGTTGTGGGCTTGATCCCCAGTCAGGGGCCTACAGGAGGCAGCCAATCAATGATGACTCTCTTATTATTGATGTTTCTATCTCTCTCTTCCTCTCCTTTCCTCTCTCTGAAATCAGTAAAGATATATTTAAAAATATAAAATAAAGTATAACAAAGTATTAGTCACATAGAGCCAATATAATTATATATGTAATTTCATTATATAGCACATATATAATAATTGATAGTAATAATCAGTTCAAAAATATAAAAATATGAGGTGAATGCTCAAGTAAAACAAATTACCTTGCAAGGATTATTAAAAAGTATCAATTTAACTGTGATACCAAAATGTTATGAAAAAATAACAAAATATAAGAATAAAAATTTCTAAGAAAGGTCATAGTCAGATATTGTGTGCAGAATCTAAGACAAATAGTTAAGAAGGTTAGGAGACTAAATTTTACTTGTATATTTTATACAATTTTTAAAGAAGCCGAAGTCTAAAGATCAGTGGAATGGTCTTAAAGATATAACGCTAATTCAGTTACTCTATGATCGTTGCATAATATTCCAGGCCTCTTAATCAATTGGAAATTGTTTTCACTATAAAAGATACTCCCAAGACAAATTCTGGTTTGTTCTGCACGACTTCACTCATTGCTTTATAAATCCAATGTGAATAAATAGTTATAGATTAATATATAAATTTATAGTTATACAAATAAATATGTAAAATATATATAAATAAATATAAGGCAAGTAAATGTAGGTAAATGTTGCCACTGAAAACAATCTTGCTATTGTAAATTTAACAGGCCTGTGGGTATTGAATCACAGGGAGGTAGGATTGAACTGGACAGTGTTGAAACAAATTTGTGAAGCAAAATACAGCCCCGACTTGCGATTTGACTCTCTTTTTGCAATCATGCTTCAGTGAAAATACTGCAAATCTTTATATAGCCCCTAGTATGTACCAGTTACTTTTGTATGGTACAGAGATGAAAAAAATGCAGTTTTTGCCTTCAAGGAATTTTTACCCAAGTTCTACTGTAAATCCTAATTATTTTGAGAGTTGATTCTTTTCACTAAAGACTTTGAAAGTCTAGTTTCCACTTCTTACAAAATACCAGGCCCTCATCTCCCTCGGACAGTGAGTTAATTATAGATCTGTGTAGAGCATTATATTGAGAAGATGGGTAAGTGCTGACTCTTCCTTTTGGGAAGGAGACAGTCTGAGGTGAGGCTGTCACCCTTAAATGTACAAGAATAACCCGTCGCCATACCGATCCCAACAACAGATTAGCTCTGTCATTTTTCATTGCCTCAGCTTTAGCTCAGTGGGAAGAAATTGCCTCACTCCGCCCTTTTCACTACGTATAAGCCATGCAGGCTGATATCTCCTGGATGCCTCAGCAGGGCCGCGCCAGGCCCCCTGAGACACCCAGTCACGTGTAATGAACCGTAACGTAACCAGCTACAAAACTAAGCCTGATAGTCCCAGCCCTGGGTTGAGGCAGGGACTCATTCCCAGTCAGATTCCAGCTCAGCATTTGCTGCTGAAGCAAAATCATTTCCAATTACTAACAATATCTAATCATGAAAACTCACCTAGCCACACCCATGTGTATACGTGGAACAGACGAACACACAGAGACACACCTTATTCCTGGATCAAAGCCGAGACCTGCTGAGTTGCAACAAGTCAATAAACGCCTTGAAGCCCAGTCTTGGCAGTGGATGCATTTGCTGTTAGAAGGGCAGGGTTTAGACTGACAGTTTAAGACTCAAATGCCTTTACTTCATTTGGTAGGTACATTTTAAGAAATGTTACCTTCCTGCCCCACATCCATCATGCAATCAACAGCCCGCAGGCCTTCCACTAGCACCTACCAAGAGCCTGCAGGTATCGAAAAGTAAAATCTCTTGACTTGAACCACATTTCATTACCAGGAAGCCATAAAGAGAGGTTTGGACTTGTCATCAGAAGTCCTGACAGATTCTAAGCTTTATCTTTTTTACCAGTTGGGTAAACTTGAGCAAGAAATATAACATCCCTGAGCCTCAGTTTTTCATCTGTAAAAATGGCTGTAACAACACTTAATCGTAGAAGTCCTAAAACAGGAGGAAATGGCCAAAGAAATTTTTTATAGAAAAACTGCTGTGGCAAGGTCCCCCCAGGGTGGTATTGTCATGACAAATGTTACAAAGTCCTGCTTTCCATCTCCATCTCGTAGGTTCAGTGACAAGGAGAATGGCTAGTCTTTCCAGTGAGGCTTCTCATTAGCCATGTGCACAGAGACTGAGGTAGAACTCCTGAAAGCCTATGTGTAATTTAAAATGAAAACGAGAACTACCAAGGGGCACTGGAGTTCTCACACCAGCACATTACCGGCCTGAAGGTGGGGTCCATGGGAAGCCAGACTATTATTAGAAGAGTATTTCCTGAATATGCAGAACATTTAATGATCTGATTCTCTATATTTTAATACAACATACTCAGATCTGTGAACCCATCTTCATAACAAGAATACACTTGTTATGGGATAGGTCAAATTCTTGGGCATTGTCTCTCCTGGATAGCACTTAGTGGTCACTGACAAAAGCCTAACCTTTGTCTAGGCTTCATAATTGGCATATTATTTCCTTAATAAATTTAATCAAGCTGATATTTTCAAATTGCAATCAAGTATTTCTATCTGGGAACATTCCTGACTCTAAATGGGGATTTTGCATGCCTTTGCTTTGATAGGCTTTATACTGATTTTAAAGACACTCCTCAGAGGAATGTCCTATTTCTAAGTTTTGTGTTCATTTGTGAGATTTAGAATTGGGGCAGGGAATAGGAAACCAGATGTATAGTATCTCATTAATCAGTGTGGAAAATTAAATGAAATACATGAAAAGTCAGTAAGTTTCTATATAATGAAAGCACTATGGAAATCTAATTTAATAATACTATTTTGGTGCTTATATATTTATTCTTTGGGATAAAAAAGCGTGTGTGTGTGTGTGTATTTTAATTGAAAGAAAACAAATGATATATATTTAAATTGTACAATTTGGTAAGTTTTGGCATATGCATATATCCCTGTAGTAATCTCCACATCCAAATAACAGACACATATCCACCACTACCCTAAATTTTCTAGTGCCCCCTTACAATCTTTCCCTTTCACCCCTCACTATTAGACCCTCTCCCTGATCTTTCTGTCACTATAGATTAGTTTGTATTTTCTAGAATTTTATATAAATAGACCCATACTTTATATACTCTTTTTTATCCAACTTCTTTCATTATGATTATTTTTATATTCATCAATGTTGTTGTTGTTGTCAGTTGTTGTTTTTTTATTGTGGAGTAGTATCTCATTGCATGTAGATAGAACAATTTGTCTATCTCTTCATGTGCTGATGGTCATTTGAGTTGTTCTTGTTTTTGTCTATTACAGATAAAGCTGCTGTAGACACATGCTTTCACTTTTTGAAGTGAAATACCTAAAAATGAAATGGCCAGGTCATATGGTAGGTTTATGCCTAAAGAAAGTACTTAACAGTTACACTGTTTTACATTACCACCAGCAGTGTATAGGCATTCTAATTTTTCCATGTCACTGCCCACATTTGATATTGTCAGTCTGTAATTTAGCCATTCTAATAGATAAGTAGTGGAATATTGTGGTTTTAATTCTTTATGGATCTTTAGTGCTCTGTAACTGCACACATGTTTATCTTTCTTCTGTGAAAACAAAATGATTAGGATTTTTGTGGGTTTTGTCCATTATACCACTCAGCTTTTTCGTAAAAGTATTTTTATATGTTGGTTTAATCACATTCCACTAAAAAAACTTAATAGCCTTTGAGCATTCTATTATATATGATGGGAGGAAGGGGCAAAGCTAATCTTGACTGTTTCTCAAAAGACCTGATTGGCTATTCACACTGATCCAAACCACTTGACTATCTTTTGGCAGATAGTCACAAAAACTCCGTGAAAGAAAAATGTTAAAAATAGAATATGAGAATGTCATTTTGCATAAGAAGATGATACAATTGTTCTAAAACCATTACTTTGATATTTTAATTTTTTCTCATTCTTGGTTTTACGTGTATTCAGATTCTTTCTTTTTTACCCCTCTTGCCTACTCAGTACTCAGCACACATTTGTGAGATTGTCTGAGCTTCTTGGTCATGCCATTTGAGGCTCTGGCTATGAGATACACAACACTTCCTCAACATAACTGGAAAAAAAACAACCAGTCATGAGTATTAAGGTAAAGCATTCACAGGGCTCTAAAAAAAACCAACAGCTGAGGTTTACCTGATTGTACCCAGAATAGGGCTGTTCACATACAAATGTGTGTGCCCATATGTAAGTACAGCTGCAGAATGAGGGACATAATTTTTTTAAATAAAATTTCATTGACTATAGGAAAAATTATTCCTAGGGAAGGAAGAGTTCAAGTCTTATTTTCAGTCTCTACTTTTTATTCAAGGTCACATCATTGTCTTATGTACCGTGTGCAAGTACCATTTCATTTCGAATTCTAGCAGCCTTCAAATTTAGTGGAAGATAGTGAGTTTCTCCTGGACATAAATAAAATGCTGAATTTCCTAATGAAGGATATTCTAGTTGGAGTTTGAAAGTCTGCAGTCCTTTTATTTGGCATTTGAAATCTACAACCTTCAATTTCTTTTTCAAAGTTTACCTTGCTAAGAAAGCCCTGCGTTTCAATTGTGAAAAAATAACAATAATAATTTCAGAGGCCAGGAAGTAAGAGAATTGGCTTTTGAAGTATAGATAGACAAGGAATATTTGATTACTCGTGTTTTAGTATCTACCTTTTAAGTAGATTTGAAGGGGTGAAATGGTGATAGCTGCTTCTGATGCAAAAACACCATTTATTTCTACTGAGATAAACTGAAAACTGCTGAACTAGTTACCGCCAAACTTTTTAATGAAATCTGTTGCCAGCGATGGAGCAAAAATGATTGTAGCCTTCACAGTCTTAGGATTGTGTATGTGGGTGTGTTTAAACACACATCCAGTTCTAGTAAAATTGTACACTGGTATATACAGAAAAGCTTTCATTTGGCAAATAATTTGATATGTGTCGAGACTTCCTGTTTAAGTGATTCAATATTTAGAATAAATGGTCATGTAAGGATCCGAGAATGAGGCCTTCCAAAATTTCAGTTATAATCACCCCACTCTCCAAATGCCATCTTTTCTTTTCCTAGCTTATGACCTCTGGTATGCTAACTCCAGCAACCCACTGACACTATTAGGACCTATGATTCATTGACCTACCACTTCTTTACCTCTCATGTCCTCTTCCTCATCACCCACCGAAATTCCATTGTCTCTCTAAACTGCCCTACCCTCTCCCTTCACCTTTTTTGCAATGGTCAGGATGCCCCCTTCAGGACAGAGGCATTCATTTGCCCAACAGCTAAAACTGTTGGCAACTCTTCGCTCACAGCTAGGCTTCCCCCCCCCCCAGGAATTGCCCCCCACCAAAGGGAGCTGACCTGCTCAAGGTTACACCTTCTCCCCAGGGGGCCTTCACCATCAATGACTGATTGATGTAGGGGCACAAAAGCTCATCTTTTTGTTTGTTTGTTCCATCAGAGACATCTCTGAGGGGCCATCCCAACTCTCTCCTCCCAATGGAATCAGCTAAGGACTTCGCTCTGTTGAACCACACTGCATTTTAACTTCTCCCTCTGCCTGCTCCAGCTCCCCTTACCACCATGCAAGTTTATTCCCCCATTGCTACCCTATAAAACACCTGCACACAAATCTCTATTTTGGAGTCTGTTTGGCAAGGAAGAAGACTTAAAAGGTGAGTATGAGGAGTGGTGCTAGAGAGCAGATTCTAAAGTCCAATTATGGAACTGGATCACCTGTCTCCAAGTGGGGAACGAAGACAGCATTACTCATGGGAGGTGGAGTTGTGATGGGTTCTAGCCTAATGTAATGGAGTGGTTGTTAAATTACCTTTGGTAGGGAACTGAAATAGAAGAGAATGCACTGAGATATGCAATGTCTCAAGCATTTGAAATCTATAAGAATTTCTAATTATAAAAACTGTACAGTTGGATAGCTGTTACTGGGGGTTTTTAAAGCTTTGTAGAAAGATAACAAAAGGCCAAGGGTAATAAATCATCTATTTAAGGCAAACAGTAAAAGCTTCCTTGACAACATACAAAGAATCTGTCATCTGCTGCAGCTGGACAAAAAAGAAAGCTAAATATCAGGTCCAGGACTTCATTGGCAGTGGGGTGCCTTATAAGGTTGAATTATGAAACCTGCAAAGTTTGCTACACCAAGGTTAAGTCCTTGATTTGGAAGTAATGTGATTCTGAGACTGGAGATGGGAACATATAGGCATTTGAATATTTGATGCCCAGATTTTTCTGAACATTCTGGGACTGCAGCATGGCCCATTTCTTTCTGTTAAAGACTAATACTCTCCGTTGGCTTGACTGGAGAAGAATCAGCTTCCAGATTCATTAAAGTTATTGGAAGAATTTACTTCCTTGCAGCTGAGAGACTTAGAGCTTCAGCTTTTTTCTGCTGTCATCCAGAAGACACCTCAGCTACCAGAAACCATCCACAGATTCCTGCCATATGTTAATAGAGGGTTCCACTCTATAGAAGCATGGTTTGTCAGGACCAACAGGAGAGCAAGAATTAGTCTAGTGGCAATACAGAGTCTCATATATTTTGATGTATTCATGGGAGTGACATCCAATCACCTTTACCATATTCTATTAGCTAAAAGCAAGTCACAGCTTCCACCTATATTTGGGGGAGGAGATTGCAGAAGGGCATACACATCAGCAGGTAGGAATCATTGAGATCACCTTAGTATTTTTCTGCCTCAGAACTCATTTCCAGCTTTTCACAGGGAACAGGTGCAGCAGTCATGGCCCATGAGGAACATGGTGACCATGGGTTCAAACTCTTATGGATTTGAATCCCCCTATCAGGTTAGCCATCGGGACTAACAGAAGTGCTCACCAAGGATAAGACTAATCTAGGATGGGTGACAGAGGATGAAGGCCATGAATATCACTTGTGGCTCCAAGACCAGCAGTAGCAGTATTTCTCTTGTAAGTTTTCCCAGTAAAAGAGACCATCTGGAATTCTGGAGAAGCTAGTCTCAGAGGGTGAGAACTTAATAGGCAAAGCAAATGGATTTAAATGGCACAAGAAGTAGATTGTAATGAATTCTGTGGTTTGCTTTCCAGATCTCCCCTGTTGACATGGAGACAATTATTTCCACTGCTACCAGAAGGTCTGCCTCTGGTGACTAACAACTGACTCCCTCCCCAGGCATTGCCCTTAGCCAAATAAAACAACCTTGCCCAAAGTGGCCCTTCATCCCTAGGGCAGACCTCCATCTGTAGTTACTGGTTGCTATGGGGGTATAGGTTCTCTGCCCACTTTCCTAAGTGGACATCCTTCAAGGGTCATCCCAGTTTCAGAATACTGAGGACCTCTGAAAGGCCATACCAGGGATCAGTTCAACTTTTCCTTCTCCTCCAATCTGCTTTCCTTACACCCTTAAAAGTGTTTTTCCCAAGAGTACTCCCTACAAAATCACCTATATGCAAATGTCTACTTCAGAGCTTATTTCCCAAGAAACATAACCTATAACACTTGTGCTAAACTACACCCTGGTTAAATATAATACTCTTCTCATTCCATGTTCACATTCATGAAATTGATGATGGGTACAGAAAAACACACAGCAATGCTTACTGGTCTCACTTTAAATTCATGACCACTAAACTCAAATAGACGTTTAGTGCTGCATGGAAACCTTACTATATTTTCTTTGTTCATTAACTCTCTTTTAGATTGCTAGTTCATATCTTCCCTTCCCTTCTCAAATCTTCAACACCTCTTCTTCATTCTCAGTTTCAGCTGACAATCTTGTTTATATGTTAATGAGAAAATAGAATAGATAAAACTTCTACATACTTCCACCATCTCATCTATTCACCTGCCTGCATTTATTTCTGTTACTATTCATACCATTCCTGGCAAGACTAGTTCACAAGTCAGATTTTGTGCCTTCACCTTTTGTCTCAAGGCCATTGCTCCAGAAATCCTCTCTTCATTACCAGGTATAATGCCACTTTGCCTCTCTATTGGATACTCCCCATCTGCACACCAACACCATTTTATTATCCAGTTACTGCCTAATTTTCTGTTCTTCTTTTAAACAAAGATCCTCAAAAGGGTTGTCTTTACTCTTATCCTCAGTCCACCTTTTCCAATTGAACCCATTTCAATAAGGCTTTTCCTTTATCCATGTCTTAGAAACTAGTCTCTTGAAGATCACCAATGACCAACACATTACTAAATCTAACAGACAGTTTTCAATCTTTGTCTTGTAATGTCAGGAACATTTGACACAGTTAATCACCATCTTTCTCAAAACACTGTATTCACTTGACTTCTAGGACTCCATGATATCCTGGATTTCTTTCTATGTTATGAGATGCTCTTAGTTTTTTCTGCCAATTCCTCCTCATCTTCATAATGTGTTATTGTTGGAACACCCTAAAATTAATTCCTTTTGTTTCTCCTCTACTTGGGTTTCCTATCTTAATAAATTCACCCACCTTATGGCCCCCCAAAACAATATAAAAGCTAGTAAGTATCATTCCTATATTTTTCACCCAGGATTTTCCTCTGAACTCTGGATTCTTCTATCCAATTTGCCTTTGCAACATCTGCACATGAATGTCTCATGGACATCTCAAACTTTTAATATATTCAGTCCTAAAATCTAGTTCTTCAATCCCAAACTTTCTTCTACAGGTTCTCCCATCTCACTTAATGGATACTCTGCCTTTCCATTTTCTCCATGTATAAGTCCTGGAATTATTCTGGAATATAGTCTTTAATACACTGTGTTTGTCCATTTGTGCTGCTCAAGCAAACTACCATAGATTGAGTGGCTTATAGACAGCAGACATTTATTTCTCCTGGTTCTGGAGGCCGGGAATTTCAGGATCAAGGTGCCAGTAGATTCAGCATATGGTGAAAGCCTGTTTCCGCGTTTAGACAACCACCTTCTCACTGTGTCCCCACATGGTGGAAGGGACAGGGTGTTCTCAGTAGCCACCTACCAAAGGCCCCACCTCTCATTTCCATTCCACTGGGGGTTAGGATTTCAAAATATAAACTTTGGGGGTACACAAACATTTGATCTATACTGCACACCATATTCAATCTATTCGTAAATCTCTCAAGCACTTCTTGGAAGTGTGTCTGGAAGCTTTGACACTTTGAGTCTTCTCTTCTGCTTTTGCCAGGGCATCAAAGTCTGTGCACTCGATTACTGCAGTAGCCTCTTAATTTGTCTGCTGATCTCACACTCTCACTCCCCTGTAGTCTGTTGTCAGTTCAACACCCAGAGTAATCCTCTTAAAACCAAAATTTCATATGATATTCTTCTCAGTACCTCCCGTTTGCTCCTTGCCTTTCTCAGGGGAGAAGTCAATGTCCTTCCAATGGTTTGTTTGCCCTACTGAGTCACCTGGGACCCCCTTAGTTCTCTGAAGTCATCTCACAGGATGCTTCCCCCTCTCACATTTTATTCTAGCACACTGTCCTCAAACACCCATGCACTCCCTGCCTTTGGGCTTTTGCAGTTGTTATTTCCTCAGCCTATAATGCTTTCCCTAGATAATTGCTTTGTTTTTTTCTCTTCTACAATCTTTACCAAGATGTTCTCTTCTCAGTGAGACCTTCCCTAATCACAGTATCTAAAATTACACCCTGAACTGGCTGGGTGTGGCTCAGTGGTTGAGCATCCACCTAGGATCCAGGAGATCAAGGTTTGATTCCCAGCCAGGGCACATGTTGTGCTGTGGGCTCAATCCCCAGCAAGGGACCTGCAAGAGGCAGCCAATCAATGACCCTCTCATCATTGATATTTCTATCTCTCTCTCCCTCTCCCTTCTTCTTTCTGAAATCAATAAAGACATATTTTAAAAAATAGAAAATAAAAAAATAAAATCACACCCTGCTCCTTCCTACATATATGCCTTCTATTCCTCTTTCCTCTTCTATTTTATCTTCACAGCACTTTCCACCTTCAAACACACTATAATTTAGCTGCTACTTTTATGTGTTGTCTGTCTTCCCTGACTAGACTTAACCTTTCTAAGGGCAGAGATTGTTTGCTTTTTTAAAAAGAGTGTTTATATTCCTAAGGTCAGAATAACAGATAACACATAGTAGATATTCAATATTTATCGAGCAAATGAATCAATAAAGGAATGGGTGAATGAGTGAGTGAATGAATGAATGAATGAATGAATGAAGCTAAACTCTTGTGTATTAGTCAGGGAACCAACAGGGAGCACATGAAATATTCAAGTGGGGAAATTTAGGTAAGCTTAAAGAAGGGAGTATTTACGAAAGTGTGGACAGGAGTGAAAGAGGCCAATATGGGCAGTGAAACGCCTGGGGGGGCAGGAACAGTTGGGGTGTTGTTATTCCTGTACCTAAAGGAGTAAGGAAAGGAGTCAGATGCCACAATATGAGGAGAGTGGTTGTAAGACAAAGCTGTCCAACAGGAGTTGTAGACTTCAGTAGAGGAACACAGCTAGTCAGAGGTGACTCAGTAGGGAAAGAGCCTAGAAGATAAACACCCAGACCTCTGCCTCCTCTTGCTCTCATATATCCTGCCAATACCTCTCACTGGCCAAGCCCAACTATAGGTCAGAGGGCAAGGAAAACTATTAATATAATTCCAAATAGCCAGCGCCCAAACCTAGAATAAGGTAGGAAAGGTTGGAGAGCAAATCTGGAAAGACAAGTGGAAACTATCTGCTTTTCCCTCTTTCACTTACAATATCTTATGGATGGGATAGAACAAAAGTATGATTATGAAATTAGCATATATTTTCTGTAGAAGGTAAATTTTATTTATGCTATATACTTCATATCTCTAACTCTCTTTCCCAGTGTCTATTACCGCTCACTTATTTCCTTTTAAAATAAAAATATTCAATTCTTAGACAGTTTAGAATTTTTTACTTCAAATCACAACAGTCAAGATTGTTTTCCCTAAATCAAATACTAACCTTTAAGAGAATGTCTAAAGGCTACATTTTTTGGCCTATTCTATTTAGATGGCTAAGAAGAAATAGCATTGAAATTTGCTGAAGGTATCTTTAGAAATTTTTTGAAATGAGTCTTTTTTAAACAAATGGAAGTAAAATAAAAGGAACAGAACCAATAGCCCTGCTGTGGAAAGATAAAACTCAGCCCAGGCTTAAAATAGCATCTATAACTGCTGATGAGAAAGAGGAACATCTGGTAGAAAGAATGCATTTATCAGGTGGCACTTTTGAGAAGGTGCCTAAAGCATTTAGGACCTCACAACCATACCAATACCATGATCTCTTAAGAAGCTAGAGCAAGAAACAAAGGCTTGGGGTTACTCATAATGTTTAGGGTATAATGCAAATGGCCTTAGATTTCCGTTCTATATTATTAGGACTGTCTACTTGTGAAAGTCTTCCCCTGTCTTCATTGTGCCTTTACTTTAAAGTAATTGGTGACTCAACACGGAGGGCAGGCAAGACGAATCAGTCACTGGAAAGACTTTGGCCCAATTCAGGACACTCAAATGTAAGTTCTGTAGATGAAAGGGACACTGGCATAATACAGAATTCAGTAATGATACTGGAGAACTCAACAATGATTTTGTTTGGGGAGGATTGATTGCATGGTACTGCTTGTGAGCCCCGAGAGGCATGCATTTGCTGTGGGGGTTCTTTTGTTTTCCTTCTGAATTTCGTTACTCTGAAATGTCCCTCTTTTCTTTATGCCCTGAGCTCCTGGGGTTTGTGATCTATTTCTCTTTTCTCCCATTTCTCCCTTACAGCTGAAATGAGCTCCCTCTTGCTCCGTCTTTGTGCGTTTGTGATTTCCTCTCTGCCATTCTTTATTGGCAAAGAACTCCTGTTTAGAGTGATGCTGACTATTCATTCAAGAAATGTTAGGTCATTTCCAGCAAATCCCACTGCCAATCACTTTACCCTTTCTGTGAACTCTTGGCATCTCAGAGTCAGTGACCCTCCCATACTGTCCTTCCCCGTGTCAGTAATTCTTATCTGTAAATGACAAAAAAATTTATCTTTCATCACTTCTCTTTAGCCTGGAGACTCACTCAGAACTCCATTTTCTTCTTTTACAAGCAGCCCAGACCCCTGCTTGTACTATCCAGGCCTTTAATCAATTTTATCGAACTTACTTGAATTCTGTTCATCTGTTCTCTTTAGACCTTACCCAGATTATTTTCTCCATTATTACCTACAAAGTTAGGCAATAATACAAACTTAGTATAACTGTGTTTGGGGAGGGGCTATTGAGTTGGATGTCACTGCTTTTGTGCCCATACGCCCATGCATTTGCTAATGGTAACAACAAGTACCTATGTCAAAGTCCTGCTCCTTGAATGATCGATCATATCTGACCCTGTAACTACTCTGCAGAGCAGTTGTTGTTCCTCCCATACCACAGATAAAAATCCCAAGTTTCAAAGAGTAATTGTCCAATATCAGAGTTAGGTAAGTGGAAGAGACAAATAATGAAACTACTTATTGGGTTTAGTACTTCTCAACCTTTACTGTACATTGGACTCATCTGTATCAGTCTTTGTCAATATTTACTGCATGTACAAATCACCTGGGCATCGTGGCAAGATACAGGTTATGATTTAGTAGATCTAGGGCAGAGTCAAAGATTCTGCATTTCTAACAAAGTCCCAGGTGATGCCAATGCTGCTGGTGGTCATGGGACACACTTTGAGTAGCAAGGACTTAGAGTGGTTTTAAGAAAATATTTTTAACAGACCCCACCAAACTAAGAAAATATTTGAAGATTGGGGGCAAGCAACTCACTTAGAAATGAATCAAAAATAAGGTGGGTTGATGGAGGGATACATAGATAGATACGTGATAAAGCAAGAAATAGCAAAATATAAATTTTAGAAGCTAAGTGTTATATGTATGAAGGTTCACTCTAAAGTTATGTACCTTTTACAATAAAATATTATAAAAATGAATTGGGAAGAAAATCATTTTGGGGCTTTGAAACCCTTGCTCTCTGTCAGTATGTATCAACTATACCACCCTTCTCCTTCAAAATAACTCAATTTATTACACCTCTAAATAATTTTTATTTCATTTTTGCTATAAAGTTACTCATACTTATTTCACTGATGGGGACAGTTCAAACCTTTGAGATGATTTAGTATATTGCAAAGTATGAAACTTGGGGTCAGCTAAACACATCAAGGCTTCCATTGTAAATCCACTCTGCCCTTCATTCATCAGTATGCAATTTTAGCTGACCTACCTTGTTGCTTTTAGTTTTCTCATCTGAAATTTGGTAATAATGGTAATAGTAATAATAATATTTTGTTCATAAAATCAGTGTGGAAAATTGGCATATTTTATAAACTTTTTATAGACACTGAACCCTGCCACCTAGCATTTGCTGTCCCAAACAGCCATGCAGGACATGGCTTGTTACTAAACTACCACCACCCTAACCCCAGAACATTCACGCAGATGCACAACTGATTAGCCAAGCTCTAAACTAGTAACCAGTAACACTAACTAATCAATGACATTTGACATGTGACTTGGTTCAAAAGATACATTAAACCATAAATATCTCTCTGAGAAACATAACCCAGAGACTCAGAGAGAGATGGCAGTTGGTAGTAGGTTTTGAGCTAGAAGGTCATGTAGATATAAGGCTTGGAGATAATCCTCATTTGGGTCATATTTATGATAGTAAGCATAGATAAGTTTATTGAGGGGTGAGGAAACAGTACCAGGTAGCAGAGAGAAGCAGAAATATCAGAGGCTGTGCAGCTTCCAAGACATGAATAAAATAGCACCAGTTTCTAACTTTGTAGTTTCCTGTTCCAGTGAAACCTAAGTGCTCTTGGTTCTGATCTATGGTGTGCCTAGGACAGATTTCTTGTTGAATTTTTCACTAAACTCCCCTTCGTTTGGCCTAGGTCGAATGGGTCTCCATCAGTCAGCATAGACTAGAGTATGCTGTTGTAAGACAAAAATCACAGTGGTTTACAATAACAACTACTTCTACCTCTCATCTTACTCATGGTTTACAATAACAATATTTCTATTTCTCACTGAGCTCAAGTTAGCTGGTTCTATGTTCCATAGTATTTGAGGGTTTGATGAAAGGAACCATCTTTTTGAAACAAACCAATGATCAATAACATGGCTAGCCACTGTGACCCACTTCACAAAATTACTGCATAAAAGTCAGGCTTGTCATTTCTGCTCCCATTTCACAGGGCAGGGATGTATATCCTTAGGGAGAGGCACTGATTGCTCTATCACAAGACCTTTTCTTTTTTTAATAAAAATAGCACAAATGAGAGATAATATATTGAAAATGGCTGGTACATAATAGGTAATAAATTAGTATGACATGTGTCCTTGTGAAGTTTTTTGCCTATTAAAGGCCTTGCTCAAAGTGTTAGAATGTTTTTTATTCAGTCATTCTTCAGATATAGAGAGTGTTTGCTCTATGCCAGGCAGGGTGCTAAATGCCACAAATAAAATGAAGAACAAAATAGACACAGATCCTACACACATGGTGCCTAGAAAAGAATGGGTCCTATAAACCAGCAAAGAGGCAATTCCAATGCCTATTATGATTCCTATAATAAAACAAGTACTGGGTGCCTGAAAACATAGAAGGCAAATCTAATTTAGATCTGGGACACACAAAATGTTTCTTAGAGGGAGTGGCAACAGCTGAAACCAGATGAGTGAGAAGGAATTAGCCCAGCAAAGGACAAGAAAGATGAATGTTACCTAAATAAGAGAGGGGCCAGCAAAGTTACAGACCCAGGTGTGAAGAGAGAATGCAACATGCAAGGAATTGCAAGAAGGGAGAAACATAGGGCAAGCACTTGTAAGCTGTGCTTCAGAAGTTGGACTTTATTCTAGGCAATGAGGAGCCATGAAAGGGTCTTAAACAGGCAAAGAAGTTCATCAAATTTGTGTTTTAGAAGGAGCACCGAGAACATAGTAAGTCTCTAGAGTTTGTGGCCCATTGTAAAAGTCTTGCATTCATTGGCCAATGCTTACATCCTACATACACACCCGTGCTTATTAAATAAAAAAGAATGGACTCATGTTTCTGTTATATTGTGTTTTCTCCATTCCTCATCATCACTGGTTTGTATGTGGCATGTAGTCATGCACTGAGCTAAAGTGGGGAGCAAAGGCAGGGAAATGGAAGTGAGAGACACAGACTCTAGCCCCAATCCTATTACTTCCTCAAAATGTGCTTTTAGGCAAGTTACTTAACTCCTCTGAAACATTGTCCTAACAAGTTAACTTAAGGGCTTTGAAAAATATAAATCTATGTACTATGGGTACCATTAGTGGGGGAGATTTAAAAATCTGTACTATAATCTAGTTGTGGAACAGACTAGATTAGTGTGCCATAATTTGCTTGTATCATGTGGATACACCTTATCAATAATCACTTTGGCAACTAAAAGACTAAGGTAGTACTCTTCAGATATTATTCAAATGTATTAACTGAATATTTTCTTCAGTTATGTGGTTGATGGAGTAAAACAAGAGCCTTTGGGAGACTTGATTAGCCTGACCCAGGAGCCAATTCTGAACACTGAACTTAGTCCATTTACACACATTGGCCTTTCCTAGTTGGGTTGGATTTTCCAATTTGCATTTGAAATTCAAAATGTCAGGCCTAATCCTCCTGCTGCATCTCTGAGGGCATGACATGGCCTTTATAACTAAATTTTAAAACATAACCCGATGCCTGATAGTTGCAATTCCATTTTCCAATCCTTGGTGCTGTCAAAGGCACAGTGCGATATGCTGTCAAGCCAGGTTGGTCGAGCAGCACAGAATATAGTCTCCTCTCTGTATACTGCTCTTGGAAGAGGAGCATTTCATAGGCACTCCACTAGTATCACAGTGTACCAGCAACGTCTAGAATTCATTTTTGTCTCTCTTCCTTAAAGATAATTCACGAGTTAAACCCTTTTGGAGGATCTAGAGAGTCAAACACCACAGATGTTGCTAAAACTCATTATTTATTTTACTTATTGAGCAATTTATTCATTCATTCATTCATTCATTCATTCATTCATTCATTCATTTACAATGTGTGGCAACTGCAAGAAGGAAAACTGTCCTGCAAATAGGTAGATTTACGTGGTTGTCAAGGATGGCCTTCCACAGTGTGCAGTGATCTGCTTGGGTGAGAGCAGAAGTTCAGTTGATGTGTTCCAGGATAAAGGTAGCTTAAAGGTTCAAGAGACACATAGTTATCAAGTGACTTTGAATAAGAGATGCCCATGTAAAAACTAGAACCAAAATTATTTTTCATTTGAATGAACTAGCTCACTATTGAGATTATCAAAAAGTCACCTTAGTCAGGGCTGAATAAAGACTGGCAAAAACATTTTTGCCAATAGATTGATGAATAATGAATTTTGATGAAAGCACAAACAGCACAAGTTGTGACTTCTCTTAAAGGAAATAACACAAGTGGGGAGAAAGTTATTATATGTATATGGTTCTGACCTGTTGGTGAAGCTTAAATAAATGTGGAAATTTAGGAAAATGAAAATAATGTAATAAATAATTTTCCCTTCTGGTAGTGGAGGAGTTTGCTGCAACCAACTGTTCATTTAATAAAAACTGAAAAAGCTGGGCAATTTTTAAGAATTGTGTTTGCAGTCACTATGGCATTACCATGAGAGCCAGGACTTGAGGGCTTGGGATTCTAGGGAAAAGATTATTGAGACAAATGTTTTTATCTTCAGGCGTTCATCAAGGATCCAGGACAAAGACAAAGAAGCTAAGTGGAAATCAGTGGCTGATTGGAAAATTTAGCAGGACTTTCAACATCTCATGGGAATGGAATGACAAAAATATATTTCAGGGCCACCAAGTTGTAGGGGCCCTGGTAAACATCACGGACTGCTGGTTAAGACCTAGAAGGGCTACATTCTAGAAGTAAGAACAACAAAAAAATAGACTTAGGGTCATAAATTTTAAAAGCTTAACTTGAAACAGAACAGTCCTAAACTCTAACTGCCTGTCCCAAAGCAAAAGCAAATCTCTGGAGAAGGATAATCTGAGCCAGTCTCAGGTGTTTATATAATTTTTCATAATAATGTCTGGCATTCAGTCAAAAAATATTAAATATGCCAGGAATAATTACAAAATGATGGAAAACAAGGTAAAAAATATTCAATACAAGCAGATTCTTAGATGATCCAGATTTTAGTTATGAGATGTGATATAAAATAGCTGTTATTAATATGTTAGAGATACTAGAAGACAAGATGGAGACGTCAGTGGGAAATGGAAACCTATGAAAGTAGTCAAATGCAAATTCTAGATCTGAAAACATAGAATTTAGAACTCAATAAATGCTTTTAAAATAGGTTAGACATAGCATATGAGAAGTGAACTCAAGATAGAACAAGAGAAACACCTAGAGAAAAGGAAAGAATGTAAGACAATATGGGACACAGTCAAAAGCTATGATATATGTGCAATTGGAAAGGAAAGGAGAAAGCAATATATTAACCAAGACTTTCTTTTTTTAAACAGATTTTTTAAAAATCAGGCCCCCAAAGCTAAACACTCTCTAAGCTCCCAAGCAGGTTTAATTATAAACAAACAACAACACATACCTAGACATATTATAATAAAACCTGTGAGGACCAAAGACAAAAGGGACAATTTTATAAGCAGCCAAAGGGTTGGGTTGGTGAGGGGGAGACCTGTATCCATTAAAGAAGCAAGGCAATGTTAAAGGAGTGGGGGGGATAACTGCCAATATAGAATTCTATATACAGTAAAAACATAAGTATACTTCAAGAATTAATGCTAAAAAATGTTTTCAAACAACCAGAAACTAAAACAAGTGATGTTTTTCACTAGTTGACATGCACAAAAAGAACTATTAAATGAGTAATTCAGGTGTGAGGAAAATAGTCCCAGAGGGAAACATGGAAATGCAGGAAAAATAATAAGTGTATGTAGGAGTAAATATGTAAGTAAACATGCATGAATGTTGATTATGGGGAATCAGTCTTTAGGAGTAGAATACAGGTGGGATACAAAACATGACAAAATTGCACAAAACATAAAAGGAGTAAAGGGAAGTAAGTGTTCTCAGGTCCCTGCAC